>NC_071992.2:106578750-107196875 GCF_028885655.2 Pongo abelii
GTTTTCCATTTAAAAACATTTTATCTCTGTTAACTTTTTGGTTATCTTCATCCAAGTCTTATTTCCTTGAATATGTAATATAAATTGGGATTATTTTCTATAAACAGTTTGAAATGGAATACATCAAACTTAAAATTGAGTCTATATCCCAGCAGCAGAAGTGTTTCTTGTTGCAGCAAGGTGTGCAGGCCAGATGCCGGTGCTGGAGGCACACAAGTACACAAATAAACTAGGCTCGTGGCTTGTAGTTGTGTGTGCCTGTGAATGCTCTCCAGTAGTGGCTTCCAAGATTGCATTCTCAGAATCCCTGGGACCCTGAGTCATTTCTCAAGGTCTGCTGCAGGGAAGAGGTGGAGCTGGTCAGGGAGCTCAGAGCCTCTGTCCTTCTTCAACCACTGCAACTCCTCAACATTCACTAAATTGGGGTTACACATACATTTTTATTTAAAGAATAAATTCTGCTAATGAAATTCACTTGAAAATGTCTGCCCCTTGACAAACATGGACACTCATTGCATGGTCTGGAGCAGGAATATCATGTTTTGGATCAGTGAGCATACACTCTTTACAGATGAAAATACCATGTTTGTGCTTAATGCTTTCAGTTGTCCTTTGCCTTCCTTATAACTTTATGCATTTTTTACATGTTGCATTTTAAAAATATTACATTTTCCTCTGTGATTTGTTTCATAATCTTTCTGTTCCAATTTATCATTTTTTCCAAAGGAATTTAACAATCATTTTTAAGCTTCTCAATCCTCATCCTCACTTGTCAATATGTACATCTCCAAAATTGTGTTTTATAATGATGATGAATGGTTTCGGCACTTTCATACAGATTGGACCCTTATAAGGAAAGTCCAGAGCAGTGGATTTTCCTTGGGCACTTTATCAGAATTACTAAATCAGCCCCTCTGGGGGTGGGACCCAGGAATCTGTATTTCAAGCAAGTTTTCTGTGGTTGAAAGACATGGGTGTGGAGGCACAGGTACACATTAAGAGGACCCTACACAGTCTAGGCATGAAGTGATAGAGTCTGAATAAAAGTGATGAACATGATATAAAAATGGACAGGTATAATCTGTTTCAAGGCAAGAGTTTGACCGTATTTGTTTTAAGCATTTGTTTCTATTGAGTTTGAGTTTAGGGGGTTGGTAAAAAGCTATGCCACTAATAAAAATATCGACTTGAGGAAGGCTTTTTTCCCTTTGGGGAAAACAATTAATTTATTTGTAACATGTCAAAATTGACATACTGCCAAGATTTCCAATAATAATTATCTATAAAGTAGATGGATACATGTAATTTGGCCCAGGTGAGAGAAGGCTGTGAGCAAAAGATGCTTAGGGGTTAAAGCATGGACCGTGGGAGTGACGATATATCCATCGTTGTCACTTGCAGGCTACAGCTTCTTGAGTGACCTTGAGCAGATAACTTAATTTCTCTAAGCCTTAGTTTTGTTGCAGGCTTGGAAATGGGAGGTGGATGCAAGGATTGTCCATGGAGAGAGGATTGTGAAGCTCTCAGATTGGATTACTTCTTCTGTGGGGAGTTGATAAGAATGAAAAGCAGAGGATAATGGGCTGAGTCCTGAGGAGCTACTACATTCAGAGGATGCTAGGAAGAAGGGGAAGCAGCATGGGAGTTGGAGGAAGTGCAGGTAGAAAAACAAATCTAGCTCTCTAGGTTCCTCATATCTCTCAGTCCATCAGCTGTGGTTGGACAGTGATTCCCATTCAGTTTTTGTTAGCAGCAGGACTCTTTCTTTAAGTACATTCCATGGAAAAATTCTGGAGATGCCCTGGCTGAAGTAAGAATGAGGGCCTTCCAAGGTGAACCTCCAGACATCTCCCTGGGCTTGAACCCCAGGTTGTAGGATATTTGTAGCTGGGAGGCCAATACTCCCTCCGTCTATGAAGTTGCAAACTGAACCTAGTATACCTAAAAGTCCAGAAGAAACCTTACCTTAGTTATGTGAAGATATCAGCCGAGTACTGACCAGGGGGCTTGAAGAAGGCAGGTTTTGAAGTCACATGTTTGTCTCTGCATGAAAGTGTTACTGTCACTGATATCTACTTTACTGTAACCTTCCAGCAGTCAAGAAGTGAATTCTACTTAAGTACTTTACTATCTTTCTCATTCTAAACTATTGTGGATGTTTGTGTTATTTAATGTAAAGTAGTTATTATTCTTAGTTCACTAGACAGTTGATAATAAAAGCTTGGAAAAGAAATACAAGGAGAGCAGGTGATTACAGAGAGGAATGCAGGAAGTTCATGATAATTTATGTTTTATGACCCATTATCTCTTTTCCCCCTTATCTATTGCCTTGCAGATGAATTCTGAATTTGTCTAGTGTATATTTTAAGTATCTGTCAACATGATTTCTATAACTATTGTAGCATTAACCTTGATTATTCCTTTGCCTCAGTACAGATTCTAGTGTTCCAAGTTCTACTTGATAAACACTGTCCTCTGTCAAGAAAGATAACAATGCAACCAATTAATTTCCCTTTTAAGACTGATTCTGGTTTTATAGTTTGGTTTTTGGGGGACTGAAATTAGACCACAAATTACTTTAAAGAAGAATAAAAAATTCTGCCAGGCAATAGCAACTTCCTGTAATTTTTTTGAGATTTAGGGATCATGTTGCAGAGCTAATACAGAAGTTCAAAGCTTTTCCTGGAAAAGTGGATCCGTCTATAACTTGTGGTACTTGCAGTGTAATTTTCCTAAATTATCAAGTTGTGGTTCTCAAATTTTTGTGTGAATAGCAACCACTCACACTACTAACTAAAATGCAAATTCCCAGATTCACCCTCTGATATGTTGAGTTCAGTAGGTATGGGATAGGGACAAAGGCTCTGCTTCTTAAAGAACTACTCCAAGTGACTCTGATACAGGTTGTCCATGGGTCACACTTTGAGAAATTCTGGTGTGTAAAGTAGGTTCACATAAAGGAAATCTTTTGAGGGAAGCACTTTGATAGAGATCACTGGAGTGGAGAAATCATGGAGAATTTCCACTTCACCCAGCACCCTGTGTTTACATAGGTACAGAGCTGCATGATGCCTGGTAATGAGCTTGTGTGAGTAAGGTAATTTTACTTAAACCTGGGGATGAGGAAGTAAATAATCAGGGATATCATTGTCCTACCATAGTTATTCAAGCAATCCTATCATTGATGTTTTGGTCATTCCATAGGCTCCTCAGATGGTATCCTAATTAAGTTTCAGAAGACACACTTGCTTGTGCTTGAGTTCTGTAAGCCTTTTAAAAAATGAATAATAAGCACTGCAAATCCACCTGTTTAGAAATTACCTTGATAACCATGTTTCATACTTTAATTATAGACGTTTATTTTCATTATCTGTTCTTTCCTCAACATATTATCACATATTTTGACTCTCCCTTCTAACGATTCTGAAAAAAAAAAAAAACCATAATCAAGTTACTTAAATTTGCAGCAGTTTTCTGAATTGCAAAAGAGTTGCTCTTGTAATACACACACAAATATAAATTTGTTCATGAAAATGTTTCTTTTAAAGGGAATTGTGTAAAGAGAATATTCTTATCCCACTGGTGCCAGCAATAACTAGGTAAGTGGGAAAGTTTACTTTCTTCTCTGTTGATCTTTGCTAGTAGCTCTAACTACTAGTTGTTAAGACATGCAGTGAAGTATTTCTGGAAGTGCACAGGGGGTCTGGCTTCAGCATTTCCCAACTATAGGAACTTAGTAATTTGTTTACTTAGTAAATTGTTTACTACTTTCTACTCTCTGTTTCCTGTTATATATATATTCAGTACATTTTATTTTATATCCACTATGTGTGCCATCTGAGTGTGCTGAGATCACATCGATAGCACTTTGAAAGGGTGGTGATGGTGGTGAAGATGGAGAGAAGTAGATAGAGGCATTGTGTCATCTAAGCTTCAAATGAGACTAATGCATGTAAATATTATTTCAAGATATAAGGTGCAATACAAATGTAAGTTATTAATATTTTGTTTCTCATTCCCTATCCCTGTCTTCCCATGTAATTCAAGTGTCCTGAGGTATTTATTTGAAGGGCCTCGTAGATATGTATCTACATTGACCACTTCATTGAACACTGTATATATAAAGATTAGAAATAACCTAAATAACTATCTAGAGGGAACTGATGAAATAAATTATGGTACTTTTATATACAGGAATACCTAATGGTAACAATGACAATAAGTAACCTCACTGAGCACTTACTGGATCCCAGAAGTGACGCCAAACTTTGTTTACACATTAAGTTGCTTAAGTATTATAACACCCCTATGAGGAGAAATAATTATCATTCATGTTTCACAGACAAGAGAACTGAAGAACAGAGAGTGTAAGTAATTTGCCCAACATTTCAAAGCTAATAAGTGATGAAACTAAAATTTGAACCCAGGCAGTTTGGTCCTTAGTCTCTGCACTTAATGCTAGTCTTTTTCACAGTTAGAATGAGTAAAGCAGTTCTGTATGTAGGGAAAGGAACACTCTCCAAGATATATTGTAAAGTGAAGAATAGCTACCATTTCCTAAGGGAAAGAAGGAAGAAAGGAAGGAAGGAAAGAATAGAAGAAAAAGAAAAGGAAATATTACGAGAAAATGTGCATGCATGTGCACAGAATATCTCTAGAAGGGTACACAAGGAAATGATAACAGTGGTTGCTTTCTGGGAGGGTTTCTGGATAGCTGGAGAACAGGATGAAAGCGTTAGCATTCACTACAAGCCTCCCTGTGTCTTTTGATTTTTGAACCCTGTGCATGTATTATCATCATTTAAAAAGTAAATAGATTTTTAAAAAGTAAATACCTCATAGTAAATCTTTGTAAAGCAAATAGTAACCTTGTAACATATATCTTATTTCCCAGGATATACTCTGCAATCAGGGATTCACATTTCGGGTGCCTAGAGGACCTCAGCTTCAGGATAATGACTTCAAGTGATGTCCTTATATGTTGCTCTGTGACCTGTATCAGCATGCAGCTAAGGAAGTAAGCAACACTCAAAGGAATTGGCCTCAGTCAGCCTTCTCATGGCTGTGTTACAATACAGGCCTTTCCCCTGGCAGCCCAATTCAGGCTAGCCCAGAAGGGCCTCTATCTGGAGCCTTTCAGCTCAGGCCAGCACATAAAGGTTTAAAGCCTGGTAGACTGAAGAGTAACAGGCACATGAAATATGTCTAATACGTATTTTTTGAATGATAAACCAAAAAGAGCAAAAAAGGACAAAAGAAAAAATGTAACTGTGCAAATTTATGTGCTCCATATTTATACATGGTGAGATAGATTTTTTACCTGTGTTTGATAAACTGGCTCTAAGTTCACTATGAAACAAGTTCTCAGAATGGCTCATTAAGCAAGAGCCATTAGCTTCAAAGTCATCAATGATACAAAAAGTTCTGTTTAATGTATCTTTTACCCCATGTGTGGGTAGGTGGAGGTGGGCACAGGAACAGGATATTAGCTTTTTCATCATAACTCGTACCATTTATCCAGTACATAAAAATATTTGAAAATGATAAAGGCAAAACATCATGTTCTACTAATAGAATTTTAACTTTAAATAGAGACTTCTAGGAGCTGAAGTTAAAATAGGAAACTTTGGGGATTTAAATTTCAGAATCAATTTGGCTACCTGGAAAGAAAAGGCACTAAGGTTTTTAACGCATCAGAGAATGGTAAACACAGGATATGTCCAGTCTGGATTCAAGCATTTAAAGGTGTGAGAGCCCAAGTTAAATTCCTCATCCTGATGAGATGGCAACTTAAATCAGAAGGACATTTACTTTTAAACACCGAAAGAATGTATATAAATTGTCTTATTGTTCCCAATTTTTCTCTTTCCTCCCTAAAAGAAGATTGGAATCCTGTGACTTGCCATGTGACTTGCAGTAGCACCTTCTCTATGGGAGGAATATACTTCCAATTCCACTTATATCAGGTTTGACTACATGACTTGTTTTAGTCAGTGACATGTGACTAGAAGAAACACACAGGATGTCTGAGCAGAAGTTTTAAGTGCTATTACATAGTTCTGCCATAGTTCTCTTTTATGTTTGCCCCTAGAGTGACACATACCAAAGAAAATCTGCTTCTTCAGCCTGGATTCTGGAATAAAGGACACATCTGGAGCAGACTCTGAGACGATCCTTAGTTGATTTTTAACATAAGCAAGAAATAAATCTTTGTTGTTGTAAGCACTAAGGCTTATAACAAAGTTTGTTACCGCAGTTTAACCTAATGAAAGCTGACTAATAAAAAATGATAACTTGAATAGCCATGCTTGCTACAGGAAAATATGAAATGAGAAAAAAGATGGGAGGAAAACATAAATTCTTGTGTCAGCAGCCCCACTCCCTCAGGCTGAGTGAACCACGAGCCTGGCAGTGGGCTCAGCCTCTGGTGCAGCATGCCCAAGTCAGTGGTAGGTGCCTGGCTGACATGAGCAGCTCAGCTCTAGGTTGGGCCGCTCTCTGCCCTAGGCCTCTGGGGTTGCATACATAAAGACATAGCGCTCAGAATATGTGTTTGACTATCCATGTGACATAGTCATCAAAGCTGCTGTGAGAAAATATTTGAATCTCATGACCATTGTGTAGGGGAAGTAAATGCATAAAAGGAGAATATTAATGTTCTTGGAAGCCTTCACAGGCAGCCAAGTGGGGATTGCTCACTCTTGTCAAAGTGATGAAACCTCAGATTTTAGAAACCAGTAGGATTTTGACATACATCAAAGAACATTTTGTGAAGGGCTGGATAGTAAATAGTTTAGGCTTTGCAAGCCATACCATCTCTATCGCAATGATTTGACTCTACCATTGTACTGTGAAAGCAGTCATAAACTACATGTGATGAATCATTGTGGCTGTGTTCCAATGAAACTTTTTTTTCTTTTTTTTTTTTTTTTACAAAAACAGGTGACTGGCCAGATTTGGCTTGCAGACCATGTGTTGCTGATTCTTGATCTAGTGAAAAAGAAAATGGAACTTTGTTGCACCAACAACATCATAGTCAGCAATTTGGTGTCAGTTAATGGGAAGTTGTACACACCTCATTTAGAGAACCTTGAAATAACCATGCTCACTCAAGGAGCCATTATTACCATAAGTGGCATTATCCTGGGGAACTATTTGGAAAGTTTAACAGCAAACATTATATCATCAAATCCATGAAGCGTTCAGATATCTTAGCATGGGTGATCCACAAACCTAATGCAGTCTGAGGACCCCCTCTAGAAGCAACAACCAATGAGAGTACATGAAACATGCAGAGGCAACCATGAATATAGATTCTGAGAGCACAGAAAATACAAAAGTTGAGAAGTGAGTGTCTATAGAAATTCATTATTCTGCCTTGTATCATTGTGGAATGTGCTCACTTAGTCCACACTTGGTTTGTCAGAAAGAACATTAGCTCTTAGTACATGTCAGGAGAGTAATTGTGAGTTGATTTAGGAAGGGAACACTGGAACATGTTCCAGTGTATCTTGGCTTTTTAAAAATTTTACTAGAGTAGAAATATTTTTATGTCCCAAGAAAGCCTTTTTGCTTATTAGACAAGAAATGAGCTTAAATATTTGATATTCTTTCCCCCAAAGTCCAAAACATTTAAACATAAGTTTCTTGGGATTTTTGGTATTTAAGTTTGTTGCAATCATGGATTGAACATTCTCCTTGGCTTTTTTGCAAATCGTGCTACTCTCAGAGGGTCAGAGTAGTGTTCTACAGCCTTGCTCTGTCACCGAGGCTGGAGTGCAGTTGTGTGATCATAGCTTATAGTAACCTTGAATTCCTGGCCTCAAGCAGTCATCGCACCTGGGTCTACCAAAGTACTATGATTACGTGGTGAGCCACAGTGCTTGGCAGAGTTCTTAAACTAGGGAGCTTCTAGTTTTTGAAAACTGCAGACTGATGGGCTTTAGAAATTCTATTAATTCTGGTGTTTGGCTCCTTAAAGTATACTTTAACCAATACTGGAGGATTGTGGTACGGTGGTCATCAAAGCATGTGGCAACAAACACAAGGACACTGATACCTTGGAACTGAATACAGGGCACTGGTGGAGTCTCCTTACTGTGCTAGTGCTGCAGCTCTGGGGCAAAAAGCTTACCTGTCAAGGCTGATGTTCAGGTTCTAAAAACACCACAACAACAATGCATAGTGCATATACCCCTGGTTTATTGATTGGATTTTATTATTTCCTACTGACCAGAGAATTTAAATTTAAGAGTACTGTTTTTAATTATGTGTGTATAACAAGTAACACAACCCATACCTATTTCATTTTAGTTTCTGAATACAAAATAAGGCATATTTTTCCCAATGTATGTTGCAATCAAACCAAAGATTTTTGTTGTTTCAGAGGAAATGCAAGTACCTCATGAGAAAAAAGTTATTTGCTAATGTTATACTTTGTCCAAGTTTTTATTTCATATGAAAAATAATTTTACCAAAAGCATAGAAATAAAACCTGGATCTTGCTGTCTTTCTTATGTTCTTAATTTCTAATGTTACCTCTTTGTTAGTATGACCCTTGAGTAGAGCAAGAATAATGACTTTGTGTAACGGATATAATAGTATAAATTTGAAGATACCCAGAAAAGATATGACCTGGAAGTCATGTAATTCAGATAAAATTACATTCAAACTAACAATAGGTTCTATATAAATAAGAAATCTGTATATAACACAATAAACTGAAGTCTAATTTGTAGTTAATTAGTGATACTTTGGGCGATTCATATAGAAGTTATATGTCTTGTATAGAAATGTAGAATCCACTATGATACTTACACGTGGAGGCATAGCAAAACCATTAGGAGACTTCAAATCAAATAAGTATTAGTCTGCTTGCAGTTTTGCTAGTCACTGTCTGTGTGACTTTTCTCAGGTCAACTGAACTTTCTGAGCTTCATCCTCCTCCTTTGTAAAGTAGGAAGAAAAATATCCATTTCATAAAGTTATTATAAAAATTAAATGAGGCAATGTTTATAAAATATTAATATCACAGTGCTGAGAAAATTCAATTCCTTTACAAAATTTGACAACATTCATGAACCCTGAAGAGGAATATGTTTTTTGTTTCCCTATGAGGAAAACTTATTTTTTTTTTAACTTTTATTTTGAGTTCAGGGATACATGTGCAGGTCTGTTATATAGGTAAAGTCGTGTCACAGGAGTTTGTTGTGGTGGATTATTTTGTCACCCAGATATAAGCTTAGGACCTGTTAATTATCTTTGCTGAACCTCTCCCTCCTACCACCTTCCACCCTCTGGTAGGTCCCAGTGCCTGTTATTTCCTTCTTTGTGTTCATGAGTTCTCATCATTTAGCTCCCACTTATAAGGGGGAACATGAGGTATTTGGTTTTCTGTTCGTGTGTTAGTTGGTTAAGAACAATGGCCTCCAGATCCATCAATGTTTCTGCAAGGGATATGATCTTGTTCTTTTTTATGGCTGCATAGTATTCCATGGTGTGTATGTACTGCATTTTCTTTATCCAGTCTACCATTGATGGGCATTCAGGTTGATTTCATGTATTTGCTATGTGAATAGTGCTGCAATGAACATATGTTTGCATGTGTCATTACGGTAGAATGATTTATATTCCTTTGGCTACATACCCAGTAATGGGATTGCTGAGTCAAATGGTAGTTCTGTTTTTAGCTCTTCAAGGAATCACCAACTGTTTTCCACAATGGTTGAACTACTTTACACTCTCACCAACAGTGGATAAGCATTCCTTTTTCTCCATAACCTTGCCAGCATCTGTTATTTTTTTGGCTTTTTGATAATAGCCATTCTGACTGATGTGAGATGGTATCTCACTGTGGTTTTGATTGGCATTTCTCTAATGATCAGTGATATTGAGCTTTCTTTCATGTTGGCCACATGTATGTTGTGTTTTGGAAAATGTCTGTTCCTATCCTTTGCCCACTTTTTTTTTTTTTTTTTTTTTTTTGAGACAAAGTCTCACTCTGTCTCTCAGGCTGGAGTGCAGTGGTGTGATCTTGGCTCACTGAAACCTCTGCCTCCCGGATTCAAGCGATTCTCCCGGCTCAGCCTCCCAAGTAGCTGGGACTACAGGCACAAGCCGCCACACCCAGCTAATTTTTGTGTTTTTAGTAGAGATGGGGTTTCACCATGTTGGCCAGGCTGGTCTCAAACTCCTGACCTTGTGATCCGCCTGCCTCAGCCTCCCAAAGTGCAGGGATTACAGGTGTGAGCCACTACCCCCAGCCTGCCCATTTTTAAACGGGGTTGTTTTTTGCTTATAAATCTGTTTAAGTTCCTTATAAGTAATGGATATTAGGCCTTTGTTAGATGTATAGTTTGTAAATATTTTCTCCCATTCTGTAGGTTCTGTTTACTCTGTTGATAGTTTCTTTTGCTGTGCAGAAGGTCTTTAGTTTAACTAGATTCCATTTGTCAATTTTTGCTTTTGTTGCAATCACTTTTGATGTCTTCATCATGAAATCTTTGCTTGTTCCTATGTCCAGAATGGTATTGCCTAGATTGTGTTCCAGGGTTTTTATAGATTGGGTTTTACATTTAAGTCTGTAACCTATCTTGAGTTGCCTTTTGTATATGGTGTAAAGAAGAGGTGCAGTTTCAATCTTCTGCATGTGGCTGGCCAGTTATCACAGCACCATTTATTGAATAGGGAGTCCTTTCCCCATTGCTTGTTTTTGTCAGCTTTGTCAAAGATTAGATAGTTGTAGGTGTGTGACTTTATTTCTGGGCTCCTAATTCTGTTTCATTGGTCTGTGTGTCTGTTTTTGTACCAGTACTATGCTGTTGTGATTACTGTAGCCTTGTAGTATAGTTGGAAGTCTGGTAGAATGATGCCTCCAACTTTGTTCTTTTAGCTTAGAATTGCCTTGGCTATTTGGGCTCTTTTTCGGTTCCATATGAATTTTAAAATAGTTTTTTATAGTTCTGTAAAGAATGCCATTGATAGTTTGATAGGAATAGCACAGAATTTATAAATTGCTTTGGGCAGTGTTCTTATTTTAATGATATTGATTCTTCCTATCCATGAGCATGTAATATTTTCTCCTTTGACTTGTCTCTGATTTCTTTGAGCAGTGTTTTGTAGTTCTCCTTGTAGAGATCTTTCACCTCCCTGGTTAGCTGTATACCTAGGTATTTTATACTTTTTGTGGCAATCGTGAATGGGATTGCATTCCTGATTTGCCTCTCATCTTGACTGTTGGTGTATAGGAATGCTAGTGATTTTTGTACTTTGATTTTGTATTCTGAGACATTGCTGAAGTTGTTTCTCAGCTTAAGGAGCTTTTGGGCTGAGACTATAGGGTTTTCTAGATATAGGATTATGTCATTTGTAAACAGGGATAACTTGACTTCCTCTCTTCATGTTTGGATGCCCTTTCTTTCTTTCTCTTGCACAGTTGCTCTTGCCAGAACTTCCAATACTATGTTGCATAGGAGTGGTGAGAAAGGGCATCCTTGTTTTGTGCAGGTTTTCAAAGGGAATCCTTCTACCTTTTGCCTATTCAGTTCGATGTTGGCTGTGGGTTTGTCAAAGATAACTCATTACTTTGAGGTATGGTCCTTCGATACCTAGTTTCTTGAGAGTTTTTAACATGAATTTTATCAAAAGCCTTTTCTGCATCTATTGAATCATGTGGTTTTCGTTTTTAGTTTTTATGTGATGGATCACATTTATTTATTTTCATATGGGACCTTGCATCCCAGGAATAAAGCCCACTTGATTGTGATGGATAAGCTTTCTGATGTGCTTCTGGATTTGGTTTGCCAATATTTTGTTAGAGACTTCTGCATCAATGTTTATCAAGGATATTGGCCTGAAGTTTTCTTTATTTTTTTTTAATTGTGTATCTGCAAGATTTTAGTATCAGGTTAATGCTGGCGTCATAGAGTGAGTTAGAGAAGAGTGCTCCTCCTCAATTTTTTGGAATAGTTTCAGTAGGAATGGTATCAGCTCTTCTTTGTACATCTGGTAGAATTTTGCTGTGAATCCATGGTCCTGGGCTTTTTTGGGTTGGTAGGCTATTACTGATTCAATTTCAGAGCTCACTATTTGTCTGTTCAGGGAATCAATTTCTTCTTGGAGCAGTCTTGGGAGGGTGTATGTGCTCAGGAATATATCCATTTCTTCTAGATTTTCTAGTTTGTGTGCACAGAGTTGTTCAAAATATTCTCTGATGGTTATTTGTATTTCTGTGGAGTCAGTGATAATATCCCCTTTATCATTTCCAATTTTGTTTATTTGGGTGTTCTCTCTTCTCTGTTAGTTATTAGTTTAGCCAGTGATCTATTGATTTTATTAATTTTTTCAAAAATCTAACTCTTGAATTTGTTGATATTTTGAATTTTTTTATGTGACTCAATCTCCTTCAGTTTGGCTCAAATTTTGATTATTTCTTGTCTTTTGCCAACTTTGGGGTTGGTTTTCTCTTTGTTCTCTAGTTGTTTTAGTTGTGATGTTGTGTTGTTAAGATATTTCTAACTTTTTAATGTGGGTATTTAGTGCTATAAGTTTCCCTCTTAACACTGCCTTAGCTGTATCATAGAGATTATGGTATGTTGTATCTTTGTTCTCATTAGTTTCAAAGAGCTTCTTGAATTCTGCCTTAATTTCATTATTTACCCAAAAGTCAGTCAGGAGCATTTTATTCAATTTGCATGTAATTGTATGATTTTGAGAAATTTTCTTAGTCTTGATTTCTAATTTTATTGCACTGTGGTCTGAGAGAGTGGTTGTTATAATTTCAGTTCTTTTGAGTTTGTTGAAGAGTGTTTTATTTCCAATTATATAGTTGATTTTAGAATATGTGTCATGTGGTTAGAAGAAGAATGTATATCCTGTTGTTTTGGGGTGGACAGTTCTATAAATGTCTATCAGGTCCCTTTGATCCAGTGCAGATTTCAGGTCCTGAATATATTTGTTAATTTTCTGCCTTGATGATCTGTCTAATACTGTCAGTGGGGTGTTGAAACCTCCCACTATTATTGTGTTGAAGTCTAAGTCTCTTTGAATGTGATACAGTTTGGATCTGTGTCCCAACCAAATCTCATGTTGAAATGTAGTCTCCAGTGTTTGCAGGTGGGGCCTGGTAAGAGGTGACTAGATCATGGGGGCAGATTTCTTATGAATGGTTTAGCACCATCCTCTTGGTGTTGCTTTCATGATAATGAGTTCTTACGACATCTGGTTGTTAAAAAGTGTGCAGCACCTCCCCTCACTCTCTCTCGCTCGTGCTAAAGGCATGTGAAATGCCTCACTTCTCCATTGCCTTCCACCATGATTAGAAGTTTCCTCAGGCCTCCCCAGAAGCAGAAGCCACTATGCTTCCTGTACAGCCAGTGGAACCATGAACCAATTAAACCTCTTTTCGTTGTAAATTACCCAGTCTCAAGTATTTCTTTATAGCAGTCTGAGAACAGACTAATACAGAAAATTGGAACTGAGGGGTGGGGCATTGTTATGAGGATACCTGAAGATGTTTAAGTGACTTTAGAATTGTGTAGTTGGCAGAAGTTGGAAGAGTTTGGAGAGCTTAGAAGAAGACAAGAAGATGAGGGAAAGTCTGGAACTTCCTAGAGACTGGTTGAATGGTTATGACCAAAATGATGGTAGTGATATGGACAGTGAAGGCCAGGCTGACGAGGTCTCAGATGAGAATAGGAACTTATTGGAAACTGGAGTAAGTGTCACATTTGTTATGTCTTAGCAAAGAACTTGGCTGTGTTATGCCCCTGTCTAGGGATCTATGGAATTTGGAACCTGTGAGTGATGGTTTAGGATATCTGGTAGAAGAAATTTCTAAGCAGTAAAGCATTCAAGATGTAGCCTGGCTGCTTCTAACAACCTAAGCTCATATGTGTGAACAAAGAAATGACCTAATGTTGGAACTTATAAGTAAAAGGGGAAGCAGAGCATCAAAGTTCATAAAATTTCCAATCTGGCCATGTGGTAGAAAAGAAAAGCCCATTTTTCAGGGGAGGAATTCAAGCAGGCTTCATAAATTTGCATAAGTAAAGAGAAGCCAAGTGATAAAAGCCAAGAGAATGGGGAAAACCACCTACTCAAGCCTCAGTAATGACAGAAGCCCCTTCCCCCACCAAGCTCCAGCATCCCAGGTCGACTTCAGACTGCTGTGTTGGCAGCAAGAATTTCAAGCCAGTGGATCTTAGTTTGTTGGGCTCCATACGAGTGGGATCCACTGAGCAAGACCACTCTGCTCCCTGGCTTCAGCCCTCTTTCTAGGGTAGTGAATGGTTCTGTCTCGCCGGTCTTCCAGGTGCCACTAGGGTATGAAAAAAACACTCCTTCACCTAGCTTGGAGTCTGCCCAAATGGCTGCCCAGTTTTGTGCTTGAAACTCAGGGCCCTGGTAGTATAGGCACCCAAGGGAATTTCCTAGTCTGCAGGTTGTGAAGACCATGGGAAAAGTGTGGTATTGGGGCCAGATAACACTGTCCCTTATGGCACAGTCACTCATAGCAGCTTCCCTTGCCTAGGGGAGGAAGTTCCCCCAACTTCTTGCACTTCCTGGGTGCAAGTTCCCCAACTTCTTGCACTTCCTGCTTCTGCTTATCCTCCATGGGCTGCACTCACTGTCTAACCAGTCCCAGTGAGATGAACTGGGTACCTCAGTTGGAAATGCAGCAATCACCCACCTTCTGCATTGGTCTCACTGGGAACTGCAGACCAGAGCTGTTCCTATTCGTCCATCTTGCCTGGGAACTTTTTATGTTATCTTTAAAGACTCATCTTTAATTTGCTCAGCTTTCATGAATTCTGGAAACAAAAAGCATATCCCATTTAGAATCCTGCAACATAAACCCAATCTAAGCACGTTATTGTTTTGTTTTTTATAAGTACTGTGTGTTCATTGTAGAAGAATTAAAACATGCAAACTAAAAAAGAAAGAATAAAAGCTATCTATTAAATCTACAAATCAGAGATAATCATTGATTGCACTTTGTATAAAAATCTTTGTGACATTTTTTATTTGCATTTATACATAAAAACCCTTTAGTTACTCTAAAATAAATAATAACCATCTCTCTCAATCAACCGTACTTATATAATATAGGCATTATCTTTAGTTGTTTGCATATACAATAATTCATTTAACAAATCTATATTTTTAAGTATTTAGATTATTCCACTATTTTTGTTATTAAAATGCTGCAATTATAATCCCATTTATATAACACTATTTCCTTCATTCAAATTCTTGTATATAGAATTTTTTCCTGAATCCAAGCTCATTTAAAATCCATCATAAATTTCCATATAGAACTTTATTCTAATTTATCCACTAGAGGCTTGTTTCTTTCTTTGCTTCTAAAACGTCACCTGTATACATGCGAACTCACTGTACCTTTGCAGACACGCAGCCCATAAACCTTGTTACTGTTAATATTTCACTAACATGCAACCTCCAATTCTATCGAGGTGCTTTTTTCTTTTAAACAATTGTAATTGTCCTAAAATAAAGTTTTTTTCTATAACTCATTTATTATTCAGACACTAATTGAGATTCTAATATGAGCAAGACATTATTGAAAATAAAGAGAAATTTAGTAACTCTCCACCCTCGGTCACAACTTACATGATTAGAACAAGGGTATAATGTTGGACATTAGCAGGGTTCCTATGAAGGTAGATTTGCTCCTTTGAATACCACTCTAGTCTCAGAACTAAATCTCCATCATGGTCTCGGTTCTGGATATTACCCTGCCTGTCCTGTGTTGGACATCATGTTCTTACTCCCGAAAGCTTTCCCCACTACTTGGTTCTAGCAGTTTTCATCCTGGCAGCTCCCAGAGATGCCCTACCTTGCCTAGCCCTCTGGCTGGCTTAGTCCCATTTTGAGCTGGCTTTTACTTCTTAATCCAGACCACTGTCTCACACTGAGAGATCTCCCACATATCTATATACATACTCCTTGGCTACATGGAACTTAGTTTTTATATTTCTATGCTAAGAATTGAAGTCCTAAGCTCTGGTGCAAATTCACACCTTCATTTATTCTTTCAGTATGTATTTACTGGATACTTACACTATGCTTAGTGCCAGGTGAACAGCAAAGCAAGGAGAGAAACAGATATGGCTCCTATCCTTGTAGAGCGTGCAGCCTTGAAGGGAAGGGATTCTAGCACCTCTCATTGCAGCACTTCTCCCAGGCATTTGTTAACAGAGATACAGATGTATCTATCATGCAATGTCAAATGTCATGAAGGGTATAAGCATATGTAACTGAAGAAGTATGGGCATTCAGGAGGGAGATCTCTTCTGAATTGGAGATATCAACAGAGAATCTGATAATGATATTAAAGTTGATCTAGAATAGGTAAGATTCTTAATGGTAGAGTAGGAAAGAACATTTTCATTATCTTTCTAAGGAGTATTGATGAGAAAAACAAAATGAGAACATCTTTCTAATTTTAACTCTTCCACTTTCTGGTCATCGATCCTTATTGGCCTGGTTTTGTCATCCGTAAGTTGGGTGAGTGATACTGCCCCGACGTTCCACTGCAGAGCTGTGAGATCAAACCAAGATAATGTAATTGGATATATTTTTAAATCGCTCAGTGATCTACAAGCATAAGGAACATTTAAACATTCAGCGTTAGCATTTTGGGTGTCAAGATATCAAATCATAATTAATAATTCTACCTGAAACTCATTTAAAGAAAATTCGTCATAGGAAAATACAAAATACTTTCAGTGTAAGTTCAGCTATTATTTTGGCAAGTGATCTTTCAAGTTAGATTGAAGTTTTATGGAGTAATTTCATAAATTATATTACTAATTGCAGTAACTCTTATTAATGTATTGAGTACTCTGATAAATACCTTACATCAGTGGTCCCCAATCTTTTTGGTACCACAGGCCGGTTTTATGGAAGACAATTTTTCCACAGGTGGGGGCGGTATTGGGGGGAGGTTTTGGGATGAAGCTGTTCCAACTCAGAAAATCAGGCATTAGTTAGTTTCTCTTACGGAGCGTGCAATCTAGATCCCTCACATCACAATAGGGTTTGTGCTCTTGTGAGAACCTAATGGTGGCTTGACAGGAGGTGAGGTTCAGGCGGTATTGCTCCCTAACCCGCTGCTCATCTTCTGCTGTGCAGCCTGGGTCCTAACAAGCCTAATTACCTGTTGGCGGACTGGTTACCAGTTCATGGCCTTGGGGCTGGGGACCCCGGGCTTACATGTATTATCTTATTAAATTCTCATCACAACACAGTTAAAAAGAAACCACAGTCTTTTTATTTTACAGACAAGTATATTGAGTCTTAGCGAATTTGTGTTACTTGCCCAGTGTCACATCAATGTTAAGTGATATAACAAGGATTTAAACACAAAATTCTAAAACTCAGCAACCTATAACCACAAAAGTATATTACAAATAGTACTCCATCAAATCATTTACTTTTCAATTTTTAAGAGCTACTGTAATGATAATGGTGGTGATAGTTGTAAAGTCAGAAGTTGGGTTGACTAGACTACAATGTTGAGGCTCAGAAGACCTAGAGAGGTAACCTGAGGTCACACTTTACTTTCGTAATCTATTACTGTGTCACAGACTTTTTGCTTGAGACTTGAAATGGTAGTTTTATTTTGCTCACATTTTTGGTGGTCTGGAATCCAGGAAGAGCCTGCCTGGGTGTCTGTCTCTAATTCACATGGTATCAGCTAACTCAGCTGGGGCTGGAGGAACCACTTTCAAGAAGGCTTCTTTATGACACATTCCGCACCTCAGTTTCCTTGACCTCTCTTGTTCTCCACATAGTGTCTCATCCTCCAAGGTTTGTCCACATGGCATGGGCTTCTCACAGCATGGTGAACTCAGAGTATTTGTACTCCTTAGATGGGGACTGACATCCATAAGGCACAAAGCACATATGCCAGGCCACTGAAGGCCAATGGCCCAAACTGGCAGGGCATCATTACCACTATGTTCTATTGATTAGAGCAGTTGCAGTGCCTGCCCAGATTCAGGAGCTGGAGACATGGACACCATCTTATGGGGGATTGTGGAAAACTCACATCACAAAAGAAAATGTAGGATAAGAGTTCCTATTAGAGCTACCTTTGAGAAATACAATCTACCACACGGATTCGATCAGTGGCTGAGGTCAAGTATTTCAAGTATCTAATACCAAGGATTAAATTCTTCATTTTTGCATTACACTGAAACTTAGATAGCCTAGCAGAACAATGATCAATGGACCTATTTTTAAAAATTCAGCATGACATCAACACATGCCACTGCTGATAAGCTGACATTCACATTGCCATCAAACTTCTTCAGAAGATGACAGTTTCTGTTCCGCTGAGTACACTGAATTCGCTACTTTTGCCTATAGTCCTTGCATTCATATCATGGCTCCACCCTCTTTTAAATGCATAAACCTAGTGGATTCAGGACTTCAGCAGGTAGGATAGGTATATTTCACGGGTCAGAGGCTACCTAGAAATGGCATTGTTTTTAATTTTTAGGACATGCTCCATTCTTCAGCATCTTGGGGCTTAGTCGTTGCCAAAATCTGCTGTTGAAAGCAGGGTTTTCTATATAAGAATAAATTCTCCGCCACATGATTAAAGTTATACAGTGAACAGAGCCGCAAAATATAACTGGAACAAATTTCAAAACTTTGTTACATATAAACACTACTCATATTGAGAGGTCACTTTTTTAAAAAAGACTGGAAACTAAAGTAATGACTGTGAAACACACAATATCTCTGTTCTGCTTGCCTCTTTGAAAGTAGTAAAATAGCTGTGTAACAATGTTTTTTAAATAGCAATTTATTTCTTGATTCTCAAACCTCTGCCCTCCACAGTACCTATTTCACTTCATGTAAAACCAGAATGCTGTTATTCATAAACTATAATGCTTCCCAGATGCCTACCTTGTAGGATGTCAGATTTAGCAAACAAAAATACAGGACATCCAATTACATTTGAACTTCAGAAAAACAATGAATAAATTTTTAATATACGTATGTTCCATGGAATACTTAGTACACACTTACACTAAAATATTCTTTGTTGTTTATCTGATATTTTAGTTCAACCGGACATCCTTATTTAATTTGCCAATTCTACTACCACGGTATAGGCCTTGTACTAGGGGCTAGGAGTACTACCGTGAGTGAGCAGTGATTACTGCCCTCCAAACACTTGTAGCTTAGTGAATTATACATTGTGAAAAGGCAATGACAGAGAAGTGGAAGAGATGCTACAAGAGATGGAAGTAAATGCAGACTGGACAGGTAAGCTAGGCTAGATGACAAAGGGCTTGAAACTATGAGCAATAAAGACTACTGAAAAAGGTTATAAGTAGTGAAGGCATAATCAGATTCACCATTTTTGAAGGCACACTTTGGCTGCAGTCAGCAAGGAGGAGCAAGATTGGACAGGGACAAGCATAAGGACCCTGCAGTGATCCAGGAAGAATATGATGAGGGCCTGAGCTAAGGGAGTAGCAGTGAAGATAGAAAGGAGTTAATAAATCCAAGCAATATTTAGTAGTTTGGATTTAGGGGTTGCCTAGCTCTTTCAATGTGTAGATTCAGGTCTTTTATATCCATAAAGCTTTCTTGGATTATAGTTTGAAGTATTAGACCTGTTGGTTGTAATTTTTTTCACCTTTAGGAACTCCAATTGTACTAAATACTCTTGTGCATTTTTCTATATCTGTCACTAATTTTGGGATCCTTTGTACCTGCTTATTTCTTATTTTACCTCAAATCATTTTCTTTCCTCTCTTCAATGTATTTTTAAAAATATTTTAAGTCTAATTTATGTTTCTATTAATTTTCTCCATGGTAAATGATTTTCAGCATTTTCTCATGTAGTTATTGTTCTTTGTATATCTTCCTTTGTGACTTGTCTTTTGCTCTTTTTTAAAAAAGTGTTGTCTTTTTATTAAAGTTCAATAATCTTTATATGTTCTGAATGCAAGTTTTTTGTAGGACATACGTATTGCAAATATATTCTCTAAGGCTATTGATTGTCTACTCATTTTCTTAATAGGGTCCTTTGATGAGCAGATTTTAATATTGATGAAATAAAATTTATAATTTTTTTTTCTTTTATGGTTGGTTCTTTCTGTGTCTTATCAAAAAAATGTTTCCCGAAGGTTACAAAAAATGTTTTAAATGTTTACTCTTTTAGCTTTTGTATTTGGGACTATGGTGCACCTTGAATTAAATTTTTTGTTTAAGTGGATTTTCGGTTGAAGTTCATTTTTTTCCCAACATGGATACTCAGCTTTTGCAGCAATATTTGTGGAAAAGATTTCACCATTTGAGTTGTTTTGGCATTTTTGTTGAAAATTCAGTTGAGTATATACATGTGGGTCTCTTTCTAGACTCTTTTCCTTTAATCTATCTGTATTTCTTACACTCATACTCTCTCAGTAGTGTAGCTTTACAGTTAATTCCTCCAACTTTGTTCTTATTTTTCAAGATTGTTTTAGCTAGTCTAAATACTTTGAAATTCCATGTAACTTTTAGAATTATCTTGTTCATTTTAACACAAAGCCTGTTGGATTTTGATTGATTTGAATCAACAGGTAAAGTTAGGGAGAATATCTTAGCAATATTATTGCTAAACCATAAACATAGTATATCTCTCAATTTATTTTGGCTTCCTTTAATTTACCTAAATTATTTATAGTTTTTATTTTAGAGGTCTTATATATATTTTAAATGTTCATAAGTATTTTATGTGTTTATGCTTTTTAAATATATATTTTAACATTTTAACAATTATTTGTTGCTTATATATAAAAATAAACTGATTTATTTTTAAATCTCAGTTCTTTAATTATAAAAGGATAATGATAACTTACAAGATTGTAATAAGAATCCAAATGCATGATCTACAGAAAGGACTTAGTGTTAAACACTGAACTAGGAGAAAGCGTTCAACAAATGGCATTATGGAAATAGAAGAACAGAATAGAAGATCTGCATTTTAAAAAATATATAGATATGTTCTTTAATATACCCATGTTAATTAATTTTATTCCAAACCTTTGAGTCTTAATTTAAATGAACCCTAGTGAAAAGTATAATAACACTTAACAAGCTTAACAAAATAAGAAGTTTGAACTGAACAAGAAAAAAGGTTAGATTTTTGTTTATTGTTTTTCAAATTCTTCTTTTATTTTTAAAATTTTAATTTTAATTTTAGATTCAGGGGGTGCATGTGCAGGTTTGTTACAAGGGTATATTGTGTGATGCTAAGGTTTGAGCTTCAGTTGATCCTGTCACCCAGATAGTAAACATAGTATCCAATAGGAAGTTTTGCAGCTCTTGCCCCTTTTCCTCTTTCCATCCTCACCAACATGTTATCTTTTGGCTTTTTAATGATGGCCATTCTGACTGATGTGGGATGGTATCTCATTGTGGTTTTGATCTGCATCTCTATGATGATTAGTGATGCTGACCATTTTTTCATATGTTTATTGGACACTTGTATGTCTTCTTTTGGGGTTATTTGTTTTATTCTTGACTTAAGTTCCTTGTA
Organism: Pongo abelii; assembly: GCF_028885655.2. NCBI lineage: Eukaryota > Metazoa > Chordata > Mammalia > Primates > Hominidae > Pongo > Pongo abelii. The sequence goes on from NC_071992.2 coordinate 106,600,316, forward strand.
CGTTCTGGATATTAGCCCTTTGTTAGATGCATAGTTCATAAATATTTCCTCTCATTCTGTATGTTATCTGTTTATTCTTTTGCTGTGCAGAAGCTCTTTAGTTTAATTAGGTTCCGCTTGTCAAGTTTTGTTTTGGTTGCAATTGCTTTTAAAGACTTAGTCATAAATTCTTTGCTGGGCTGATGTCCAGAATAGTGTTTCCTAGGTTTTCTTCTAGGATTTTTATAGTGTGAGGTTTTATATTTTAGTCTTTAATCTTTCTTGAGATAATTTTGATATATAGTGAGGGATAAGTGTACAGTTTCATTCTTTTGCATATGATTAGCCAATCCCCACAGCATCATTTATTGAATAGGGAGTTGTTTCCCCATTGCATATTTTTGTTGATTTTGTCAAAGATCAGTTAGTTGTAGGTGTGCAGCTTTATTTCTGGATTCTCTACTCTGTTCCATTGGTCCATGTGTCTATTTTTGTTCCAGTACCATGCTGTTTTGGTTACTGTAGCCTTGAAATATACTTGAAGTCAGGTAATGTGATGCCTGTGGTTTTGTTCATTTTGATTAGGATTGCTTTGGCTATTTGTGCTCTTTTTTGATTCCATATGAATTTTAGAATTTTTTTTCTAATTCTGTGAAAAATGACATTGGGATAGCATTGAATCTGTATCCTGTGGATTTACTAAATTCATTTATTAACTCCCATAGTTGTTTTGTAGATGCCTTTGGACCTTCTAAATTGGTTATCATTTCATCTTAAAATAAAGACAGTTTTATTTCTTCCTTTTCAATTTATATACATATATATTTTTTTTCTTGCCTTATTTCATGCTTAGTTCTTTGTTGGAAATAGGCCCCCCAAAATCTGGCCATAAACTGGCCCCAAAACTGGCCATAAAAAAAATCTCTGCAGCACTGTGACATGTTCATGATGGCCATAATGCCCACGCTGGATGGTTGTGGGTTTACCACAATGAGGGCAAGGAACACCTGGCCCACCCAGGTTGGAAAACCGCTTGAAGGCATTCTTAAACCACAAACAATAGCATAAGCGATCTGTGCCTTAAGGACATGCCCCTGCTGCAGTTAACTAACCCAATCTATTCCTTTAATTCAGCCCATCCCTTCGTTTCCCATAAGGGATACTTTTAGTTAATTCAATATCTATAGAAACAAGTCTAATGACTGTCTTGCTGTTAATAAATATGTGGGTAAATCTTTGTTCAAGGCTCCCAGCTCTGAAGGCTGTGAGACCCCAGTTTCCCGTTTCACACCTCTATATTTCTGTGTATGTGTCTTTAATTCCTCTAGCGCCGCTGGGTTAAGGTCTCCCTGACTGAGCTGGTCTTGGCAGTTCTTGTTGTACAGGTTAGTACAATGTTGAATATAAGTGGTAAGAATTCAGGGGTAAAATGTTCAGTCTTTTACCATTAAATATACTGTTAGCTGCAAATTTTTGTAGATGCCCTTGGTCAGATTGATAAGCTTTCTTCTCATTTTAGTTTTCTGAGATTTTAAACAATCATAAATAGGTATTGAATTATGTCCAGTGATTTTTTTGGATCTAGTAAAATGAGCATATAATTTTTGTTTTGTTCTGTTAATGTGGTGAATTACATTGTTTAACTTTACAACATGAGACCAATCCTGGGATAAAAAATCCTTAGTCTTGATGTGTTAAACTTTTTACATATTTCTTGATTTGATTTGCTAATATTTTATGATTCAGGGATTATTTATAAATGTGCCACTTGATTGCTAAACATTTGGAACTTCTTGTCTTTTTCTTTAGTTTTTTCAGTTGTTTATTCTGTATTTAGAAGCTCTATTATTAATCTGTATGCACATAATAAACTTGGCATTTAGAAAAATAAGTGGCCAAATAGTAAACAATTTAGGTTTTGGGTGTCATACTGTCTCTGTCACAACCCACATCTGTCTTTGTAGCTCTAAAGTAGACAAAAACAATATGTAATCAAATAAGGATGGCTGCATTCATAAAAGTTCATTTAAAAAAGAAACAGGAACAAAAATTAACTCAAGATGGATTAAAGACAGAAATGTAAAACCTAGAACTATAAAAACCCTAGAAGAAAACTTAGGCAATACCGTTCAGGACATAGGCATGGGCAAAGACTTCATGACTAAATCACCAAAAGCAATGGCAACAAAAGCCAAAATTGACAAATGGGATCTAATTAAACTAAAGAGCTTCTGCATGGCAAAAGACACTAGCATCAGAGTGAACAGGCAAACTACAGAATGGAAGAAAATTTTTGCAATCTACCCTTCTGACAAAGGCCTAATATCCAGAATCTACAAGGAACTTAAACAAATTTACAAGAAAAAAACACACAACCCCATCAAAAAAGTGGGCGAAGGATATGAACAGACACTTCTCAAAAGAAGACATTTATGTGGCCAACAAACATAGGAAAAAAAGCTCATCATAACTGGTCATTAGAAAAATGCAAATTAAACCACAATGAGATACCATCTCATGCCAGTTAGAATGGTGATCATTGAAAAGTCTGGAAACAACAGATGCTGAAGAGGATGTGGAGAAATAAGAACACTTTTACACTGTTGGTGGGAGTGTAAATTACTTCAGCCATTGTGGAAGACTGTGTGGTGATTCCTCAAGGATCCAGAACTAGAAATACCATTTGATCCAGGAGTCCCATTACTGGGTATATACCCAGGGATTATAAATCATTCTACTATAAAGACACATGCACACATATGTTTATTGCAGCACTATTTACAATAGCAAAGACTTGGAACCCACCCAAATGCCCATCAATGGTAGACTGGATAAAGAAAATGTGGCACTTATACACCACGGAATACTATACAGCCATAAAAAAGAATGCGTTCATATCCTTTGCAGGGACATGGATGAAACTAGAAACCATCATTCTCAGCGAACTAACACAGGAACAGAAAACCAAACACCGCATGTTCTCCTCATAAGTGGGAGTTGAAGAATGAGAACACATGGACACAGGAAGGGGAACATCACACACTGGGGCCTGTCAGGGTGTTGGGGGAAAGGGGAGGGAGAGCATTAGGACAAACACCTAATGCATGCGGGACTTAAAACCTAGATGACAGGTTGATGAGTGCAGCAAACCACCACGGCACATGTATACCTATGTAAGAAACCTGCACATTCTGCACATGTATCCCAGAACTTAAAGTAAAATGTAAAAAATGAAAGAAACAGGTAACAGACCAGATTTGGTTCACAGACTGTATATGCTCATTCTTGAAACAGAATTGATATGTCTTTTTAATGAATAAACTTTTTTGTCATTATGTAATGATGATGTCTCTGGTGGTACTTCTTTTCTTGACATCTACATTGCCTTATTAATATAAATACTTCTTTCTCATTCTTACTATTTTCATATTTTTCTTTTAATATATTTATGTCTTTACCTTTAATGCATTTCTTTCTAAATAGCATACAGTTGGGCATTGCTTTTTTTCCACTCTAATACTCTCTGTTTTTTAATTGGAGTATCTAGTTCATCGACTTTTATGTGATTATCAGTATGGTTGGGTTTAAAACAATCATTTTGCTTCTTGTTTCCTATTTGTTCTATCTTTTCTTGAGACTCCACTATTTCCTTCTACCTTCTTTTTGACTAGTCAATTTTTTAATATTTCATTTTACCTCCTCTTTTAAATTTTTATCTGTAACTCTTTTATTTTTAGTGATTTCTTTAGTTATTATGTATCCTTAACTTATCACAGTCTATTTTAAATTAATATTACAGCACTTCCTTATAATGTAAAATCTTCCAAACTATACTATGATTTATACACTTGTACTTTGTGCTATTATTGTCATCCATTTGACTTTTACAGATAATTTAAACCACGTGATAAATTGTTATTACTTATGATTTAAACAATCTGTGTTTGTGTCTGAAATGTCACTATCTGGATGATCTGAGCATCTGCTATATTGTCTATTGTTTTCCTTGGTTTCCATCCCATAGTTTTGTCTCCCTGTGTGCCTGATCTTTTAAATTTCATGCCAGTTGTTGGTATTTGAAAAATTATAGAGGTAATTTGAAGTCTAAAGTAAACTTCATCTCAAATAATATTTGCATTTGTTTCTGGCAGATTGTTGGAACAAAAGCAATACCAGCTTACCTTAATCCACTCAGGAATCAAGGTGATTCAAAACTGAATGTCAGTCCTTGTGAGGGCTGGACTACATCAGTTTACCCTCAGTCCTTAGGTGGAGGTCTCGTTCTGAAATTTGGAGATTTGTAGGGCCCTCCCTCTCCTTGGAAGCCTCTACATTCTAGTTTGCACCCTCCTAAGCTCACAATGCTGTTGAAAGCTCAGTTTAGCTTCTCAGCCTCTGAAACTTCTCCTGTAGAATTAGCTACTGTCTCTGCAGAAAAGTAGTCCAGATATCAGGCTTGCCTTTCTGGGTTTTCTTCTCTGTGTTTTTGTTCCAGGTATTCATTTCTTCCTTTGTAGCTCACCAATATTCTCATATTTTTAAAAACATTTTTTATCAAACTTTTCTAGTTGTTCTTAGCAGTAGAATTGGTTCAGATCAACCAGTTGACCAAGCTGAATACATTTTTTCATAATTCCTAAATATGTTTATGTATCACCCCAGGATTATATTTATAATTAATTTTATATCTGGCTGGGCTTTTAGTAATATTAGTTATGAAAAACTTTTTTACTGTGAATTATGATACATTTAGAAAAACTCATACAAAATCTAGACACAACTAATTATTGTAAAGTGAATATTCAATGTAACTACCACAAAGGTCAAGACTTTTAATTTTAAGCAAAAATTATCTGACTTTAGGAAGTTTATAGATACTCTCCAACAATGATGGTCGTAACACAGTGGAATATAGCAATCTTAATTACAATGATAGGCACATAGAAACTAAAGATTACAAGGCTACTTACAAAGAAATGATAACTTTATCTCAATAAATTTTATTAATTCCAAGTAGAATGTACATTTCTCAGAGTGGGAGCAAAATAAGAATATTCAGAAACCAATTCACTGACCAAGGCTTAAAATAAACACACATCGTGGATAATTCAAAGATGTGGGAAATTGATTATGTTGTTCACAACACTGTTCTCACCAGGATTAGGATATAAAGGGTTGAATATCACAATTTGGAGCATTTCAACTTGTGAATAGTAATTAAATTTTATTTATTAATTACATACACTTTGAAAGTTAATGTTTCTTACAAATCACATAAATATAGAAAGGATAAATTGATGAGACCATCTGGTACATAAGAAAATAGTGGTAGAAAATAAAACAAGCTAAGGTTGGTATACTAAAATCTTTATCATAAGTTTATGTAGTATTTTTAGAGGTGAGCTACACATTTGACTCTGAATTTCTTTTAGTGACAAAGCAAAGAGGGAAAAACAATCAGTTTCAAGATTCACAGCACTACAAACGATTGTTTGAAGATTCACAAACAAACCAATTGTTCAGGAGATGCACAGCTGTTCCTGGTACTGGTATCTGATAAAAATTTCTGCTAGGGGCCCTTATCCCGAAGCTACTTAGATGAATATACAAATTAGAATGGACTGATTTATTTTTGACCAAACGACAAGACACATTAGATGTGGTATAGAAAATAAGTTGCTAAAATGGACTGGACAATCACATGAATATGAGTAAACTAGTTGTGAAAATGAACGAGAAAGATACTAAAGACATGTCCAACCAATAGAGAGTTAAATCAGAGGAGAATTTATACCTTATCTAGAGGTCTGAGATAAATGTTTTCCTCTGCCACTTCCCTACAAACAGCTGCTCTACTAAAGGGTATTTGATTTCAGTGGACTATTTTAAAGTAGAAACAAGGAGAATCAATCTGAAAAGGGTGTACTATGGTTCTGAAGACTTATGACTTTCCAAAATTCATTCAAATTAAGGTGTAAACAAAATAAAGTCACCTCTGGGACCCAGTAAGTGCTCAATGAGGAAATTCTAGGACTGAAAATACATTCTATTACATTAAAAATTACTGGCTGGGCTTAACAGCAGGGTACAGAAGAAAGAGTCCATAAACTACTAGAAATTATTCAATCAGAAGAATAAAGAGGGAAAGATTGAGAAAATATCAGCATTGCCTCAGAGACATGTGGGAAAATATCTAAAGTTCTATTATACATAAAATAGTTCTGGAATTAAAGGAGAGAAATGCTAGAGCATAAAGGTTATTTGACAAAATAAGCCCAAGTTAGTTCTGCTTCTCTTTAGGATCTAGAAAGTCACAAAAGGACATGAACCCCATTGTAACAATAAGTAAAACTGGATAATCTACAAAATCATAACTTTTCTTGCTTACTACCAAGCATGATGCATACTATTACTGAATCAGTATAACCGAAATTTTGTGGGGTACACTGAAGCAACATTTGTGAAAGGGGTAAAATCATCCCTATTCCTGTAGAAGGGATCTTTGCCATAAAAACTCTAACACTAGAATTTCTTCAGGCACAGTAGCTGTCCATAGGGCTAACTGTTGTCCTATCAGGGTAGTTGAGAAATAGCAGATTAACTTTATTACAGGTCAGTCTCCTCTGTTTTGACCTTCAGGAGTTGGGAAATTGGGCATATCTTTGTTGTTAAGTACATCAAGAAAATTAAATAATTCTTTGGGTCCAGTTGTAATACAATTATAGCCAATATTTATTAAGCACTTACAATGTACTAGGCACTGTTTTAAGTTCTTTTAGTTGTTATTATACTCAATCCTCCTAACAAATCCATTAGGTAGTTACAATTAATCATTCCTCTTCACATATAAAGAAACTCAGCCCCTGAGAGGATGGATGAGGATCTTTCCCAAGGTCACAGCGTTAGTAAATGATGATGCTAGTATTAGAACTTGGGAGCACTTTCTCCTGAATTGACATTATTAATTAATCTCTATGTTATGCTCCCTTCCATCGGGGACAGAAGGTGTATTAGTCTAAAGCAATGGCTTACTAGATCACAGTTTAGAAGCTAGAAAAAGTTAAGTAAGAGGTAGGAAAAAGATATTTGTCTTAATCATCTTTAGTGACTCACCCTACTTTAATGGTTTCAATATGCTAACATATCTCCTTTCCAATTTTGATTTTAGAAAGCACTATAGACATATTTAACTTTACTGAGCATCTGTGTTTGGTTATACCTTACTGTTCCTACCCACTAATCATATGAATTGTTAAACTATTAGTCATTCTTTATGATAGTTTATAAAAATATAAGTTTTTATTTTAAAAATTCTATTATAATAACAGTTTTCATCAAGAAAAATATATTATTAACCTAAAAGGCTCAGAAAATTGGCATAACTATCATCATTGTCATTTCAGTAGTTTAAAAAAATCATACTCTATTCAGATAAATACTGCTTTATTCTTTGATGTCTTTTAATAGAAAATAAACCATGACATGAATAAAAACTAAAATAGAGACCTCAGCCTTGTTTAAGGGACAAAAAAACTCAAATAACTAGGGCCTCATTTCTCCTTTCTCTTTTTTTCTCTATGGAGTTCTTCCAATTTTCTGCCTAAACAGACTCTGCCTCCATGTGTTGTATATCCTTAATACTGGCATTGGGTTCTCTTACAGGGCTGCAAAAGTACTCAAGTCCACTGAGTAGTTTGGTGGGTTGTTCAGCCAATTTGGCATTAACATCTGCCCAGCTACTGGGCTTGTCTGTATAAAATAAGGCTAAGTCAGTAGTTACAGAAGGTCCACTAAAGCTACTCACTCACCTTTGAGATACATGAGAGCTCCCTTCAATCAGAATTGAAATCAAAGAATATGATGATTAGAAAGGAGTTAAAATCCAGAGAAGGAAACTGGGATCATTGTTCTGTAAGACGTTTCTGAGCCCCTCAATCAAAGGAAGAGTCCTTCCAGTTGTTATCATAGCAAATACAAGAGGAAAAAAATAATTGGCAATCTAGTATAATAATATTATTCAGGTAGAGGAAATATTTAAAAATAATTCATTGAATTATGAAGCAGACATATTGTCTTTGCAATTAGAAATGTTTAACTCTCAGGAATTAACACTGTAGATTTGGTAATGTGGTGTCTTTAACATTTTTTTCTTTGGGTGGTATAGTTTTGTAGGCATAGAAGGAAACTCAGTAGTGCATATCAACATCGAAAAAGAACAGAAGAAATGTTAGTGAAAGATTTTGGGATTTGGGTTTTGGTGTTTTTAAGTGCAAAACAGAATTAGCTTTGTATCATTCCATCCTCAGATGTGGTATCAAACCATTCCATCAAAAGGGGAAAAGCTATTATGTATTTATATGAATATATACTACAGAGAAATAAATTCATATTTCTAGAGTTATATTTACATATTTATATATTATATATACATATTTATATTTCTAGAGCTAAGTAATTCTGAATTTTTAAAATCACCTTTAGTTTTTGAAGATGTATATATTTGCATAGCCCAATATTCAATAGTCACAAAAATGATTCCTTCTTCCTGTCCCCCAGACACCAGATCCTGCCTTCAGATATTACCAATTGTTTGTGTATGCTAGCAGAGCATTCTGTGCATGTTTTACTAGATATATAAACTTAAATTTTCATTTTTTATCAAATGGTAGCATATTACATGCATTATTCTGTGTCTTTGGAGTTTTGTAATGTTATTAATTTATGTTGTACATATGTATATATTCATTGCATAAAGAGATTTCTTATTCTTTTTTATGACTGCATGTGGGACAATATTAATTTAAGTAGTCCCTTACTCAGCTTCTGCTAATGTAGCCACGTGGGAATGTAGGCCCAATGTAGCCAAATCACAATTTTCTAAAGGACACCAATGCATAAAGATTTTATGCTAAATCTTCCATATTTTAAAAGAGGATACTAATTTTTAAAGATTTTAGAAAACTATGCAAACATGTAGTCTATACACTATAAATTATATCAGCAAGTTAAATCTGACTAGTGGGCCACCCACACTCCACTTTTAAAAAAAAAATCTCTGGTAGCTATATTGGAACAGTCAATGGACGAAGAAGCATGTATGTGACATCCATTCAATTTATAGGAATGTTGATGTAATAACTTATTGATCTTCTTTCATAAAAATATTTTTAAATGTATGATCTTTTCTTTGAAACTAAGCATGCCATTTAAGGCTAAGGGACTTACAAAATAGGGCCAATAAGAAGAAATACAGACTGTGATACCCTGGCAGCATATGTAACAAAAGTCAGGTTTTTCTTATTTTTTCAATTATTTTAATTTTTATTTGTTAGCTTTACTTCTATAAAATTACATATATGTGCTTTAAAATATAAAATATTCCTGCAAGTTTTATAATATTAAATAGGCTATTTCATATTCCACTCCTATAGATAGTCAGGTAGTTCATATTCACAGGAAGCAACTGCTTTCACTTCTTTTAGCTATTTTTTTCTAATATTTGCCTTCATTTTTCTTTAAAAAATGCTTATGAGAGACAGGGCAAGATGGCTGACGAGATGCAGCCACGTGGAACAGCTGCCACTGAGGGACCCAGACGACTGGCGCACTCCTAACAGATCTTCAGAGGGAACCCACTGAGAGTGGATGGAGAGAAGAAACAGAAGCTGAGTTGAAAGGAGAGGAAGCTAGGAACCCTGCGTGGGGCTACTGTGCACTGGGACTTGTTCTGGCCCCCAACAACTCCAGAGTAATGGGTGAGTTGAACTGGAAAGGAGCAACCCACTCTTACCAGGGGCCTCTGGAATCCCAACAGAGGAGACCCCTCAGTCACCAAGGACACTCAAGTTGGCAAGTAGAGCTGCTTAGAGAAGTGATAGGGGAAGCAAGCCAGCTGATGTGGAGCCCAGAGGGTTTGTTGTAGGAGTGTCTGCAGCAGACCATGACCAGGGAAGCCCATCAGCCCAGGCTTGACTTGCCCCCATAGCAGACTTTAACCCTAGGGGAACTGTCGGACCTGAACTCTGCAGGGCAGTCTTGCCCATCAGACAGGAAGGACCATTCCAACTTGAGCACCCCTTGGCCTGCTGGTCTCTCCTGGGGCCCCAGACCGGCCACACTTGCTTGCAGGGCACACTTAGGTGCCCTGAGGTTCTGTATCATAGTTCCTGCCTATGGCAGACCTACCTAACCAGCTGAGAACTCCAGCAAGACAGCCCCTATAACCACGCACCAGTCTACCTGCTCCCTCCCAACACTGCAGTCTCCATCAGGCCCACAGCAGCCCCCCATATTGCTTTGCTGGTACATTTGTGCCTGGGTGGGTTTTGCCTTCTTTGCCCTACTGGCACCCTGTGTGCACCCTGCCTTCCCACTGCATGAGAGTACACTCCATTCCTCTTTCACCCACTGGACCACCATTGCAGTCAGAGCCATGGCAGGCACAGAGCCAGCCAGCCCACTTCCACCAGCATCCCACCCTTGCACCAACACTGCCACAGGAGTGAAGCTGGGCACAGAGAACAGTGGACTCTCCCACACCATGAACATTCACCCCTACTTGCAGGCCACAGAGAACACACACAGACATGACCCTGGCAGTGCCCCACCCCTGTGCTAACACCACTACCCCAGTGAAGGTGTGCACAGTCGCTGTCATTGGCAGGGGCACCCCATCCCCCAAGCTGTGCTGCCTCTGTCCTGTGGTGAACATGGGCACAAAGGCAAGCATCCTGGCACCCACTAGCACCCTAATGCAGCTGATGAGCATACACCCCACCATGCTGCTGCTGCCGCTGCTGCTGGGACATAAGAATGAGGATGTACCCTGCTGCCACTGCGTTATGAAATACTTTGGCTGACACCATCTTTTGAAGTGTAATGACCAGTGGTCTGGGAGCATCTCGTCCCCACCCCCTCCACCCTTCAGTGCAGTGGATTCCTAACCTCAAGGAGCCAGAGAACAAAGTTGGGGACCAATACAAGTTTCCCATAATTAGATCACACAGTTCAGGAGTTGGAAGCTGAGCATTGCCCCCCTAAAATCTTCCAGAAATGAAGCCAGTTGGCCAAATTCACCTTATACCACAAACACCCAATGTCATCAAATAGGATAAAAGGGGGGAAAAAAAACATTCAGAGGTCAGCATCTTCAAAGACTGAAGAAACACCAGCCCATAAAAATGAGAAAAACCAAAGAAAGAAATCTGACAATTCAAAAAGCCAGAGTCCTTCTTTCCTCCAAATGACTGCACTACCTCTCCAGCAAGGGTTCTGAACTGAGCTGAGATAGCTGAAATAACAGAAACAGAATTCAGATTATGGATGATAATGAAGATCATTGAGATGCAGGAGTACATTGAAATCCAAGGAAGCTAAGAACCACAATAAAATAATAAAGGAGGTGACAGACAAAATAGCCAGTGTAGAAAAGAAGATAACTGACCTGATAGAGCCAAAAAACACACTTCAAAAATTTCATAATGCAATCATAAGCATTAATAGCAGAATAGACCAAGATGAGGAAAGAATCTCAGAGCTTGAAGACTGGATTTCTGAAATAAGATAGTGAGACAAGAGAAGAGAAAAAGAATGAAAAGGAATGAAGAAAGCCTCCAAGAAATATGGGATTATGTAAAGAGACCAAATCTATGATTCATTGGTGTCCCTGAAAGAGATGGGGAGAATGTAAGTAACTTGGGAAACATATTTCAGAATATCATCCATGAGAATTTTCCCAACCTAGCTAGAGAGGCCAACATTCAAAATCAGGAATGCAGAGAACCCCAGTAAGATACTTCACAAGAAGATCATCCCAAACACACATAATCTTCAGATTCTCCAAGGTTGAAATGAAAGAATAAATGTTAAAGCCAACTACCGAGAAAGGTCAGGTCACTTACAATGGGAAGCCCATCATTCTAACAGCAGATCTCTCAGCAGAAATCCTAAAGGCAGGAGAGATTGGGAGCCAATATTCAACACTCTTAAGAAAAGAAATTCCAACCCAGAATTTCATAACTGGCCGAACTAAGCCTCATAAGCAAAGGTGAAATAAGATCCTTTTCAGACAAGCAAATGCTGAGGAATTCATCACCACCAGGACTGCCTTGCAAGAACTCCTGAAGGAAGCACTAAATATGGAAAGGAAAGTCTGTTACCAGCCACTACAAAAACATGACTAAATACACAGACCAGTGACACTATACACAGTCACACAAACAAGTCTACATAATAACTAGCTAACATCATGATGACAGGATCAAATCCACACATATCAATACTAACCATGAATGTAAACAGACTTAATTCCCCAATTAAAAGGCAGAGAGTGGCAAGGTGGATAAAGAACCAAGACTTATTCGTATGCTGTCTTTAAGAGACCCATCTCCCATGCAATGACACCCATAGGCTCAAAGTAAAGGGATGGAGAAAAGTCTCCAAGCAAAAGGAAAACAGTAAAAAGCAGAGGTGGTGGCCAGGCGTGGTGGTGCATGCCTGTAATCCCAGCATTTTGGGAGGCTGAGGCGGGCAGATCACAAGGTCAGGAAATCGAGACCATCCTGGCTAACCCGGTGCAACCCCATCTCTACTAAAAATACAAAAAAATAGCCGGGTGTGGTGGTGGGTGCCTGTAGTCCCAGCTACTCGGGAGGCTGAGGCAGGAGAATGGCATGAACCTAGGAAGCGGAGCTTGCAGTGAGCCGAGATCGTGCCACTGCACTCCAGTGCCTGGGCAACAGAGCAAGACTCTGTCTAAAAAAAAAAAAAAAAAAAAAAGCAGAGGTGGCGATTTTAATTTCAGACAAAACAGATTTTAAACAAACAAAGATCAAAAAAGACAAAGAAGGGGCATTACCTAATAGTAAAGAGTTCAATTCAATAAGAAAATCTATTCTAAATATATATGGACCCAACACAGGAGTACCCAGATTCATAAAGGAAGCTTTTGGAGACCTTCAAAGAGACTTAGATTCCCACACAATAATAGTGGGAGACTTTATTTTATTTATTTATTTATTTTTAATTATACTTTAAGTTCTAGGGTACATGTGCACAACTTGCAGGTTTCATACATAGGTATACATGTGCATGTTGGTTTGCTGCACCCATCAACTCATCATTTACATTAGGTATTTCTCCTAATGCTATCACTCCCACCTCCCCCCACCCCATGATAGGCCCCGGTGTGTGATGTTCCCCTTCCTATGTCCAAGTGTTCTCATTGTTCAAATCCCACCTATGAGTGAGAACATGCGGTAGTTCGTTTTCTGTCCTTGTGAGAGTTTGCTGAGAGTGATGGTTTCCAGCTTCATCCATGTCCCTACAAAGGACATGAACTCATCATTTTTTATGCCTGCATAGTATTCCACACTGTATATGTGCCACAGTTTCTTAATCCAGTCTCACTGATGGACATTTGGGTTGGTTCCAAGTCTTTACTATTGTGAATAGTGCCACAATAAACATACGTGTGCATGTGTCTTTATAGCAGCATGATTTATAATCCTTTGGGTATTACTCAGCAATGGGATTGCTGGGTCAAATGGTAATTCTAGTTCTAGATCCTTGAGGAATTGCCACACTGTCTTCCACAATGGTTGAACTAATTTACACTCCCACCAACGGTGTAAAAGCATTTCTATTTCTCCACATCCTCTACAGCATCTATTGTTTCCTGACTTTTTAATGATCACCATTCTAACTGGCGTGAGATGGTATCTCATTGTAGTTTTGATTTGCATTTCTCTGATGACCAGTGATGAGCATTTTTTCATGTGTCTGTTGGCTGCATAGATGTCTTCTTTTGAGAAATCTCTGTTCATATCCTTTGCCCACTTTTTGAATGGGGTTGTGTGTTTTTTTCTTGTAAATTTGTTTTAGTTCTTTGTAGATTCTGCATATTAGGCCTTTGTCAGAAGGGTAGATTGCAAAAATTTTCTCCCATTCTGTAGGTTGCCTGTTCACTCTGATGGTAGTGTCTTTTGCTGTGCAGAAGCTTTTTAATTGGATCCCATTTGTCTATTTTGGCTTTTGTTGCCATTGCTTTTGGTGTTTTAGTCAGGAAGTCCTTGCCCATGCCTATGTCCTGAATGGTATTGCCTAGGTTTTCTTCTAGGGTGTTTATGGTTTTAGGTCTAACATTTAAGTCTTTAATCCATCTTGAATTAATTTTTGTATAAGGTGTAAGGAAGGGATCCAGATTCCGCTTTCTACATATGACTAGCCAGTTTTCCCAGCTGAAGGGGGTGGGTCGCCCCTTCACAGCTTTGGGTTTTTTTCGTTGGGTGGAACGAGACACTTGGAAAAGGAAAAGACACAAAGTGAAGAGAAAGAAATAAGGGGACCCAGGGGACCAGCGTTCAGCAGATGGAGGATCCCCCTGGCTTCTGAGTTCCCTTAGTATTTATTGATTACTTATCGGTGTTCTTCAGAGAGGGGGATGTGTCATGGTCACAAGACAATAGTGGGGAGAGGGTCAGCAGACAAACACGTGAACAAAGGCCTTTGCATCATAGACAAGGTAAAGAATCAAGTGCTGTGCTTTAGATATGCATAGACATAAACATTTCAATGCTTTGTTAAGCAGTATTGCCGCCCACATGTCTCACCTCCAGCCCTAAGGCAGTTTTTCCCTATCTCAGTAGATGGAACGTACAATCGGGTTTTATACCGAGACATTCCATTGCCCAGGGACAGGGAGGAGACAGATGCCTTTGTCTTGTCTCAACTGCAAGAGGTATGCCTTCCTCTTATACTAATCCTCCTCAGCACAGACCCTTTATGGGTGTCGGGCTGGGGGATGGTCAGGTCTTTCCCTTCCCACGAGGCCATATTTCAGACCATCACATGGGCAGAAACCTTGGACAATACCTGGCTTTCCTAGGCAGAGGTCCCTGCAGCCTTCCACAGTTTTTGTGTCCCTGGGTACTTGAGATTAGGGAGTGGTGATGACTCTTAAGGAGCATGCTGCCTTCAAGCATTTGTTTAACAAAGCACATCTTGCACAACCCTTAATCCATTTAACCTTGAGTTTGACACAGCACATGTTTTAGAGAGCACGGGGTTGGGGGTAAGGTCACAGATTAACAGCATCTCAAGGCGGAAGAATTTTTCTTAATACAGAACAAAATGGAGTCTCTTATGTCTACTTCTTTCTATACAGACATATTAACAATCTGATCTCTCTTGCTTTTCCCCACACCCAGCATCATTTATTAAATAGGGAATCCTTTCCCCATTTCTTGTTTTTGTCAGGTTTGTCAAAGATCAGGTGTTTGTAGATGTGTGGTGTTATTTCTGAGGCCCCTGTTCTGTTCTGTTGGTCTATGTATCTGTTTTGGTACCAGTACCATGCTGTTTTGGTTACTGTAGCCTTGTAGCATAGTTTGAAGTCAGGTAGTGTGATGCCTCCAGCTTTGTTCTTTTTGCTTAGTATTGTCTTGGCAATGTGAGCTCTTTTTTGATTCCATATGAAATTTAAAGTAGTTTTTTCCAGTTCCATGAAGAAAGTCATTGGTAGCTTGATGGGGTTGGCATTGAATCTATAAATTACGTTGGGCAGTATGGCCATTTTCACGATATTGATTCTTCCTATCCACGAGCATGGAATATTCTTGCATTTGTTTGTGTCCTCTTTTATTTTGTTGAGCAGTGGTTTGTAGTTCTTCTTGAAGAGGTCCTTCACATCCATGTAAGTTGGAATCCTAGATATTTTATTCTCTTTGTAGCAATTGTGAATGGGAGTTCACTCATGATTTGGCTCTCTGTTTCTCTGTTAATGGTGTATAGGCATGCTTGCGATTTTTGCACATTGATTTTGAATTCTGAGACTTTGCTGAAGTTGCTTATCAGCTTAAGGAGATTTTGGGCTGAGACGATGTGGTTTTCTAAATATACAATCATGTCATCTGCAAACAGGGACAATTTGACTTCCTCATTTCCTAACTGAATACTCTTTATTTCTTTCTGTTGCCTGATTGCCCTGGCCAGAAATTCCAACACTATGTTGAATAGGAGTGGTGAGAGAGGGCATCCTTGTCTTGTGCTGATTTTCAAAGGGAATGCTTCCAGTTTTTGCCCATTCAGTATGATATTGGCTATGGGTTTGTCACAAATAGCTCTTATTATTTTGAGATATGTTCCATCCATACCTAGTTTATTGAGAGTTTTTAACATGAAGGGCTGTTGAATTTTGTCAAAGGCCTTTTCTGCATCTATTGAGATAATCGTGGTTTTTGTCATTGGTTCTGTTTATATGATGGATTAAGTTTATTGATTTACATATGTTGAACCAGCCTTGCCTCCCAGGGATGAAGCCAGCTTGATCATGGTGGTTAAGCTTTTTGATGTGCTGCTGGATTCAGTTTGCAGTATTTTATTGAGGATTTTTGCATTGATGTTCATCAGAGATATTGGTATAAAATTCTCTTTTTGTGTTGTGTCTCTGCCAGGCTTTGGTATCAGGATGATGTTGGCCTCATGAAATGAGTCAGGGAGGGTTCCTTCCTTTTCTATTGATTGTAATAGTTTCAGAAGGAATGGTACCAGCTCCTCTTTGTACCTCTGGTAGAATTCGGCTGTGAATCTGTCTGGTCCTGGATATTTTTGGTTGGTAGGATTTTAATTATTGCCTCAATTTCAGAGCCTGTTATTGGTCTATTCAGAGATTCAACTTCTGCCTGGTTTAGTCTTGGGAGGGTGTATGTGTCCAGGAATTTATCCATTTCTTCTAGATTTTCTAGTTTATTTGTGTAGAGATGTTTATAGTATTCTCTGATGGTAATTTGTATTTCTGTGGGGTCAGTGGTGATATCCCCTTTATCATTTTTTATTGCCTCTATTTGATTCTTCTCTCTTTTCTTCATTATTAGTCTTGCTAGTGGTCTATCAATTTTGTTGATCTTTTAAAAAACCAGTTCCTTGATTCATTGATTTTTTGAAGGGTTTTTTGCATCTCTATCTCCTTCAGTTCTGCTCTGATCTTAGTTATTTCTTGCCTTCTGCTAGCTTTTGAATTTGTTTACTCTTACTTCTCTAGTTCTTTTAATTGTGATGTTAGGGTGTCATTTTTAGATCTTTCCTGCTTTCTCTTGTGGGCATTTAGTGCTATAAATTTCCTTCTACACACTGCTTTAAATGTCTCCTAGAGATTCTGGTATGTTGTGTCTTTGTTCTCATTGGTTTCAAAGAATGTCTTTATTTCTGCCTTCATTTCGTTATGTACCCAGTAGTTATTCAGGGGCAAGTTGTTCAGTTTCCATGTAGTTGTGTGGTTTTGAGTAAGTTTCTTAATACTGAGTTCTAATTTGATTGCACTGTGGTTTGAGAGACAGTTTGTTGTGATTTCTGTTCTTTTACATTTGCTGAGGAGTGCTTTGCTTCTAATTATGTGGTCAATTTTAGAATAAGTGTGATGTGGTCCTGAGAAGAATGTATATTCTGTTGATCTGGGGTGGAGAGTTCTGTAGATGTCTATTAGGTCTGCTTGTTCCAGAGCTGAGTTCAGTTCCTGGATATCCTTGTTAACCTTCTGTCTCATTGATCTGTCTAATATTAACAGTGGGGTGTTAAAGTCTCCCATTATTATTGTGTAGGAGTCTAATTCTCTTTGTAGGTCTCTAAGGACTTGCTTTATGAATCTGGGTGCTGCTGTATTGGGTGCATATATATTTAGGATAGTTAGCTCTTCTTGTTGAATTGATCTCTTTACCATTATGTAATGGCCTTCTTTGTCTCTTTTGATCTTTGTTGGATTAAAGTCTGTTTTATCAGAGACTAGGATTGCAACCCCTGCTTTTTTTCTTTTTTCTTTTTTCTTTTTTTTTTTTTTGCTTTCCATTTGCTTGGTAGATCTTCCTCCATCCTTTTATTTTGAGCCTATGTGCTTCTTTGCACATAAGATGGGTTTCCTGAATACAGCACACTGATGGGTCTTGACTCTTTATCCAATTTGCCAGTCTGTGTCTTTTAATTGGGGCATTTAGCACATTTACACTTAATGTTAATATTTTTATGTGTGAATTTGATCTTATCATTATGATGTTCACTGGTTATTTTGCCCATTAATTGATGCAGTTTCTTCATAGCATCACTGGTCTTTACAATTCGGCATGTTTTTGCAGTGGCTGATTATTTCCTTCCATGTTTAGTGCTTCCTTCAGGAGCTCTTGTAAGGAAGGCCTGGTGGTGACAAAATCTCTCAGCATTTACTTGTCTGTAAAGGATTTTATTTGTCCTTCACTTATGACTCTTAATTTGGCTGGATATGAAATTCTGGGTTGAAAATTCTTTTCTTTAAGAATGTTGAATATTGGCCCCCACTCTCTTCTGACTTGTAAGGTTTCTGCCAAGAGATCAGCTGTTAGTCTGAAAGGCTTCCCTTTGTGGGTAACTCGACCTTTCTCTCTGGTTGCCCTTAACACTTTTTCCTTCATTTCAGCCTTGGGGAATCTGACAATTATGTGTCTTGGGGTTGCTCTTGTCGAGGAATATCTTTGTGGTGTTCTCTGTATTTCCTGAATTTGAATGTTGGCCTGCCTTGCTAAGTTGGGGAAGTTGTCCAGGATAATATCCTGAAGAGTGTTTTTCAACTTGGTTCCATTCTCCCCATCACTTTCAGGTACACCAATCAAACATAGATTTGGTCTTTTTACATAGTCCCATACCTCTTGGAGGCTTTGTTCATTTCTTTTTACTCTTTTTTCTCTAAACTTGTCTTCTCACTTTATTTCATTAATTTAACCTTCAATCACTGATACCATTTCTTCCACTTGATTGAACTGGCATTGAAGCTTGTGCATGTGTCACGAAGTTCTCATGCCATGGTTTTCACCTCCATCAGGTTATTTAAGTTCTTCTGTCCACTGTTTATTCTAGTTAGCCATTCATCTCATCTTTTTTCTAGGTTTTTAGCTTCCTTGTGATGGGTTCAAACATCCTCCTTTAGCTTGGAGAAGTTTGTTATTACCAACTTTCTGAAGCCTACTTCTGTCAACTCATCAAAGTCATTCTCTGTCCAGCTTTGTTCCATTGCTGGCAAGCAATCTTTGGAGAAGAAGAGATGCTCTGATTTTTAGAATTTTCAGCTTTTCTGGTCTGATTTCTCCCCATCTTTGTGGTTTTATCTACCTTTGGTCTTTGATGTTGGTGACCTACAGATGGGGTTTTGGTGTAGATGACCTTTTTGTTGATGTTGATGTTATTCCTTTGTTTGTTAGTTTTCTTTCTAACAGTCAGGTCTCTCATCTGCATGTGTGTTGGAGTTTGGTGGAGGTCCAATCCAGACCCTGTTTGCCTGGGTATCACCAGCAGAGGCTGCAGAACAGCAAATATCGCTTCCTGATCCTCTGGAAGCTTCATCCCAGAGGGGCATCTGCCTATGTGAGGTGTCTGTTGGCCCCTACTTGGAGATGTCTTCCAGCTAGGCTACCTGGGGCTCAGGGACCCACTTGAGGAGGCAGTCTGTCAGTTCTCAGAGCTCAAACGCTGTGCTGGGAGAACCACTGCTCTCTCTTCAGAGCCATCAGACAGGGACATTTAAGTCTGCAGAAGTTGTCTGCTGCCTTTTGTTTGGTTATGCCCTGACCATAGAGGTGGAGTCTAGAGGCAGTGGGCCTTGTTGAGCTGCGGTGAGCTCTGCCCAGTTTGAGCTTCCCAGCCACTTTGTTTACCTACTCAAGCCTCAGCAATGGCAGATGCCCCTAATAGTGGGATAATTTAACGCCCCACTGACAATATTAGACAGATAATTGAGGCAGAAAATTAATGAAGATATTCAGGACCTGTACTCAGGAGTGGACCAAATGGAACCTAATAGATATCTATAGAACTCTCCACCCAAAAGAAACAGAATATACATTCTTCTCACTGCCACATGGCACATACTCTAAAATGAATCACATAATTGGGCACAAAACACTCCTCAGCAAATGCAGAACAAATGAAATCATAACAACCACTTTCTTGGACTACACCACAATAAAATTAGAAATCAAGACTAAGAAAGTCACCCAAAACCATACAATTACCTGTAAATCAAATAACCTGCTCCTGAATGACTTTTGCATAAATAATGAAATTAAGGCAGAAATAAAGATGTTGTTTGAAACTAGCCAGAACAAAAATACCACATACCAGAATCTCTGTGACACAGCTAAGGCAGTGTTAAGAGGGGAATTTATAGCACTAATTACCACATCAAAAAGTTAGAAAGATCTTAATTTAACAATGTAACATCACAACTAAAAAACTAGCAAACCCAGAGCAAAGTAACCCCAAAGCTAGCTAGCAGAAGACAAATAATTAAAATCAGAGCTGAAGTGAAGGAGATTTAGACACACACACACACACATAAACACACACACTCTCAAAGATCAATGAATCCAGTTGTTAGTTTTTTGAAAAAATTAATAAAATAGATAAACCACTAGCTAGACTAATGAAGAGAAGAGAGAAGATAAAAATAAAAACAATTAGAAATGACAGAGGGGATATTACCAATGACTCCACAGAAATACAAATAACCGTCAGAGACTACTATGAACACCTCTATCCACATAAAATAGAAAATCTAGATGAAATGGATAAATTCCTGGATACATACAGCCCCTCGAGCCTGACCCAGGAAGAAATTGAATCTGTTCATAGACCAATAATGAGTTCTAAAATTGAATCAGTAATAAATAATGTACCAACAAAAAGAAGCTCAGAACCAGATGGGTTCACAGCAGAATGCTACTAGATATACAAAGAAGAGCTGGTAGCATTCCTACTGAAACTGTTCCAAAAATTCAGAAGGAGGGACTCCTCCCTAACTTATTCTATGAGGAAAGCATCATCCTGATACTAAAATCTGTCAGACACACACACACACACACACACACACACACATATGCACAAAAAAGCTTGAGGTCAATATACTTGATGAACCTTTATACAAAAGTCCTCAACAAAATACTAGTAAACCAAATCCAGCAAAACATCAAAAAGTGTATGCACCATAATCAAGTAGACTTTATCCCTGGGATGCAAGGTTGGTTTAACACACACAAATCAATAAATATGATTCATCACATAAAAAGAACTAAAGACATAATCCACATGATTATCTAAATTGATGTGTAAAAGGCTTTTGATAAAATTCAACAATGCTTCATGTTGAAGAAAAAAACTCTCAATAAACTAGGTATTGAAGAAACATACTTCCAAAAAAATTTGAACCATATATGACCAGCCCACAGCCAACATCACATGGAATGGGCAAAACCTGGAAGCATTCCCCTTGAAAACCAGCACAAGATAAGGACTCCCTTTTATACCACTCCTGTTCAACATAGTATTGGAAGTTCTGGTCAGAACAATCAGTCAAGAGAAAGAAATAAATGGCACCCAAATAGAAAGAGAAGAAGCCAAATTATCCCTGTTTGCAAATGACATGATCCTATGTCTAGAAAACCCCATAACTCAGCCCAAAAGCCCCTTAAGCTGAGAAAAAACTTCAGCAAAATCTCAAGATACTAAATCAATGTACAAAAATTGATAGCATTCCTATACACCAACAACAGTCAATCCAAGAGCCAAATCAGGAATGCAATCCCGTTCACAAAAGCCTCATAAGGAATAAAATACTAGGAATACAGCTAACCAGGGAGGTGAACGATCTCTACAGGGAGAAATACAAAACACTTCTCAAATAAATTAAAGATGAATCAAACAAAGGGAAAAATATTACATACTCATGGATAGAAAGAATATCATTAAAATGAGAATACTGCTCAAAGCAATTGATAGATTTAGTGCTGTTTCTCTCAAACTATCAATGGCATTCTTTACAGAACTAGAAAAAACTTTTGCAATTCATATGGAACCAAAAAAGAGCACAAATAGCTAAGACAATCCTAAGCTAAAAGAACAAAGCTGGAGATATCATGCTACTCAATTTCAAACTATACTACAGGGCTACCATATCCAAAACAACATGGTGCTAGTACAAAAGCAGACACATAAACAAATGGAACAGACTAGAAAGTCCCAAAATAAGGCTGCACACCTATGACTATCTAATCTTCAACAAAGTCAGCAAAAACAAGCAATGGGGAAAGGACTCCCTATTCAATAAAGGATGCTGGGATAACTGGCTAGCCTTATGCAGAAGATTGAAACTGCACTCCCTTCTTATACCATATACAAAAAGCAAATCAACATGGATAAAAGACCTAAATGTAAAAACCTAGAAGACAACTTAGGCAACACCATTTAGGACATAGGAATGGCCAAAGATATCATGATGAAGACATCAAAACAATTGCAACAAAAGCAAAAATTGATGAATGGGATCTAATTAAACTGAAGAGCTTCTGCACAGCAAAATAAACTATAAACCAAGTAAAAAAAACAACCTACAGAATAGGAGAAAGTATTTGCAAACTATGCATCTGACAAAGGTCTAATATCCAGTATCTATAAGGAACTTAAACTTATAAGGAAAACCAAATAACTCCATTAAAATGTGGGCAAAGGACATGAACAGACACTTTCAAAAGGAGGCATGCATGCAGCCAACAAGTATATGAAAAAGAGTTCAACATCACTGATCATTAGAGAAATGAACATGTAAACCATGATGAAATGCCATCTCACACCAGTAAGAATGGCTATTATTTAAAAGTCAAAAAATAACAAGTGCTGGCAAAGTTGTGGAGAAAAAGAAATACTTTTACACTGCTTGTAAGAGTGTAAATTAGTTCAATCATTGTGGAAAGCAGTGAGGTGATTCCTCAAAGAGCTAAAAATGGAACTACCATTTGACTCAGCAATCCATTACTGGATATATACCCAAAGGAATATAAATCATTCTACCATAAAGACACATGCATGCATATGTACAGTAAAGCACTATTTGCATAGTAAAGACATGGAATCAACCTAAATGCCCATCAGTGGGAGACTAGATAAAGAACGTGTACATATACACCATGGAATACTATGCAGCCATAAAAAGGACAGGATTATGTCCTTTGCAGGAACATAGATGGAGCTGGAGGCCATTATCCTTAGCGAGCTAACACAGGAACAAAAAAACAAATACCACATGTTCTCACTTATAACTGGAGCTAAATGATGAGAACACATGGACATATAGTGGGGAGCAATAGACACTAGGGCTGACAGAAGGTGGAAGGTGGGAGAAGGGAGAGTTTCAGCAAAAATAATGAATGGGTACCAGGCTTAATACCTGGATGACAAAATAGTCTATACAAACCCCCACCATGACACAAGTTTACCTATATGACAAAACTGCACATGTACCCCTGAACTTCAAAATTAAAAAATTAAAATTAGAAAAATAAGTTAAAAAGAAATATTGCATGCAAAAATAAAAAATTCTTATACTAATATTTCTTGATTTTCTAAATCTTAATACTTGTTGGTTTCCTTTTCTGGAATATTATAATTTAGCTACACTTATACTTCCTTATCCCCCGTTCTCTCAAGTTATAAATCATAATTTTTAGTAAGATTGCAATTTGGTGTTTGCCTTATCACAACTAAACCATGTAGTGTACTATAATTTCATATTCTTTCTTATATTACTGTTTTTTCTTCTCAGGAGATTTTTTTTTCCTGATACTTCCTAAGCATCATTAGTTTGTCCCCAAATACTCCACCTCTCAATGCAGTCAAAACTTCCTTTTTCTACAAATTTCTTCCTTGTCTATGAATTTCTTCCTCTTTCTTCCTTGACTCTCTTGCTCTCTCTCTGTCTTAAACATTCTCTCTTCAGCCCTCACAACCCCTCCCCCTGATGAAATTGTTGTTCTCTGGCTTGTTGCTGTCTCCTCATGGGCTCCTGCTTCTCCTTCAGCCTTGGAATTCTCCTATGTCCTGGATGCAATGTCTTTCTTTTTATTTGTTGACTCTCATATTTTGGTGAAGCACTTTTTCCAAGAAAAGGTATCTTATAGTCTATTTTGTGCTGTTATAACAGAATACCTGAGACTGGATAATTTATTTAAAAAAAAGATTTATTTCTTACACCTCTGTAGGCTGGGAAGTCCAAGATTGATATGCCTATATCTGGTGAGGGACTCCTTGCTGTGTCATAAGACAACAGAAGGTATCACAGGCAAGAGAGCGCAAGAGAGGACCTAATTGTCTTTTGTCTTTTATAACTATTCACTTACAATAATGAACCAACTATATTAATTTATTCAGGAGGGTTTTGCTCTTATGACCTAATGACCTCTTAAAGGTCTCACCTCTCAACACTGTTGCATTGAGAATTAAATTGCTGACATTTGAACTTTGGGGGACACATTCGAACCACAGTGCAGTACATACAACATCAAGTTTTTGATGACTTACTTATTGAATTAGGGTTATCTAGAGAAATGGAACCAGCTGGAAGTCTGTATAGATAGAAAGACGTTTATTTTAAGGAATTGATTTGTGTTATATAGAAACTGGCAAGTCCAAAATGTGCAGGGTAGCCTGACAGTCTGGTGACCCAGGAAGGAACCAATGTTTTAGTTCAATTCCAAAGGCTGGATGGCTGATTGGCTGTCAGCTGCAGGGATACAAATGATGTCATCACCCAGATAGTGAGCATAGTAGTCAAAAGTTAGTTTTTCAAACTTTTCTCCTCTCCTTTCCTTCTCACCTGTTAGTCTCCAGTGTCCGTTGTTGCCATGTTTACATCCATGAATACCCAATGTTTAGCTCCCGCTTATAAGTGAGAACATGTGATATTTAGTTTTCTGTTCTTGCATTAATTTGCCTAGGGTAATAGTCTCTAGCTGTATCCATGTTGCTGCAAGGACATAATTTTGTTTTTTATCATAACTTCATAGTTTTCCATGGTGTTTATATACTACATTTTCTTTATCCAATGCACTGTTATTGGGCACCTAGGTTGATTCTGTGTTTTTGCAATTGTGAATAGTGCTGCAGTGAACATACAAGTACATGTGTCTTTTTGGTCAAACCATTTATTTTACTTTGGGTATATACTCAGTAGTTGGTATATCATTATGTAGTGGGTATATACTTTTTATGGCTGCATAGTATTCCATGGTGTATATGTACCACATGTTCTTTATCTAGTCTCCCACTGATGGGCATTTAGTTTGATTCCATGTCTTTACTATGCAAATAGTGCTTTACTGTACATATATACTCAGTAGTGGGTATATCCTTGCTGGCTTGAATGGTAATTCTGTTTTAAGTTCTTGGAGAAATTTCCAAACTGCTATCCACAGGGGCTGAACTAATTTATATTCCCATCAACTGTGTATAAAAATTCCCTTTTCTCTGCCACCTTGTCAACATCTGTTATTTTTTGACTTTTTAGTAATAGCCATTCTGACCGGTGAGGTGGTATCTCATTGTGGTTTCGATTTGCATTTCTCAGATGGTTAGTAATGTGGAGTGTTCTTTCATGTGTTTGTTGGTCATATATGTGTTCTTTTGAGAAGTGTCTGTACATGTACTTTGCCCACTTTTTAATGGGGTTATTTGGTTTTTGCTTGTTGAATTGTTTAAGATCCTTATAGATAATGGATATTACAGAATGATATTTCTTAGGTTTTCATCTAGGAGTTTTATAGTTTCAGGTCTTACATTTAAGTCTTTCATCCATCTTGAGCTACCTTTTGTATATGGTATTAGATCTTGAGCTACCTTTTGTATATGGTATTAGATGGTGCTTCAGTTTCATTCTTCTGCATATGGCTAACCAGTTTTCTCAGCCCCATTTGTTGAATAGTGAGTACTTTCACCATTACTTATTGTTGTATTAGTCCATTTTAACACTGCTATAAAGAAATACCTGAGACTGGGTAGTTTATAAAGAGAAGAGATTCAATCAACTCATAATTTTGCATGGCTGGGGAGGCCTCAGGCAACTTACAATCATGGCAGAAGGGGAAGGGGAGGCAAGGCACATCTTACATGGTGACAGGAGAGAGAGAGTGGGGAGAAGTGCCACACTTTTAAACCATCATCTCATGGGCACTCACTATCACAAAAACAGCATGGGGGAAGTTTGCCCTCATGATCCAATGATGTCCCACCAGAGCCCTACCCTAACATGTGGGGATTAAAGTTCCTCATGAGATTTAAGTGGAGACACAGAGTGAAACCATATCACTTGTTGTTGTTTACTTTGTTGAAGATTAGATGGTCGTAGGTGTGCAGCTTTATTTCAGGGGTCTCTATTCTGTTTCATTGATCTTTGTGCCTGTTTTTGTACCAGTATCATGCTGTTTTGATTACTGCAACCTTGCAGTATAGTTTGAAGTTGGGTAGTGTGATGCCTCTGGCTTTATTCTTTTTGCTTACAATTTCTTTGGCTATTAAGGCTCTAGTTTGGTTCAATATGAACTTTATAATAGTTTTTTCTAATTCTATGAAAAATATCAGTAATTTAATGGGAATAGAGTTGAATATGTACATTGCTTTGGGGAGTATGGCCATTTTAACAATATTGATTCTTCAAATCCATGAGTGTGGGATGCTTCCATTTGTTTGTGTTACCTATGATTTTTTTGAGCAGTGTTTTGCAGTTCTTGTAGAGATCTTTCACCTCTTTGGTTACATGTATTCCATGATATTTTATTTTATTTTATTTATTTGTGACTATTGTAAATGGGATTGCATTCTTGATTTGGCTTTCAGCTTGAATGTTATTGGTGTATAGAAATGCTACTGATTTTTGTCCATTGATTTTGTAACTTGAAACTTTATTGAAGTCATTTACCAGCTTTAGAAGCCTTTTGAAAGAGTGTTTATGGTTTTCTAGTCATAGAATCATATCATCAGTGAAGAGAAATAATTTGACTTATTTTCCTATTTTAATATCTTTTGTTTCTTTCTCTTACTTGATCTGGCTAAGACTTCCAGTACTA
Organism: Pongo abelii; assembly: GCF_028885655.2. Lineage (NCBI taxonomy): Eukaryota > Metazoa > Chordata > Mammalia > Primates > Hominidae > Pongo > Pongo abelii. The sequence continues at coordinate 106,627,198 of NC_071992.2, forward strand.
TGTTGAATAGGAGTGGTGAGAGTGGGCACCATTCTCATGTTTGAGTTCTTAAGAAGAATACTTCCAGCATTTGTCCTTTCAGTATAATGTTGGCTGTGGGTTTGTAATAGATGGCTCTTATTATCTTGAGGTATATTCCTTTGATGCCTAGTTTGTTGAGGGTTTTTATTGTAAGGGTATGTAGGAACTTATCAAAATCTTTTTCTCCATCTATTGAGATGATCACATGCTTTTTGTTTTCAATTCTGTTTATGTGGTGAATCACATTTATTGATTTGCATGTGTTAAAGGAGCCCTTTATCCCAGGAGTAAAGCCTACTAGATTGTGGTGAAATTAACTTTTTGTGTGCTGCTGTATCAGAGATATTGGCCCATAGTTTTGTTTTTGGCTGTGTCTCACCAGATTTTGAGATTAGGGTTATGCTAGCTTTGTAAAATGAGTTGGAGAGAAGTCCCTCCACATCTATTTTTTGAAATATTTTCAGTAGGATTGGTACCAGCTATTCTTTGCATATCTGGTAGAATTTGGCTGTGGATCCATCTCGTCCAGGACTCTCTTCAATTGGTGGGCTTTTTGTTACTTATTCGATTTCAGAACTTGATATTGGTATATTCAGAGTTTTTATTTCTTCCTGACTCAGTCTTGGTATGTTGTGTGTTTCCAGGAACTTACTCATTTCCTTTGGATTTTCTATTTTGTATGCATAGAGTTGTTCATAATAGTCTCTGAGGATCTTTTATATTTCTGTGGGATCCGGTGTAATGTCACCTTTGTCATTTCTACTAACACTGATTTAGATCTTCTCTCTTTTTTTCTTTGTTAAACTAGCTAGTGTTTTATCTATCTTGTTTATTCTTTCAAAGAACCTCTTTTGGTTTCATTGATTCTTTGTGTGGATTTTGGGGGCCTCAATTTTATTTGGTTCTTCTCTGATTTTGGTTATTTCTTATCTCCTGCTAGCTTTGGGATTAATTTATCCTTGTTCTTCTAGTTCTTCTAGGTGTGACGTTAGATTGTTAATTTGAGATATTTCTAATTTTTTAATGTAGGCATTTAGTGCTATAAACTTTCGTCTTAATACTGCTTTAGCTGTATCCCAGAGGTTTTGCTATGTTGTGTCTCTGTTTTAATTTATCTCAAATTTTTTTTATTTCTACCTTAATGTTTTTATTTACCTCAAAGTCATCCTGAAGTAAGTTTAATTTCCATGTAATCATGTGGTTTTCAGGAATCTTGTTGGTATTGATGGTATTTTTATTCCACTGTGCTATGAAAGCATCTTTGGTATGATTTTGTTTTTTGTGAATTTATTGAAACTTGCTTTATGATGGAACATGTGGTCAATCTTAGAGTATGCTCCATGTGCAGATGTGAAGAATGTATGTTTTGTGATTATTTGGTATTTTATAGATGTCTATTAGATCCAAATTGTCAAGTGTCAAATTTAGATCCAGGGCTTGTTTGTTAGTTTTCTGCCTCAGGGGTCTGTCTAACACAGTCAGCAGGGTGTTGAAGTCCCCCACTATTATTATTTGGCTGTCTAAGTCTTTTGTAATGTCTAGAAGTAGTTGTCTTATGAATCTAGGTCCTCCAATATTAGGTATGTATATACTGAAGATAGTTAAGTTCTCTTGTTGGATCAAACCCTTCATCATTATGTAGTGCCATTCTTTGTCCTTTTCTACTGTTGTTGCTTTAAAATCTATTTTGGGCCAGTTAAGGTGGCTTGTGCCTGTTATCCCCAGCACATTGGGAGGCTGAGGTGAGTGAATCACTTGAGTCCAGGAGTTCAAGATCAGTCTGGGCAGCACAGTTAGATGCTGTCTCTATAAAAATATGAAAATTAGCCAGGCCTGGTGGCATCTGCCTGTAGTCCCAGCTACTCAGGAGGCTGAGGTGGAAGGATCTCTTGAGCTTGGGAGGTTGAGGCCACAGTGAGCCATGACTGTGCCACTGCACTCCAGCCCTGAGAGACAGAGCAAGACTCTATCAAAAAACATCTCTTTAATCTGATAGAAAGATAGTGACAATTGTTTTTGTTTTTTTTTTTACTTAAAGTTGCAGGCAGTATACATGTGCAGAATGTGCAGATTTGTTACATAGGTAAACATGTGCCACCATGGTTTGCTGTTCCTATCAACCCATCACCTAGTTATTAACCCCTGCATGCATCAGCCATCTGTACTGATGCTCTCCCTCCCCTTGCCATCCCTGATGGTCCCCGATGTGCGTTGTTCCCTGTGTCCATGTGTTCTCCTTGTTCAGCTCCCACTAATAAGTGAGAATATGCAGAGTTTGGTTTTCTCTTCCTGTGTTAGTTTGCTGAGGATGATGGCTTCCAGCTTCATCCATGTCCCTGCAAAGGACATGATCTCATTCTTTTTTATGGCTGCATAGTATTCCATGGTGTATATGTATCACACTTTCTTTATCCAGTCTATCATTGATGGGCCTTTGAGTTGGTTCCATGTCTTTGCTATTGTGAATAGCACTGCAATAAACATATGTGTGCATGCATCTTTATAATAGAATGACTTATATTTCTTTGGGTATATACCCATTAGTGGGGTTGCTGGCTCAAATGGTATTTCTGGTTCTAGATCCTTGAGGAATTGCCACACTGTCTTCCACAACAGTTGAACTAATTTACATTCCCACCAAAGCATTCCTATTTCTCCACAGCCTTGCCAGCATCTGTTGTTTCTTCACTTTTTGATAATCATCATTCTGACTGGCATGAGATGGTATCTCATTGTGGTTTTGACGTGCATTTATCTAATGATCATGATGTTGAGCTTTATTTCACACTTGTTGGCTGCATAAATGTCTTCTTTTGAAAAGTGTCTGTTCATGTCCTTTGCCCACTTTTTGATGGGGTTCTTTGTTTTTCTCTTGTAAATTCATGTACATTCATTGTAAATTCTGGATATTAGCCCTTTGTCAGAAGGGTAGATTGCAAAAATTTTCTTCCATTCTGTAGATTGCCTGTTCACTGATGAGAGTTTATTTTGATGTGCAAGAGCTCTTCAGTTTACTTAGATTCCATTTGTTAATTTTTGTTTTTTGTTGCAATTGCTTTTGGCAATTTCATCGTAGAATCTTTATCCATTCATGTGTTTTGAATGGTATTGCCTAGATTTTCTTCTAGGGTTTTTATGGTTTGGGGTTTTACATTTTAGTGTTTATCCATCTTGAGTTAATTTTTGTATAAGTCATAAAGAAGGGGTCCAGTTTCCATTTTCTGCATATGACTAGCCAGTTTTCCCAGCTCCATTTATTAATAGGGAATCTTTCCCCATTGCTTGTTTTTGACAGGTTTGTCAAAAATAAGATGGTCATTGATGTGCAGTCTTATTTCTAAGGTCTGTATTCTGTTCCATTGGTCTGTATGTCTGTTTTGGTACCAAACATGCTGTTTTGGTTACTGTAGCCTTGTAATATAGTTTGAAGTCATGTACCTGGATACCTCCAGCCTCTTTCTTTTTGCTTAGGATTGTCTTGGCTATACAGGCTCTTTTTTGGTACTATATGAATTTTAAAGTAGTTTTTTCTAATTCTGTGAAGAATGTCAATGGTAGTTTGATGGGAATAACATTGAATATATAAATTACTTCAGGCAGTATGACCATTTTCATGATATTGATTCTTCCTATCCATGAGAATGGAATGTTTTTCCATTTTTTGTGTCCTCTTTTATTTCCTTGAGCAGTGGTTTGTAGTTATCCTTGAAGAGGTCCTTCACATCCCTTGTTAGCTATATTCCTAGATATTTTATTCTCTTTGTAGCATTTGCGAATGAGAATTCATTCATGATTTAGCTCTCTGCTTGTCTATTATTGGTGTATAGGAATGCTTGTGTCTTTTGCACATTGATTTTGTATCCTGAGACTTTGCTGAAGTTGCTTATCAGCTTAGGGAGACTTTGGGCTGAGATGATGGGGTTTTCTACATATAGGATCATGTTGTCAGCCAAAAGAGGTGATTTGACTTCCTCTCCTCCTATTTGAATACGCTTTATTTCTTTCTCTTGCCTTATTGCCCTGGCCAGAAATTTCAATACTATGCTGAATAGGCATGGTGAGAGAGGGCATCCTTGTCTTGTTCTGCATGGAATGCTTCCAGCTTTTGCCCATTTAGTATGATGTTGGCTGTGGGTTTGTCATAAATAGCTCTTATTATCTTGAGATGTGTTCCATCAATACCTAGTTTATTGAGAGTTTTTAACATAAAGGGATGTTAAATTTTAAAAGGTATTTTCTGCATTTATTGGGATAATCTTGTAGTTTTTGTCACTGGTTCTGGTTATGTGATTGATTATGTTTATTGATTTGCATATGCTGAACCAGCCTTGCATCCCAGGGCTGAAGCCAACTTGATTGTGGGGGATAAGCTTTTTGATGTGCTGCTGGATTCAATTTCCCAGTATTTTATTGAGGATTTTTGCACTGATGTTCATCAGGGATATTGACCTGAAGTTTTCTTTTTTTGTTGTATCTCTGCCAGGTTTTGTTATCAGAATGATGCTGGCCTCAGAGTCAGGGAGAAGTCCCTCCTTTTCAATTGTTTAGTATAGTTTCAGAAGGAATGGTACCAGCTCTTCTTTGTACCTCTGGTAGAATTCTGCTGTGAATCCATCTGGGCTTTTTTTGGTTGATAAGCTATTTATTACTGCCTCAATTTCAGAACTTGTTATAGGTTTACTCAAGGATTTGACTTCTTCCTGGTTTAGTCTTGGGAGGGTGTATGTGTCCAGGAATTTTCCATTTCTTGTAGATTTTCTAGTTTATTTGCATAGATGTGTTTATAATATTCTTTTATCATAGTTTGTATTTCTACGGGGTCAGTGGTGGTGTCTCCTTTATCATTTTTTATTGTGTCTATTTGATTCTTCTCTCTTTTCTTCTTTATTAGTCATTCATTGATATTTTTAAGGGTTTTTCGTGTCTCTATCTCCTTCAGTTCCACTCTGATCTTCGTTATTTCTTGTTTCCTGCCAGCTTTTGGATTTGTTTACTCTTTCATCCCTAGTTCTTTTAGTTGTTATATTAGGGTGTCGATTTGAGATCTTTCTAACTTTCTGATGTGGGCATTTAGTGCTATAAATTTCCCTCTAAACACCATTTTGGCTGCATCCCAAAGATTCTGGTATGTTGTTTCTTTGTTCTCATTAGTTTCAAATAAATTTTTTGATTTCTGCCTTAATTTCATTATTTACCCAGGAGTCATTCAGGAGCAGGTTGTTCAATTTCCATGTAGTTGTGTGGTTTTGAGTGGGTTTCTTAATCTTGAGTTCTAATTTGATTGCACTATGGTCTGAGAGACTGTTTGTTATGATTTCAGCTATTCTGCATTTGCTGAGGAGTGTTTTACTTCCAATTATGTGGTTGATTTTAAAGTAAGTGCCATGTGGCACTCAGAAGATTGTATATTCTGTTGTTTTGGGCTGGAGAGTTCTGTAGATATCAATTAGGTCCACTTGATCCAGAGCTGAGCTCAAGTCCTAAATATACTTGTTAATTTTCAGTCTTGTTGATCTGTCTAATATTGACAGTGGGGTGTTAAAGTCTCCAACTATTATTGTGTGGGAGTCTAATTCTCTTTGTAGGTCACTAAGAACTTGTTTTATGAATCTGGGTGCTCCTGTATTGGGTGCATGTATATTTAGGATAGTTAGCTCTTCTTATTGCAGTAATCCCTTTACCATTATGTAATGCCCTTCTTTGTATTTTTTGATCTTAGTTGGTTTAAAGTCTGTTTTGTCAATAACTAGGATTGCAGCCCATACTTTTTTCTGCTTTCCATTTGCTTGGTAAGTTTTCCTCTGTTCTTTTATGTTGAGCTTATGTGTGTCTTTGCACATGAGATGGGTCTCTTGAATACAGCACACCAATGGGTCTTGACTCTATTCAATTTGCCAGTCTATGTCTTTTAATTGGGGAATTTAGACCATTTACATATAAGGTTAATATTGTCATGTGTGAATTTGATCCTGTCATCATGACGCTAGTTAGTTATGTTGCACACTAGTTGATCAAGTTTCTTCATAGTGTCATTGGTCTTTGTATTTTGGTGTGTTTTTGCAGTGGCTGCTACCAGTTTTTCCTTTCCATATTTAGTGCTACCTTCAGGAGCTCTTTCAAGGCAGGTCTGGTGGTGATGAATTCCCTTGGCATTTGCTTGTTTGAAAAAGATTTCATTTCTCCTTCCTTTATGAAACTTAGTTTGGCCAGATATGAAATTCTGGGTTGAAAATCTTTTCTTTAGGAATGTTGAATATTGTCCCCCACTTTTATCTTGCAGGGTTTCTGCTGAGGGATCCTCTGTTAGTGTGATGGGCTTCCCCTTGTAGGTTACCTGGCCTTTCTGTCTGTCTGCCCTTAACATTTTTTCCTTCATTTCAACTTTGGAAAATCTGAAGATTATGTGTCTTGGGGTTGATCTTCTTGATGAGTATCTTAGTGCAGTTCTCTGTATTTCCTGTATTTGAATGTTGGCCTGTCTTGTTAGATTGGGGAAGTTTCTCTGGATGATATCTTGAAGTGTGTTTTCCAATTTGGTTTCATTCTCCCCATCTCTTTCAGGTACTCCAATTAGTTGTAGGTTCGGTCTTTACATATAGTCCCATAGTTCTTGGAGGTTTTGTTTATCCCTTTTCACTCTCTTTCCTGTAATTTTGTCTGCCTGCCTTATTTCAGCAAGATAGTCTTCAATCTCTGATATTATTTTTTCTGCTTGATTGATTTGGCTATTGATATCTGTGTATGCTTTATAAAGTTCTCATGTTGTATTTTTCAGCTCCATCGGTCATTTATCTTCCTTTCTAAACTGGTTATTCTAGTTAGCAGCTCCTGTAACCTTTTATCATGGTTCTTAGCTTCTTTGCATTGGGTTAGAACATCCTCATTTACCTCAGTGAAGTTTGTTATTACCCACCCTCTGAAGCCTACTTCCATCAATTTGTCCATTTCATCCTCTCTCCAGTTCTGTGCCCTTGCTGGAGAGGTGTTGCAATCACTTGGAGGAGAAGGGGCACTCTGGCCTTTTGGGTTTTCAGTGTTTTTTTGTTGGTTCTGTCTCTTCTCAATGAGTTTTCTAGTTTCAGTCTTTGAGGCTACTGACCCTTGGATGAGCTCTCTAGAGGAAGGGCAACAGCCAACACTGCAGCTGCTAGCTACCTAAGACACTAAGCCCCCCGGGGGGAAGGGCAGCAGCCATCACTATGCCTCTAGGCTGTGCTTTCCCCTGCTGGAGCCAGGAAGGCTGGACAGTTTGGTCTCAAGGGGAATCATGGATCATCTTCCCTCAAGAGCACACTGGGTGTGGCAGCTGTGGCCAGATTGCCTCTTCAGGCCAGACCCTGACCCTCCCTCCTCACTGGGTGAGGCCTCCTTGCCTTCTCATTTGGAATTTATTTTCTTTGAGAGTGATAAAAAATAGGCCCTCAATCTCTCCTAGTTTGTAAGAACTCTGCTAAGAAGTGTGCGTTAGCCTGATGAAGTACCGTTTTTATGTGAGCTGACCTTTTTTTCTAGCTGACTTTAAGATTTTTTTCTCAAGCATTTCCCTTAGATAGTCTGGTAACTATACGCCTTGATGTTGTTCATTTTGTGTAGTATCTGGCATGCGTTCTCTGTATTTCTTGCATCTGGATATCTGTATCTCTACCAAGATTAGGGAAATTTTCTTGAATTATTCCCTCAAATGTGATTTCCAGATTGTTTACATTTTCTCCTTCTCTCTCAGGAATGCCAATAATTTGTAGGTATGATTACTTTATATAAACCCAGATTTCTTGGAGACTCTGTTTCTTTTTTAAAATTCTTTTTTTTCTTTATCTTTGTCTGACTGAATTAGTTCAAAAGACTGATCATTAAGTTCTGAAATTCTTCTTCTTGATCTAGTCTATTGGTAAAACTTTCAATTGTATTTTAAAATTCTTTTTTTTTTTTTTTTTTGGGTGGAGCGGGAGATGGAGTCTCGCTCTATTGCCAGGCTGGAGTGCAGTGGCATGATTTTGGCTCACTGCAACCTCTACCTCCTGTTTGCCAGGCTGGAGTGCAGTGGCACAATTTTGGCTCACTGCAACCTCTACCTCCTGGGTTCAAGTGATTCTCCTGCCTCAGCCTCCTGAGTAGCTAGGACTACAGCACACACCACCACAGCCAGCTGATTTTTGTATTTTTAGTAGAGATGGGGTTTCAGCATGTTGACCAGGATGGTCTCGATCTCTTGACCTTGTGATCTGCCTGCCTCGCCCTCCCAAAGTGCTGGGATTACAGGCGTGAGCCACCATGCCCAGTCTAAAATTCTTTTAGTGAGTGTTTCTGTTCTATAGCTCTGATTGATTTCTTTTTAAGATGTTTACCTCTTCCTTTGTTTCTTGGATTCCTTTACAGGTTTCTTTGTGTTGATTTTCAACCTTATCTTGAATCTCATTTAAGTTTCCTTGCAATCCATAATTTGAATTCCCCCTCTGTCATCTCTGTGCCTCCACTTTGGCTAGGGATCACCACTGGAGAGCCAGAGTGAGCCTTTGGTGGTGCTACAACACTCAGAGTTTTCATGGTGGCAGAATTCTTATACAGGTTCCTTCTCATTTGGAAAGACTTGTATTGGATTGTGTCTTTTGTCTTTGCTTCTGTAATCCTATGCACTTCTCTCAGCACATTTTTTACTGGGCTGTGTCATTTAAGCTACAAGATAGTAGATGGTGTTTTCAGTTAAGAGTCAGCTGCTGCATTAGCAATTGGATGTGACCTGATCTTTGTTTACTGTGAGGTGCTCTGTTGTTTCAGGTGATTGGCTAGACAGTAGAATGTCCAGTGTCCTAAGCTTCCTATTCCATGAAGGTGGCAGGACACAGCTGGGCAGAGCTGGTGCCCCTGGTTTACCCATGAATATCCCAATGGTGAGCACAAGCACCAGTCCTCAAGAGGGTGCTTGGGAGGAGCTACTGGTGAAGTGTGCTGATATCTCTGCAGGTGGTTTGAGAAAGCTTCCCCAGCTCCCCTTCCTAGATAGGCAGGAGCACAATCTATTTCCCTATCACATCCTGTTTTCCAGGACTCGTGATTCCTAGTTCAGATGCACACTGTAGTCTATCTCCAGGCTGCAGTGTGGTTGAGAGCCATGCAGAATGCCTGTTTAGTGACTCTCCATGGGAGTCATTCCAAGGTATAACCTCATCACTCAACCTGATATAGCTTTAAGGCTCACTTGTTCTCCAGTGTGGCAGTACTGCTGCTTCTTGTAAAAAGAAGGCTCCATCTTTGGACCAGTGTGAGTGGGTGTTTGTTGTGGTGGTGTTGGCTGGTTGGGTCAGCCTGACCTCAGGCCCTGAGGTAAGTGGCTAGGGTGCAGTAGAGTTGGAATGGGGTAGATAGTTCCCCCACTCCCAGGTCCCTAGATGGCCTGATGTACAGCATGTATGAGTCTTTCAGGGGCTGGACGAGGGTCAGGTTAGCCCAGAATTCAGGCACTGGCTGTGGTGGGTAGGGGTCGGGCTGGCCCCCGGATCACCAACCAAACTCTCAGGCAGGGGCTGGCCAACACATAGGTAGTGGAAGTCCAAAGGAATATCACAGGCCTTTGGAGGTTGGGTTCTCAGAAGGGTTCTGGGCTGCGGATGAAATATTCAGGTGGGGGAAAGGTGGCTGTGCTCTGGGCCTTTCCCTGGAAAGGGTGGGAACCCTCAGCTGGAGCAATGGAAACTGGTAGTTATGGGATGTATGTGTGGGACCCTTGTACTTCTCTCCTACCCAAACGCTACTGAACTTCATTTGGGAGCACACAAATGTGTCACATGTTGTCTGTTACCTCTGGTAGTTTTGTTCCAGGGGAATGCAGTGCTGTGAACCACCACAGTGCTCAAGTGGAGGCAGGGGTGCTGTGCCGGAAGCCCCAGCCAATCCTTGTTTGGTGAGGAGGAGCAGGGCAGTCCCACCACTCCTCCACACCACAACTGTGGCCTCTATCAAGGCTAGGGCAGCTGGCACTGGGCTGCCTGTTGGGCTCCCCTGTGGGCTTGAGCGGCGCCGCTGCAAAAACTGCAGGAGTCTCTCTGTGTCACTTTAGAGGCCCAGAGAGTTCGGGGGGTTCTCCCATGGCCAGGATTGTGAAGGTCTATGTGGGAAGTGTGGATCCCCTGGGGGCTCTCACTCATTCAACCTTTTCCTGTGTTAGAGAGCTTCTCCTGGCTCCATGCCAGTCCTGGCATTGCTCCTCTCTGTTCTCTGTTAGGCCCCTGGCTTCCTTGGCGCATCCAGAGGTGATCTCTAATTTTCTTGAAGAACTACTCTTTACTAGCCACTTTGATTCTTCACTGTGAAAGCAGTGCGCATTAACTGCTTCTAGTCAGCTACCTTGAACCTCCTCTATTGTTTTCAAGTGAAACTTCTTTTTTATTGCATACTGTTTCACAGATTTAATATCATATTTCTGAGAAGATACTAATTATAGAAGTTTTCTTCATTGTTATTTTTTTCCTATTCCCTATATTATTACTGTTCTCTTAAAGTTTCTTTGTCCTTTTTTCCCTGTTTATTCTGGCATTTCATGTCTGAAGTTTTCCTCATGTATTGACTGACCCTCAGATACTGTTCAAATTTAGGAGTGAGGCACTCCGAAACTGCTAAGATCTTAGTGTGAGTGCTCAATAGCAAAGACTTGGAACCAACCCAAATGTCCAACAATGATAGACTGGATTAAGAAAATGTGGCACATATACACCATGGAATACCACGCAGCCATAAAAAATGATGAGTTCATGTCCTTTGTAGGGACATGGATGAAACTGGAAACCATCATTCTCAGCAAACTATCTCAAGGACAAAAAACCAAACACCGCATGTTCTCACTCATAGGTGGGAATTGAACAATGAGAACATATGGACACCGGAAGGGGAACATCACACACCGGGGACTGTTGTGGGGTGGGGGGAAGGGAGAGGGATAGCATTAGCAGATATACCTAATGCTAAATGACGAGTTAATGGGTGCAGCACACCAGCATGGCACATGTATACATATGTAACAAACCTGCACGTTGTACACATGTACCCTAAAACTTAAAGTATAATAATAATAAAATTAAAAAAAAAAAAGCTGACCATCTAACCAGACAAAAAAAAAAAAAGATCTTAGTGTGAGTGCTAGTGTGAGTGCTAGTGTGAATGCTGTTGTCTAGTTGGCTTCTCTGAGGAAAGACTGGCTGGGCTATTTCATGAAGGAAAACCCTGCTTTATGATGTATAGAACTGTTTCTTTGGCCTGAGGGAGGAATCCTCCAATCTCCTGCCTGGGAAATGTGAGCTTCATTGACAGCATTCCAGGACCCAAATTGGGAAAAAGGAAAGCAGGTTTCTATGATCCAAAATAGAGACATTTACTTAGTCTGGCAATGCATCATAGAGTACCACCATATCTATGTCTTGTGTCCCTGGTTCAATCTCTTCACAGAGAATAAAGCCATTAGTTTTTGCCAGAGCCAGTGAGGGTTGTGACAGATAAACACTTGTATTAATTAAGCCATGTTTTGTTGGAAGTTCAGTCCATTCTCAGACAGTCTTAACATCTCTGTAGGCTGTTAAGCAGTAGAAAAACTCCACATGTAGGAACTACAGAGAAGAAGCTGAGAATAGCAAGACTAGCACAAGGGTGATGGCTTGGTTATGAGGATTGATTGATCCTTTTGGCTAAACCTAGGGTTGAGTATGTTGGAAACTGAAAGGCAGAATGTGAGTATAACCAGCAGAAAATTAATTGCACCAACCTGGTTGGGAAGGGAAAGGGAACACAGAGTCGGTCTTGGTTAATGCTATGAACCAGTATCTATGAGAAGTGATTCAGTCAATGGGACACCACAGGAGTGCCTGTGGACTATGGCAGTGCTTCTAGACATCAAGGAAAAGATGTTTCAGGGAAGTGCTCCAGGTTAGAATAGGATCCCAACCAGCAACTAGATGAACTAGATGAACTGTGAAACAGAATCCAGCACCTAAGAGGAGAGGTAAGCTATGCCTTGGGAAGTGCCCAACACCCTCAGTCATGCCTGAGCCGGCTTAGCCAGCCCCATCAGAGTCCTGTGTTGTGAGGCTAAGAAGAGCCTAGTCACATTCATTGTGTTATTTTTGATTTTCCCATTTCTGGATAATGTGAGTTGGTGTCACCCTTAGGATTTATGAAAATGAAACAAAATAAAATGGTGATGTTCTGTTTGTTTGTTTTCCCAAATACAAAAGGGCCTGCATTCTACCAACACAAGTATTCAGTCCAGAGCTCTGTTGCTGGTGGCTGCTGACTCTGCCCTGGAACCTGCATTACTTTGAGAAAGATAAAGGTTCTGTTCTTTGACCCAGCTGCCTGAGGCAGTGCCGCAGAATCAGAGGAGGGGTCTAGTAGAGAAAGAAATATTGACCGCATTGAGCCAGCTTACATGTAGTCCAGTAAACTTAGTTTCAATTGAGGGTACTGCTCAATCTAGCTTATTCATTCCCAAACTGTCATTCAAATATATGTCTCTATTGCTTCCTCATGAAGTAACTGTTATTGTAGGATCATATCGCAAACAAGAGAATATTTTCCCTTGTTCTGATACCATAGAGAATGTCACGGTAGGGAAATAAATCAGCACAGATACAGCGATTAGCCAGAAGACGGGTATGGAGAACAGACTGTAAGAATTTGAAATAAGTCAAGATGACCTAAATGAGAGTAATAAAATGGCTCAAAAGCTGCAGTCATTCTCTCTTAACTTTATGCCTAAGGCAACCAGGACTAATTTCCCTCTCTGCTCCTTGTCCCTTATTTTACGATCTTATTCTAAATCTTTGCACTTCATGAAATGATGTTTAATAGAGACACAGGTACTTTTTATTTCTCTGAATGAAAGAAATGAGGCTGCATTGGTCTCAACAGAGAATTTTTTTAACAGAACATTTTTATATATCCATTAACATAGAGAGGCAAATAAAAATAATGTAATGTTAAGCTGTTTCCCCTCACATATTTTGGTTCAGAGACAAAAGGATACATTCTGTAGTGTTATTAGAAGGGATTTAGCAATGGCTGGAGGGAAGCATCTTTTATCTATGTAATAAAATATTTTAAAAGAGAACAATAATATAAAAAGACACTTGCTATTGAAAAATAGGAATACCTGTATGTTATAAAATACACAGAAAATGTCAGCTATTGTTTTCAAAAATGTCATTCTGAAAAGCAAGCTTCCATGAAGACATAAACATAAACAATTTTAAACCTTTAATTAAACAATGTTTAAATGTTTAAACATAAACATAATTTAAAAAATTTATTCCTTTCATGAAGGCATAAACATAGCAATTTAAACAATTTTAAGCTTTTATGACAGCATAAACAATTTAAGTCAAATCTTAAATTGAATAGATTTTTCTCGTTATGATAAATGTAACTAAGATACTTTTAGGTAATATATAGATGAGTTATCACTAATATATAGTGCAAGGCATCAGAAAGATAATAAAACTAATAACAGGTAAAAGTTGAAGCCATTTTTAAAAATGTAGACACAGAATGTTGATATATTTGTATTATAGCACCAGATTTTTGAGACTTCTTTAAAAATACCACAATTTACCAGAGACTTATCCATGAGAAATTGGAGGTCACTTGAGTCACTCCTGGTCAAGTAGACCAGAGCCTCTGCCTCATCAGCACCAATGCCAAATTGTCCACAATAATTTTTCTTTTTAAGGCCCCAGGGAAACAGCACAGGATGCTACAACTTTCAGCTAAAATTATGGAGTCCTGAAATGTTTTGGCAATTGGCCAAATACTGGTAAGTTCAGTGAAACATCCTAATTAATATGTGTTAGTTAAATGTTTACTTCTGTCAAACATGCAGTTACTACAGCCAATGTGAATTTTTTGACAGGATGTTGAATAGGTCACTATTTTCCTCTCTATATAGAAATTTATAAGGTAAAACTTCACCTATTGATACACTATAATAAGGAAGTGAATTGTTCCAAGAGTTTTTACATAAAATCTGAAGGTTAATAGTTAAACATTATTATTGACTATTCCATCTAAAGCCTTTTACACACTTTTCTGCCATAGAAGGCAGAATCCCAATCACAAAGTAAACATTTCTTGATAATTCAGTGCTGCTGTTATGACTGTATTTATCAAAATGTCACTGCTGTAATGCCACATACAGAAGCCGATGTAGAATATAGGTCCATAAATAACCATGGAACACCACAGATCTAAAGTAATTCCTTCCTTAAATTTAGCTAGTGAGCATATATTACTTTAATAATTATATATTTCTAAGATATTTCTTTTTTGAGCAAGAAAAGAGCAGCATGCTTATATAGTGTTCATTTATTGAAGTATATACACATAGAACATACTGGGAACGTGGGAACACATATGCCAAGATATTGTGGGGAATAATTCTGGAGGGTGGTAATTACTATATTATTTTCTGAAATAATTTTTATACTTTTAAATTTTTCCTGGGAAAATAATTTGCTCTTTTTAAAAAAGAAAAATCAGCCAGGCATGGTGGCTCATATCTATAATACCGGAACTTTGGGAAGCCAAGGCAGGAGGATTGCTTGAGCCCAGGTGTTCAAGCCAGCCTGGCAACATAGTGAGACCTTGTGTCTACAAAAATTCAAGAAAATTAGCCAGATGTGGTTGTGTGATCCAGTGGCCCCAGCTACTTAGGAGGCTGAGGCAGAAGGATCCCTCGAGCCCAGGAAGTCAAGGCTGCAGTAGGCCAGGATGGTACCACTGCACTCCAGCCTGGATGACAGAGTGTCTCAACAAAAAAAAGAAAAGAAAAGAAAAGAAAAGAAAAAGAAAGGAAGGAAGGAAGGAGGAAAGAAAGAAAGAAAGAGGAGAGAGAAAGAAAGAAAGAAAGAGGAAAAAGAAAATTTGCCTTATTTCAGCCATTAAAAAAAAATGTGAAACAAGACATATTTAGTATCATGGCCAGCAGAAAAACATTGTGTGAATTAAATGCAGATGCTCTTTTCTCATCTCGGTCTCCTTTCTTTTTCTTTTCTTTTTTTTTTTTTGAGATGGAGTCTTGCTCTGTCACCCAGGCTGTAGTGCAGTGACACGGTCTTGTCTCACTGCAACCTCCACCTCCTGGGTTCAAGCACTTCTCCTGCCTCAACCTCCTGAGTAGCTGGGATTACAGGAGCCCGCCACCACACCTGGCTAATTTTTTTGTATTTTTAGTAGAGACAGTTTTCACCATATTGTCCAGGCTGGTCTTGAACTCCTGACCTTAGGTGATCTGCTTGTCTCAGCCTCCCAAAGTGCTGGGATTATAGGCGTGAACCACCACACACGGCCTCCTTTCTTTTTATCTCCTTTCCCTTGACTCTTTACATTCATTCAGTCATTGATTCCAAAGTATTTGTAAAGCAGCTATTACATTCCAAACACTGCCAGATTTTGGGTTTTAATGGTGAGTCAAAACATGGGTTCCTGTTCTCCTGAAGCTGACCAGTGGTGTGGAGTACAGGACTGTGGACAGATATTCACTAATTATCATGCACACTCCAAAATAAATGGAGAATGATGGCTATCCCATCTGAGGCTACAGGGCATGCCAGTAGCAAAGTGTAAAACACTCCATAGTTTGGAGGAAAATGCTGAGTCTAGTTAATAGTCAGCAGCTAGAGCTAAGAATCACTGAGCAGATATCCGAAGCCCTTTTGGAGCCACACACGGAACTGGGAGCTGCCTTCAGGCTTTAGCTTTAAAAATTATCCCTAGGAAATAATTGTGATTTTGTATTCAGATTAGTGAACCTAAACTTTAATGTTATATCTTCTCAGGGCTCATCTCTTTTTCATTCTATTTTGGCACTTTTGGGGTTTTATTTTCTCCAGGTCTGTGATTATTCCTCATTATATGCTAGATAAGGGAATGTTATTTTACCAATTCTCATTCCTTGTATCTCAGCATATGTGGAGTAGTAACATACATTTTTTTTTAAATTCTAAGATATAAACTCTAGATTACCAACCAACTCTGAACAGCTATTTTCCTTGCTGTCCTAAAAAGATAATGGGTTATCTTTTCTGAACTAAAGTCTCTTGCTATTTCCTAAGTGTGTAGCCAGCAATATATACTGATTTATAGGAATTCAGATGTTCAAAATAAGGAAGGAAAAGTGTTAAAGGTAGTGAGAAAGACAGATGTTGTCTTCATTTAATAGGATGAAATAAGTAAATGAGAAGATGAGTTTGTAAAGATTATGTAAAGTGCTGGAGGTGGTATTCAAACCCAGGCTTTTTGAATCCAAGTCCTGTGTTTTTTCTATAATGTATCTAAATCAATATTTAGAACTACATTAATGTTGTATTTAAAATGTACGTAAATTAATTCAAGAATGTGTGCATTTAATCTCTCTGAAGTTACATTTTGACAAAATTTTTCAGTATTCTCTTCCTGCTGCACTGGCACTGCTTTTTCTGATCATAAATTTTTAAGTTGCCAACTTCAATTTTTATACTTGATTTGCAAAAAGATATTTGAATCATAAGCAGGATGAGTAAAATTTCTGAAATAGCATTAAAGTTATGCTATTTTTCTGATGCTAGACATTCCCAAATCATTGAATTATATTTAGACCAGAAGATGGCATAAGAGTTATAGCAATAGAAAATTATACACAATAGGATGGACTCCCTTAAAGAACTGCATTACAAACCAGAATCTACATTATATAATTCTCCTTTC
This sequence comes from Pongo abelii, assembly GCF_028885655.2. Lineage (NCBI taxonomy): Eukaryota > Metazoa > Chordata > Mammalia > Primates > Hominidae > Pongo > Pongo abelii. The sequence continues at coordinate 106,643,941 of NC_071992.2, forward strand.
TCATTAAAGAAAGCTTTTTTTCCCTGTGCAAATTTCTCCTTCCTTTTAAATTACATAATGACTGCAGAAATAAACAACACACACACACACACATACAAATTAAAGTTAAAAGTATCCAATCTCACAATCTAGAGACAGCTATCACCAACATCCTGGTGCCTGTGTATCCATGCTTTTTCCGATGGAATCAAATATATAAACTGCTCTACCAACTGCCACTTTCATTTAGCAACAGGTAATGGGTATTTGGGGGTTAAAAGTGTTCTGTATGATCATTTAATGGCAGCATGGTGTTCCAGTGTAGCATGCACCCTAATTTATTTCATCACTCCCTTACTGTTAGATAAGTAAGCTGTTTCCAGTGTTTTATTATGATACACAATTATGCAGTGAGGATCCTTTTACATATATCTTTGCTTATATGTTTGACTAAGCAAAAATTCCTAGAATTTATCTTAGGAACAGAATGATTGGTCAGAAGATTGAAATTTTGAAGACTTTGCCAAGCATCATCAAATGGCTCTCTACAAAAGCCAAGAATTTCTTTCCTTAGCAGTATATGAAGGCCCCACTCTCCCAACACCTACATCAGCCCTGCATGTTATCCTGATACAATTTCTAAAAAGAATTTAACATGAAGTTTCTTTTTTAATTTTCAATGTTTGTGGGTACATAGTAGGTGTATATATTTGGGGTACATGAGATATTTTGATACAGGCATACAAAGCAAAATAATCACATCATGGAGAAAGGGGTATCCAGCCCTTCAAGCATTTATCTATTAATTTGCAAACAATCAAATTACACTCCTTAAGTTATTTTAAAATGTACAACTTATTATTGATTATAGTTACCCTGTTGTGCTATGAAATAGCAGGTCTTATTCATTCTATTTTTTTGTACCCATTAACTATCTCCATCTCCTTCCCAGCCCCCAACTACCCCTCTTAGCCTATAGTAACCAACCTGCTACTCTCTATATCATTGAGTTCAATTGTTTTGATTTTTAGATCCCACAAATGAGTGAAAACATGTAATGTTTGTCTTTCTGTCCCTGGCTTATTTCACTTAACATAATGATCTCCAGTTCCATCCATGTTGTTGCAAATGACTGGATCTCATTCTTCTTTATGGCTGAATAGTACTCAATTGTGTATATGTACCACATTTTCTTTGTTCATTCGTCTGTTGAATGAACACAGGTTGCTTCCAATTTTTAGCTATTGTTAACAGTGCTGCAACAAGCATGGGAGTGCAGAGATCTCTTTGAGGTACTGATTTCCTTTCTTCTGAGTATATATCCAGCAGTGGAATTGCTGGGTCATATGGTAGCTCAATTTTTAGTTTTTGAGGAACCTACAAGCTGTTCTCCATAGTGGCTATACTAATTTACATTCTTACCAACAGTATACAGGGTTCCCTTTTCTCCACATCCTTGCCAACATTTGTCTTTTGGATATAAGCCACTTAACTGGGGTGAGATGATAACTCGTTGTTTTGATTTGCATTTCTCTGATGATCAATAATGTTGAGCACCTCCTCATATACTTGTTTGCTATTTGTGTGTCTTCTTTTCAGTTGTCTATTCAAGTCTGTTGCCCCCCTTTTTCGATCAGATCATTAGATTTTTTTTCTATAGAGTTGTTTGAGCTCCTTATATATTGTGGTTATTAATCCCTTGTCAGATGGGTAGTTTGCAAATATTTTCTACCATTCTGCAGGTTGTCTCTTCACTTTGTTGATTATATCCTTTGCTGTGCAGAAGCTTTTTAACTTGATGTGACCCCATTTATCCATTTTTGCTTTGGTTGCCTGTGCTTGTAGGATATTGTTTAAGAAATCTTTGTGAGGACAACGTTCTGGAGAGTTACCCCAAAGTTTTCTTGTAGTAGTTTCACAGTTGAAAGTCTTGGATTTAAGCCTTTAATCCATTTTGATTTGATTTTTGTATATGGTGAGAGATAGGGGTCTAGTTTCATTCTCCTGCATATGACTGTCCAGTTTTCCCAGCACCGTTTATTGAAGAGACTGTCTTTCCCTCAGTGTATGTTATTGGCACCTTTGTTGAAAACGAGTTAACTGTAGATATGTGGATTTATTTCTGAATTCTCTATCTGTTTCATTGGTCCATGTGTCTTTTTTTATGACAGTACCATGCTGTTTTGATTATTATAGCTCTGTAGTATAATTAGAAGTCAGGTAATGTGATTCCTCCAGTTTTGTTCTTTTTGCTTAGGACAGCTTTGGCTATTCTGGATCTTTTCTGGTTCTATATAAATTTTAGAATTGTTTTTTCTGTTTCTGTGAAGAGTGACATTGGTATTTTGATAGGGATTGCATTGAATCTGTAGATTGCTTTGGGCAGTATGAACATTTTGACAATATTGATTATTTCAATCCGTGAACATGGAATATTTTTGCATTTTAGGGTCCTCTTCAGTTTCTTTCATCAGTGTTTTATTGCTTTCCTTTCACTTCTGTTAAACCAAGTTCAGTCTAAAGCTGCCTCCTTACATATTTTAAGTCTGGCCTAGAGGTTTCTCTGTACATCATGAACTATAACAAGTGGAGGTGTAAGTAGACCATAGCATACACTTGTGCCAATCACCGAATTTGGGCCCATCAAATGCTGTAACCAATCCAGCTGTTTCTGTACCTCGCTTCCATTTTCTGTACATCACTTTCCTTTTTCTATCCATAAATCATCTTTCACCACATGGCTGCACTGGAGTCTCAGAGCCTACTCTGACTTCAGAGGCTGCCTGATTCACGAATTTTTCATTGCTCAATTAAACTCCTTTAAATTTAATTTGGTTATAACACTTCTTTGGTGAAGTTAATTAATAGGTATATAATTTTATGTGTGGCTATTGTAAATGGGATTCCTTTTTAAATTTCTTTTTCACATTGTTAACTGTTGGCATATAGAAATGCTACTGATTTTTGTATGTTGATTTTGTATCCAGCAACTTTACTGAATTTGATTATCAGTTTTAATAGTTTTCTTGTGGAGTCTTTATCATATCATCTGCAAACAAGGATAATTTAACGTCTTCCTTTCTAATTTGGATGCCCTTTATATATTTCTCTTGTCGGATTGCTCTAGCTAGGACTTTCAATACTATGTCGAATAACAGTTGTCATAGTGGGCATCCTTGTCATGTTCCAGATCTTAGAGGAAAGGCTTTCAGTTTTTCCCCATTCAGTATGATACTAGCTGCGGATCTGTCATTTATGGCTTTTATTATGTTGAGGTATGTGCCTTCTGTCTCCAGTTTTTTGAGGATTTTTATCACGAAGGGATGCTGAATGTTATCAAATGCATGAAGTTTCTTATACAAGTCACATCTATACAGCTATACATAAAAATAGAAAAATATTTAAATTCTTTAAAAATTTTATTCACACAAGTGAATGAGTATTCTTATTGTTTAACAAGAACAACAAATACATGCTGGAACCCTATGTGTGTTATATTGAACATTTTCTGAATGAAGGAAGAAATGAATAAAAGAGATAGTAGTAGTAGCAATAATAACAATGTCACTTAGTATTTTCCAAGTGCTTGCTATGAACTAAGCATTGTTCTGAAAGAAATGGAAGTAACTTAATTCTTATAATAAGACAATTAACAGAAAAATTTTTCCAAAAAAACACCCAAACTTTGCCTACTTGTGTTTATCTACTTATTTATCTAAGTGTATATGTATCTATCTCTCTAGAAAAGAATTTTTCATATATTAAGGGCTTGTTTCCTTGCCATTGAGGACAAAATCCAAACTTATAAGACCATATTTCATGCCTCAGTGGGCATATCCAATGTTGGGTGAATAATTCCATGTTTGAAAGATTATATTCCATGCATGGAATCTGACTATTCATGCTAAGGAAGCAAGGTTCCATGTCTAGGAAAACCAACTTCCATGACCAAAATCTAAGTTCCATGTCTCGAATGTCAAGTTCTGCATTTGTGTGGCCATGTTCCCTTTTTGGAATTTGTGGTTCTAAACATGGAGTGTCAGTTCCCCTGCTTATATGGTCATATTCCATTCTTGGAGACTGAGATTGTATACATTGAATGGCATATTCCAAAGATAATATTCCATGCTGGAGATTAAGATTTTATTCATGGAGTGGCATGTTCCATACCTGAAGGCACAGTTCCACAATTGAGGGCCACATTCAACACCTGGAGATGTATGATGTCATACTGAGAAAGCCATATTTTATCCACAGATAGCCAAATTCCAAACATTTAGACTCAGATTCCATATTTAGGGATCAAGTGCTAAGACTAAAACATCTTGTTTCATTCCCAGAAGTACAGGTTAGATATTTAGAAGTCCAGAGTTCAGATCTAGATGGCCAGGAACCATTTCTAGTGGGCCAGATGACATGCTTTGAGATTCAGGTTTCATCCAAGAACCTGAGGGTCCAAGCTTGGTAAAAGATACTTCACATAGGTCATAGCTTGTGGCATATCTGAAGGACTACTCCACGCCTAGAAGACAAGGATCCATATATAGAAGATCAGGCTCTATACCTAGGTTAAGTGTGTATGCTTGGAGAGGCAGGATTTATTTCGGCACAGACATTCCATGTCTGAATAATCAGATTCTATGCTTGGAGAGTCAGGGTTGATATTTTTAAGGGCCACATTAAACACCTGGAAGGCCAGTGTGCCTGCTTAGAGGGCTAGGTTTTATGCTGGAGATGATGGGGTCAAAGTTCTATGCCTTCAGGGCCACATCTCATGTGGAGGACCAGATCCCATGTTGTATGACCAAGTTCCATTCTTGGAGATTGAGATTTTATATATGACACATCAGATTTTGTGCCTGGGAGACTGGTTTCCGTTTCTTACAGTGGCAACACGTAAGGGATTCCTTTAAGAGATTTGGGGCTAATCAGGGAAAGAGATATGACCACAAGATGCAGTAACACCCAATAAGCTTTATTGTGTGGTGCTTGGACAGGTTGGCATAGAGGGGAAGTCCCTACAGGATGAGTCCATCCAGAGGCTTATGGTGAGTGGGCCATCATCCAGAAAAGGAGGAGGCAAGGGAGCCTCGGGTTAAGGGGATAGAAGAGGGAGCCTGCGTATCTAAGTGATGTTCATTCAGCAGCATAACAGAGTGTCTCTGGGTCAGAAAACTCAGAAGGGCAGCAGCACCTTGGTGTCTTATAACCACAAGACTCTACCTTATCAATGGCTAGCAGATATTGGGTGTAGTTTCATTGAATATGCAAAGCAGGTTGGCCCTAAATGCCAAAATTATGCTTGTTTGGGAGCATTTTTAAGATAATTAAATGTGTAAAAATTTAAGTGTGAGATCAGTAGGCTTTTGAGCTAATGGTTCTCAACCAGCAGTGAAGAAATAACTTAGGGACCAATACACAGAGGCCATCTTTGGCTCATTTCCATAACATGGCATCTATAACTGAAATTCAGGTACCAACCATGTCTAGGTTGCCAGTTTCCACACTTGTAATGTCAGTGTTCTGTGTTTGATAAATGAGAGTGCACACAAAGTGCCAGGCTGTATACTTGTAAGGCCACACATAGTTTGCCATGTGCCTTGCATGTGAAGTCATGTTCCATGCATGGAATTTGAGACTTCATACTGGAAGTGCCAAGTTTCATGCTCATAAGTTTCCATCTTTGGAGACTGAGATTCCACACATGAAGTGACATGTTCCATACCTCAAGGCACAGTTCTATAAATGGGGGGTCAAGTTCAATGTCTGGAGAACTACCTTCCCACACTCAAAAATTCAGGTTTTGCCTATAGATGGCCAGTTTTGAACATGGAGAATTATATTCCATGTCTACAGTCAAATATCAAAACTGGAAGGTTTTATTTCAGACTTAGAAGTTTAGATTAGGTATTTTAGGCCTAGATGATCAGACTGCATAGTTGTTGGGCTACATAACATCTCTTTAAATTTGGGTTCTACCACTAGAAGGCTATGTTTTAAGCCTGGAGAAAGAGACATCAAATGGGTAGGAAGTCATGGTTTGCCTCCAAAGTCTAATTCTATGGCTAGAGGCTCTGATTCACATCTTGAATTGCAGATTCCACGTGAGATTCTAGAAGGAGTGATTCTATAGGAATGATCCTATGTGTGGAAAGGCAGGATTCACATTTGGATGGACTTTCCATGCCTATAAAGTCAGATTCTATACTTAAAGGGTCAGGACTCATGTTTAAATAGCTACATTCAACATTTAGAGGACCAGTCTTCATCCTTAAAGGGCTGGGTTCCATTACAGGAAGTTTAGATTCTAAGAAAGTAAGGCTAAGTCTCAGTGGAGAACCAATTTTCATGCCTGATCTGGATTGCCATATTGCACAATTGTAAGACCTTGTTTCATGCTTGGAGACCGAGATTCCACACACGAAGCACCATGTACCATTCTTGTAGGCTCAGGCTTCATGCTTGGAGATTGAGATTTCACAATCTCTGGTTCACTGCCTAGAAAACCAGGTTCCATATCTTAGGTATACAACCTCTATAACTAAAATGTCAGGCTCTGTGTCTTGAGTGCTAAGCTTCTCACATAGAGGCAATGTTCCATGCTTGAGGTTTAGGATTTTACAAATGAGATCAATGCTTGTAAGGCCAGGTTATATTCTTAGAGATTAAGATTCCACCTTTACGGTACCATGTTCCATTCTCTATGTAGGGTCAGGTTCCAGGTATGGAGGTAGAGTTTCCTCCCATGAGATGCCAGGTTCTTTGTTTGTAGGGCTAATTTTCATTTTCAAAGATTGAAATTTTACACATAGATATCAGGTCCCATACTTGTAATGTCAGGCTTTATGCATAGTATGATGGGTACAATGCCTAGGAAATCAGTTACCATGACTTGGCCAAGGACTATGATTGAAATGCCAAGTTCTGTGTCTGAAATATAAGGCTCCACACATGGGAGGCCAAGTTCCATATATGTAGGTTGAGGTTCTACCATGGAATGTCATTTTCCATGTGTGGATTTTGGGTACCCTCATAGGGAGTGCCAATTTCGTCCTTGTAGACCTAATTCCATGCTTAAAGAATGGATATTTAAAATGTGGAGCTACAGGTTACATGCTTTTAGAGCAAGGTTCTATGCACAGAGATTGAAATTCCACAAGTTGATTGTCAGGATTCATGCTTGGAGATTGAGATTCTATGCATGGTGTACCAAGTATGATGCCGGGAATCTGTGTTGCATCTTTTATAGAGCCAAAGTCCATTATTGCAACACCAGTTTCCATGTTTGTAGTGCCACACATGTCACGCCATGTTCCATGCTTGTAGTTTGAAAGTCCACACATTGAGATCTGGGTATCTTGTTTGAAGGGTTATGTTCAATACAGGGATCATGGCGATTCTGCATGTGAAGTGTCAGGTTTCTTGCTTTAGGGCCAAGTTTTATGTTTGAAGATTGATATTCCATACAGAAAGTTCCAGATCCCAGGTCTTAGAGACCAGGTTTCATCAACTGGACTGAAATAAACTATGTTAATGAGTGATGAGGAAATGTACATGCCAAGGTGCCATAATCCACACTTCTGCGTCAAGTTTCATATTTGTATATTGTAAATCTACACATGGAGTACCAGATCCTATCATTGTTGGTCCATGATCCCCACATGAAACATTATATTCCAGACATGGTGAGAAATGTTGTGTGCATGCAGATTTAGAATCCATTTGGGTAGTAATAAGTTCCACGTTGGGAGACAAGTTTGTATGTCTTGGAGAGCCAAATTCTAGGAGTCAGACCTCATGTTCCCTGTGTGGAATGACAGTTTTAAAATGTATGAAGCCAAGTTACATGTTTGGAGATTAAGATGCCAAGCATGTTGCATGCTTCCAACTTGATGATTTAAATTACACACATGGAATTCCAAGTTCCTTTTTTGGGGATGATGTGGTCCATGCCTAGAGACCAATAGTCCATATATAACATGCCAATTTCCATGCTACTAAGACCTGGTACCATGCTTGGAGACTGAAATTCCAAACAGCATTCCATATACTAAATGCTGTTTTCCATGCTTTTAGAAACAAGTCCATGCTTGGAGGTTGAGAACGTATATGTGTGTTCAAAATTCTAGGGAATGAACTTTCCTTGCCCTGGAAAGCCAATGGCTATACCTCACACTGCTGTTTAATGTCTAGAGTGCCAGGTTCCATTCAAATAAGACTATGTTTCATGCTTGCAGTTTGAGATTATATATATGGAGTGCCTGGTTCTATGCTCAGTAGGCCAGGTAAAATGCTTATTGATATTGATTCCACATATAAAGTGCCAGTTTTCATTTTAATTGGGCAATGTTCCAATTGACCATTGGCATGGAATTTGAGATTTTACACATGGAATTCCATGTGGATTCATATGGTTCTAGATCATGCTTGGAGATTGAGATTTCACACATAGAGTACCAGTATAATGCTTATAGGACGTGATGCCATGTCTGGTGATTGAGATTTCAGATGTGGAGCTCCAAGTTGCATAATTTTAAGGCTAGGTTATATGCTTTGAGATTGAAGTTTCACATGTGGAATGCCAGGTTAAATTCTTGTTGGGCCAGATTCCATGTGTGAAGATTGATATTCCACATATCATTGGAAGCGCCAAGCTTCTAGGACCAATTTCAATGCTTGGATATTGAGATAATATCCATGAAGCACAAAATATCATGCATAGTTTTACATAATGTAGTGCCAATTTACATAATTTGAGCATTAGGCTGCATGTTTTGAATGCCAGCTTCAGTACATGTAAGGCCATATCTGTCCCATGCATGGAGATTGAGATTCCACACATGGAATGCTAGATTCCATGCTTGTGGGTTCATGTTCCATCCTTGGATTTGAGATTTCACACTAAACTCCAGGCTGCTTTTTTTAAGGACATATACTATGCTCAGAGATTGAGACTCCTCACATGGAGAGCCAGATTCTTTGTTTTCAGTGCCAGCTTTTATGCTCAGAGATTCAAATTACACAAGTAGTATAACAGGTTCCATGTTTATAGCACTTGAGATTTAGATTCCTTACATTATATTGGACTGCCATAACAAAATATCACAGGCTGCGTGGTTTAAACAACAGAAATTTATTTTCTCACAGTTCTGGAGGGTAGAAGTCCAAGATACAGTGCCAGCAAATTTGGCTTCTGGTTAGGGCTCTCTTCCTGGCTTACAGAAAACTACCTTCTCACTGTGTCCTCACATGACCTTTCCTCTCTATGCATGCAGGTAGAGAGTGATCTCTGGTGTCTTTTCCTCTTTTTACCCTGCTTATGAGGACACCAGTCCTATCGGATTACGACCCCACCCTATAATCTTCCTCAACCTTGATTACCTCCCTAAAGGCTCTATATCTCCAAATACAGTCACACTGGGAGTTAGAGCCTTGACATATGAATTTGAGGGTGACATAATTTAGTCCATAACACATGCTGCACCAGGTATAATGCCTTGTAGGGCAGTTTCCATGTTTTGGAGAGTCAATATCTAGGATTGAAATGCCAATTTCCATGCCTCAAATACTGGGTTTCAAGCTCATTTGGTCATGTTTCATGCTTGTAACCCACACTGGAAGTGCCAGGTTTCATTTGTAGGTCCAAACTCCACTCTTGGAAATTGAGATTCCACACACAGAATGCCAGCTTCTGTACTTGTATATTGGATATCCATACCTGGATATTGAGTCTCCATGCACAAAGTGCCAAGTTTTGTGCTTGTGTGGAGTTTCTGTCCTTGGAGATTGATTATATACATGGAATTCTAGGTTTCTTGCCAGGAAGATTGCATTCCATATGTGGAGAGTCAAAATCTATGAGATAAATATAGATTTCCATGTCTTGGGTGTCAAGATACACACATGATACATGTGAAGCCATTCTCTGTGCATTCACCTACTTGGACATTGAGATTAAATACATGGAATTCCAGGATCCATGACTAGGAAACCAGTTTCCAAGTTCTGGAGAGCATGTATGTATGGCTGAAATACGAAGTTATATACCTGGAGTATCCTATTTCATGCTTGTAGAGTCAAGTTCCATGCTTTGAAAATGACATTCTATATATGAAGTGTCAAGTTCCAAGCTTGTAAATCTAGGTTTTATGCATGAAATTTTAGAGTTTACACATTGCATGCTAGATTCTATGCTTGTTGGGCCAGTTTTTATGTCTGGATATTGAGCATGCATATGTAGTGTAGAGTAGTCCCATGCTTGGTAGACACGAGACCATATCCTGGAGAGAGAAATTTTATAACTCAGATGCAAGGTTCCAGTCTGAGGCAGCACATTCACCACAGGTAAGTTCATATCCCATACATGGAGATTTGGATTCCACGCAAGTATTGCCAAGTTGCATGTTTGTGGGGCCAAGTTCCTTGACTGAACATTGTGTTTCCACTAGTGGAGTGGCAAGTCCATGCTTGTAGAGTCAGGTGTCATACTCTGAGATGGAAATTCCACACGTGTCAGTTTTTAAGATTATAGTGCTAAATTCCATGTTTGGAGATTGAGATTACATATGTGTAGTGCAAAATTGGTGAGGTTTCGCATGTTGGATAGTCAACATGTGTTCTATACCTATATGTCTATGAGCCACATGTAGAAGTCCTGGTTCCAGACCTAGAAGGCCAAATTCTATGCCTAGAGGAGTAGGATTCATATTTGGAGCTACTTTCTGTGTCTGGAAAGTCGGATGGTGTACTTAGAGGTCTACGTTCCATGACTGAATGGCCGGGAGGGACAGATTTCATGCTTAGAGGGCTGGTTTCCACTCCTGGAGATCTAAATTCATGCTTGTAAGGCTGGATCTTATGTGAAAAACCATATTTTATGCTTGGAAAGGCATAATTTATACCTAAAAGACATAAATTAATGCCTTAAAAACCAGATCCGTAATTGGTTGGTCAGATTCCATTCCTCTAGGCTCGTGTTCTACACCTGGAGCTTGAAGTTCCTTATTTGTAGGGTCAAACTCTATGTCTAGGGCCAAGTTCCATGCCTTGAGTGCAAAGCTCCATGACTGAATGCTAGTTTTCACAAATGGATGACCATGCTTCATGCTGGGAAGTCTGGATTATGCATCTGAAATTTCAGGCGTCATGCCTAATGTGTCAAGTTCCATTCATGTACGAAGATTCCATAGCACAAAGGCAGGTTACATACTGCAGTGACTGCAGGGTCTCTTCCCATATCTGGAAGGACAGATTTTACACTTAGAAGGACAGAATGTGTGCTTAGAGGAGCCGAGTCCACATATGTGGAGTGTGATATATGACTGCATACAATTTTCCATGTGTAGAGGGTCCATTTTCACACTGAAGGATGGAAATGCATGGGGCCAAGTTTCATGCCCAGGTGGGAGTAGGGGGCTGTCATTCCATGCCTGCAGGACCAGATTCCATGCCTCAGGAACCAGGTTCCTATGAGTGGAATGCTATTCGCAGGCTTGAAGGACCAAGTATGAAGCCTGAATTGCCTGGTATTGTGGTTAGAAGGCTAGGGCCCATGCTCCAAAATCAGGTAATCTAGCTACAACTGTATTCTAGCAGGGAAGGAGAGTTTACCTCCAAATTTATTGCTACAGAAATGGCCGTTCTAATTACCACATTGAGGCTGAGTTGTGATGTAAGTGACCCAAAAAATGGGCAGAAAAACATATGAGTCCTGCCAGGTGTTTTTATGTGGGCACAGTTAAAAAGTGCCCACAATGAATAAATTTTAAGGAGACAGTGGAAGAAAAATATGGAGTATTTTTGTTACGTACTTCCAGTCATGACTGTTTGACTTAGTCATTAGATTGGCAATTACTGAGTGCTAACCATGAGTCAGGTGCTTTGCTAAGTCTATAGCTGCATTGTATCATTTAGTTCCACAGGATAGGTTCGATTATTTGACAAACGAGAAAACTGTGACTCTGAAAGCATTTTACTGATTTTCCCAAAGTTTCCCAGCTGGTATACAGTAGAGCAAGGATATGAACGCTGTTACATTTAATGTATTTTAAATGATAATAGGTTATGTCTGCAGTGTTGAATGAACCCAAAATGAAAAGTAGTTTGTGCTATTTCCCTTGCTGCACAGCAAGACACAGCTGCCTTTGTGGTATGATACCCATAACCTACCTTTTGAAAAGCAGAATCATCTTAAGTGGTATAAAAAAGAAATGGCATATCAACTCCAGTAAGTATTCTTTCTAGCAATAAAAAACAAGTTCTATTCAACTTCAGAGGTATGAATTTATGGTATGTATACATGTGATATTTATAATTAGTTCTTATAAGGCAGTTTTTATCCCTGAAGCACTTTATGAAATTAATTAATCTTCATCATATCCTTTAGAGAGAGATAACTGTAGCCTATTTGCAAAGAGCCTCTGTTATGGGGCTCAAGATGATTTATGAATATTATATACAACGATAAGCAGACTCAAGGCACTTCAGATACACACAAGCTGACATTGAGGATTTAGGATGCATTCATTCCCTAAGCAAATGTTTATTAAGTGTCATTACTATATAACCTAGGGGCTGATACCCGTAGGAGGTGAGACACTGTCTGCCTGGTTGAAGGCAGTGATCATGAGGGTGGGATGTTGTCTTTAGAAAAGACAACAAATCCCTGTTGACCTCTTTGACCCAAATATAAAATGACTCCCATGAGGGCAGTTTACCCAAGTGCAGAGACTGCTTCTTCCTTCTGCTCACATTTTCTAACCTGCAGAGTTTAATTCTGACTTGGCTAGGACTGCCTGGAATTTACAGTGCAATCCTCTGGTATTTGCATTTCTCATCTCTGGTGACGCTTCCCACTGCCACATCTCCCTGCTCATTTTCAGCCCTGTTCCAATCCCTAGCACCACCCTCAACTACAGTCTAAAAAGAATTAAACATCCCTAACTCAGAGATCCAAGTTTTACTATTCTATCATCTGTCATGGTAGTCTAACACCAAAGTACTAATACTTTTTTTTTTTTAACTGTGCTAGTGTCTTATCTTACTTGAGGGTCCATAGAAGCAGAGTCTGAAATGATTGGGCAAATAATTTATAGTCAAAATGCTCTCAGAAGAAACCAGTCAGAGAGTGAGAAAACCAGAATAGTACAGGAGTTTGAGCAATAGTTTAGGAATAAGTCTAGCCTCAGCCTGATCTCCCCCCAAGGGTGCAATTCTCATTCCAGAGGTAAGGGGAATATGTTACTAAAATATGTCTGCAGAAGTCAATTTTTGGATTGACCTCCCTCAGGGAGGGACCAGGTCCACAATTGGGATATCTCTAGGTAAGATGGTACTCAACAGTAGAAAGTTTGTCAACAGCCAATACCTGCAGTACCCAGGGGACAGGTGCACTGGTCTGGCAAAAGGCATCTGGGCAAAGCATCACCACCATTGGCTCCAGCCCACTTGGCACCAGTCAGATTTATTTACTGCTTTGTATTAAGTTTTCTCAATATACTCACAGCTTCTTCTGGTTTTGGTTTAGTCATAATTTCTGAGTAAAAATTACAAGATGAAGACTAGTGAGACAAACTACAGCCCTGCTGTTGCTATTGGTCCTGAAAAAGCAAGTGAAATTCATGATGTGATGACCTTTCTTTACCACTATTCTTTATTGCTTTCAATCTCAGTTCATATGTCTGATGGCCTAGGTGGCTTGCCTGCTGGCTGGCTGAGGCTCACATCCCCGAGGGTTCTGAGCCCTTGATTACCATGCCCTTAACAGGCCATGGTTGAATTTGCCCATTTAAATTAAAATTGGACTTGGGAGGTGACCTAGAGATGCCTAGTGGATAATGTGTTTGCCAGGCATATCTCTCCCTGCCTCACTTATATACCACCAGCCTTATATTCTCACGATTATCCACACATTATCTCATTTCTTTGTCTGCTGGTCTATTGGAACTATAATCCCAAAGTAAATAGGTAGCACAGGTAACAGCCACAGCTTTGTGTTTAGTAAAACTTTTACTGAGTCCTAACTAGTTCAACCATTGTGGAAGACAGTGTGGCGATCCCTCAAGGATCTAGAACTAGAAATACCATTTGACCCAGCCATCCCATTACTGGGTATATACCCAAAGGATTATAAATCATGCTGCTATAAAGACACAAGCCATGTATGTTTATTGCGGTACTATTCACAATAGCAAAGACCTGGAACCAACCAAAATGTCCATCAATGATAGACTGGATTAAGAAAATGTGGCACATATATGCCACGGAATACTATGCAGCCATAAAAAAGGATGAGTTCATGTCCTTTGTAGGGACATGGATGAAGCTGGAAACCATCATTCTCAGCAAACTATCACAAGGACACAAAACCAAACACCACATGTTCTCACTCATAGGTGGGAATGGAACAATGAGAACACTTGGACACAGGAAGGGGAACATCACACACCGGGGCCTGTCATGGAGTGGGGGGAGGGGGGAGGGATAGCATTAGGAGATATACCTAATGTAAATGACGAGTTAATAGGTGCAGCACATCAACATGGTGCATGTATACGTATGTAACCAACCTGCACATTGTGCACATGTACCCTAGAACTTAAAGTATAATAATAATAAAAAAAACTTTTACTGAGTCCTTTGGTGAAAGTGTTCCCTTTCCAGGAACTAGGATCTTCATTCCTGCAGAGTCTAAACTTACAGAGGTGAGAAACACAAATTCCGCAAGTAGGTCACTGGGAATGATGGTGACTCTGGCCATTTCTATTTCTGTGCCTTAGTTTCTAGATCCAAGTGTTCTATCTATTGGGAACACAATACCACATAAAGGTTGTTGATTGCAGGCATTTACTGTACCCTGAAGAAGAGTGCTACACATTTGCAGGTATATTGTATCTGTAAATGTTATGTTGTAGGAGCAGTGGGTCCTCCCATCATCATGTGACCACTACTGTTCCTCCTTTACTATAAAGTGAGTCTCTTGGTCCAAGGCAATGTCATATAGGATATCATTTTTTCTTAAAGGCAGTACTCTGGTGATGGTACTGGTTGAAGCACTATGGAAAGGACAGGTTAACCCATATTTCTATCTCTTTTTCAGGGAAGAAGTGGTCCATGTAATCAAGTTGCTACAAGCTGTCTGATTCATCTCCTTAAAAGATGACCCCATATCAGGGGCTTAGGGGTATCCTTTCTTATTGGTCAGATATTTAGCAGTGGCATTAGCTAGATCATCCCTGGTGAGAAGGCACCTATACCTTTGGGCCCATGCATAGTCTCCATTTTTTAAACCACACCTGCTCCATTGATGAGCACATTGCACAAGCACAGGGGTAGACAAGGACAGAGGTGACAGGCAAGAAATCTTATTCACCTGGCGGTTCAGTGCCTCATCTTCACTGAATGTTTTCTGGCAGGCATTAATGTAGAATAAAGATATTCACATTTTGTGCCCACTTCTCCAGGTATACCAAGGTGCCTTTTACTTAGACCTCATTGTCCCCAATCTTCTTATGTTGCTTCTTCCAGGTCACTGATGAATCAGTGAAGCCATTTATCACTACCCATGATTCTATGTAAAGTCTTAACTCAGACCATTTTTCTTTCCACACAAATACATTATGAGGTTCTCTGTCAAAGAGCTGTGTTCTTTGGGAGGAGCTTACCTCACCACTGTCTTTTAGGGCCACCCATGTGTTAGGATGTAGTTAATCATCAGTCCATTTTCAACCTGCAGAAAATACTGGGCTAAACCAACTTTGAGCCAAGCCTGCATTTTTTCCTCCTCTGTCACCTGATCTTAGGGAGCCCTATAGACTATAGTGAGAGCTGAAGGAGAGGTATTGGTTCAAAAGTGCTGGATGTAGAAGGTATGGCTCACCTGTTCTTCTAGATTACTCCTGCCTTCTAGACATACTGAAGCCCAATCCCAAATATTCCACCTCCCCTTGAAGATGGATTTCTGCTGATCATATGACAGTGAGTCTGACAGAACTCAGTTCAGGGTAGATAGCTCAGGGTTTATGGTCAACTAATGTCCCATAATCATGAGCTCACTATCCACTAGGGCCCATAAACATGCCAAAAGATGCTTTCTAGTTCTTCATATAGTTCTCTGCTGCAGACAACATGGCCTGCATCCTGAACCTTAGGCATCTGTAATATGATTCTCTTATTAGGCCTTGCTGGAAATTCCACACAGAAAGCTATACTACCATGGAACCTGTTGGGTCATGTATTAGTCCATTTTCACACTGCTGATAAAGACATACCTGAGACTGGGCAATTTACAAAAGAAAGAGGTTTAATGGACTTACAGTTCTGCGTGGCTGAGGAAGCCTCACAATCATGGTGGGAGGCAAGGAGGAGCAAGTCACGGCTTACATGGATGGCAGCAGGCAAAGAGAGAGCTTGTACAGGGAAACTCCCCTTTACAGAACCATCAGATCTCAGAAGACTTATTCACTATCATGAGAACAGCACAGGAAAGACCTGCCCCTGTGATTCAACTACCTCCCACTGGGTCCCTTCCACAATACAAGGGAATTCAAGATGAGATTTGGGTGGGGACACAGCCAAACTATATCAGATCATATGGCCCACTAGGCAGGGCTGCTTGTACCACAGCCTAAACCTGCTACAGAATACTTTCTTGCTCTGAATCCTACTCGAAACATGCAGCTTTCCATATGACTTTATGAATGATTTGAAGCATTTCCACAAGCAATGTATGCTGCTTCCAAAACCCAAAGAGGCCTATTTAGTTGTGCTTCTTTCTTAGTTGTAGGCGGGACAAGATAAAATAACAGGTCCTTCACTGTGAAGGAAGTGATTGGCATATCCCACAGTACTGACCCCTAAAAGTTTTTCCAATATAACATGCGTCTCAAATGTTTCAGGGTTTAGCTCTCACCCTCTGGAGTATGTGTCTTATCAGTGCATCTAGGGTACCTGCCAATTTATGTTCATTAATTTCAAATAAAATATCAGCAATATAATGGACCAACATTAAGGTCCATGGGATATTGAGATGATCCAGATGCTTTTGAATAATGTTGTAACAGATATCAGGAGAGCTAACTAGCACTGGAGCAAAACTGAGAATACATTGTCATCTACATCTTACTCACACCACATGGGAGTGTAAACAGTTTTTGCTTTTCCTTCTTGATGGCTGGAGGATGCATTTCCCAGATAAATAGCCACCTACTACATACTAGAGACAGGAATATTTACCTGTTTTAGTAAAGATAGTACATTTGGCACAGATAGCTATTTGGCTAATTTTGCAGTATCTACTGCCATCGACTGTATTCAGTTCTTGCAGGGCCAACCTGATGAATTAAATGGGGATATGATGGAGTCTACCGCTCCTATATCCTTTAAGTCTTTGAGAGTGTCACTAATCCCTGCCATTCTACCCATAGTGTGATACTATTTTTTGTTTACTGTTTTGAAAAGGGAAGTTTCAGGGGATTCCACTTGGCCTTTTCTACTCCAGTAACTCTTCTTCCACAGGTGAAGGAACAAATGTGACAATTCAGCCAACTAAATATATTTCTTCTTATTTTACACTTATGAATGGGAAAAATGACCACTGGGTAGGTCTGTGGGCCCAGTGGACCAATTGAGTAATACACCCAAGACAGTACTCTACTTATTATGCGACCTCCATTGACTGCTACTGTAATGTGGGAGGAGGGGCTTGTAGTGGGATTTAGGATTTCCAAGTGTTAGTGTCAGCTCAGACTCTATACCCAACAACCTTCAAAAACTATGGGTATCTCCAGTGTACAATTACACAGTAAGCATCTGTAGGTCCCTTTAGGGGAATTATTGGGAGTTAATACTTGCTGTGGTATTGTGGGGCTCTTTATTCAAGGTGGCTTAATTCCTCTTTTAATGATTAATTCTGAGAACTGTCTCAAGTCTGAAAACTGTCTGAGAGATGATGCCTTTCCTTTGGGCAGTTTGTGTTTTGTGGGAGTATGTGTGTGTGTGTGTGTGTGTGTGTGTGTGTGTACAATTGGCTATCCATGTATCTTGCCTCCGAGAACACCATGTTTTATGAGCCATCTCCATAAATTCTTGAAGGCCAGGCCCCCTGGCCGCCATTCTGACCTTATTGCCCATAACAGTAATTATACTCGTCTTGTCTCTGGTAGTTACATGCTATTGCCTGACTTCTGCTATTCTGAGATCCATCCTTCCCATTGTTATTAAGGAGCCCATTTCTGTAACAGTATCTTCCACTATCAACCTACAGGGGACAGCCACCATTGTACTTGTCACACAATCGCGTGACCTCTCTGGTGAGAGGGATTATAGAATCCCTCTCACCAGAATATTCCTTCTTGCCAAAAGAAATGTTCTTTGGCCTTTCCCAGGGAGTCAACTAGTGGATCTTCCAGTTTTACATAATAAATTTAGGACTCTCACTTCTCCAAAACTTTTGATCCCTATCAGGGGAAACTGCCCCCAATATTTCAACATAGGTTCTTTCTATTTTCCGTAAGTGTCAGCCAGCTGAGAAATATAGAGAAAGAGTACAAAGAGAGGAATTTTACAGCTGGGCTGCTGGGGGTGACATCACATATCAGTAGGACTGTGATGCCCACCTGAGCCTCAAACCAGCAATTTTTTTTTAAGGGTTTCAAAAGGAGAGGGAGTGTAAGGACAGAGAGTAGGTACAAAGATCACATGCTTTGAAGGGCAAGAAGCAGAACAAAGATCACATGCTTCTGAGGGAAGAGGACAAAGGGCAAAAGCAGAACTACTAATAAGGGTCCAACAAAGATCACAAGGCAAAGGACAAAAGCAGAACTACTGATAAGGGTCTATGTTCAGCGGTGCACATATTGTCTTGATAAACATCTTTTTTTTTAAAATTTATTTATTATTATTATACTTTAGGTTTTAGGGTACATGTGCACAATGTGCAGGTTAGTTACATATGTATACATGTGCCATGCTGGTGCACTGCACCCACTAACTCATCATCTAGCATTAGGTATATCTCCCAATGCTATCCCTCCCCCCTCCCCCCACCCCACAACAGTCCCTAGAGTGTGATGATCCCCTTCCTGTGTCCATGTGTTCTCATTGTTCAACTCCCACCTATGAGTGAGAATATGCGGTGTTTGGTTTTTTGTTCTTGCAATAGTTTACTGAGAATGATGATTTCCAATTTCATCCATGTTCCTACAAATGACATGAACTCATCATTTTTTATGGCTGCATAGTATTCCATGGATAAACATCTTAAACAACAGAAAACAGGGTTTGAGAGCAGAGAACTGGTCTGACCACAAATTTACCAGGGCAGAGTTTTTCCCCACCTTAGTAAGCCTAAGGGTACTGCAGGAGACCACGGCGTATCTCAGCCCTTATCTCAACCACATAAGACAGACATTCCCAGAGTGGCCGTTTATAGACCTCCCCCAAGGAACGCATTCCTTTCCCAGGGTATTAATATTAATATTCCTTTCTAGGAAAAGAATTTAGTGATATCTTTCCTACTTGCACGTTCATTTAGAGGCTCCCTGCAAGAAGAAAAATATGGCTCTTTTTGCCTGACCCTGCAGGCAGTCAGACCTTATGGTTGTCTTCCCTTGTTCCCTAAAAATCGCTGTTATTCTATTCTTTTTCAAGGTGCACTGATTTCATATTGTTCAAACACACATGTTTTACAATCAATTTGTACAGTTAACACAATTATCACAGTGGTCCTGAGGTGACTTACATCCTCAGCTTACGAAGGTAACAGGATTAAGAGATTAAAGTAAGACAGGCGTAAGAAATTATAAAAGTATTATTTGGGAACTGATAAATGTCCCCATTAAAATGAAATCTTCACAATTTATGTTCCTCTGCCACGGCTCCAGCCAGTCCCTCCATTTGGGGTCCCTGACTTCCCACAACAGATCCCTGCCTAAACTGCCTGAGAGCATTCTTTTAAAATTTATTTATTTATTTACTTCATTAGTTAATTTAAAGATTCAGGGAGTACCTGTGCAGGTGTGTTTACATGGGTTTATTGTGTGATGCTGAGGTTTAGGCTTCTAATGATTCCATCACCCAAGTAGCAAACATGGTACCCAATAGGTAGTTTTTCAGCTCTCTCTCTTCTTTTAGAATCACCAGTATTTATTGGCCCTATTTTTGTGTCCATGAGTACCTAGCATTTAGCCCCTACTTGTAAATGAGAACACATAGTATATGGTTTTATGTTTCTGTGTTAATTTGCTTAGGATAATGGCCTCCAGCAGCCTTCATGTTGCTGCAAAACACATGATTTCATTATTTTTTTATGGCTGTGTGGTACTCCATGGTGTATATATATCACATTTTTAAAATTCAGTCTACCTTTGATGGACATCTCAGTTGATTCATGTCTTTGTTATTGTGAATAGTGCAGTGATGAATATACGAGTACATGTGTCTTTGGGGTAAAATGGTTTATTTTCCTTTGGACAGATACTCAGTAATTGAATTGCTGGGTCAAATGTTAATTGTTAATTCTATTTTTAGTTCTTTGAAAAATATCCAAACTGCTTTCCACAGTGGCTGAATTAGTTTACATTCCCATCAATTGTGTCTAAGCTTCCTTTTTCTCCACAACTGTGCCAACATCTGTTATTTTTTAGCTTTTTAATAATAGCCATTCTGACTGGTGTGAGATGGTATCTCACTGTGATTTTGATTTGCATCTCTCTCTCATTAGTGATGATGAGCATTTTTTCATATGCTGGTTATCCACTTGTATGTCTTCTTTTGAAAAGTGTCTGTTCTTGTCCTTTGCCTACTTCTTAATAGGGTGGTTTGTTTGTTTGTTTTATAAATTTGTTTAAGTCCCTAATAGATGCTGGATATTAGACTTCTGTTACATGCATATTTCTCCATTCTGTATGTTGTCTGTTTACTCTGTTGATAATTTCTTTTGCTGTGCAGAAGCTCTTTAGCTTAATTAAGTCCTGCTTGTCAATTTTCATTTTTGTTGCATTTGCTTTTGAAGACTTAGTCATAAATTCTCTGCCTAGGCCTATGTCTACAAGAGTATTTCCTAGGTTTTCTTCTAGGATTTTTATAGTTTGAGGGCTTAAACCTCAATGCTTAAACCTAAGCCCTAAGTCTTTAGTTCATCTTGACTTGATTTTTTATTTTTATTTTTTTTTTGAGACAGGGTCTTGCTCTGTCACCCAGGCTGGAGTGCAGTGGTGCCATCATGGCTCACCGCAACCTCTGTTCCTCAGGCTCAAGCGATCCTCCCACCTCAGCCTCCTGAGTAGCTAGGACCACAGGTGTGCATCACCATGCCTAGATATTTTGTTTGTTTTGTATTTTTAGTAGAGACAGGGCCTCACCATGTTGCCCAGGCCGGTCTTGGATTCCTGAGCTTGAGAGATACACTTGCCACAGCCTCCCAAAGTGCTGGATTACAGGTGTGAGCCACTGTGCCCAGCCTTGAGTTGATTTTTGTATATGGTGAGAGGTAAGAGTCCAGTTTCATTTTTTTTGCACATGGTTAGCCAGTTTTCCCAGCACTATTTACCGAATAGAGTATCCTTTCCCCATTGTTTATTTTTGTCAATCTTGTCAAAGATCTGTTGGTTGTAGGTGTGTGGCTTTATTTCAAGGGTCTCTATTCTGTTTCGTTGGTCTATGTGTCTATTTCTGAATCACTGTTTTGGTTACTATAACCTGGTATAGTTTGAAGTTGAGTGATGTGATCCCTCTGGATTTATTCTTTTTTCTTAGGATTGCATTAGCTATTCAGCCTTTTTTTTTTGGTTCTGTATGAAATTTAGAATAATTTTTCTAATTCCCTCAAAGTAGTCTTACTTACTACATTATCTGACTTCCTTAAAGAGCAGGACTTCAGGCTTCACATTGGGCCCCAGTATGGCAGGGCTCTAGTGTATGGAAAGAGAGAGGTAGCATCCAGGTTTCTCTGGACAGTTTATTGAATCTTGGACTCAGTATGAAAATTCAGGTGCAGTACCAGATTCAGGAAAAGTACTCTGCCCCATGCCTGTGACGGTCTATCCAGTTCCCTTTACCGGGCTGTGTGCCAGTTCCCCAGCTGCTTTGGGTCTTAGCTACTGTCAGCTCAAATCTACAACCTGATAGGAACTTACTCTTCTCCCCATCTCCAAGCCCCACATGACCAATGCCTGGCTGCTGAGGCAGTATAGTGGTCTAATCTCAGTAGGACTGACTGGGGAGGGTGCACAAGTACCCCCAGAAAGAATGTGAGTGTGCCTCAGAGTAATTTGGAGGATGCGGACTGAACTGGGAGGTGTGAATGAAAAGCAGGATGCAGGAGATTTTGTCAATATAGGGAACTCTCCCAGTCTCCTTGTTGTTATGTCCTGGCAAAGGTCTCTAGAGCTACTCCCAATACACTTGCTTCTGGGATCATGCTTGGAAGCTTGGACAAAACTGTGGCCTACATAAATCCAGCAGAGATGGCAGAAGCACTGTGGCTACAAGGTCATCTAACTAGCATCAAGCCTCTTGCAAACTGTATGATCTTGGGATTATTTAAATTTCTGAGGCTCAATTTTCTTGTGAATGAAATGGGGATAACAATAATACCTACCTCATAGTGGGAGAATGATAAATGAGTTCTGAGAAGGACATGTGATTCTAAAAGGCCCTGGCTCCATTTCAGAAATAAAAAATATCGTTTTATCACTACTGTAAGAGTTCTTTGATGGATGCTATTTGCTTGGGACTCAGAATATTGCCTCTTCCTACAGTCCCCAGGGCTTCAGTGAACTGGTGTGTTGGAAACCAATGCTCTCCCACCCCAATCCTGCCTCATATTAGTCTCTTTGGATATGGCTGCCACCTCCTTCCTGGATCCCAGGTTCTGTCTGCTGGCCTCCACTTCCAGTGGGCAGATCTGGTTCTTAACTCCAGCCCCCTCTCAACTATCTCTCACTTTCTCTCAGTCTGCATTGGGTGGAAGTGGTCCCACCCCTGGAAGAGGTACAATGGAGTTTACTATGGTCTCTGTGCTTTGGAACTAATTGCATTATGAAGCAAGAGCCAGCTTCAGAGTGTAAGAGTCTTCAAAACCACCATGTCATTTCATTTATTCAACTTCAATGCTTTAGAATATATTTGTACTGTATCGCTGTCTTAGTTTGCAACTGAGTATTATTTTCAAGCATGATTTGTTCATGTCACATAAAATGATAAATTTGTTCAGTTAGAACTGCAAATCTAGTTATTCATGCTTTATGTAAGCAAATTAAATTTTTTTCTTTGGGATTCTTGACAATATTTAATATTATGAATTCTATCAGAGTGTTAAAAAGGGAATCTGAATTTTAAGAATCATAGTAAATTGCAAGATGGGTTTATTAATTTGGGGAGGAGAGGTGTTGCAGAAGAGGTGACATGTAAGCTGGGACTTGGAGGAAGAAGTCAAGTTCCCCAAGTGCAGATATGGGGTAGGGGAGAGCAGAGAGTTGGATATACTGGAGAGAAGATGGCATGAGCAAAGGTGTGGGGAAGGGAAAGGATGGGGTTAGAGTGAGACAAATCTACTGGTGCCCAGTTTGGAACACAGTCCGAACAAATGGCTAGAAAGGTATTATGGGGACACATCTATAGAAATCCTTGAATAATGCATTTTTGATGTATCCATGCTTCAGCCTTGTTGCTTCAGAGAAAATGAAATTAATTCATGTGTGATAATAAAACCATAGGTAATGTTATGTAGTGTTGATATACATACCAAATCTTTTGAGGTTAGAGTCACAGTGGATCTACTGGAGAAAAGCAGACCCAAAATGAAAATTATTCTCTTCTTATTAATGACAAGTGCTATGGTATCATAATATGACCATCTATCTTAATGTGAAATGCTTAAAAACGTAAATAACTGCTATATTTCTGATTATAAAATGTATGCAGTCATTTGTTGTAATTTTTAAATACGAAAAATATCTAGAAAGGTCAAAAATCACTTGAAATACTTTCGTCCAGATAGAATGGCCACTAATGTTTTGCATTTTGGTGATCTTCCTTCCCAAAGTCTTGTGTGTGTGTGTGTGCATGTGTGCATGTGAAGGTAAGTATATGTGCACATGTATGTGCGTGCATAGGCATGTATGAGCGTGTGTCTGGAAGGTGGGCTCATGGGGAGAGATGCAATCAGATTTTGTAGAGTCTTGAGAGCAACACATTGGATATTTGGACTCAGTCTCAAGGTCAGTGATGGCCACTGAACATTTATGAACAGAATAAAAAATGAGATAGTATGTTCAAGATTGTTGCTCTGACTGTGACATTAATAGGGAAAGGAAATATGAGAGGTCAGGTATTTCAGGAGGAGGCTATAACTCTGGAGTTGAGGTACTCAGAGAGGTGAACTAGGGCAGAAATTCAGGCAGGTAGAGGGCTGTGCATCCCAGAGCTATTTATGTGTTCAAATTCACAAGACCTTGTGGATGACCAGATTTGTGAGAGATGAAGGGAATCAAAGATGATTCTTACTCTTCTTTAAAAATAAAAAGATGAAAATGTTCATCAAAGCATGTCCTGTTCTCTTGCTTATATTCACAAGGCATTACAAAGAGATTTATAAAATTGCTTATTACATAAACTAATGATAACGAACTTTACTGAGCAATCATTTTGAGCCAGAGGTCAGATATTTCATTTAATCCTCACAACTGTCCATGAAGTAAGTGCTATTATCACTCATTTTTACAGATTAAGAAATGAAGCACAGATAGGTTAAATGATTGACCTAAGGACACACAGTTCAGAAGTAAAAGAGCCTGTGCAAGACCTAATTCTCTCCGCCTCTCAAAATTTCACATTATAATGATGACTGCTACGGACTGGATTTTTCGCCACCCCACCACCCAAATTAATTTTTAAAATGAGGTTGCAAAGGTGGAGGTTTAATCCAATAAGGCTGATATCCTACCAAGAAAAGGAAGAGACGCAAAAGCTCTCTCTCCACACACACATATAGAAAAGGTCATGTAAAGGCATAGCAAGAAGATAACTGTTTACAAGAGAGGAAGGGGGCCCCTGCCAGGAACCAAATCAGCCGACAGCTTGATCTAGGACTTCCCAGCCTCCAGAACTGCGAGAAAATTAATTTCTGTTGTTTCAGCCCCCTAGTCTGTGGTATTTTGTTATGGCAGCCTGAGCCAATTAATAGAATGCCTTCCAGTAGCAACAATCAAAGAGAATCCAGTGATGTTAGGGAATCCTTTTAAACCTAAAGCAAGTTTGCCAATTGGAAGATAGGCAGTTCACTTAGAAGAATTTTAAAAGTCCAACTTCTTAGACATTAAGTATCAATTAAGGCTAGTAGAGCAGAACTTCATGACTACTTAGAAGTTTTTTTTATTTTTGAAATGATCAGTACTGTTAATTTTTAAAGTGTTAATGCTTTTAAGCCAAAACTTTCTCCTTTCCTTTTTTTTTTTTCACTAAAGACAAATTTGAAGCTGGAAAGGAAATTGGAAGGAGGAAGTCACTGCTGTTGTTAAGCTCTGAGAATTTTCCCAAGTGTAATTCAGTCTGTAAATTGCTTTTGTAAAGTAGATTCTTTGGAAAACGTTTGCAAAGATGTAAATAAAATGCTGTATTTTATATAGTACCTACATAGGATTGAATCTGCTCACCTCAAGGGTGAACTACGATCCACAGGACTAATTTTGTTCTTAAAAAATGTTATAACAGGTTTATGTGGTTGGTTCTGAAATGTCTACTAGAAGAATAGCTGCATGAATAGAAGAATATAATTTCCAACTCGTGGAGTGAAAAGCAGCTTAATAAATCTAGTTTAAAAATCACTTTAAAATTGTTTCAAATAACCTTGGCTCACTCACAAGCTAAGTAATGTATTTTAGCTTTCAGGGGTTCTGTTTAGAGAAATTAAGTGGTCCGTCTGTTTTATGTGTATTTCCCTAATTAGAAGCTAATTTACACAGTTTAAGGGAAATGTCAAATGCATTACAGAAGCCCCTTTGCATATATAAAGGAGCAACCAAGAGCAGAAAATGGAAACCAGGGTGAAACTGGGTGCTTTTACCCTCTCGATAATTGCAGGCTTATGAAGAAAGTCATGACTACCACAGCGCCTGCCAAGGTGAAGAGTGGGCACATTATGGCATTCACAGTATCATGCACCTGCCTCTCTTTACATCTCTTTGAGGTTAATAAAGTTCATGATACTGTACACATAATGATGATTCTACTGTGCATGGGTTGCTGATTTATTCAACCAGTATTCACTGAGAGCTGGGACACAATGAACAAAACAGACAGGGGCTGCCCATAGAGTATTCACAGCAAAATCTTCATCCATTATCATGAATCTCACAAAAAGTCTTATGAAGTGGCTATTATTATCTGATCTTTAGAAATAAAATGAGGGCTTGGACAGGTTAAGTGACTTGCCCATGGCTCAGTGGCTGGCATGGCAAAGTTGGATGCGGCTCCCAAATCCTGTCCCTACTGCATTTCTTCCTAATGGTTCCCCAGGGTTTAGTAACATATCTTTAGGAATTTACCGTGAGATTCCTAAATGTCCCCATTAGTGTGAATAGGCCAAGTCTGAAATAAATTAGGCCTTTTTTTTAGGACCTGGGCAAAACCCTTAGGGCCTCTATACAGAGTTGCCAGATCTTCTCTTCCATCTCCCTACATCTCCCTTAATTAAAAAAAAAAGTAGATGCAAAATTATAATAGCTGTTTTCTGCATTTTCTGACTGTAACATGGTAGCTTAATTCATCAAAGTTTAACCTTCCTTTTTGGGGGAGGCAGGGGTTCCTGTGCTTTTTTTCCCTAAGCACATCCTTAATTTGCCACTTGGTGACCCAGCCCTCAGCTCTGCCCACCTCTAGAAGCCGATGCTTATAAATCTTTCACCAGATTTTGAGGCCTCCCTGCTTTATCTCTGTATCTTTTTAATCATCAATTCATGTAATTGGACGTTATGACAAGGAAGCAGCTAACACCATTCAATTTCTTACTCTGATGCCTATGTTCAGTATAAGATTTATTTAGCCTTTCCTTCCTTTGTTCATTCATTCCACATTTGAGTGCCTACCATGTGTGTAGCAATATACCAGGCACAAGATACAGATGAAAAATAGAGTTCCTACTCTGAAGCATCTCAGAGTTCAGACAGGCAGGCAGAGAAGATACTAAAAAATCATTTTTAAAAATATGATAAAGGACGTGAAAGGGGTACGCAGAGAGTGCTATGGAAACAAGGAGGAAGAGAAACCAATCCAGCCCGGGGGATTGGTGGGGTTGGAGCAGGGAGGAGGCTCTTCTGCAGAGGAAAAGATGTCTGAGCTGACTCTTAAAAAGCCAACTAAGTGATGAGCCACATGATTAAGAAAGACATGTATTCTAGGCAGATAATGCCAAGGGCAATGGCCCAGGAGCATGGGAGAGCAGTGCATATCCAGGGATCTACAAGTAATGATAAACAGACACATTTTTTCTGTCATTATTTTTGTGCAGGGTTCTATGCTAAGTGTCTTGCATACACTATTTAACTGAATTCTCATCTAAACCCTGTGCAGCAGGTACCGTTCTTATTTCTATTTGAGAGTTGAGAAAAACAGAGGCTAAATAACATACCTTAGTATTATCTTTGGATAATAAGAAGTTAGGCTGGGCTTTGAGCACCAGTCTTTTGAATATCATAATTTGCCTGCTCAACCACTCCATGCCACTCCAGTAATTCTGTGTGGCTAGAATGTTGAGGCTGGGAAGGAGGCAGGGAGAGAAAGGCAAGAGATGACACAGAAAAGGTGATTTTACTTTAAAGGCTCCAGTGAGCCTCTGAAGGATTTTAAGCAGGTGTGTGCTGTGCTTAGATGTGCATTTTAGAAGCCTCACTCTGTGGAAAGGATAAAGTACAGATGAGAAGAGAGCCAGATTGGAGACAGAGAAATCAGACAGGCAGCTGGGCACTGCTCCTGGTGAGAAATGACAGGTTTTTGGTCGCATATAGTGGCGATAGAGATGGAGAGGAAAGGAGTGATTCCAAAGATAACCCTTGCAACTGATTAGAGAGAGGTGAGGATGGGATAGAGGTAGGGTGAAGGACAGTGAGGGAAGGAGTCCAAGTTTATTTTGGGGTTTCTCTTTTGGATGAATTGGTGAAGGTTGATGCTTATTCAGCAAGTGATGGAGCATAAAATAATTAGGAAAAAATGATGAATTCCTTTTTAGACATGCTCAATTCAAATGCCTAAGAAACATTAATAAGAAGACGTGTACCAGTCAGACTGAAATATGAATCTACATAGTCATCAGCCTACACATGAAAAATCATGGGCTTGGGTAATATAAGTGTATGGAGGAAAGAAAAAGAGCAAGAATGGGAAGGAAGCAGATGAAGCAAGGGTACAATTTAGAAAATGTAACATCTAGAAGGCTAGAAGAATTAGGAGACTCCATGAAGACTAAGGAGGGTAGGTGGAACATGATCAGAAAGAAAAAGCAAGAGTTTCAAGAAGGAGGGGAAAATCTGTAACATCCAGTACAATAGACAGCAATGTCTTGGTCACAGTGACCACCACTGCTCACCAGACCCCCATGTTCCAGACACCATACCTTACCGGGTACTTCTGTGAAGTCTCTCTGTTCTTAACAACATGGTTGCAAAGCAGTGGTGCTGGTGGGGAAAACAGTGGCTAACTGTTGAATACCTTCTCTGTGCCTACTGTTTACTAAACTCTTTGCACACAATACCTCATTCTTGCTTTTACAGATGAGAAATTTCTTGCTTTTACAGATGAGAAATTTTGCCTGTGATAAAGATAAAGACAGGGAACACTAATTGTAACAACACATAGGGTTAAGGGAGGATACTAGGCACTGAGGATTTCTTTTCTTTTTTTTTTGTTTCAAGATGGAAGAGCTCTAAATTGAGTAAGCCAGTAGCACACAGTGGCATAACAGAAAAATGTATCCTCAGGGTAAAATAGTTCATAGGAAGATCACCATTATTAGTTAATAATTTTGGCTCATGGCACTTACTACTCCTGAGTCCTATTTTTGCCCTCTTCAGTTAGATAAATGGTCACACAGAATAGGCACTTATGGGGAGAAGTCTCTTTCTCTGTCCTGCCTCAGCCTTCACTGCAAACATCTGGTGTTACTCTTGTCTCACTGCATTAAAATTATCTATTAAAATAGTGTTTCCTTAAGTTGTGTATGTTCTGCAAAGGCAAGGCCAGTCCTTTTCATCATTTCCCCAGCTTGCCTGTCAGTTGCCTGGATTGAAGCAAGCAATCAATAAATGTCTGAAGAGAATTAAATGTTTTAAACAGCTATTTCCAATGACTTAACTATGGCCTTCTTTAACACTAGAAATTTAGATTGAATTTATCTGTCAGAATCCAAACATAAAAAACTAACTTTGACTAAGGTAAAACAGAAAAGAAAGTTTTGGAAGGATACTAGGTCTCTCAGGAAGTCAGCAGAAAGCCTCGAGATCAAGATTGGAGGACAGGGCTGCTGAAATCACAGAGTGCCATTATCCATTGATTAATTCATCTTCAGGGCTCCCCTGGCACTGTGGCCACACTCAGCACTACACTGTGAGTGTCTACTGCCATTAATAAACTTCCCTGCACATCCCTTGATTCAGGTTTGAACACGCAAGTGAAGTGTCCTATCAGCTGAGCCTAGCTCTCAGCCTGTGCTCCAGCTACCAGGGAAGAGGGAGAGGATCTCCTTACTTTCCTTCAGAAGGGGTGAGTTCTGCCCCCAGTCAGGAACCACACCATGGGGATAGGCACTTAAAGTGGAAGGGGATTTGGATCCTAAGCTGCCAAGGCAACAAAAATGTCCACTAACCTGACTGAAAGGATTCTGAGTCATTACTCAAAAGGGAAGGATAACCTTCCCTAGAATTTAAGATATAAATAAGATAGATTCCCAGCTGTCTGAAATTGTTTAGATAATAGTTCTTCTACGAGGCAGAGATGGATTGAAATACAATATATTCCCACACAGCTATCATCTCCTGAAATGCTAGAAATATCTTCATGTCAAAGTCTTATCATAGGAAACCTGAGAGCTGGAATCTGGAATTACATTTCTATTTTTTTTAGGCCCTTGCTACAAAGAAGTTGCATTTCCTCCCTCAAGTCGGTTGTCTGCTGTTTGTGACTGATACTATGCACAGCAGTGCAGCATGTGTGTTTCACAAAAATGTGTGAAAACTGCTTTCAAAAATGCATGCTGTCTAGATAAAAAGAAAACTATAAAAATATGTTTGGTTGCCACTTCGTAGAGCCTATTGAATTTGTCTGTGAATGTGAATCTAATTGCCATTTTTTCTACTACAGCCTCTGTGAACATTACATTTCCATTAAAAAGAGAAGTCAGTTATAGCAGAATGTATTCCTATGTTCACACAGGAATCATAAAAATAAATAATGATCAGTTGATTGCTAAATAATTTATGTTTCTTCTTGATAGACCATTAGAGGAAATAAGCAAATCCACAGGTATAGAAAATGTCATTCATTGTCAGTAAAGGGAAAAGGAATGTTTTTACTGAAGTGTTACAAACAGCTTCCTGGTTTTGAATGATGACTGCTGATTATTCTCCTGTTCTTCATTTATAATCAGAGAAAGTCTCCTTTATTAACTATTCTTGTTACCATGGGATTGGCATAAAAATATTACCACATGTGTGGTTGAATTTGAGGGCTGAGGGACCCGCACAACCTGGGTTAGAGGGGTCAGACTTAAACTGCACTTGTTGCAGAAAAATCTATTCAATTATTCATCCAATGGCAGGAATAAACAACATGTTATTTTGATAAATTCAGTAACTTGATGTTAATGGTTGACAGCCCCCCTCCTTCTCGCGTGGTTTTTCTCCTTCAGTGATTTGAATGACCTGTGTCCATCTGATGGGTTGACCAGTACTTTTTTTTTAGTGATTTTGTATTTATTTTGATGAACAGTTGTCAAAAAGAAGGGTCTATTCTCACTGTTCAGGTAAGGAAATTTGCAGTTAATGAGGAAAATGCACATAAAGATGCCAGATGAATATTCCTAAAGCACAGCTCCAATCAATATCTCACCCCTGATTGAGTTCAATGTCTCTAACTCTCTACCTAATTAAGTACAGAGTTCTATCCCCGGGCTTCACAGATTTTCATCCTATAGCTGCTGCCTATTTTCTAAGATTTTATTCTACTTTTTTCCTGTACTGTATGTACAGCACAGTTAAGTTTGGTGATTCTTAATCCTTGCTGCACATCAGAATCACATGGAAATCTTCAAACAAACAAACATTAATCCACTGGGCCCACCACATACTAATTGAAAGTGAATTTGAGGATGAAGCACAGGCATCAGTTTGGTTTGTGTGTGTGTGTTTGTGCAGGGAGGGTTAGCTCCTTATTTTGGTTAGCTATTGTTACAAATCCAACCACCTCAACACTTATTTGTATGAAACAGTATACATTTTATTACGCTCCCAATGCTGTGGGCCTACTGTTCTGACATGGCACAGCACTGGTAGTGTGCCTTTACTCCATGATGCCTGGGGTTTTGGCTGGGACAACTCACACGGCTAGGGATGTCTGCAAGAGCTGGGAGCTGGAGTCATTTGCAGGCTTCCTCATTGACATTTCTGCTGCTGAGGCCGGGATAATGCAAAGGCTCTGCTTAGCTAGACCTGTAAGCCAGGTGTCTACACATGCCTTTCCATATAGTTTGGGCTTCCTCAAAGCATGGTGGCTTAAGGTAGAAAAACTTCCTTTATGGAAGTTCAAGAATCCAGGAGCAAATCCACTGTAAAAAGTGGAATTGCAAAGGCTTTTATGCACCCACCCTCAGAAAGCACATAGCAACACTTCTGTTCCATTTCATTCATTGTAGCAGTCACAATCCTTCAGATTTAAGGGGAGGGGACCCACTTCTCTATAGGAAGAATGTCAATGAATTTGTGGGTACATTTTAAAGTTACCACACACCCCAGGTGATTCCAATATACAGGCAGAGTTGAGAACAACTGGATTCGTTTCTTTTTTTGTAAGCACCCATCTACAAAGGAGCAGTGGGACTTGGGTGAAGTGAACAAGACACCTAGGTTGCAAAATTTAAGAAAATCATTCTCAGGATCATGCAAGCACAGGATAGAGATTGAGAGCAAGTGCCTCCTTACATTCTGTGCTCAAGTGGCCCCACTTGCCACACCCTAGTCCTGACCCTACTACAGAGCAACTGTGTATGAATCATTAGGGTGAGGGGGACTTGGATTTCTGGACTAGACAGTACTTTAGTATTGGGATTTGGAAAGCCCAGGTAGGATCTGGGATTCCGTATGTTTATAGGAATCCCCAGTGGACTACTTCCGGCTTCCATGTGCTTTCCTGGTGCCATGCTTTGCTTAGCTGTTCCTTCTGCCTGGAAGTGTTTTTCTTCTATTTCTATCAAGCATGGAGTAGCCACTGATTTTTAAGGTCCATTTCATATACCGCTTCTTTCAGCAAGCTTTTATTGGTCCCCACAGCCAGAGTGTTACCTGTCTCTCCTGAGAAACCCCTAGCATGTTTTACATGCCTTTAAGACACTCACATGTTGATCAGCATTTTGATTGTGTGTGGGCCTGTCTTATAGGAAGAATATGTTTACTTTTCTCCGAAGGCCACAAAATGGAGATCTGGATCCTCTTCACCCGTTCTCACTGGTAGAGGCAGTCTTGTTTAGACAAGGTTCCTTCTTTTTTGCCTTATCTTGCTCCCAGATAGCTCAAGTTTGTAACCAACACATACACATTTTAGATGCCCACTAAACTGGATCTCTCTCCTGATGAAAGGTGTGGTCAGTTTCCTATTTTTACAGCCTTCGCAGAAGCCGTCAAATGTTGAACAATTACCCTGGTTTAAATGCTTAAACACAGATAAGGACTTCGTCTTTATTGTGACTTTGGAAAACTTCATGTTTGAACATGACCTAACAATCCTTGCCCCATAGCAAACGTTTCGAAGCCTACTCTAGGCAGAGTTCATAGCACCGCCTTTGTCAGCAGCACTGCCACAGGTAAGCCTCAGAACCCTCTGGGGTGAGACCAGCGTAACCATTTTACTGATGAGGAAAAGTGAGGCTTACAGGTTAAGTCCCTAGAGCGCAAGATAACACCGAATGGCTTAATCCCTACACCAAACCAGCTGCTCCTTGCTTGCTGGTGTCCATGAACCCTGCCCCCGCCTTTGGGGAAGGTCGGGCAGACAGGCCACTGAAACCAAAAGCAAAGTAGGTAAAACCTCTCTGACTTCCTCCCTACTTATGGCATCCACTCGGGTGAGGCTGGGGGCGTCCTTACTTTGCGCTTTGGCTGCTCAGGACAAACGCCCTGCCATTCGTCCCTTCTCTCTGTCCGGACGCCCTCCTCCATCCCTGCACTTGGGGCCGTCGTGGGGCTGGCAGGGGTCCCCAGGCTATCTCTCCAGCCCTGGCCGATGGCCGTGCCGGGGGCAGAGCCCGCTCCCCTCCGCGCGTTGCTAAGTGCGGGGATGACATGGATCCAGACGCCGTCAACCGCGGGAAGGGGGAGGCGAGAGTTGGAGCGCGTGGGAGCGCAGAGGCCGGAGGAGGGAGGGGGGACACCGAGCGCGGAGAGCGCGGAGGGAGGCGCGCGCGGGAGCGAACATCCTCCCAGATCCAGAGCCCGGCGGCGGCGGCGAAGCAGCAGCTGCGGCCGCGCCCTTACCAGAGCCGGTGCGTCCGCCTAGCCCCGCTCCGCCTGAGGCCGTCAGGGCTCCCGAGGATGGAGGATTCCCAGGAGACATCGCCGTCCTCCAACAACTCCTCGGAGGAGCTCAGCTCTGCTCTGCACCTGTCCAAGGGCATGTCGATCTTCCTCGACGTAAGTACAGATGGTGGGAGCTGGGCGGTTGCTTCCCAGCACCTTTCTTTTCCCCTAAAGGAAGGGGTTCGGCTCAGGTGCTCACCAGTCAATGCTTGGTTCCCAGAACACAGGCGACAACTACCTCCTTTCCCTCTAGAGAACCACCGATGCAAATGCAGGAGGAACAACTGTCCCTTAACTTGCAGCTAGGGCTGTCCCAGACCTGCAGCTTGTGGCTTAACACCCTTAAGAAAATTACAAAAGTTAGATTTGTCAACAGGCTGGGTTTCGTAGATACACTATTGCAAATACAACAGACAATATTTGAGTGCATAGGACATTTTAAAGAGGCACAAGGTGGGGGGTGGGGTGAGGTGGGGACAGTGTCCCAACTCATCTCTCTAATGCGCCCTATTCGCAGCCTTGTGGATGCTCTCAAGCAACCCAGGCAGGGAAGCAGCAGCGATTGAGATGCCCTCGTCATCCTCCCCCGGACCCCCTCGGAAAACAATTACTTTGAGCATATTTGTTTTTCTTTTTACAGCGGTGGGAAAGATCATTTTCATGATTCTTTTTGTCACTGCCACCTCTTCGATTTTCCCTTTTTCTTCCCTGGTATTCTCCTTATCTGTACCTCTCCAAGTTCTAATTACTACTGTCACCTCCATCAATTCTAGCTTTTGACTGTTTTCCCTTTGGTCCTATTTCTCACTTCGGTATCGACTGCCTGCCTTCATTACTCTGATCTGATCACATCCTTTCTTTTCCTTCTGTGCTGTTTCTTTTTCCCGTATGGTGTGGTTTCTATCTTTACAGCACTTTTATTTCTTGTTTATTTCTCAATTTTGTTTTCCTCTCCTGCCTGCTGTTTCTGTTCTCTGTATTTTTCCCTCTGTTGCCTATCTCTTCTCTCTGCTTTGGGGTTTCTCTCAGCTGCTTGCCGGGCTCCGGGCTCTCCCAGCCCCTCAGTTGTCACATTCATGCTGTTGCCGGAGGTCGTGTCTATCTCAATGGGGACAATTCTGGCTGCTTCTTGTTTAGGCATGATAGAAAATGTCAAAGGACATGGAGGAGTGCTATGTGCTCTGTCCTCTACCCTTCTCTGAATTATCTTTTCTTATTAAAATCAAAATGAGTGGGAGATGGGCCAGAAGCCAGATACATTTGTTTGTGGAGAGATGAAAATATGAGGAAATCAAATTATTAGTATCATAATGGTGAGGCAGAGATAAAGAGGATAGGAGGATGTGAGGCACTCTCCCAAGTTTATTTTGAATGGATTGGCTAGAATTCTTTTTAATTCTAGGGAAAGAAACTCCTATCAATAATTCAAACTGTTGTAAGGCAAATGATAGAAGCGAGGTTCAACTGTGTGTACTGGCAGCCTTCACCCTTTATCACCTGGTTGCTCCAATTGGCGATCCAGGCATTCTGGGCTGGTCATCTCCTTCCCACCAAATCTCAGGTGTGGTCATTCCTATTCAGCCACCCAATCAGGTGGTTAAGTACCTTATCCTTCATGAGCATTTATCTCTGCCTGGTTTGGGTCAGTCAGATGGTATTATTGGTGCTCATGGCTTAACGGGCTGATCTTATTCAAGTTTTGCTGTTCAGGGCCATAAAGCACTTGAGGAGGTAAGCTGGAGAAGAGAAGGGCACCACAACATGCCTGAAAAGTCAGGGCCCCTGGAAATCATGTCAGTTATGAGGCTGACAATTAAGGGGCCATGGAGTTGATTCAAAGGGGACAAGTGGGGCCTCCATTCATTCTGACCTGATCGTCACTCTGTCCCCCATTGAGATCAAGTGCTTCCCTGTGCTTTTTAAAAAGCACTTAACAAACCCCGGTAATAGTGTGGAGATGAATGGAATAAAACTACACAAATGGAAAGTCATCCTCCTGACTCATACACCAGCCGTTGCTTAAGTGTTCAACTGCAATATTTTCGAAGAGAAAATTAAAATTTCATTTTTTATTACGTATGCATGATTGTTTCCAAGTCTGTAAACAAATAGCATCAGGTCCCTGTACAAAAGGAACTTGTAGTCTATGAATAGGGTGGTCTTGCCTTTTATATTTCAGAGATTTAAAAATAAAAATAGGAACCTGATTCCCTATGAGGGGTGTTGACATGCTTGTTTGTCAGTAAAATGCTAGAGTCTACAAAAAAACCTGCCATTGGATTTTGTCTCGAATGGAAAAGATTTTGTATACAGTTTTCTTTGAGTTATCTTGTGAAAAATCTAACACTAGTGAAATATGTGATGTGAAAAATGATTTGTTACTTAGGGATTTGTGAATTATTCATTTCTGGATCATACTGCTTTTAGCAAAATAAAATGTAAAATATACATGCATCACTTTATTTATTATATTTAATATATTCTAGTGGCACTAACAAGAAAGATTACTTTTAAAATTATCTTCATATTATAATACATAGGTGATAGATATTACCTGTTCCAAACTGGAACAGGTAATTATCTGTGCGTCTTCTGTATCACACAGACAATTTCCAAATTTGAGGAAAACTTTGATTTGCAGTGCTTTTTATTGCAATGTCACTGGAATAATCAATCATTTAAGAAATGATGTAAACTGATACTGAGAACACTATTAATGACATGATAAATGACCAGCTGGTTAGAAACTAGAGACAGATTTTAACAAGAAAATCAGAGATAGATTTGCCACAACTGTTGGCTTTTCCTTCAGTATCCTCTCCAAATCAGCAATAGTAATCACTATGATACTTCCTTAGGCTGTTGTGAGTATGAAATAAGAGTTCATAGTTTAGAAAATGGAAACAAAGCAAAAAGTGTTGCATAAATTTGAAGTATTATGGTTATTTCAGTGCTCCACACTGAGTGCATTAAATAACAGTAACAGTAGCTAAATCCACAAACCGATGCAGGGACTATTTCTTCATAAATCTAATTTGTAGAATTGTCTTGCTAGAATATGACAGAATTAAGTATCGGTTCATCATAAATACTCTTGAATACTGATGGGAGGCTTAGAAAACCTAGCACTGGTGCCAATGTATGCCAGTGCATTGAGGCTGGAGCAAGCATTTGCATATGGCATGCCTGCCAGCCACAGGAGAGGGACTCAACTGGGTCCTGGCAACACAGAGGACCACGGGGATTACTATTGCTTTTCCTTTTACACCAATGGACTATCATTTCCCCGGTTGCTGCAATCCAGTTAACAGAAGAGGAATTCTAGTTTGGAATACTAGTCCATATAGCATGTGTCTCCTCTTTTGAGTCATTACATTAATCAACTCTGCTACTGTGAAAAGGGAGAAAAACAAACCTTCAACTCATCCCCAAAAGCCAGAGAAATTCCCAAATGAAATTAGTTGCAACTTCATCCACCCAATGCCACTTTCCTTTCCCATCAGTTTTCCTTTGATTTTTAACTGGAAGGGAAGTGACTGTTCCCCACTTCACTGCTAAAGTGGGAATGAGGCTGGAAGGTTGTGAAGGGGATGAATGACTTTACTGCTTGTCTTCCCTTCCTTCCTTCGTCTAAGCATGCACACTCATGTACACTCTGAATGCGATATACAGAGCGTAGATGGTCAGGAACTTGGTGAAAACAAGAAATAGTTTCTTTTCACAAGGACACTTAATTCTGAAGCCCCTTATATGCTCATTTGTATGATGTGTGAGATGCACAGAGGAATGTCGAAGCCGAAGGAGTCTTCCAGATGCAATGGTTCTGTGACTGAACTCTGTTATAGCCACACACCTCCCATGTCACCTCATCACACACACACACACACACACACACACACACTTGCTCATTTGAGTGAGATTGTCCAGTTCAGAGGATGGCAGTTAACCCCATCATTGTCTACCTTCATTGGCAAGGCAAATGTCACTCTTGTAGTTACAGGAAACAGCAGAAATTAGGAAAAAAAAAATTTAATGCATGCTGGGCTTAATATCTAGGTGATGGATTGATAGGTGCAGCAAACCACCATAGCACACATTTACCTATGTAACAACCCTGCACATCCTGTACATGTACCCTGGAACTTAAAAAAATAAAAAAAAATTATTTAAAAATACACTTAGTCTTACTGTTATCATACATTAAAAATTGTTTTCCCACACTGGGCCTACCCTAGGCAAAATTGAGAAGAAGAAAATATGTGCGCTGATTCCTTCTCTCCATCCATCTTTCAGTACCTGCTTCCCCTTATCCAGTATCAGGGCAACCAGTGGCCTGGTAGTAAAACTACCTGCTGGAAGTCTGGCCCCACCCACCCTGGTAATGGGAGAGACTCCCATCTGACCCCAGGCAGTCTAATGATTGAGACACCTGGGCGACACCAGGCATTCTAATGGGAGAGACTCCCGCCGACCCTGTGTGGTGGGACTCCATGTTCTGGATTAGTCCTGAGTCCCTGCCTTATATTCTAGTTTCTCAGGAATCTACCAAGGGACTATTTCACCTCATTATCAAATCTTAACCTGATTCATGGTAGGAGTCACTTAGAAATATTAGTTCAGTAAATTATGATTGTGTCCATCTTTTAATGTTTCAAAGACAATATTTACATTTTAACACTTGCCTTCAATAACTTAAAGTGATGAATAAGGAATTTTAGTTGAGGCCATCAAAGAATATTTTTGAAATAGAGGAATCTATTTGATAATCTTTGAATTGTAGCAAAAACACAGTATTACCTGTCTTCAAATTTTAAGCCTGACCATAATATTTAAATTTATTTACCATCCATCCAGTGGTAGCAACCTTAAGATCGGCTGACACAGATTATTGTGGTACCATAACATAATGAACTTGATTCTCATCCGGAGTACATTTTTTATTAGTCTGTGGGATTAGAGGCAAAATTTGCAGCAGAGACAGTTCTGTTCATATTTAATTACAAGAACTGTCTTAATAACAAAAGCTGCTGTTTTTGTTTCATCTTTCAGAGGCTAAATGCTACTTGAGATTGTTCTTTATGAAATGAAATGAACAGAAGTCCTGGGTCCAACTCTGTGGTGTGTGATTATTCTATTCTAGTTTCTTCAAAATCCTGAGGACAAAATACAGCTTGAAATAGAATCTTAGAGTGAACCAAAAGCAAGAAATAGGATGTGTTTCATGTCTCCCTGACTCTCAGCTGGGGCTCCATGGTTGCAGAGGACAGGAAGAAGCTGGCTGTGATAAGGGAATGAATCCTCAAAATCCCCTCTAGCAATTGACTCTAAGAAGGAAAAATAATCTGGGTCTCATTTTGCTTTAAGTGTAGCTCTTACTATTGAAAGCAGTCCTCCTGCAGTAATTACATCAATTTAGTAAAACAGGAGGACCATCTTCTTCTGCATGCAAGTCTAGGTGATACCTACCTGTTGCTGGAAAAGTTTCATGGGTGAGATCTTTAATAGTAATACTAGTATCTTAAAACACATTGTGGCAATGATTAGATTTATCTATACCTCATTTCCGTGAAGTCGGCAGAATGAAAGGAAGATAATGTTTTTATAGTAGAAAGCAGTAAAACAGACAACTTGGGAATAAAAACGATTGCTCATGTTTCAAGCTGGCCAGCAAGAAGTGACAATCTAAATATAAGAATAGCTCTGGTTATTTAACTATAACTACAAGTTACTTAGGGAAAAAAAAAATAATCCTCAAGGGCCCCTTCCAAGCAATTAAAGTTTGTCTTTGCAATGTGCTAGTGGGGCATCCTCTTTGGTACTGTATATAACATAGCTCTGTAGTATGTTATCCAGATTATTTTCTATTAGCATACCTATCAGGGTTAACTTCATTGCAGCTAGCAGGAAAAATAATGCAAACTGTTTTAAGATTGTTTTTAAAAATAATGTATTGGCTCCTGTAATGAAAAAGCAGAGATCATCTCATCAAGATTACTTAATCAGAGACTCAAGGAGTGCTATCTGGACCCAGTTTCTCTGTCTCTGAAAACTACTTTCCTGGGTGTTGGTTCTTTCCAGGTTATATATTGTATCAGTTTCCTAGGGCTGCTTTAACAAACTACCACAATAGAATGTACTCTCCATGGTTCTGGAGGTGAGAAGGGCGAAATCAAGCTGCTAGCAGGATGATGCTCCCTGGGAAGGCTCCAGAGGGGGAACTGTATCATGCTTCCTCTCTTGCTTCTGATGGCACCTGTCAGTACTTTGGCATCCTTGCCTTTCAGCTGCACCACGCCAATACCTGCCTCTTTGATCTTACGGTCTCTATATCTCTGCATCTCTGAATTTCTCTCCTTGTAAGATCCCCAGTCATTGGACTTAGGGGCCACCCAATCCAGTTATATTTTATCTTAATGGGATTACATCAGCAAACCCTATTTCTTTTCTTTTTATAACTTAAAGTTTTATTTTAGATTCAGGAGGAATATGTGCAGATTTGTTACATGGGTGTATCACATGATGGTGAGATTTGGGGTACAAATGATCCCATCACCCAGGTAGTGAGCATAATACTCAACAGTTAGTTTTTCAACTCTTCTCCCCAACCTCCCTCTTCCCTCTATTAGTCCCCAGTGTATGTTGCTGCCATCTTTATGTTCATGTGTACCCAATGTTTAGCTCCCCCTTATAAGTGAGAATATGCAGTGTTTGGTTTTCTGCTTCTGCATTAATTCACTCAGGATAATGGCCTCCAGTTGCATCCATGTCGCTGCAAAGGACATGATCTTTTTCTTTTTTATGGCTGTGTAGTATTCCATGATGTATATGTACCACATTATCTTTATCCAATTGACCACTGATGGGCACTTAAGTTGATTTAGCATTTTTGCTGTTGTGAATAATGCTGCAATGAACATACAAGTGCCATGTGTCTTTTTGGTACAATGATTTATTTACTTTTGGATATATACTCAGTAACGGGATTACAAAGTCAAATGGTAGTTCTGTTTTAAGTTCTCTGAGAAATCTCCAAACTGCTTTCCACAGGCTAAACTAATTTACCTCCCCACCAACTGTGTATAGGCATTCTCTTTTCTCTGCAGCAGCTCCAGCATCTGGTTGTGTTTTTTTGACTTTCTGATAATAGCCATTCTGACTGGTGTGAGATGATAGCATATTGTGGTTTTGATTTGCATTTCTCTGATGATTAGTGATGTTGAGCATGTTTTCGTATGTTTGTTGGCCACTTGTATGTCTTCTTTTGAGAAATGTCTGTTCATGTCTTTTGCCCACTTCTTAATTGGTTTCTTTTTTGTTTTTTGAAATATGATTTTTACAGATTCTGTATATTAGTACTATGTTAAATACATAGTTGGTGAATATTTTCTCCCATTCTTTAGATTCTCTGTTTACTCTGTTGACAGTTTATTTTCCTGTGCTCTAGCTCTTTAGTTTAATTAGGTCCCACTTGTCAATTTTTGTTTTTGTTGCAATTGCTTTTGAGAACTTAGTTATAACTTTTTTCTCAAGGCCAATTTTTTCTCAATGTCAAGAATGATATTTTCTAGGTTTTCTTATAGGATTTTTATAGTGTGAGGTCTTATATCTAAATTTTTAATCCATCTTGAGTTAATTTTTGCCTGTAGTATTAGATAGTGCTCCAGTTTCATTCTTCTGCATATGACCTACTAGCTATCCCAGCACCATTTATTGAATAGGAAATCCTTTCCCCATTATTTATTTTTGTTGATTTTGTTGAAGATCAGATGGCTGTAGGTGTACAGCTTTATTGCTGGGTTCTCTATTCTGTTTCATTTTTGTATCTGTTTTTTTGTACCAGTACCATGCTGTTTTGTCTACCATAGCCTTATTGTATAGTTTGAAGTCAGGTAATGTGATGCTTCCAGCTTTGTTCTTTTTGTTTAGAATTGCTTTGGCTATTCAGGCTCCATTTTGGATCCATATGAATTTTAGAACAGTTTTTTCTAATTCTGTAAAAAATGACATTGGTAGTTTGATAGGAATAGTATTGAATGTATACATTGCTTTGGGTAGTATGGCCATTTTAACAATATTGATTCTTCCAATTCATGAGCATGGAATGTTTTCCCATTTGTTTCTGTCATCTATGATTTCTTTCAGCAGTGTTTTGTAGTTCTCCTTGTGGAAGTCTTTCACTTCTTTGGTTAAATGTATTCCTAGGTATTTTATTTTTTGTGTAGCTATTGTAAATGGGATTGCCTTCTTGATTTGGCTCTCAGCTTGAATGCTATTGCTGCATAGAAATGCTACTGAGTTTTGTACCTTTATTTTGTATCCTGAAACTTTATTGAAGTCATTTATCAGTCCCAGGAGCCTTTTGGTGGAGTCTTTGAATTTTCTAGGTATAAGATTATATCATCAGTGAAGAGAGACTGTTTGGCTTCTTATTTTGCTGTTTGGATGCCTTTTATTTCTTTCTCTTGCCTGATTGCTCTGATGAGGACTTCCAGTACTATGTTGAAGAGGAGTGGTGAGAGTGGGCGTCCTTGTCTTGTTACAGTTCCAGTTCTAGTTCTAGCATTCAAGGAGATGCTTCCAGCTTTTGCCTGTTTAGTATGATGTTGGCTGTGGGTTTGGCA
The DNA here is from genome assembly GCF_028885655.2 of Pongo abelii. NCBI lineage: Eukaryota > Metazoa > Chordata > Mammalia > Primates > Hominidae > Pongo > Pongo abelii. Next base: position 106,686,314 of record NC_071992.2, read on the forward strand.
TAGATGGCTCTTATTATTTTGAGGTATGTTCCTTCAATGCCTAGTTTGTTCAGAGTTTTTATCATGAAGGAAGGTTGGATTTTATCAAGGGCTTTTCCTCCCAAACCCCTATTTCCAGATAAAGTTACATTCATGGATACTGAACATTAGGATTTCAACATTTGGTTTTGGAGGACACAATTCAACCTACAATATATCCAATAACAAAATGAATGACAGCAGTGCATTGCCTATATATTCCTGGGTTCAAAGTCAGCAGAAGGTAGAGTACGTCTCTCTCCTAACCACTCAAGCAAAACCATGGCCTGTCATTCACTGGCCCTAATGTGCTCATCCCTGAGCAGTCACCATGACCAGAGGGATATGACACTGTGTTTGTCAGACATAAGTGCCCTGCCCAGCACTGGAGCACCTAGGCCAAGCATGTAGGACAGGTTGGCTTTCCAGAAGATTAGAAATCATTACTAAAGTGTAATGGATACCAGATGGCCAAATAGTTCTTATACATCAAGACAATTTAAAGTAAGTCCAAGATAATATGATTAATAAAGTATAAATAAAGTAGATATAGCATAGACATGTGGTTACTCTTTACCCATGATGTATTATTTTTCTTTTATGTTTTGTTGAATCCCAGTTTTATTGAGGTATGATTGACTTACATTAATGTGCACATATGTAAAGTGTAAACTTGATGAGTTTTAACATATATGAAACCATTACCACATTCAAGATACTAACTATCTCTATCACCTGCAAAAGTTTTCTTACATCCTCTTGTAATCCACCCTCCCCTGCCCTGCCCATTCCTAGGAACCTTACTCTGTTTTCTGTCCCTATGGATTAGTTTGCATTTTTAAGAATTTTATATAAATGGAATTATAAGTAGGTATTCTTTTGCATCAGGGTTTTCTACTCAGCCTAGTTATTTTTGGTTCTATCCAAGTTGTTGTGTGTATAAATAGCTCATTCATTTTTATTGCTCCGTAGTATTCTATTGTATGGCTATACGACAGTTGGTTTGTTCGTTCACGGTTTGTTTATCCATGGACATTTGGGTCGTTTTCAGGTTTTAGATATTATAAAGAAAGATCTCAATTGGGAAACGCTTACTTAAAATTAGAATGTATTTTATTTAATTATGAATAAATTATGCGTAAGTGTAATGTTCACTGCAATATTTATTTAAAATGCTGATAAAATTTTTCCCTTTTTCCTTTCCAGATACTGAGGAGAGCAGACAAAAATGGTAAGACCGAAAATCTACAGTTTCTATTTATTAATCTCTTACATTTTATATTACCTTATAAATAATAATCAGGAAAAAGGGGAGAGTCCTGGAAAATGACATATAAAATACTACTTTATTGTACTAGTGATCATTTTAGATAAGTTTTAGGCCCTAAATATTCATAAGAAGTTGGCAGAAGGATTTACATTTGAAAGGAATGTTTATGCCTTTGAAGTGAGGAGCTCTGCTGTACTTGGACTCTGGCTTTTCCTTTTCATGCATCAAAAAATAATTTTGCGGCAATAACAGCTTCTATTCATTGAGTGTCTACTGTGTGCCAGGCATTGGGCCAAGTGCTTTAAGCATATTATGTCCTAGAATTATTACGATACAAAGCTGAGACCGGACCCCAGGTCTGTATGACACGCAAGTCTGGACTCTCCACACTGAGCTTTATCGTGGCCTTGGGGATTTTACTGCGCTTCAAGAGGGCTGCCTGGAAGCCTGCATTGCTAGCTTTATCTCTACTCCATTGTTCCTGGCCACTGCTTTCCTATTTGAAGTGTATGCCCTGGAAATGATAATCTATAGCAACAGAGAAGTAGGAGATGGCAACCTTGAAGTAAAAACTTGCTCTGTTGATTTAATGATGACTGCACAACATCTAATTATAAGTTGTCATAAGCAGTATCTTTTGACTCTATTATTCCACTAGAAACTTTGTCCCAGAGAACACCAAATAAAAGCTTGTTTTGTTTTTGTTTTGTTTTGTTTTTTCTTTTTGCTGCTATATTATAAGTACTATGGCAGAGGTATATTCTTGACAAGAATTTCTTGACAAATTTAGGATACAAAGGGTTCTTTCCCTTTTTTGAAATCCCATTTCTTATCTATGGGGAGAGATTACAGGCAGAGTCCAGATCTGACAGTTTAAAGATATATGTTGTGGTCTATTTTACCCTTAAGCGGGCAAATCAAGAAAAGCTTGACTGACAAGACACACCTTTCTACACAAAAGAAGATTATTAATCCAAGGAACAATGTAATAGCATCCCAAGTCCCAATAACATTTAATTGTGCTTGGCCATCAAAATATTTTCTCAGACTGTGTTGTGGTGATTGATATATTTGATATATTGTCAGTTCAAATGTGCTTTTTGTTCCCACTTGAAGCATTTCATTATTTTGTTTTTAGTTTTAGTTTTTGGGTTTTGTTTTTTTTTTTTTTTGAGACAGAATCTCGCTCTGTCACCCAGGCTGGAGTGCAGTGGTGGGATCTCGGCTTACTGCAACCTCCGTCTCCTGGGTTCAAGCAATTCTCCTGCCTCAGCCTCCCGAGTAGCTTGGAATACAGGCGCACGCCATCATACCTGGCTAATTTTTGTATTTTTAGTAGTGACAGTGTTTCACCATGTTGGCCAGGCTGGTCTCAAACTCCTGACCTCAAGTGACCCGCCCTCTTCCGCCTCCGAAAGTGCCAGGATTACAAGCGTGGGCCACTGCGCCTGGCCTATTTGATTACTTTTAAAGACAGAAATAATGATGGCATCAATTTGTCTTCTCATCTCATCCTTTGGTCTTTTGCCTGATATCCAGCCCCAGGGATGCCTGGTGTACAATTGAATAGCCCACCTGCCTCTATGCCACCTGCCTTGTATTTCAATAGCAGTCTCCAGCTCAGAAATGCTTTTGCTCCCTTTCCACCGAAGCTCCTAGTTTTCTCAGGCTATACTTTCATTTCCTAGACCCCAAAGCTCTGATTTAGGTCCACCCTTACCTTTGTATGTATTTCTCTTCTTTCCATCAAAATTAGCATAATCCACTGTCAGAACAAAAAGCACTGAACAAAACAATGCACATGATTCAATAGCTTATGATAACCTCAAATACCATGCTGCATGAAGTGGTCACTTGCACTGGCAGACCCATGTCTCATATTTCCTCACCTGCCCCACTCTGCCTTCCTTACCGCCTCTCCTAATGTCCATTCCAACATGCTGTCAGACTACCTGCCTTTCTGCCCTTACCTCTCAAAATCTTCCACATGTATCCTCCTCTGCAGCTGCTGAAGCACTCAGTCCCCTTGGGCACCCTCCATCTGCCACACTGTTATGTTACCCTGCTGTGACCTCCGCCTCCACCCTCAGTCAGCTTGAGAACACTCATGCTTTGCTTACATTCCTGCTCAAAGACACCTTATCTGGGAAACCTCCCCCAGTTCCCTCGACAGGGCCCCACCCTCTCCCTGTGTTCTCAGCACAATTGTACAAATTAGCACAATTGAGTGTTCTCAGCACTTTGGCACATATTGATTATTGTCCTTAAGGTGGAGACTGCTTCTTGGCTGGAGATTGTACTTCTCTAAGCCAAACATGACTCTCTAAGGCAAGGAACTTATGTTACAAGTAGATGGTATGCCCAGCCAGTACTAGATGCTCAATAGACATTGGTTTAATGAATTAAGAAGAAAATACAGTATATATACTATTCAGCCTTAAAAGAAAGAAGAAATTCTGTCATTTGTGACAACATGAATGGAATTGGAGACCATTATGCTAAGTGAAATTAGCCAAACACAGAAAGACAAATACCTCTTATACTTCTATATCGAGCCTAAAACAATTGAACTCATAGAAGCAGGGGTTAGAATGGTGGCTACAGAGGCTGGGGAGTGAAAGGAGTGGGGAGGTAATAGTTGAAGGGTACAAAGTCTCAGGAGGAATAAGTTTAATTTTTTTTGAGATCAATTGCACAGCATAGTGAATATAGCTAATCATTGAGTTCTGTACATTTTAGTATCACCGAGAGTAAATTTCTTCTAATGTTCTCATCACCAAGAAATCACAAATATTTGAGGTGATAGAGACATTAATTAGCTTAATCTTTCCACATTGTATTCAAAAATCATAACATCACTTTTTATCCCATAAATAAATACAACTCTAATTTGTCAATTTATGATAAAAAATTAAAATAAAAAAGGATTGAAGATGTTCTGCTCCATTATTTCTCTCTCTTCTCTCTGTCCACTTTTCCCCCTGCCTTTCGTCCCACCTTACTCTTCTCCCTCATTCTCAGTGTAAAGTTGGAGGGAAGCAGAGTCAAGCAGTTTGGGTTTAAACCACAAGTATGCCACCTAGGAACCTTATAAAGAGCATAGATAATGACATCTACCATGTCATGTGGTAATTATGAATAATAAATGAGGGACTATCCATAAAGTTACCAGGCAAGTGCCTGGAATGTAGTAACAACTAAACACTTGCTCATTTTGCTGCTATTTGATTAATATTATCTCTATTGCTACTGAAAGCTTAAGCTGTTTTTTCTGCTGTGATGACTTGGCTATCTGAGATACTTATTAACATTTTAGTTATTTCTATTGCAGTGGAGTTTAGTAGAAAAGAAAAATAAAGCTATTTACCCATATATGGAGTATTTGAAAGGGAAAAGGATAGTGGATAATCTAATGTAAATGAGAAGATACAAGCATATAAAAGTAAGCATCCTTCTGTACCATGTGTTCATGGCATTCTGTATTTGCAAATAGACAGCTGCTACATGTATTTGAGCTCTTGCTAACAGACCCTCATGTGATAGAATCCCTTGTGGACAGCATAATTGGTGACAGAATAACAAAAGGAAGAAGAGGCAATAGGCAGTATAATTGTTCACCTGCCCAGAGGACAGATTTAGCTTTTGGAATCTATCTGACATCTGACAAAAAAGAGAAGCTGCTGGATAAATTGGGCGGGGTGGGAGGGATACACATTAGTGATTAGCTATAATAATGACATCTTGGAGAGATTTTTTTGGTTGTTTTTTTTTTTAAATCATAGGCTAGGATCCTAAACATAGAGATAGCCCTCAGAGTAGGATTGCTTAGGAGAGATGCTAGTGCTTTGAGCCAAAGGGACCGAAATTCAAGTTTTTAGAAATATAAAACTTCTGAGAAAGCTTATTTACAGGTTGAATGAAAATGGAAATGATACATGGGTATTTATACAATTTGCAAAAATATTTTTAAAATTTAAATATATTTTATTTTAAAATATTTAATTGAGAAATAAAGGTCAAATATATTCAAGGTATATAATATGATGATTAGATAAATGTATACATTGTGTAATTCTTACAATAATCAAATTAATTAAAACATTCATCACCACTCATCATGTACATTACAGCCCCAGAACTTGTTCATCTTATAACTGAAAGTTTGTACCCTTGACTATCATCTCCCATTTCCTCCACCCCCAGCCCATGGCACCCACTATTGTACTCTCTGCTTCTACGAGTTCAAATTTTTCAGATTCCACATGTAAGTGAGATTGCACAGTATTTGTTTTTGTGTGTGGCGGGGGGGGCAAGAATATCTTTGAAATCTTAGTAAGAGGCAAAATGAAAAGCTTCGTAGTAGTGAATAGCACCATTGGATTCCTCTTGTTGATTTGCACTTGCTAAGGTCTGCTATCATTCTTGATCAGTAAGTAGGAAGGCTATGTGGGTGGCACAATTGATCCCTGTTTAATCACTGTTCCCTCTAAGAGATTGTTATAGTTCTCCTCAGGCCTTTAGTCCAATCCAGCAGCCTGCATATATTAAATTTGTGAGAGCAGAAATGGTGCCTATTTCACATACCCCCAGGTCCTCCATGGTCAGCAAAATCCCTGCTGCAACACAGATGTTCATAAATATTTGTGAATTATTTGTAAGAAATGCATAACCAACAATTTCACTGAAGAAATATAATCATATATATAATTTAATCAAACAAAGCACTGTTGTTATTTATCTGTTGTTTATTAATTAATAATGTTCAATAAAATGTATGGAGGACATAATACGAGCTGAGTCCTACCCTCTGTGATTTATATACATTGTCTTCAATCATTATGACAAGCCAACGGAATAAACAGTTTAGAGCAGTGGCGAAAATGTAGGCTTTGAGGTCACACAAGCCCATGCTTGGCTGTGCCTCCTTCTAGCTTTATGACCTCGAGCAAGTTGCTCAACTTCCCTGTGCCTCAGTTTCCACATCTGCAAAGGAAGGATAATAATATTACTTCTCATAAAGTTGTTTTGAGAATTAAATGAGATTATGCCTCTGAAACACTTATTCTGATCTCACCTAGTGATAATTGCTCAATATTTTTAGCTATTTTTATTATTTTCCCTATTTTTTAAGTGAAGCAAATGAAGCTCAGAGATGTCAGATAACTTTCTCCAGGTTACATTGTATGTTAACAGTAGCATCAGATTAGTGAACCCAGGTCTATTTCACTTCATATTTGGTGATTTTTTTCACTTTGTTGTATATGCACCTATGTCACCTATGTATGTATTTCAGACTACAAATATACAAATATAATTATAGTTAGAGCCTGAATTTGTATACATCTTGAATATGATGTTCTGGCACTCCAATATGTGGTAGTTTAATTGATTTAATGCATTTGTTGTTTCCTTGGTAGTCTGAATTATGAATCAATGGCTAATACATCTCCAGAAAATAATGTTGGCAATGAAAATCCTAGCCTAAGAATAGTTGATGTGGTATTTATGTATTTAGAGATACTTTAAATACTTCATTGGATTATGATCAATTCATTTGGAATTGATTATGTAAGAATTGGTAAGAGTCTTTCCAAACTGGTCACCTAAAGTTTGGTTTATTCTATTAACATGTAAAAATATGACCTTGAGTAGAAGCTGGAACAAAGATTCGGTACATATGAGTATTTCCAATAAAGCCTGGGTCATCACCTAGCAACACTTCAGAGTCCCGCAGAGCTCTGTGATTCTGTCTTTCACACTTAGGAATAAGGCTGCCCTTTGATGTGAGCTATTCAGTCAAGCATCACCACCCCGCACTGGGCTCTCCAGACCCTCTTATCTTCTAATCAGGGCTCCTAGCTCCAAATAAAATGGAAAGATTAAGGGCTGGGCCCTAGAAATAAGGGACGTTGACATAAGGCTCTGGATTTCATAATTCCTCATAGTTTTTGCAAACATTTTTGGGAAAATAATGAAACTGAGAATCAGATAACTTATAGATTAGTGGGGTTCTCACATAGCTCTGTACTCATATGTTAACTGTCAGGTACACGCAGACACCTCAACTACACATCTACCAGCTCGAAAGTCAAAGCAAAGTCTATTAGAAGTGATTCATTTAAAAAAAAAAAAGCCCTAACAGTGACCTTATTGAAAGAAATGGCTCCTCCACCACTGCAAAATATGTGGGAGAAACCCATGAGTGCAAGTTCTGACTGCAATGATTTTTTTAACAAAATAAAGAAAAATAAATTTCCTATTTTCATAGTATGACTTTTTTTTCCTAAAATGCAAAGCACTTTCACACCCATAAATTTGTTACTTTTCTGTTAAAAGCAGAAAACGGAAAATTATTATCTTTACATAGCTGGGTTTATCAGCTGCCACAGAAACAAACAGAAATTTCAGATTCACTTTCCTGAGCCCTCAAAATGGCTCCCATGGGCTGTCAAAGGCTCAAAAATCAGGTCCTGCTCCAATACCAGATCCTGGAGGGCACACAGCATAGACTTATCCCAAAACGTGGCTGCTACCTTAAATGCTTTCTGTAATGGGGATCTGTGGTTGTCATCCCAGCCTTCCTTTCCTTTCTGTTCCTGCAATTTAATCGTCTACTCTGCTCCATCTAGATCCCAGAGATATGTAGCATAATGGTTAAGCTTATGTATGATTTTGCAGTCAGATTACCTGTGCTCCAATCCCCATTCCACTTACTGTGCAATTTGGGTAACTTAATTTCCCCACCTGTGAAATGGAAATAAAGGCAATGCCTCTCTCACAGACTTGTTGGAAAATTAAATAGATCATACACAGAAACTCTTGGAAAGGTGCCTGGCCCTTAGGAAGTTCTTAATAAGTGTTATCTATTTCCATTTTTTCATCCTAATCCTTTTTTTCTTTCTTTTTTTTTTTTTTTTTTTTGAGATGGAATCTCACTTCGTGGCCCAGGCTGGAGTGCAGTGGCACGACCTCGGTTCACTGCAACCTCCACCTGCCAGGTTCAAGCAATTCTCCTGCCTCAGTCTCCCGAGTAGCTGGGACTACAGGGGCGTGCCACCATGCCCAGCTAATTTTTTGTATTTTTAGTAGAGACGGGGTTTCACCATGCTGGTCAGGCTGGTCTTGAACTCCTGACCTCATGATCTGCCCACCTCAGCCTCCCAAAGTGCTGGGATTACAGGCGTGAGCCACCGTGCCCAGCCTTTTCATCCTATTCTTATTCTCATTTGGTAGGACTGTCAATCACAATGTCCTAGTGCTGAATTTTTCACATGGCAGTGCCCAGAGGTCTGTCTATGACCACCTTACTAAGACCCCAGAGCTGCACTAGTGTTTGTTCTGCCTTTGCCCTGGTGATTCAGCTTTTCTTATTGTTTGCAAACCAATAATCCTAGTTGAAATTCTCATGTGTCTTGGAGTTGGTGCTTTGTGCCCAGCCACCTGACTTGCCCCTCTAGATGTGTCTCCATCTCAGGACAGGAACCACCAAGCAACCCTTGCTCCAACCAAAAGTTTCAGAAGCTTCCACAACTTTTCTCTTTCTCTAGTAATTCCACATCCAATCTATTAGCAGGCCCTGTTGGCTCCACTGTCAAAACATCTTCAAAACCTAGTCACTTCTTGCTATTTCCAAATCTTCAACCCTAATTAAAGCCTCCTTAATCTGGCACTTAGCATACAGCAAAAATTTCCATATTAGAGCTATTGAAGACTTCAGAAAATCAGTGGCAAAGATGATAGAGATAAGAAAATGCATTTGATACTTTTGGATATATAATTAGCAGACTTGGTAATTAATTGGAAGTGTTAAGTAAGAGAGATGAAGGCATTTACTGAGGTTGACATGTGCAAGGTTGTGTATGTTTCAGATTTCCAGTTTCTGACTTCAGTAACTAGATGGATAATGAGGCTATTAACTTCTTTATGGTTATGAAAGTGTCTTACATGTGAAAAGCTTGATTTTGTTGTAATATTGGTCACTTTTAGTTATGCGAGTTCTCCTGTGAATATCTGTTGATCTAGTAATAAGTGATATTTCTGTGTTTTTCTTAATATTCAAAATCACACCTAAGTTGTTAAAAAATACTGAAAAATGTAATAGCCTGTATATTATCAACTCTTTATGGCCATGAGAATATTGGTTTAGACTTTACAAGAAAATATTACAGTAATAACAGTAAATAATCTTATTAAAAGATTATTATGCTGTGCTGGGCATAATTTTATTTAATCTGTATAACAATATTGCAAGGAAGATACTGTCATTGTCCCAATTTTATTTATGAGTAATCTAAGACATAGGGAACTCATCCAAGGGCATGGAGTGAGTAAATAGGATTTGTATCCAGATTTTCTTCTAAACCAAAAGTCTTAGCACTTAACCAGGATCTTCATTTGCTGTGGCTCATCTCTGTAGCAGAATTGTGCTGTTGAAATCTAGAAATACCAACATTTCCACATGGAGAATCCCAAATGATTCAGTGTAATTTTAAAAAAAGACAAAAATATTTGAAATTATTTTGGCTATGTTCCTGTTTTAAGGTGGCATGGTATGATGGAGAGTTGGAACTTTAATCTGCCATTTGTTCATTCACTCATTCCTTTATTTGCTTAATATTTTGTGAGTGCTCTTTAAATGCCAGAGACTGTGCTAGATGGCGGGAATACAAAGACAAAATAATACATTTACTTTAGTATACATTTACTTGGATGTGATCTTAGACTAATTCATTAACCTCTCTGAGTTCATTTCCTCATTTTTGAAAATAGGAATAATAAGAATTTGCAGGACTACTGGGAAGAAAAAGCCAAGTAAATATAAAGTTCCAAGGATGTTGTTTAGAATATTGTGAGTAATAAAAACATGTCACTTCCCCTTTGCCTTCACTAATTTCTTATAGGTCCTAAAGATACGATTTCTTCACTTGTGAACTAAGGAAGGCAGACTGTAAAAAAACTGAGCCCTTACAAAATTTTACGTTACTAGGACAAATTATATATTTGTGTAATAAAAGGAACTCACCTTTGATTTTTGCACATGGATTTGAGAAAACTTAGTCAATAAACTCTAAACTCTTAGAGATTTGAGGTGGGGTAAGGGGCATGGTGGTTGGGGGCAACATTGTCCTCTGGGAGCTTAGCATCTTCTTGACAGATGAGTCATGCCCATGGAGAAAATTGAATATTTTTCTTTTCTTTTTTTTTTTTTGGGAGACAGAGTCTTGCTCTGTCTCCCAGGCTGGAGCGCAGTGGTGCAATCTCGGCTCACCGCAACCTCCACCTCCCAGGTTCAAGAGATTCTCCTGCCTCCGCCTCCCGAGTAGCTGGGACTACAGGTGCGTGCCACCACACCCGGCTAATTTTTTGGTTTTTTTTTTTTTCAGCAGAGACAGGGTTTCACTCTGTTAGCCAGGATGGTCTCGATCTCCTGATCTCATGATCCACCTGCCTCGGCCTCTGAAAGTACTGGGATTACAGGCGTGAGCCACTGAGCCTGGTGAAAATTGATTAATTTTCAACATCAACGTCAACAGCACAACTCTGCTACAGCGAGGAGCTACAGTAAATGAAGCATCAATAATTTTCAATGCGTTCACAATGCAAGAGCCATCACTAAGCCAAATGAGTGAGAAAACACCCTAATGCATTCGAGTTCTGAGGAGGAAGAGGTCTCTGGGATAGGATGGCCTAGGAAGGCTTATGGACTCATTGTCCTCAAATAAATCTCCAAAGATGAATAAAAATTCAGATAGCTAGCAAAAAAGAAAGATGATTATCAATTAGGACCAATTCAGTTTAAGTGACAAAAACCTAATTCAGATTAAAGTAAAATTGGGAAATTGTTGGCTCCTATAATTGAAAAACCCCCCAAATGGTAAAGCTTTGAGTACAGCTTTATCTAGGTGTTCAGAAATTACTCTCTTTATCTATCTCCTTTCTTATCTCTACATCTCAATTTTGGTTTGTGTCTGGTTGGTCTTCCTTTCAGGTAGGCTTTCTTACCAGGGGTGGCGAGATAGTACCTAGAACCCATCCCACCAGTTCAACAGGTCAGAATAAAGAGAGAATTTCTCCTTTACATTAATTTTAGCAAAAATCTCAAGATTTTCTCTGATTTATCAACTAGTTACATGCCCATCCTTGAAGCAATAACTGAGGGTTTGGATGAAGTGGTTTTCTAGGCTTAGATTTTATACACTCCCCCAGAGATGATGGGTGCATAAAGCTGCACCTCAAATAGAGTGGGAGAGAGAGCAGATGATCTCTCAAGCAAAAATCAGTGTTTCTACCAAAAGAAGAGAGAATAGATGTTGACCAGGCAAGATTAACAGATGTTCCTCTTTTGGAGGGTAAACTATCTGAAAAAGCAGTGATTATCCAGTGAGAGTGCAGGTATAGAGGAGGGGAAATGCAAGCAATTTGATTATGTATTGTACTCCTCTTTCTACCTCTAATGCCTGTGTTAAAATATTTAATTTTCATTTACCAGTGAAATTTGTCTACAAATGGAGTATTCATCACGTTGCTAATTTTGAATCTACATCCGCTACAAACTAAATATTCCTCCGACACGTTTCATCTGTCATTCTACGAAAGCCTGAGTAAATACAAGTGTTTTTTTCTTACTTTTCTCCTAGGCTCACATAAAATGTTATTGTTAATTCCCCATGGAAATGACATTAAACGGATTTTTTTCACTAAATTAGGAGCACATTCTTTCTAGCCATGAAAACTAATACACATTCATTCCCTCAGAATGAAGACAGTTTTTTTCATTTTCCCAGCACAATTCCAAGTGACAAAAATATTTTGATGTAACAAATGAGCTTTCCCCAAAAAGTATCTAAATATATGATGTCAAGTCAGTAAAGAGCCAAGCATTTGACTGAATTATTCATTTTTCTACCTGATATCTGAGCATTTGGTTGATTTTAAACCGAGAGCAGCTTTAATGACCCACTTCCAGGAATGGGTCTCGGGAAGCGTGCTTTCAGGGACCTCATCTGAATCATTTAACCTTGTCATATTTCAGTTTCCTTCCCCTCCTGAAAAGACAAAGAAGAAGATGAAACTACTTCAAGAAATTATTGTGACTATAGTCAATAAAATTTAGACTAAAAGTGCCTCGCAAGATAACAGGTCAAAATATACTTACTTGTGGCAGGGCGTGGTGGCTCACGCCTGTAATCCCAGGACTTTGGGAGGCGAGGCAGGTGGATCACGGGGTCAGGAGTTCGAGACCATCCTGGCTAACACGGTGAAACCCCATCTCTACTAAAAATACAAAAAATTAGCCAGGCGCGGTGGCGGGTGCCTGTAATCCCAGCTACTCGGGAGGCTGAGGCAGGAGAATGGCGGGAACCCGGGAGGCGGAGCTTTCAGTGAGCTGAGATCGCGCCACTGCACTCCAACCTGGGAGACAGAGCAAGACTCCATCTCAAAATAAATAAATAAAGAAACAAACAAACAAGCACACTTGTATAAGCAGTGACACATGAAACGAATTTCATTTCTCCAAATAATCTGTAAAATACATGGAGCCAGGGAAGAATGTCTAGAGTTAAGAAACTGAATCTGTTGAGTCTATTACTGAGTTAAATATATGTTGTATTTGTTATATTTCAATATCTAATATGAATAAGTATAACTAATTTTTCCATGTTGATAATATAGAGTCAGCTTTTAATATATTTTAATATATTAAAATGTTTTAATGCTACATAATTTTCATATTTTATTATTATCATTATTATTTTAGAGACAAGGTCTCACTCTGTCACCTAGGCTGGAGTGCAAGTGGTGTAATCGTAGCTCACTATAACCTTGAATTCCTGGGTTCAAGCGATCCTCCCTGTCAGCCTATTGAGTAGCTAGTACTGTAGGTGCACACCACCACACCCAGCTAATTTTTAAATTTTTTTGTAGAGACAGGGTCTCATCATGTTGCCCAGGCTGGTCTCAAACTCCTGGCCTCAAGTGATCCTTCTGCCTTGGCCTCCCAAACTAATTTTTCAGAAAAGTTTTTATTTTAAAAGTTTTAGATTTACAGAAAAATTGTGAAGCTAGTGTACAGAGTTCCCATATAACCCGAAACCAAGTTTCCCTTGTTATTAAACACACTATAATTAATTAATGTGGTACATTTGTTGTAATTGATAAATCTATGTTGATAAATTATTTGTCAACTAAAGTCCACACTTTGTTCAGATTTTTCTTAGTTTTTGCCTAATATTCTTTTTCTGTTCCAAGATCACATCAAAGATACTGAGACTGCATTAGTCATTATGTCTCCTTAAACTCCTCTTGGTTGAAACAGTTTCTCAGACTTTCTTTGATTTGATAATCTTGACAAGTTTCAAGGAGTACTAGGTCTGCTATTTTGTAGCATGCACTTCATTTGGGATTTGTCTGGTGTTTTTCTCTTAATTAGACTGGAATGATGTGTTTCAGAGAGAAAGACCACAAAGGTAAAATGCCATTATATCATATCAAGGATACATATGATCAATATGATTTAGGATGCGGATGTTGACATTGATCACCTGGCTGAGGTAGCATTTGTCAGCTTTCTCCACTGGAAAGTTTACTCTTTCACCTCTTTTCATACTTTACTCTGTAGGAAAGTCACTATGCCCAACCCACACCCAAGGAGAGGGGAGTTATGCTCTACCTCTTTGATGGCTGAGTATCTCCATGAATTATTTAGAATCCTTCTGCATGGGAGATTTGTCTATTCTCTTATTTATTTATTTAACATTTATTCACAACATTATGGACACATGGATATTTATTGTATACTTTAGATTATAATCCAATATTACTCAATTTGTTTTGTTCTTCAAATTTTCCCTCTTTGGCCATTGGGAGCTCCTTTAGTTGACTACTGTGTTCCTTTGACATACCCTCATAATTATGGGTGGGGGAGTTTTTACATTCTGGTATTAACAGATGCTTCAGGTTCATCTTTTATAATCTCTACTCCAGTCCTAGAAAAAATTATTTCTCTGAGGAACACAAGTCTTTTTTATTAGAGAATGTTATTAGAAACCAAGGTCTGGATAATTGTGCTCATTGTTACTGATGCGTCATCATTGCTTCTAAGCCCTTTCAGCTAAGAAGCAAGGAAATACATATGTGTATACTAACCTATGTATATGCTCATATCTATAAATATTCTGTATGTACCCATGGGTATCTATACTGAGCTAAACATGAGTTTATATTAATGTCTCAGACTCTAATCTATTACCACATGGATCATTCTAGACTCCTGTCTTTGCTTGTCCATATCCTCTTACTCAATAGTGAGAAAACTGGCTCCTAGCCTCAGCCACCTATTTACATAATTGTTTAATCCCAGTCTACATGTGTACCAGTATCAGAATGTTTAACTCGTATCCTATGGAAAACAGCTTCATCAACTACAGCACAGTCTTATATACAGTTTCTTTTGCCTTTAGCTTATAGGCTTCACTATTTTAGAGTTACTTAAGTTAGCACCACTCTCCCTCAATCCCTCCAGTGAGATTGTTTTGTACATTCCTAATACAGTTAAATTGTTTTGTCACATTCTGCATTCTATCCTGAGATTCCCTGAACTCTTATTTTTTAAGATTTTGCATGCATTAAAGTTCATTCTTTGCACAGTAAATTTCTATAGGTTTTGACAAATGCATGTTATATATCTATCATAGCATGTCATACAAAATAGTTTACCCACCGTCAAAAGTCCTCCGTGCTTGTCCTATTCAACCCTCCCTCCAACCTCCCCAAACTCCTGACAACCACTGATCTTTTTGGTATCTTTATAAATTTGCCCTTTCCAAAAGATCATAAAATTGGAATCATATAGTATGTAACATTTTCAGACTAGCTTCTTTCAGTTAGCAATATGGATTTAAGATTCATTCAAGTTTTTCCATGACTTCATAGCACAACTTTTTATCATTGTATAATATTTCATTGTGTGGATGTATCAAATTATTTTATCCATGCATCTACTTCAGTTGAGCTACTTCAGTAGAGACATGAATAAAATAATTTGTTTCCCATTTTTTGTGATTATGAATAAAGCTGTGATATACATTCACAGGCAGGTTTTTAAGTGGAAAAAATTTTCAAATGTTGGATAAACACCTAGGAATGTGATTGCTAGATAAGAATGTACCCAAATGTCTTCCAAAGTGGCTATATTATTTTGCTTTTCTACCAGTAATGAATGTTTCCATTGCTCCGCTTTCTAGCCAAAAATTGGTATTATCAGTTTTTTTCAGATTTTGTATCTCATTACTGTTTAAATTTTCAATTCCCTAATGACAATATGGAACATCTCAAATACTTGTTTGTCATCTGCATATCTTCTTTGGTATAGTGTCTATTTAGATCTTTTGCTGATTTTTAGTTGGCTTTTGTTTTCTTACTGTTGAGTTTTAAGAGTTCTTTGTATATTATGGATACAAGTCCTTATTCAGATATGTGTTTCGCAAATATTTTCTCCCAGACTGTGGCTTGTCTTTCACTCTCTTAACAGTTTCTCCTCCTCACAGAGCAAAAGTTTTTCATTTCAATGAAGTCCAATTTATTAATTTTTCTTTTATGATGTTATATCTAAAAGCTCATCATTCAAATCATGGTCACTTAGATTTTCTCCTAATTTTTAATTTTAAATGTAGGTCTAATATCCATTTGAAGTTAATTTTTGCTGTCTCAAAGGTGTTAGGTCTGTGTCTAGATTAAATTTTCTTACATGGATATCCAATGATTTATGCACTATTTGTTGAAAAGATGATCTATCCTTTCTTCATTGAAGTGCCTTTTCTCCTTTGTCAACAATCAGTTGACTATACTAGTGTGGGTATACTTCTGGACTCTGAATTCTGATCAGTTTATTTATGCGTGTATTGTTTTACAATACAACACTGGTTAAATTACTGTAGCTTTATAGTAAATCTTGCAATTGGGAAGTGTCTGTCCTCGAACTTTATTCTTCCTCTTCAGTATTGTGTTTCCTATTCTAGGTCTTTTTTGGAATCAGTTTTTAAACACCACAGAGTACTTTCCTGGGATTTTGGTTGAGGTAACATTGAATCAATAGATTAAGTTGGGAAGGATTGACATCTTAATGATATTGAGTTTCCAACCCGTGGACATAGAATATCTCCTTATTTACTTACTTAGATCCTATTTCATTTCTTTCATCAGAGTTTGGTAGAACCTTTACGATTTTGTTGGATCTGCACCAAACTATTTTTCAGCTTCGATTATAAATGGTGTTGTTTTAAATTTCTAATTCCAATTGCTTATTGCTGAAATAAGTAAAGCAATTGACTTTTGTGTATTAACCTTGTACCATATGACTTTGGTATATTTGATTTTTAACTCTAGGGTTTTTGTTTTATGTTTTGCTAATTCGGGAGATTTTCTACATTGATAATTATGTCATCGTGAAGAAATACAATTTTGTTTCTACCTTCCCAATCTATATAATATATAACCTTTATTTCTGCTTCTTGTCTTAGCAACAGGTAGGACTTCCTATATATTATTCAATAGGATTGGTGAAAAAGGATACTTCCTAGGATTTCTTCTCAATCTTAAGGAAAAAAACATCTGTTTTCCCACCATTAAGTATGATGTCAGCTATAGTTTTTTTGTAGTTTTTTTTTTTTTAATCAAGTTGGAGAAGTTTTTTTCTATTCCCAGTTTGCTGAGAGTTATTAATGGGTGTATGATTTTTCAAATGCATTTTCTTCATCAGTTGATATAATATGATTTTATCCTATTTAGCCTGTTGATTTTGTGGATTACATTGATTGATTCTTAAATATCAATTCAGCCTTCCATACCTGAATTAAATTCCACTTGATCTTGGTGTGTAATTTTTAAGCATTGTTGCATTTGATTTGCTAATATTTTGTTGAGAATTTTTGCATTTATGTTCATTAGCTATATTGCTCTGTTGTCTTCCTTTTTGTAACGTTTTTATTTGGTTTTGGTATTAGGCTAATGCTAGCTTCATAGAATGAATTAGGGAGTGTTATTTATGCTTCAGTTTTCTGAAAAAGATTATGGAGAATCGGTATCATTTTTTGCTTACATGTTTGGTAGAATTTACCAGCGAAACCATTTGGTCTGTGCTTTATTTTTTGTAAGGTTATTAATAACTGATTATTTAATATATATCAACCTACGGATATTAACTATTTCTCCTTGGCAGTTTTGTGTCTTTCAATGAATTGATCCATTTCAGGGAAATTATGAAATTATGGACACAGAGTTGTTCATAGTACTACTTTATTATCCTTTCAATGTTTGTGGGAACAACAATGATTAACTCTTCCTTCATTTTTGATATTGATAATGTGTGTTTTCTCTCATTTTTCTTGCTTAGGCTGGTTAGAGGTTTATCAAGTCTATCAATCTTTTAAATCATATTTTAGTTCTGTTTATTTTCTCCATTGTTTTCCTATTTTGAATTTCATTGATTTCTGCCCTAATTTTTATTATTTATTTTCTTCTGCTTATTTTGAATTAAATTATTTTTCTCTCTTTAGTGTCCTAAAGTTGAAGCTCAGATATTGATTTTGGATCTTTCTTCTTTTAACATTTCTTGCAGAGCAGTTCTGCTGACAATTAATTTTTTCAGTTTTATTTGTTTGAGAAGGACTTTATTTCACCATTACCTTTGAAGAGATTATCTAGATTGTGATGTTTTCTTTCAATACTTTAAATATTTCACTGCATATTCTTACTGCTTGCATTGTTTCTGACAAGAAGTCCACTGTAACTGCAATTCTTCTCCTTAGCCCTCTATAGCAGAGATGCTTGTTGTTTTCTTCTCCTTCTGTCTACATTTCCTCTTTGTCTTTGGTATGTTGCAGTTTGAATCTGATATACTCAGGTATGAGTTTGGTTTTGGGTGAGGGGATTTATCCTCTTTGGTACTCTCTGAGCTTCCTGGATCAGTGGTTTGGTTTCTGTCATGAATTTTGTCTTGGCCATTATTATTTGAAATATTTCTTTTGCCCTGTACTCTCTTTCTTCTTCTGGTATTCCAATTACATGTAACAGTTTTTGAAATTTCCCAGAGTTCTTGGATTTTTTTTTAATTCTCTTTTTGCTATGCATTGTTGTTTCAGAAAGTCAGTGTTTTAAAAGCATAATAATTTTAAATGCTCACAAAAACTAGATTAAAATTGTCACAGGGGAGGAGAAATACTGACATTTCTGTTTACCTATCCTCAAGTTCTTTCATTGTTTCTTCAGCTGTGTCAAGTCCACTGATAAGCCCAACAGAGGTATTCTTCATTTCTGTAACAGTTTTTATTTATTTCTAGTATTTTTTTTCATTCTTTGTTAGAATTTTTATCCATCTGTTTACATTACCCATCTGTCCTTCCATATTGTGTACTTTTTTCCAGTAGAGCCATATTAATCATAGTTATTTTAAATTTCTTGTTTCATAATTCTATGATTTGTGTCATATCTGAATCTGGTTCTAATGCATGTTTTGTCTCTTCAGACTGTGCTTTTCCTTGCACTTTAGCATGATTTGTGAATTTGTGTGTGTGTGAAAGCTAGGCATGATGTATCAGGAAATGGGAACTGAGATAAATAGGCCTCTAGTATGAGGATTTATGTCAATCTCACTAGGATGGGCTGTGTTTAATGTTTGCTCTAGTGGTAGGGCCAGAAGCTTCAAATTCCTTTTGTGTCTTTTTGGTTTTTCTGTTGACTCTGAGTTTCCCTAAGTACTCCCCCTCAAAAGGACTAAGTCTGGCAGCTCTTTCAGCTGCCATTCACCAATATCATACAGGAGTCCTTCTGTGGTGGTAAGGAGTGGGAAAGCAGACTTGATCTCTAAACTTATGATTAAATCTGAGTCTTTTTGTGGGCATGTGTGCCTGGGCTGACACCTTTGCAGGTGTTACTTAGCCGTCCATGCTCTTAGTTGAGGAAGAAAGGTTAGTATAAACTACAGTGAGAAAAATGCCCGTCCTCTCAGGTGGAACAGGGCTCTGGTAAAGTCTTTGACCTGGAGAGTAGACCTTTTTTTTATGGAGAACATTTGGGGTATATTTCTTGATAACTCTTCCCCTTCCCCTGCCAGAGCCACAAAGGAATCTTTCTTACCTCCTCACTGTGAGAAACTGGTGAAGTTTCTGGATGTAAAACCCACCAAAGTATGGAGGTTCCCCAAAGTCTGCACCCCCAGCAGTTTCTCCCTCTCATGCTCATCCACAATCAGCCTCCAGCAATTCATCAAAACTACCATTAAAGGGTCCCTCTCAGTTTATGGCTACAGTAGCTTCTGTTCCAAATAAGCAGATCTTAGCTGTGATTCTCTGCTTTTACCTGTCTTTCCAGATTTGGGGTAGCAGTTTACCCTGACTTCAGTTGTCCAATGAGTTGAAGAAAAGTCATTGAATTTCAGGTTTTTCAGCTTTTTGTTGTTTTAAGGACAGAAATGATGACATCTAAGGCTTAATGTTGGAGCTAAAATCAGAAGAGGTATTTTATTTTCATATATTGTTAGTAAGTTGTTTTAAAACAAATATATGACATGAAAAGGTCAGAATAGGAGTAATTAAATTTAGTAATAATTTCTATGAGTTCATTTTGTTCTAAGGATTCCATTATTATTATTGAACATGATGTTTTCATTTTGATAAACTACAATATTTAAAGTGTTCAAAAATGCTAAAGTAATACATAAGTGGAAAACCAGTGTTTTGAGAGCATAATCATTTTAAATGCTCACAAAAACAGGATTAAAATTGCTGTGGGGGAGGGGCAATACTCAGATCAGAGCTCTAGTTGTTGTCATGTTTGTGGATGTAGCTTGAAGGAGACATTAAGTTACTGTTTAAATAATCTTTTTATTTAAAAAAAAAAAACACTAGTTTTAAGATTTACAAACCTGATTACCTAAAAAAAAAATTTCTGTCATTAAACATACCTTAAATACCCATTTTATATGTGTACTCAATAAATATTTTTCAAGGAAGAGTAGAAAATGGAAATTAAAAACACATAAATGATCTTCACTTAGCAAGAGTGAACTAGTAAATCCATATCTACCATTGTTGAACTCTTACTATGTGCTAGGTGCTGTGTTAAGTGTTTTTTATATAGCCTTTATCTTAATCCTCTCAATAGCCAGGCATTTATGAAATCTGAAACTTAAAGGAGTTAGTTGGTACTTCCAAAGTTCTTTCTGGACCCTTTTCTTCCTTGTTGTAGGCATTCTCCCTGGGAGAACTCACTCACTTCTAAGTCAATTACTTGGTATTGGTAACTCCCAAGCATACACCTCAAGCCCCCATCCCCCATTGATTTTTCTAGACCCCTGTGATTCTACTACTGTGCACTAGATGCCTCTACTTACTCCACAGGTACCCCCAATCTCAACATATCCAGAAGAACACTCTTTAGCTCACTCCATGCTTTTGCTCAGTGTTCTCTCTAGCAATGAATGATGATACCATCCATCTGTTGCTCAGTTTGGAAAGCAAGTCTCATCCACAGTAAGGTTTCCAAAATATGACTGTGGCTCCTGAGCACTCTTGGGGTAAATTAAAAACTCTTTATCACAATTTTGATGGTTTCTCATGATATTTCCTCTTCATATTGAACTCTGACTCCTCCTTCTAGCTTCCAAATATATACCCTTTGGCTGAGTATACTGATTTTTCTTTTCAGTTTCCAACCCAAGTCTTTTCTTGCCTCTGAGCCTTGTCATTTGCATTCCCCCCGCCTGGAGTACTCTTTCTCTTTAAAGATCTTCCTTCACTAACCCCTATTTTTCATCTGTGTCTCATCACAAGTGCCACTTCTTCTGGGAAACCTTCCCTATCCCTTTATAGCTAGACTTTTTTTTTTTCTTTTTTCAAAATGCTCTCACATCGCCCTGTGTCTCGTAGAATCCCCCTTATTATATCGTACCATTTACTATGTCATAATTATAAGATCCATAAAAGCTTGTCTACCTATGTTCTTAATACAAAACACAGTTTTTTGGCACATACTAGGACCTTGATAAACATTTGATGAAACAGTGGATAAAGTGCTCTACTAGCAAATGGCAAAACGCGTTAAAAACTCAAGATTTTTTTTATCCCAAGACTGTGGTCTAAGCAACTGCACTCTGCTGCCTCCATCTCAAAAAATTATTGGAATTTGGAATATAAGGCCAGGATAATTTTTAAGTAAAGCAGAGGAGGGCCAACTATTTTCAGGATAAACTTGGACAACGCATGTAATTCCAATTGAAAAAGCTGAAAAACCTGTACCCTTTGGTGGTAAAAGTTCAAATTTATTACCATAGGAAATCAGACCTCACAAGATTTGGCTATTCTGTCAGCCAAACTAGTATAAATCAAAGGTTAACTCTGTTGCTCCATTTCAAAAGAAAATATCAACAGGAAAGTTGAAGTTTGAATAAAATGTTTCTAATACAAATATATAATTGCTTTATAAATACAGAATCATACTACAAGGGAATATTTTTCCCTTTCCTTTAAAAAATGTAATACTTTTGTTTAACATTAAGGCTCTAGTCTACAACTCTTCAAAAGTAACTCTTTGCAATTGCTTATTTAAAAGTGTGGCCACCTAAAGTGAAGTCTTTCAGGAATACTGCATGTGGTCACAACAGGTTTTCAAAGCATACTTTCCACTCTTCAAGCCAAGACTATAAGCTAATGCTTCCTTTTTCTTTTTATATATTTTTTTATAATAAGAGGGTTTTTTTCTCAATAAAAGGCTTTTAGCCCCAGAGAATCATCAGAGCACTTATTAATTGATGCTTTTATTTGATAGAATATACATTATTATTTTAAATCACTTACTTATCATAATTATAAAGCAGTATTACAGGGGCCCACCCTATCCACAGGGTGCACAGCAACCCGAGTGCAGTAATAGCCTGTTTCCACTCACCTGAGAAATATTAACCATTCACCAAGGAAAACATATTCCATCATCAATATATATGTATTACATTCACTACATATCATAGTGTTGGAGATGGAAATAGCAGGTCAATTTCTGTTTTTTCTTTTTTCTTTCTTTTATTTTTATTTTTTAAATAGTACATGAAAAGGTCTTTCTTTTTTGCTCTTTAACCTCAGTCTGATTTGTGTCCAGTTTTTCAACCTGGCAATATATTTTTCATCAAAGCAAGGAGATACACAGTAGAAACACCACACTATGTCTTGTCTAGCATATCCATCAGGTTACATGGGGCTAAGTTTAAAATAGTCATATGAGGCATAAAACTACCTCATTCAAAAACAGAAACACAAAATTAGGCAATTGATGAGCCTGGGGATTGAACTTCATTTTGCAATGGGTTGTTATGTCACCTGAATGGCTAAGCTGGGTTGGCCCAGGAGGACCCAGAAGATCAGGTCCCTGGATCTGTGCTTGATTCAGATCTGGATTTATTCTACCTCTAAGGCTGTGTCTGCCCAGCTAAATGTTGGCAAAAATTAACTGGAAAATTAGATTATTGTGCCTTTAGTGTTAAAAAGCAAAATGAAATACAATTTAAAACCTTCCCGGACTATTTATACTTATATTTTTTGCAAATAAGGATTTTTTTTAAATGTTGTGGTCTGTAAGTCCTTATTTGAAAAAAATAAGTAATTCTATGATTAGGCTTATTTTATCCTTTATAGTAAAAATTCAAATTTCTTGTCTACCCACCCCTCCATGCCCTCTGTGAGATTCTAATTCTCTGGTGGGGCCTAGGAATCTGCATTTCAGCAGTGCTCCAGGCAATGTGTGGGCCATATTTTGGGGAAACAAAACATTCTAGATGAATCTAAAGGAGTTCATTCTATTAAATCAAACATTCTTCTACTCAAAGACAAATTCCACTTTGTTCAGTATAGAGTTGTTGGTAGAACTACGTTATAGGAGTTTCATGACCCTGGACAAATTCCATCCTCCTTAAACCTCAGTTTTCTCATCGTAGATGGAAGGGATCTTACTATCATTTATAGTTATTTGGCAGCTTATCTGAGATAACTGAAAAACCAGCTCCCTGTACAGAGAGAAAGATGCTTCCCTCTCTTTTCTCGTCCATTCATTTCTCTAGGTTTGCTGCTGCTGCGTTTTGTACAAAATTTTTGCCTGTTATTAATGTGTTTCTTCCATCTCTGCTGATCTAGATTTTACCTGTTGTGCAAAGTCAGGGGTGAAGGCTGCTAAAACCCCT
Organism: Pongo abelii; assembly: GCF_028885655.2. Classification (NCBI taxonomy): domain Eukaryota; kingdom Metazoa; phylum Chordata; class Mammalia; order Primates; family Hominidae; genus Pongo; species Pongo abelii. Next base: position 106,709,824 of record NC_071992.2, read on the forward strand.
CAGGCCCTCAAGTGGAAAGAATCTTATATTACCCAAACTCCCATACAGTTAAAATATCTCTATCTCTTATTGCATTAACTGTATTCTACTGTATAAAATACTTATAATATCTGTATATATTATCTCTTTTATGATCTCTTTTATTCTATGTTATCTCTCTGACTGGGTTTCACCTTTGTGCCCTACAGTAAGTAAAATGTCTTTGGCTTTAAAGGTACTCACTGATTTAAAGGGCATAGGAATGGACATAGTTTGTTAGACTATAATAACAACTCTGATATACTTTTATTAAACACATCATATTTATCCTGCCATCTGCTAGGTCCTATATGTGTTTGGTACCATGAGGGTAAAACATCTAAATAATTGACTCTGTGTTGAGCTCTTTATCTGGTTATGTGGATATCTTTCTTGTATGGCCTGTTAAATGGTTCATTAAATGTTAAATGTTTGTCTTGTGAATAAATGAACCAAAAAATACCTAGAATCTTGTAGACTTATATTTTATTAGAGGGTACACATCTGTGCTCTATGTTATATAAAGATATATTAAATTATTTTTCTTTTTAACACCTTCAGCTGTTCTTTCTTTTTGAGTACACGTGTGTACATGAACAAGCGTTTGGGTAAAGTTTTATAAAGCAAAAGACAGAACAATCTACAAAATTATAATAATTTGTGTCTCTTTGTTCTTGCCATTTCAGATGATGGAAAATTATCCTTTGAAGAATTCAAAGCATATTTTGCAGATGGTGTTCTCAGTGGAGAAGAATTACACGAGCTCTTCCATACCATTGATACACATAATACTAAGTAAGAAACTTTTTTATCACTGGATTCCATAAGTGAGGCACAGAGAGCATGAATGCATTCATGTCCAGGAAGAAGAAAGGGAGGAACAATGTAGAGGGTATATTTTGCCATGTTTGCCTATGCTTAATTCTGAGATACCTCTTTAGGAATTAAAATTGCTCTGAAAAATTGAATTTGAATCAGAAAATAATGATCTTTTGTAGAAAGCTCCCCTGAAGTGTTTTTAGATTGTTCCCACTTTGCAGAATGTAAAACAAAAGTATAAATTATAAATAAATATAGTTCTGCCATTAATTTAAAAAGTAGAATTTTGCCTTGTTATTTAGGCTTAATCTCAATTTGCTTTGTTTAAAAATTATTCTTAGGCCATTCTTACCTTAACACAGTGAAAAGGAAGAATTGTAGCAGTTATCTGGACAATTCAGGTGTGCTGAATTCCCAATCACTGTTACCTGAGGACATAATTATCTCTGGAGAGCCAATGTATACGGTGATCCATTCTTTTACTTATTTTGCCTATATAGATCTCTCTTTTGTATTAGCATAACATTTCTGAAGTTTCTATTTATATTCTCACTATGCTTAAAAATATAAAATAATGAGGACTTTAGGGTATAGAGCAATAGAAATATGCTGCTTGTTTTGGGCAATTGAACCAAATCAGATTATTTGTGACAGTCACAATTTACAAAACCCTTATATGAGAAGCCACCATTTCAGCCATGTCTTCAGACCTATCAGTGTGTCCATTGCTTGAAAAATCGCTGTCTTGCCTTAGGCAAAGTGTTGAGATGGCTCCAGGCAGTGAGCCAAGATGCCAAGAAAATGCTCTTGGGCTACATCTATAAACAGACTTTTTTTTGAAGCTAACTATTAAGAAAAATTAAAAGATTAAATTCACTTTACTCAAGCAGTTGAATATTTTTTAAACAACCAATTTAGAAGTTTCTTGACTTCACTGGGGTTTCAAATTCTTCATCAAATGGCTTAAGTATTTTATTGACAAAAACAGTATTCATGGGTAACTATACTAACAATAACCCTAGCATATCAAGTCCATAGTAGGTATTGGTGGTACAACATGGAACCAGCTTACGGTTTTATGGAGAAATAGACCAATCAGCTGATCGTATCAATATAATTCATAAATGCTGTAATTGAACTATGTACAGGACACTTTTGGACCATAAGTCCCAAATGGGAGGAAATTTTAGCCCAATTTTGTAGGCTCAGGGAACATTTACAGGATCTGAGTCATTATGAGAGATTACAAATTCCTTAGGTAAAGAAAGGGGTGGGGAGAAGAATATTCTAATCAGAGGGAGAAGCATGAGAAAAGTCCTGTAAGAAGAAGGTGAAGAGCAGCAACAAGTAGTTTCTTACTACTAAAGTATCAGCTGGAAGGCTGAGAGTGAAAGATGAATCTGGAGAGGAAAGAAAGGACCAGACAAGATGGAATTTTCATTCTGTGTTTGCAAAAGTGCTTCAACTTTATCCTGAAGGCCAGGGAAAACTATTAAGGAACTTGAGCCAGGCTGCAACATCTTTATAGGTCATTGTGGATCTACTGAAGGACAGGCTTAAAGGGGTAATAGTTGACTCCTTAAATCGCTACTGGGGAAGAATGTTTATTCGTGAAAGAAAGAAAGCCATGTTGTACTTTACTGGGATATGATACTTTAAAGAATAAAAGAGCAGAGGCTCCCCTTGTGGCTTAGGTGTTGGTTGTTGAGATGCTAATGCTTTGTTATGTATGCTGATTATTTCTTCCTCCTTACAATTAGTATTGAAGTTTAAACAACATTTGGGTTTGGAATATTTATTGAAAGCCATAATAGTTCCAGAATTGGGTGTAATGAAGATTTTTAATATGTTACATTTAATTAATATTAATATTAATATTTATTCATATTAATGAAAAATAAAGTTTTCAATAGATCTTGTCAGCCTGTTTTGCTATTTTATTTATATAGTTATTAATTTGGATTACTTGGCATAGCTTTAAGACTACTAAATGTTGAAGAAGTATATGTAATGATTTATACAGTAAGTCTAAAGGAATAATTATTACTACCAGTTTCTCTCATATGCATTAGTAACAACAAGTGTTTTCTGATCATAATGATGTTCAACTTTAATTTGGAGCTAAAGTGTATATTAGGTAGAGACTTCTGAATTATATTCATGAAATTCCTTTTTTTTTTTTAAGAAGGGATATCAGTGTCAGTCTTTGATCTTTTACTGAGATTAATTCAAACGTTGGCACAGAAATTTTGGAGCTATATTTGAAGCAACTGATAACTTTTATCTTTGCATGATCCAAGTTTTAATTATTTTAACAAATGCACTATATATGCCAATTATTTTCTCCTTCCACTCACCTTCTAAGAAAATAAGTTTTCCTCCAAATCCTGCCTCTGTTCATATCCCTGACCACTCTAATTTAATCAAGAATACAGCCTGGCCTGAAGGAGTCAGTCATACATAACCTGGACCAAAACAGTCAGACTCACTGTCTCACACTGTTTATGGTAGGCTGTGAGAGTCAGAGTCTATGAACATTTGCTGCTGAGGCCCCTGTGGCTACCCAGCTCCTGCCTTTACTTATGTCTGGAGTTTTGACTTCACTTTGGAGTCCATTAAATTGGTATCTCCCTAATACACTGCATTTTCTTGAACTTGTTTAAGATTCTGTTCCTTGTGAAAGAATGTTCTAAGACAGTGTTACCCAATCACATTCCTGCCATCTCTAAAAATTCAAGTCTTTTTGCTACAAATATTATATTTGCCATGCTTGAGGAGTGACTTATCCACTTTGAGAATATTTGGAAAGAAAGAAGGAAAATAATAAGAACATATCTGGCTACTTAATTTTTTTCCTTTTGTCTCATGAAAATACTCTTAAAATATTATGCTTGATTATGAAAAGCAAATATTGTTTAGAAGCATAATTAGAGCTTGTGTCTATAGTGCAGTATAATTATTTTAAATATCAAAATTAAGTACATTATTCCTCATGAAATTACATTAAAAAAGCATCATGTAAACTTATGGACTTTAAAAGGTCATGTTTTATAAATTGCTTTTAAATGAACAAATGATAGAGTAGTGTAATGATTTAAAAAAAAGTCTTAACAAAACAAAAATATATTGCCCTCTTCACACACGTTTAGATAGCAGTCATAATTCCCAAATCTAACTCTACTGGTTTTTCTCTTTTGTTTTAGTCACTTATTTCTTTAATCTTTCATTTTAAGAAATCGATATGTTCATTTGAGAAATTTCCTTAAGAGTAGTTCACTGCAGTTTTTTTTTTTTTTTTCTTTTGTATGCCCTGGAATTACTCGGATCTTTTCAGTCAGGTTTTCTCTCAGGAATGCAAACAAATCCCAGAAAAACAAACCCCAAATACATTTAACCTCAAAATAACTATGCAAAGATTTCTGCAAAGATTTTTGTATATGAATATTACCAAGGTTGTAGATATTTCAGGTCTTAATCATAGAGAATGTTTTTAGTGCATTTCAAAACCAAACTACCTGTATCAACCACATGTCCTTATATGCTAAGGAAAGTGTCTAGCAGTTGTAATCACCTTTCAAGCCTGCCCAGGCACAAGCTTAAGCTCAATGCTCAGTATAATCTCACTCTAATGTGAATTCCATGAATCATCCTGCTTGTTTTTTGCTGTATTAGAATCCTTGTATAGTGACTGTTTGCCAGAATTACATTCCCAATCTATACATCCTGAAGATTTCATTCAGAGCAGCAACTTTAGAAGTGAAAAGAACCCTGAGTAAAAGTAAGAGAAATTTGAAGGCATGGGAAACCCAGCTTTCCATCACGTTTTAAATTATTAAATTGATAGATATTTTTCATTATGTTCAGACATTTGGAAAGTTTTCCTGAGTTTTTCTTGCATATAGTAATTGATTGAGTGTAGAACAAAAGACCAGCTTCTTTCTGTACTTGGGATATTTTGCATGGCAAAGGAGAAGAAAGTCAAATATGTTTTTGTCATCAGGGCAAAGTATTGCTGAAAACTTTGATTTTTCTCAAGCTTTAAGAGAAGTGTGTACAGTTTAATATTCTGAAGTAACCTGAAGGATATCATGTCCACCTTATAAAACTGTCATAATTTCCCAGATTTTTGTCAAGCCTCATTTTAACTGTATTATTTCTGGGCCAAATATGCTTAATCTTTCATTTTCTTTTAAAAAATTGTTAATCTCTCAATCATTTTAGTGAGCCTTCTTGCACCCTTTCCAGACTCATTAAAGATGTTTTAAACTCACGTTTTTCTCAACTTTTATAAAGTTACTCTTCAGAAAAGATACTTAGAGCCCTTAAAATTTGTTTGTAAAAGAAACTAACCTAGCAAAAACTAAATCTATAGCTTGGTAGCTTACAAATTGGAACTGTCACACCAGTTAAAGAGCAAGAATAAATAGAGGGAAGATCATTAAGAGGAAACTTCCATGGTTCCTCAAAAGTGTTCTCATTCATCAGAAAGTTAGTCTGTCTACATTTTGCAGTTAGCTATAGGAAACTATGATGAATTTAGCATAAATCTTTGTGATGTTAATTATAGTAGAAAAAGGGGAGAGATCCCCTGGGGACCAAAACCAATTTTCCCAGCACACTGCACTTTGGAATTCCAGATTGTTAGGGTACACCAAATGGTAGACCAGATGGATGTTTCACTTCTGTGTCAGAGAGTGAATGTACAGAAAAGCATACCAGGGCCCTCAGATGGGAGTCTGTGACTAGAGATAGATGACTGATATCTTCTGATCAAGTGTTCTTTATTCCAAGTTAAAACAATTTTTTGGGTGCTGAGGACTGGGATTTCAACCCAGTACTTGTTAAATCACTGAAGCACACCAGAGTGACAAAAATATCACCACCTACTAAAAGAGCATAGTCCATCTTGAGCTAGCTCTGAAAGTTTAAAAAGCTCTTTCTTAAACCAAACTGAAATCTGTCTCTCTTAACTTCTACTTGGTTCTGCTCTGTAGGGCTGTTCAGAATATGAATATTTTATGACAGGTCTTTCTAATATTTGAAGACAGTTTTCATGCGCCAATGAGATAAAGTCCCATAATAATTGGAAAGTAATGATTTCAAAGGATTTGTTTCAGATGGCAGAATTTTGCTCCTTTGGAAACAGAAAAAGTGCTTCACCTTGTATTTGTGCATGCAGATACATTCTAAAGCTTGATGAGTTAGGTGATGAAGCCCCTTCCTCTCTTGAGTTATCTTTTACACTGCTTAAGTGGACATATGCTGTGGGCAGTAGAAAAAGAAGGAAGGGTCAGTGCTCATGGAATAGGCAGTAAGTTGGTCCAAAGATCATGGAGCACAATCTGCATGACATTGCAACTACAAAGCTTATTGCAATTCCAATAGTGGACAAGAGTGATCTCCTGCTTAACATAGCTTATACAATCTTCAACTAAGCTGAAGTCTTGGAAAGCAGTATCAAGACTTAAGTTCCTGGAGAATAGAGCAGGCCACAGTCCCAGGTACTCAGCTAAGCAAGTGTGGTATGACTGAAAGATACACAGGAAGAAACAAGAAAAGAGAGAGAGATGGTGTGGCTATATGTCAAGAGAACAAAGTGAAGATCAAAGTCCAGAGTACATCAGACTAACATGCAATGAACAGATTGGGCTTGCCAGGCTTGGGTTTCAGCAATACAAATTTGGCTAAGGAGCCCTGGCAGAACTGTGCTCCAGGTATTCAGACAAGCCCTGAACTGGCCATCAGTAAACTAGCAGAGAACACAGAGTCCAGTTAAAACTTCTTTCTATCCATGAACTGAGGTTTGGCTGTGGAAACTAGGCAGTGGGCTGATCTTTGTCCAGGCTTTAAGTAGCTTTCTTGGCATAGCAGATACAGGCCAGCAGATGTATGCTTTTTTTGAGAGAGAGGCATGATTTTCAGAATGCTTTGCATACCAGATGAGGGATGGAGTCAGAGGAACCACGAAGCTGTAGAGAGAATAACATACTTTTGACAGATTTTTCTCAACTCCTCTTAGGCCCTACTTGAGAGAAGTCACAGCAGGGCAAATGATTTTGTAGTAGGCAAGAATTATTGGATGTGAGTGACAGAAACAAATTAAGCTGACTTAAGGTAATAATTATCTGGCTCACATGTCTTATAGGTCCAGAGACAGATTTCATGTGTGCTGGAGGTAGCTACTCAAATGGTGTTGCTGAAAAATCTGTCTCCCATCATCTCTCACCTCTTCTTTTGCCTGTGTTAGCTGTTCTCTTGGGAGGGCCCTCTCGCTGAGAGGCCAAGATGGTTACTAGAAGCTCAAGGTTCATATTGCCACTGGCTTAGCAAATACTCAGAGAAACTGCTTTTATTTCCCAATAACTCTCAGCAATTCCTGGTTTTGAATTATGATAGCCTGGCTTAGATCTCATGCATATCCCTAGACAAATCAGCGTTTTCAAGAAAACATAATGCAAAATAGAACCAGGATGCTGTTTCAGAATAAAGGTGAATAGATGTCAGGCAGGCAAAACTTGAGTCTCCCACAGATCAAATAACTGCTTATTCAGCCTCAAGGACTTCTCTTTACCCTTTCATATTTTAGAGGAAGATAATCTCCTTCCCCAAGAGGGCAAGAGGCATGAAGTTTAAACTCCAGAGAGTTCTTACTAATTGTGGGATCAATCAGGAAAATCTGTAGCTATCTATAATGGGAAACACTGAAGTCAGGGAGAATTCTGTTGTCAGGCTTCCTGGTCCCACTGAGCTGCCCAGGGTTCTATCCCCTGACACCCTTGCCCTTCCTGACCATCTGATTATTTCTATTCCCAGGAGTCCTGCTGTCCCATTCTCTTCCTACTACAGCCATGCCTCTGATGCCCTTCTGTTCTCCTAATGGTCTTGACAGCTCTTTGTATCTTCAGTAACTTTCAAAACTTAGACTTTGTAACACCTGGTTTTCTTCTCCTTAGCCTTTCCCTGTAATCACCCCCTTAGTATAGATGTTCTGGCAAATTCTCACATATTGTGCTACACTTATTTCTTGAGAATTTAAAAATTATGAAGAATTATGTACAAAGCTAAGAAACACTATTTGATTATATCCTATACAGGTGTACTTTTTACCACATTTTTAGAGGCTGAAAACTGAAGTCTTACACTTTTATCAGGACTCACTCTAAACTATTACTGGGCCTATGATTATTGATTCCATTTGGATATTAGAACTAACCTGTAGCCATCGGATTTCCTTATCATTCACTGATTTTTATGTCTACTTTTCACTTCGACAATTACTGAAACCCATTTACTTGCTTTAACTGAAACCCATTTACTTGCTTTGAGAATCTTTGATAAGCTCACAAAGATATGGAGAGAGAAAAAACCCAAAGTGGTTTTAAAAACTCTTCTTTCCTAGGAAGGCATTTCACTGGCATCACTACCATCTCCTGCTAAATCAGGCCACTCCACAACCTGCAGTGTGGATTGGGGCACTGCATTCTTCCCTGGAGGAAGAGTACAGAATCAACAAGCCAAATTCTGCCTCATAATTAAAAGATTAGCAAAGTTTGGAGAATTTATAAAGGAGAGAATGTTAAAGGGATTTTTTCAAATGACATGGAAATGGTTTATTCTTAGTTATAATTTTTTGGAAAAAGAAAAACTGGTTCTAATTTTCTGCGACAAAAATGGTAGTCAAGTCAAATTTTGTGTCAAGGCAGTTTCTATATAATTTCTAAAAATATTTAATTTCTAAAGGAAATGCTTAATTTCTTATTGAATAGGAAAATGCATTTATGAAGTGATTATGTACCAGGCAATTAACTTGCATCATCTTATTTAATCTTTAAAAAAACCAAACAAACAAAATAAGAATGTATTGTCATTCATAGCCTATAGTTAAGCAATCTGATACAAAAAGTTAAGTAACTTGCCCAAAGTTACACCAATATTATGATTAAGGGTCTGGGGTTTTCCCAGGTCTGCCTGAAAACCAAACCCAAGCTCTTTCCATTGCCATATCATTTCAATAAAATTTCATGTTTTTTGCTTTATATTTCATGTATCAGAAATCAAAATATTCCAAGGCAATTTTTAAAAATCGCTTTCAGTAATTTATCCTTGACGAAAAGATGGTTAATTCTCTCTAACAGTAGAATATATTTGATGTATACTATAGAGGTAATTGCTTTAATTGCTACCTTTTTCTCTTCTCTTTTTATATCTATTATGTAGGGTTTTTACAGTGTGGGAGTTGCTACAATGTAGAAATGTTATTCTTCTTTTCTGTGGACATTGTTTCCATTCTTTGCACATTTTCCCTCCCTCTATCCTACCTTTATACTTTGAAATCGTCATCTACTTTTAGACTTAGTTCCTGCCATCCTCCATCCCATCACTTTGCATTTGCCATATTTTCTCTATTGCTCTTCAGAGTACTCACAGAGTTTTACTGTTTCCTTTAATCATTTGTATTAAGGGCCTTTTCAAACTTTTTCATATCTTTTTTATATTTTCTTATCTAGAGAATTATTTTTTTGGTTTTCATCTATTCCTCCCAAAAAAAAGCTTAAATTCTTTTTTTTAAATTTTACTCTAAGTTCTGGGATACATGTGCAGAATGTGCAGGTTTGTTACATAGGTATACAAGTGCCACGGTGGTTTGCTGCACCTAGCATACATGTGTTTAAATTCTTTTTTAAACTTAATTGAACTCTTTCTTTCTGTCAGCCATGAAAGAGTTGCCATTAGTGAAGTAAAATCAATTACTGCTCAAAATAAAAATTGTCTACCGAGGAAGCTAGATGAATGATTTATTCACATAAATGCAGTTTTTTTCTTAAGTCATCAATATCCACCAGATGGATGAAATCAATGCAGTAAAATTGTAACCCCAATCTCTCTAAAATACATGGTGCTCACTTCGTGGACAGTTTTTTTCCTCCATTTCCAATGCCCCAACCAATTCTGTACATTTTTCTCAAGAATGGTCAGTTTAAGAGAACAATTACAGTTGTTCTCTATGAATTCTTAAGATTTCAGAATTCTCAGCCAGGCGTGGTGGCTCACGCCTGTAATCCCAGTACTTTGGAAGGCTGAGGCAGGTGGATCACTTGAGATCAACAGTTCGAGACCAGCCTGGCCAACATGGTGAAACCCCACCTCTACTAAAAATACAAAAATCAGCTGGGCATGGTGGCGCAGGCCTGTAATCCCAGCTACTTGGGAGGCTAAGGCATGAGAATTGTTTGAACCCGGGAGGCGGTGGTTGCAGTGAGCTGAGATTGTGCACCACTGTACTCCATCCTAAGAGACAGATGAAACTGTGTCTCAAAAAAAAAAAAAAAAAAAAAAGATTTCAGAATTTTAGAAATAAATGTAGATTACAAACAACCAAAAAGTCACTGCTTACTTTTGAAGTGCAGGTTTTTTCAAGAGCAATTTTTTAAGGAAAATATTTCCCCCACTGCTATGGTCTGAATGTATGTGTTTCTTGGAAATGTATGTGTTGAAACTTAACATCCACAGTGATAGTATTAAAAGGGAGGGCCTTTGGCAAATGACTAGGTCATAAGGATTCCACCCTCATGAATGGGATGAGTGCCCTTTTATAAAAGATCCCTGAAGGAGCTTGTGTGTCCTTTCCACTTATGTAAGGATACATACAAAGTGCCATCGATGAGTAACAAGCCCTCATTAAACACCAAATCTGTTGGTGTCTTAATCTTTGACTTAGCCTCCAGAACTGTGAGCAATAAATTTCTGTTGCTTATAAACTACCCAGTCTGAAGTATTTGTTAGAGAAGCCCAAAAGGACTAAGACACCCACAAACCAAATAATATAAACAGTACATAATTATTGTAAAAAGAGTTGAAAATATAGAAAATTAGAAGAAAGAGCATAAAATATCTGAAACCTCACAACCTTGAGATAATCACCAATAGCATTTGGTTACCATAGCTTTTAATGTATGCATTCTATTTTAATCATGGAAAACTACTTGCTTTTAGATTTCTTTTCCTTTTCTACCCTCTATCCTTATACTATCCCCCATAACCAATCTTTATCACCTAAAGTGGTCTTGTGTATTTTTTTCCATGTTTATGTAATCATATACACATCTATATGTCTCATGAAAGCTTTCCCTGACTTTCTTTATTAGTTTAAATTTTCTATTCTGCATTCTTATTGTAACATGGACTGCTCCTTACAGCACCTATATTATTTACAATTTTATGTGTATTAGGGTGTTTACTTGATTGGGATTTACTGCTAGCCTAAATTCCACGAATGCAGAGGTCATAACTATCTTGCTTTTCATTGATTCTCAGCATAGTGTTTAGCACATATTGCAAGCTCAATAAACATCTGAAATGGTAAGAGATAAATTCCTGCTTCCTCAAATCTCATGCTATGCACTTTGCCTGACTAGCCTTGCTCTTCTCCTTAGCATAGTAAAGTTTTCCAGGCATTAGAGGCCACTCAATGCCATAAAAAGCAGTATTGCTATGCAGAAAGAACTCAGACTTGCCAGGCTTGGGCTTATGTCCCTCCACTATCTGTCTATGAGGAGTTTGGGTGGTCATTTCCTTTCACTGGACCACAATTTCATTGGCTTTAAAAGGGAGCCAATGTAAGAACCCATTTTGCGGAATTTAGGACTAATATACAAATACTTGCCACAAAATAATAATAACAATTATTATTATTAAGATGTATTCACTAACCTTTCCTTTTCTTTTGGATCGTTTGCTCTCTCCAAATTTCTGTAATTATAGTTTACACCTTCAAGGGGTACCATTTAATTATATAATATCTTCTATTATGTTTGCTAATTGTTTCATTAGCATGTTAATCTTGTCTCCAAATATAATTGTAAATTCCTTTTGAAGCAAGGACCATTGTTCTCTACTACTTCCAGCAATTGGTGTAATAGATTCAATAAGTGCTTGGTTACTTGACTGATACAGAGAAACGATATTTTGATTTGATGTAAGAAAGGCGTGCAAAAGCACATTGCTGGTGACTTTTAGAGTCTAGACCCTGCCTGATTGATCATAGAAAGAGTAATGCCATTAACAGATCTTATCAAACACAGAAGGAGAACTGATTCCTTTTGTTTGGGAGGAGGATAAATGATAAATTTGACTTTAGACTCTCAGTTAAACTCAAGCACTTTTGAATGCTATTGCTATATTAAAATAGTTCTCTACTCCTGTGACTTAAAGGCCGTGAAATGATTTTGGATGTAAATGTGGATTATTTTCATATTTTAACAGACACAAAATACGTTCAAATGAGAAGTTTCTTTTTCCTAATATAATTATTGGATCTTCGTTTATATGTTAAAAAAAGTTTTCATTGCTTAAAAAGAAGCTCCAACATTGCTTAAAAAGAAGCTCCTGCTACACCGAATATCATATTTTCTGATCTCTTAAAAGGTCTTTCACTGGGAAAGATAGACTAAATAGCAAAAGCTTTTAGTAGTTAACTCAAAATATAAGAAGAAGAAAACTGGGCATGAGAATCAGCTGAATGTTATTGTTCTTGTCTCATTCACTAATGGGTTTAATAGCTTAATTTTATTTTAAGGTTTTCCTGGGAACTTATTTTTAGTCAACTTTAGATTTAAAATGGTAATTTAGAATAATTAGAAATCTACCTGTGGTGAGCCTTAGGGTTTTGATCATTTGCATAACAAACTTTTCCTCAATCTTCCACCATCCTCATTGCCGTCAGATTAAAATAAATTTTGACTTCAGAGTGGCACAGAGTTTTTTTATTTTGTTTGAATTGTGAATAGTTTCCAAGTGAAAATTCAGTTTGTCAGACTTGACAACCATTATTCTAGTTGAGTTTGCAGCTTCCAAAAAATTAGTTATTTGTTCCCTAATTATTCACTTATTTATTCAACAAGCACTTATTAATCTGCAATGATATCATGTGCCATGTATTATGCATAAATGAATGAATATTACTTTATTTTTATGGGATGCAGACATACTGATGGATAGAAAACTATTTTCCAAATATCTCATGGAGGCTGATGTTTTGCCAAAATGAAGGCAATGGCTCATATTTACTATGATTGAGGAGCATAAGAAGCACTCTTGTTCTTTAATATTTCTATCTCTATGCTTGTCTTTAACTCAGGATCTTTGCAATAGTTAATTGTTGATAAAATGCACTTTAACACATTTAAGTCATTATTTTTTTACAAAAATTAAACTGCTGAAAGTTATTAATGGGAAATTAACCTTTAAAAAATAGTTCCAAAAAGCCTGGGTAATGTGCTGATCGCAGGGAGGTCACCTGCGCTACTTTGGCTGAAGGCCAGCCACCAAAGGAAATAATATAGATGGGGAAGTGAAATCCCATTACAGTACATTTATCTGCCAGGGATAAGTTCCAAGACCCACAGTGGATGCTTAAAACTCCAGATAGAACGGAACCCTATGTATACTATGTTTTTTCCTATCTGATAACCAAGAGGGCTACTAAATGACTAATGGGCAGGTATTGTATACAGTGTGGTTACCTTGGACAAAGGGATGGTTTGCATCCTGGGTGCAACTGCAAAAGGTTTCTCCACGCTATTTAGAACAGTGTGCAATTTAAAATTTATGAATTGTTTATTTCTAGGATTTTCCGTTTAATATTTTTGGACCACAGTTGACTGCAAGTAATTGAAACTATGAAAAGTGAAACCTTGGATAAGGGAAAACTACTGTAATTGAGAAATGATTGATCAGGGTCCCTTCTGTGGATTCATCAAGAATCAAATAGGGACAATTATCATTTGACCTTTATTTTTAAAATACAAGTGGAAATAATAGAATTGTGTCTTGTGTCTCTGAGTCTCTTCCACTGGCTTTTCTCTCTCTCTGCCTCCTGTTGCTCTCTTGCTGTGATCTTTTTCCAAGCTTGAGCTTGACAAATCATTATGTCTGTACCAGACTCGTTTAAATTAGAATGGACTGCAAGAGGTTTCCAGTCATTGAGTTTTTGTTTTACTATTTAATCTAATTGTTTCTTTTCATTTCAACTTGTATTCTGAATTCCTAGCCCCAAATTTTTGCCCTTTATATTTTACATTTCAAAATCTCTTTATTGTGCGTAGAGCTAATTGTGTCTATGTCCTGGTTGGCGCATAAAAATTCATAGGAATTGTGTCTTTAAAATAGAGCACAGTCAGAGAAACATAGTCCAATGAAAAAATAAGGGTGTGTTTTTTAATTAATTTTGTTGAATGTATGAAAAATTATTATCCTTGTTGTATTTGATTGAAACTATTCACTAGGGTGAAGAAAGTACAGTAAGTCTTCACTTTACATCATTGATAGGTTCTTGGAAACTGAGACTTTAAGTGAAACAATATATAACAAAACCAATTTTACCATAGGCTAATTAATGTAAATAAGAGTTAAGTTCCTATAGCATATTTCTAGTCATAAAAGCATCATAAAACCTCTAAATAAAGACCCAAAACATTTCTAATATTAAATATCGAAATAAGTGTGAGCTATATACACATTTAAGAAAGACTAATAAAAACAAATAAGACAATTATTTACCCACTTACTCCAGTTCAGGGTTGCAGGTGGCCAGAGCCTATTCTGGCAGTTCAGGCACCAAGTAGGCACCAGCCTTGGACAGGATGCTGTCCCATCACAGGGTGCATGCACACTCACACCCACAGTCACTCAGCCTGGGACCATTCAGACAGGCCAGTGAACATAACGTGCACATCTTTGGAGGGGTAAGAGAAAATCTGAGTATCTGGAGAAAACTCACATAGACGTGGAGAGAACGTACAAACTCCACACAAACAGTAGCCTCTGTGGGGAATCAATTTTTTCCCTTGTCTGTGTTATAACAAAACGAAGTTGAATGAAACAACTCTATTCAAAGACCTGCTATAATCTGTATTTCCAAACTCATGACAGAAATCTCCCTTTCACAGTCAGCTGCTGTAAGCTATATTTCCAAACCCATGTCAGAAATCTCCCTTTCACAGTCAGATAACATAGGAAATTTCTGTCCTTGATTTGTTACTTAAAGTTGCTTGCACAAGATTTCTTAACCTGGGTAAAATCAACCCCTGGAAATTTAATATAAAATTAAATATAAAATGTTGTTGCATATTGCCTATTTTTATTTTGAGAGGAATAGGGAAGGGATGATTGATAGATTTTATCAGACTTTTAGTGTTCTGTGCCAAAACAGCAAAGAACCACTACTCATCTTCTCTCTTAACTTCTAAATCAAATAATTAATCAACTTTTATTAAATTGTTTTATATTTAACTTGCTGTAACAAAAACAGTTTAAATATCAGAAGAGGCTACCACAAAAGGCTAGTGAAGTTTCTTAGGAATTCCTGGGAAGAGGATCCAGGAGATTAGGGAGAGAGGACACGGTTAAATTTGAACTCTGAAGTCAACCCAAGTCTAACTCAATTTGTGAAGTCAGTTGTGTATTGCCTATACAAACTGAGCTTGCTATTCCCTTTCAATGAGGAGTTCCTGGTGTTCTCCATGTGCAAGTTATTGTACCAGCTACTAGGGATATAGTGGTGGTAAACAAGGGATTTATAGTTTAGCAGAGAAAGTAGACAAGCAATAACTTGATTAATTATGACAAGGAGATATAGTGCTTTGAGGGGAACAGGGTGTGCTAACCTTATTTTAATGGTTAGCCAGGACCTCTTAGAGAAGCCATACAGTTTTACCAAGAAAAGGTATGAATAAGGATGGAGATAGAGATGGTGTTTTCAGCCAAAGAGAATAGCACATATGGAAGCCTGTAGACGAGAGACAGTGTGGCATGTTAGAGAAGCTGAAGGGCATTCAGCATGCCCAGAGCACTGAATTGGGGTGGAGAGAGGCTAGAGAAGGCAAGAGGGACCCTAACTGTAAAAGGCTTGAGAATCAGTGGGGTAATCAAATTTCTACCCTGGGGTCAGTGCCAAGCCATTGAAGGGTCTTAAACCTGGGAGTGACTGGATTAGGTTTATGTTTTCAAAAGATAGATCTCCCCAAGGCGAAGAGAATTGGTGGGAGAGGACAAGTCTGGAGACAGCAAAACCAGGTAAGAGGTGCTTCAGCTGTGCTTTAAAAAATGTTAGCTGGATTTTGAAAGATCTGAATCTCTAGTCTTTCTGATTTTGCCTAAATCTTTCTGATCTGGAAAGCTTTTGAATAAGAATTACCCTGATGCTGCAAAACAATAATAACAACAATAATAATGGTTAACATATATGGCTCAGTTTGCATAGGCAATACAGAATTGACTTCACGGATTGAGTTAGATGTGACTTGACTTCAGAATTCAAATTTAACAGTCAGGGAGACTCCCTAATCTCCATAATAACATTTATGGATTACTAACAATAATAACGGTTAACGTTTACCATGTGCCAGACCTAAGCACTTTCCATTCATTAACTTACTTAATCTTTACAACAAATCTATGATTGACCACATTTTGCACATAAGGAACCTGAGCCACAGTGAGATTGGGTCACTTTCTCAACATTGCCCAGAGAGCATGCACTAAGGCAAGCCACTCTGGCTCTTAACTGTTATTCTGTGCAGCTTCTTACTAAATCCAACTTTGTTCACTGCCTTTGGAATCTGTCAGAGTGGTAATCTTCATTCTGTTTCTGAAGGCCCTGGCTGAGCAAATTTTTTATTGCTTTACTATCCTTCAATATTAAGTGGGGCTAATAATATTTTCCGGCAAGAAAATTGTAAAAACTTATGAGCAAATTTTTAAAAGCAGTGTAGCCTGCTAGCCAGGGGAGGTGATATGTCAATATGTGAGGTTTGTTTGACTGGGGTTAGTAGTTCTTAGAGTGCAGAACCACATAACGCACAGTCATTGCTCATTGCCGGCTCTTGGGTTCACAAAGGGAAAATTGCGGTACCAGCGAAGCCAGACCATTCATTTAGTTCTCTGCACATTGTCCTAACTCTTCTTTGGGGGATGTTGCTGCTATTTGTGGTGGGGGGCACAGATATCTTCAATCAATAAAATCTAATATTTCAGGAGGAAGAACAAAATGGTAGTGGTAAATCTATTCAAAAAAAGAAAAGTGACCAAGGCCGGGCGCAGTGGCTCACGCCTGTAATCCCAGCACTTTGGGAGGCCGAGGCAGGCGGATCACGAGGTCAGGAGATTGAAAGCATCCTGGCTAATACGTGAAACCCCGTCTGTACTAAAAATACAAAAAAAAAATTAGCCGGGCGTGGTGGTGGGCGCCTGTAGTCCCAGGTACTCGGGAGGCTGAGGCAGGAAAATGGCGTGAACCCAGGAGGTGGAGCTTGCAGTGAGCCGAGATCGCACCACTGCACTCCAGCCTGGGTGACAGAGCGAGATTCTGTCTCAAAAAAAAAAAAAAAAAAAAAAAGGGGGGGACCAAGTAGTTGAGGTAGTTCATTGGAAAATAGTGCATAGAAGTGACCTATCTTGGGCAGAGAGCCCTTCAAGATTAATATCTCCCTTTCTGAAGAGGCTTAGAAATGTGCACTCCAGTTGACAGGAATCGCTTTTTCCCTCATTATGTCTTCAAGATGCAATAGTATCTTGTAAAATGGGTTTTCTTTGAAAACAGAGATTAACATAGTATCGAGATGCATGAGGGTCAAAAAAGCAACTTCACGTTTTTAATAATAGGAGAATATTGGAAGCCACTTAAGCTTGTGGGTATCACCTAAGAAAGGAAGCTAAGAACTGCCATACCTGCTGGGGACTCTGCCTGCCTCTCTCCTCCTTAGTATTTACTTCAGCAACAGTGAAAATGACGTGGGGATTTATTTTCAGGGACAACAAGGAAAGGGGGAACTGAGCATTCTGGGTTTCAGTATTGAGAGAAAAGAATCGTCTTGATGAAAAATGGGGAGGTGACAGCTCTGAGAATTACAGAAAAGCAATCTGAATCCTGGCATGAAAATGGCATGAGGAGGCATCTCAGGCCTGAGAAATAATTTGGAGGCTTTAACAGTCAGGAGCCCATGCACTTCTCTAAAAGGTGGACCCTGCGTTATCCTTAGCAAACTAACACAGGAACAGAAAACCAAATACTGCATGTTCTCATTTATAAGTGGGAGCAACATGATGAGAACACATGGACACATGGTGGGGAACAACATACACTGGGTCTGTGGGAGGGCGAGGGTGAGAGGAGAAAGAGCATGAGGAATAATAGCTAATGGATGCTGGGCTTAATGCCTGGGTGATGGGATAATTGGTGCAGTAAACCACCATGGCACACATTTACATATATAACAAACCTGTATATCCTGCACATGTACCCTTAAACTTAAAATAAAAGGTGGAAAATAATAATAATAAAAAGGTGGAGCCTGGGGAGTATTACATCATAGACCACTGGAAGCCTCCTAAAAGGTCCATCCACCTTCAACCTCAAAGGTCAGCTTTCGTCCTTTGGCTTGAAGTTGTATACACTACAAATCTATATGCCTAACAAAGAGATGGATGTTGCCTTTTTTTTGAAATTTTCCATTGTTTCTCATTCCTTAAAGATAGGTGGAGGGTAGGAGTGAAGGTTGGTTAAGCTGCATCTCACATGATAGAAGCTGTCTGCAGGGGAACATCATCAGCAGGCTTTCAAGGACCTGGCTGTGTGGGTGGGCTTATTGGTTGCTGTGAGCTGTTTGTTTTATGTGGGCTGCCTGCTAGAGCAGCTTGTCTGCAGAGCTCCTTGCTCTTCAAATGAACGCTGGGCTGTCTGGCATGCCATTGTGCACCATTAGAGTTTTGTGACCACACTCAGAGACTTTTCCAATGTAAGGCATTTTCTGTAACAACACAAAGTGCCAAGAAAATGCTGTCATTTAGATGGCCAGAGATTTTTCCTTTGTTGTCTGTTTTAATGGATGTCAGAACATTATGCATGATTTTTATGGTGTGTGCCTTGAGTTTCACTAAAGTTGCTAAGGCCTTTATGGGTAGTGCTAATGGTACGTGATTATAAGTTCTAGAAAGGTTGCCTCAGAAAGTGGCAGGTAGGGATAGATGGAAACATGTAAGGTTTACCTCACTATTCTGTGTCCCTTTCACATTGTATTAGTCCATTTTCATACTGTTATGAAGAAATACCTGAGGCTGGGTAATTTATAAAGAAAAATGAACTCACAGTTCCACACGGCTGGGGAGGCCTCCCAGTCATGGCAGAAGGCAAAGGAGGAGCAAAGGCACGTCCTACATGGCAGCAGGCAATAAAGTGGGTGCAGGGGAACTGTTCTTTATAAAACCATCAGATCTTGTGAGAATTATTCACTATCATGAAAACAGGAAGGGGAAAAACCCACCCCCGTGATTCAATTGCTTCCCACTGGATCCCTCCCATGGCACATGGGGATTATGGGAGCTACAATTCAAGATGAGATTTGGGTGAGGACACAGCCAAACCACATCACACACCATTTCTTTGGTTGAATAAGTGTATAATTGCTGGTCTCTTTTCCCCCATCATATATAAGAGAGTTATGAGTAAACATTTCCCCTAGCAAAAGAAAGAGAAGGATCATTTTATGCTTTCTCCTTCTGTTCTTTTTCTTTAAGTTCTGAAGCAACTATGATATGCAGGGTCATGAATAGAAGCTCTTTAATATTGCTTAGCGTGTAGCAGAGAATGAATTTGTTGACTTTTCCTTGGCTCTATTGTCTATTGTTAGAGACAACTGACTATTATATGCTCATCCGCCAGAACAGCGAGACAAAGTAGGTGGCAAGATCCCAAAGATAATTCAACACTGAACTCTGAGATTTGCTTCATTTTGCTTAAACAGGTATTTATTGAGCACTGGCTGTGGGCTAGAAACTGTGCAAATGCAAAATCTAGCATCATTTTTGGACAGCAGTACTTCCTTTTAAGCTGGATGCTTCCTCTTGTATTTTTAGATCACTGACAATGTACATCAATGAAAAGAAAAAATCCCTGCTTCTGGCAGAGAACTTCTAGTCTAAATTCTTCATCTTGCATTTGAGGAAACTGAGTTCAGCAGAGCTAACGGACTTCCCAAAATTATGACTGATGAATCCTAGCTTGGAACCCATGTCTCCTGAATCCATCCCTCCATCTTTCCTCTATTCTATACTGCCTTTTTCCTTACAGGTATAACAGATCATGAAACTCAGGTGGGTAGAAAAGGAAAATGGAACTTTTTTTTTCCTGTAACTTAATTTCCATTTTAAGTCTTAAACCTACCAGATGTTAGAAATTTAATTTCAGTCAACTTGGGGTCACTTTTCTCCATGCCTTGGGGTTGTATACAAATCTGGGGTGTTACCTAGTGCAAAGTCATGAGAAAGGAGAGCCATCTCTTTCTCTCTGCTCAGTTCTCCATGATGCATCAGCAGGGGTGTCTTCATTCCCACTTGACCTTTGGTTAGTAGTTGAGGTAAGTCCCTGCACTTCCTCCTTTCTTCTTAACCTCCAGCCCTTTTCAAGTCTGCCAGCTCCCTCTGTGATGTTACCACTGCTCTCAGATCCTAAGGGTCGCTATAGTGTTTTCAAACCAGTCTCTAGCGCAAGTAATTCTTCAAAATTATCTCAGTCCTTCTGGCCAGACATACCATGCAGACGTGTCTGCTGCTCCCCACAAGGTTGATGGAAGAGAGCATTCTTTCTATCTGCAGATGGGTCACAGATCTTCTCTATTGTCAGATCCTCCCTACTGTCCTTATGTCTAGACTTCTATAGGGCTCTCCCACCCGCAACATCATTTCCACCACCATTTTCATCTTACAGGCTTGACCTACAGGGGAAAACAGCACAGATAACACCTTCTAGGGATTCACCTGAATCTAAGCTCTCTTCACTTTCACTTTCTCTCTTTTGTTCTAGGGAATCTTTATCCAGTTGGGAGATGAAAAGGCTTGACTTAGTTATTACTGAGCTATGTTCTTCTAAATCTTTTCTCTTACACCTGGGTCTAGACTTTTTAAATTGAAAAGTTAAAAATTTGGCCCATTGTTTGAGTCAGAGTTCTCTAGAGAAACAGAAACAATAGGATATGTATCTATAAGAGGAGAGATTTATTGTAAGAAATTGGTTTACACGATTATGAAGTCTGACAAGTTTAAAATATGCAGGGTGGGTCATCAGGGTGAAGACCAAGGAAGAACTGATGATGCGATTCAAGTCCAAAGGCAACCTGCTGGAAAATTCCCTGTTGCTAATGGAAGGTCAGTCTTTTTTCCTAGTAATGTCTTCAACTGATTGGATGAGGCTTGCCCACATTGTGGAGGGCAATCTACTTTGTCCATATTCCTTTGATTTAAATATTTACCCCATCCAAAACACCTTCACTGAAACAACCAGAACAATGTTTGACCACATGTGTGGGCACAGTGACCAAGCCAAGCTGACACATAAAATTATCACATCCCTCTCCTGTCTGTTGCCTGCGTTGTCATTGCTTCTCTACGATAACAGCAGCCTACTCAGTACAAGGAAATAATAGCAGGTGCCGTGGGGTAAAAGCAGATGGAGAGAATTTGGTTTATATTTTTTAAAATACCTAGTATGCATAATTATATTATGTATTTATTTATTTTCACTTTTGCTAATTAGAACTACCTAGTATGCTACTTCATAAGTATGTTTTCATTTTTGCAGAGGTTTTAATCTTTGGTTTTCAAAAAAAAAATAAAGCCTCTTAAAAGTAGGTATTGGTTCATCTCCCATTGATTGCAGTATTTTGTATAAATAGTAAGTTCCATTAATTGAAAATATTTCATTTTAAACCTCAAGGTACAACACAGTATTAAGTGAAAGCTATGCAACTTTCAAGTAATATTTGTCACCAGAAAAAAATTGAAGTGTAAATGCTTTCTTTGAACTTGATTTTCAGAAAAACAATGTTTTGAGACTTTTATTTTTTGCCTTTATGCAAAATCAAAGGTCAGTAGTCAGGTAAAAATTATAGAAAAAATTCTCCAAAATGAGGAATGGTTTTTGCTTTAAACAGCAGGGTGTTTTTTCTTCTTTGAATATCATCTGTGTTCTTAATTTTAAAAGTAGATTTTCTCTGAGTGATTTTTGAGAGCCAACAGAGTAATACTTACATCTTCCTTTAAGTGGCTGGGCGACCACAGAGTTTTCTAGCCTGAAGTGCCACCTGGTACATCTTAAATTATCTGAAGCAGAGCTCAAGCTGGGCTAAGGAACAAAAAGTGGCATATCCTTAATTACCACAAATGATACCTAATTACCTTCATGCCAGCTTTAATGTAATGCTGAACACAGCTGAGACGGTGTTTGATTTTAAAGTGAGTTACACAAGATTACCTTTCTGAACCAAACTGACTTTACCAATTTTGCCAACTTGCATTTCAATATTGCATTTCAATAGGTACCCTTTTGGTCACTGGTATTTAATGCTTTCCCAAATAGCTTTTGGTTTAACATTGAAATTGCAGAAGTAATTATTTCACTGTTAATGTGCTTAAAGCTGCTCTTGATACTTCAAGTAGAAACAGAAAATAACAGACATTTATTGCCATCAAAATGGAAATGCAGTAATTATGTCCTAATAGATTGAATATATGAACTTTGCTTGATCTCTGTTTAGATAAAACTACAACAGTTGTACAAGCCTCAAAAAGCTACCTTAGTAAGTGTTTTAGAGTTTTCTTATAGTAAGAGACTAGCTATGACTGGTCTGCAGTCTTTTGTAGCAAAAGATTTAAGATAGTGTATTAGTCCATTCTCGTGCTGCTAATAAAGAAATACCCAAACTGGGTAATTTATAAAGAAAAAGAGGTTTAATGGATTCACAGTTCCACATGGCTGGGGAAGCCTCACAATCATGGCAGAAGGCAAAAGAGGAGCAAGTCATGTCTTATATGGCATTAGGCAAGAAAGCATGTGCAGGGGAACTCCCATTTATAAAACCATCAGATCACGAGACTATTCAATATCATGAGAAAAGCATGGGAAAAACCTGCCCCCAATGATTCAATTACCTCCCACCCTGGGTCCCTCCCATGACATGTGGGGATTATAGGAGCTACAATTCAAGATGAGATTTGGGCGGGGACACAGCCAAACCATATCATTCTGCCCTGACCCCTCTCAAATCTAATGTTCCCACATTTTAAAACACAATGGTGCCCTTCCAACAGTCCACCAAAGTCTTAACTCATTCCAGTATTAATTCAAAAGCTCAAGTCCAAAGTCTCATCTGAGACAAGTCCCTTCCAACTATGAGCCTGTAAAATCAAAAGCAAGTTAGTTACTTCCTAGATAAAATGGGGGTACAGGAATTGGGTAAGTATACCCATTCCAAATGGGAGAAATTGGACAAAACAAAGGGGCCATGGGCCCCATGCAAGTTCAAATCCAATATGGCAGTCATTAAATCTTGAAGTTCCAAACTGATCTCCTTTGACTCTGTGTCTCACATCCAGGTCATGCTGATCCAAGAGGTGGTTTCCCATGGTCTTGGGCAGCTCTGCCCCTGTGGTTTGCAGGGTACAGCCCCCTCCCAGCTGCCTTCAGGGGCTGGCATTGCCTGTAGCTTTTCCAGGTGCACAGTGTAAGCTGTTGGTGGATTTACAATTCTTGGGTCTGGAGGATGGTGGCCCTCTTCTCACAGCTCCACTAGGCAGTTCCTTAGGTGGGGACTTTGTGCGGGGGTTACAACCCCACATTTTTCTTGTGCACTGCCCTAGCAGAAGTTCTCTATGAGGGCTCTGCTCCTGCAGCAAAATTCTGCCTAGACATCCAGGTGTTTTCATACCTCTTCTGAAATCTAGGCGGAGGATCCCAAACCTCAGTTCTTGACTTCTCTGCACCCACAGGCCCAACACCACAGATAAGCCACCAAGCCTTGGGGCTTGCACCCTCCAAAGCCATGGCCTGACCTGTATCTTGGCCCCTTTTAGCCACAGCTGGAGCAGCTGGGACACAGAACGCCAAGTCCCTAGGCTGCACACAGCAGGGGCCTCTGAGTCCAGCCCACAGTACCATTTTTTCCTCCTTGGCCTCCGGGCCTGTGATGGGAGGGGCTGCTGCAAAATTCTCTGACATGCCCTGGAGACATTTTTTTTTTTTGCATTCTTTTTTTTTATTTATTTTTTTATTATTATTATTATTATTATTATTATTATTATTATTATACTTTAGGTTTTATGGTACATGTGCGCAATGTGCAGGTAAGTTACATATGTATACATGTGCCATGCTGGTGCGCTGCACCCACTAACTCGTCATCTAGCATTAGGTATATCTCCCAGTGCTATCCCTCACCCCTCCCCCCACCCCACAACAGTCCCCGAAGTGTGATGTTCCCCTTCCTGTGTCCATGTGTTCTCATTGTTCAATTCCCACCTATGAGTGAGAATATGCGGTGTTTGGTATTTTGTTCTTGCGATAGTTTACTGAGAATGATGATTTCCAATTTCATCCATGTCCCTACAAAGGACATGAACTCCTCATTTTTTATGGCTGCATAGTATTCCATGGTGTATATGTGCCACATTTTCTTAATCCAGTCTATCATTGTTGGACATTTGGGTTGGTTCCAAGTCTTTGCTATTGTGAATAATGCCGCAATAAACATACGTGTGCATGTGTCTTTACAGCAGCATGATTTATAGTCCTTTGGGTATATACCCAGTAATGGGATGGCTGGGTCAAATGGAATTTCTAGTTCTAGATCCCTGAGGAATCGCCACACTGACTTCCACAAGGGTTGAACTAGTTTACGGTCCCACCAACAATGTAAAAGTGTTCCTATTTCTCCACATCCCCTCCAGCACCTGTTGTTTCCTGACTTTTTAATGATTGCCATTCTAACTGGTGTGAGATGGTAACTCATTGTGGTTTTGATTTGCATTTCTCTGATGGCCAGTGATGGTGAGCATTTTTTCATGTGTTTTTTGGCTGCATAAATGTCTTCTTTTGAGAAGTGTCTGTTCATGTCCTTTGCCCACTTTTTGATGGGGTTGTTTGTTTTTTTCTTGTAAATTTGTTGGAGTTCATTGTAGATTCTGGATATTAGCCCTTTGTCAGATGAGTAGGTTGTGAAAATTTTCTCCCATTTTATAGGTTGCCTGTTCACTCTGATGGTAGTTTCCTTTGCTGTGCAGAAGCTCTTTAGTATAATTAGATCCCATTTGTCAATTTTGGCTTTTGTTGCCATTGCTTTTGGTGTTTTAGACATGAAGTCCTTGCCCATGCCTATGTCCTGAATGGTAATGCCTAGGTTTTCTTCTAGGGTTTTTATGGTTTTAGGTCTAACATTTAAGTCTTTAATCCATCTTGTATTGATTTTTGTATAAGGTGTAAGGAAGGGATCCAGTTTCAGCTTTCTACATATGGCTAGCCAGTTTTCCCAGCACCATTTATTAAATAGGGAATCCTTTCCCCATTTCTTGTTTTTGTCAGGTTTGTCAAAGATCAGATAGTTGTAGATATGTGGCATTATTTCTGATGGCTCTGTTCTGTTCCATTGATCTATATCTCTGTTTTGGTACCAGTACCATGCTGTTTTGGTTACTATAGCCTTGTAGTATAGTTTGAAGTCAGGTAGTGTGATGCCTCCAGCTTTGTTCTTTTGGCTTAGAATTGATTTGGCAATGTGGGCTCTTTTTTGGTTCCATATGAACTTTAAAGTAGTTTTTTCCAATTCTGTGAAGAAAGTCATTGGTAGCTTGATGGGGATGGCATTGAATCTGTAAATTACCTTGGGAAGGATGGTCATTTTTGCGATATTGATTCTTCCTACCCATGAGCATGGAATGTTCTTCCATTTGTTTGTATCCTCTTTTATTTCCTTGAGCAGTGGTTTGTAGTTCTCCTTGAAGAGGACCTTCACATCCCTTGTAAGTTGGATTCCTACGTATTTTATTCTCTTTGAAGCAATTGTGAATGGGAGTTCACTCATGATTTGGCTCTCTGTTTGTCTGTTATTGATGTATAAGAATGCTTGTGATTTTTGTACATTGATTTTATATCCTGAGACTTTGCTAAAGTTGCTTATCAGCTTAAGGAGATTTTGGGCTGAGACAATGGGGTTTTCTAGATATACAGTCATGTCATCTGCAAACAGGGACAATTTGACTTCCTCTTTTCCTAATTGAATACCCTTTATTTCCTTCTCCTGCCTAATTGCCCTGGCCAGAACTTCCAACACTATGTTGAATAGAAGCAGTGAGAGAGGGCATCCCTGTCTTGTGTCAGTTTTCAAAGGTAATGCTTCCAGTTTTTGCCCATTCAGTATGATATTGGCTGTGGGTTTGTCATAGATAACTCTTATTATTTTGAGATACGTC
The DNA here is from genome assembly GCF_028885655.2 of Pongo abelii. Taxonomy (NCBI): domain Eukaryota; kingdom Metazoa; phylum Chordata; class Mammalia; order Primates; family Hominidae; genus Pongo; species Pongo abelii. The sequence goes on from NC_071992.2 coordinate 106,735,951, forward strand.
CCATCAATAACTAATTTATTGAGAGTTTTTTGCATGAAGGGTTGTTAAATTTTGTCAAAGGCCTTTTCTGCATCTATTGAGATAATCATGTGGTTTTTGTCTTTGGTTCTGTTTATATGTTGGATTACATTTATTGATTTGCGTATATTGAACCAGCCTTGCATCCCAGGGATGAAGCCCACTTGATCATGGTGGATAAGCTTTTTGATGTGCTGCTGGATTCTGTTTGCCAGTATTTTATTGAGGATTTTTGCATCAATGTTCATCAAGGATATTGGTCTAAAATTCTCTTTTTTTGTTGTGTCTCTGCCAGGCTTTGGTATCAGGATGATGCTGGCCTCATAAAATGAGTTAGGGAGGATTCCCTCTTTTTCTATTGATTGGAATAGTTTCAGAAGGAATGGTACCAGCTCCTCCTTGTACCTCTGGTAGAATTTGGCTGTGAACCCATCTGGTCCTGGACTTTTTTTGGTTGGTAAGCTATTGATTATTGCCACAATTTCAGCTCCTGTTATTGGTTTATTCAGAGATTCAACTTCTTCCTGGTTTAGTCTTGGGAGGGTGTATGTGTTGAGGAATTTATCCATTTCTTCTAGATTTTCTAGTTTATTTGCGTAGAGGTGTTTGTAATATTCTCTGATGGTAGTTTGTATTTCTGTGGGATCGGTGGTGAGATCCCCTTTATCATTTTTTATTGCATCTATTTGATTCTTCTCTCTTTTTTTCTGTATTAATCTTGCTAGCAGTCTATCAATTTTGTTGATCCTTTCAAAAAACCAGCTCCTGGATTCATTAATTTTTTGAAGGGTTTTTTATGTCTCTATTTCCTTCAGTTCTGCTCTGATTTTAGTTATTTCTTGCCTTCTGCTAGCTTTTGAATGTGTTTGCTCTTGCTTTTCTAGTTCTTTTCATTGTGATGTTAGGGTGTCAATTTTGGATCTTTCCTGCTTTCTCTTATGGGCATTTAGTGCTATAAATTTCCCTCTACACACTGCTTTGAATGCATCCCAGAGATTCTGGTATGTTGTGTCTTGGTTCTCGTTGGTTTCAAAGAACATCTTTATTTCTGCCTTCATTTCGTTATGTACCCAATAGTCATTCAGGAGCAGGTTGTTCAGTTTCCATGTAGTTGAGCGGTTTTGAGTGAGATTCTTAATCCTGAGTTCTAGCTTGATTGCACTCTGATCTGAGAGATAGTTTGTTATAATTTCTGTTCTTTTACATTTATTGAGGAGAGCTTTACTTCCAAGTATGTGGTCAATTTTGGAATAGGTGTGGTGTGGTGCTGAAAAAAATGTATATTCTGTTGATTTGGGGTGGAGAGTTCTGTAGATGTCTATTAGGTCTGCTTGGTGCAGAGCTGAGTTCAATTCCTGGGTATCCTTGTTGACTTTCTGTCTCGTTGATCTGTCTAATGTTGACAGTGGGGTGTTAAAGTCTCCCATTATTAATGTGTGGGAGTCTAAGTCTCTTTGTAGGTCACTCAGGACTTGCTTTATGAATCTGGGTGCTCCTGTATTGGGTGCATATATATTTAGGATAGTTAGCTCTTCTTGTTGAATTAATCCCTTTACCATTATGTAATGGCCTTCTTTGTCTCTTTTGATCTTTGTTGGTTTAAAGTCTGTTTTATCAGAGACTAAGATTGCAACCCCTGCCTTTTTTTGTTTTCCATTTGCTTGGTAGATCTTCCTCCATCCTTTTATTTTGAGCCTATGTGTGTCTCTGCACGTGAGATGGGTTTCCTGAATACAGCACACTGATGGGTCTTGAGTCTTTATCCAATTTGCCAGTCTGTGTCTTTTAATTGGAGCATTTAGTCCATTTACATTTAAAGTTAATATTGTTATGTGTGAATTTGATCCTGTCATTATGATGTTAGCTGGTTATTTTGCTCGTTAGTTGATGCAGTCTCTTCCTAGTCTCAATGGTCTTTACATTTTGGCATGATTTTGCAGTGGCTTGTACCGGTTGTGCCTTTCCATGTTTAGCGCTTCCTTCAGGAGCTCTTTTAGGGCAGGCCTGGTGGTGACAAAATCTCTCAGCATTTGCTTGTCTGTAAAGTATTTTATTTCTCCTTCACTTATGAAGCTTAGTTTGGCAGGATATGAAATTCTGGGTTGAAAATTCTTTTCTTTAAGAATGTTGAATATTAGCCCCCACTCTCTTCTGGCTTGTAGGGTTTCTGCCGAGAGATCCGCTGTTAGTCTGATGGGCTTCCCTTTGATGGTAAGCCGACATTTCTCTCTGGCTGCCCTTAACATTTTTTCCTTCATTTCAACTTTGGTGAATCTGACAATTATGTGTTTTGGAGTTGCTCTTCTCGAGGAGTATCTTTGTGGCATTCTCTGTATTTCCTGAATCTGAATGTTGGCCTGCCTTGCTAGATTGGGGAAGTTCTCCTGGATAATATCCTGCAGAGTGTTTTCCAACTTGTTTCCATTCTCCCCTTCACTTTCAGGTACACCAATCAGACGTAGATTTGGTCTTTTCACATAGTCCCACATTTCTTGGAGTCTTTGCTCGTTTCTTTTTATTCTTTTTTCTCTAAACTTCCCTTCTCGCTTCATTTCATTCACTTCATCTTCCAGGGCTGACACTCTCTCTTCCATTTGATCGCATCGGCTCCTGAGGCTTCTGCATTCTTCACAGAGTTCTCAAGCCTTGGTTTTCAGCTCCATCAGCTCCTTTAAGCACTTCTCTGTATTGGTTATTCTAGTTATACATTCTTCTAAATTTTTTTCAAAGTTTTCAACTTCTTTGCCTTTGGTTTGAATATCCTCCCGTAGCTCGGAGTAATTTGATCGTCTGAAGCCTTCTTCTCTCAGCTCGTCAAAGTCATTCTCCATCCAGCTTTGTTCCGTTGCTGGTGAGGAACTGCGTTCCTTTGGAGGAGGAGAGGTATTCTGCTTTTTAAGAGTTTCCAGTTTTTCTGCTCTGTTTTTTCCCCATCTTTGTGGTTTTATCTACTTTTGGTCTTTGATCACGGTGATGTACAGATGGGTTTTTGGTGTGGATGTCCTTTCTGTTAGTTTTCCTTCTAACAGACAGGACCCTCAGCTGCAGGTCTGTTAGAGTACCTGGCCGGCCTTGTGAGGTGTCAGTCTGCCCCTGCTGTGGGGTGCCTCCCAGTTAGGCTGCTCGGGGGTCAGGGGTCAGGGACCCACTTGAGGAGGCAGTCTGCCCGTTCTCAGATCTCCAGCTGCGTGCTGGGAGAACCACTGCTCTCCTCAAAGCTGTCAGACAGGAACATTTAAGTCTGCAGAGGTTACTGCTGTCTTTTTGTTTGTCTGTGCCCTGCCCCCAGAGATGGAGCCTACAGAGGCAGGCAGGCCTCCTTGAGCTGTGGTGGGCTCCACCCAGTTCAAGCTTCCCAGCTGCTTTGTTTACCTAAGTGAGCCTGGGCAATGGCGGGCGCCCCTCCCCCAGCCTCGCTGCCGACTTGCTGTTTGATCTCAGACTGCTGTGCTAGCAATCAGTGAGACTCCATGGGCATAAGACCCTCTGAGCCAGGTGCAGGCTATAATCTCCTGGGGCACCATTTCCTAAGCCCATCGGAAAAGCACAGTATTGGGGTGGGAGTGGCCCGATTTTCCAGGTGCCATCTGTCACCCCTGGAAAAGGAACTCCCTGACCCCTTGCGCTTCCCGAGTGAGGCAATGCCTCACCCCTGCTTCGGCTGGCGCATGGTGCACTCACCCACTGACCTGCGCCCACTGTCTGGCACTCCCTAGTGAGATGAACACGGTACCTCAGATGGAAATGCAGAAATCACCCGTCTTCTGCGTCGCTCACGCTGGGAGCTGTAGACCGGAGCTGTTCCTATTCGGCCATCTTGGCTCCTCCCTCGCCCTGGAGACATTTTTCCCATTGTCTTGGTGATTAACATTTGGCTCCTTGTTACTTATGCAAATTTCTGTAGCAGGCTTGAATTTCTTCCCAGAAAATGGGTTTTTCTTTTCTATTGCATTGTCAGGCTGCAAATTTTCCAAACTTTTATGCTTTGCTTCCTCTTAAATGCTTTGCTCCTTAGAAATTTCTTCCATCGGATACCCTAAATCATCTCTCTCAAGTTCAAAATTCCACATATCTCTAGGGCAGGGGCAAAATGCCAGCAGTCTATTTGCTAAAGCATAATAAGAGTCACCTTCACTACAGTTCCCAGCAAGTTCCTCATCTCCCTCTAAGACCACCTCAGCCTGGACTTACTGTCCATATCACTATCAGCATTTTGAGAAAAGCCATTCAACAACTCTCTAGGAAGTTCCAAATTTTCTCACATTTTCCATCTTCCTCTGAGCCATCCAAACTCTTACAACTTCTGCCTGTTACTCAGTTCCAAAGTCACTTCCACATTTTTGGGTATCTTTGCAGCAGCACCCCACTACTGGGTACCAATTTATTGTGTTAGTCCATTTTCACACTACTAATAAAGAAATACCCAAGACTAGGTAATTTATGAAGAAAAAGAGTTTTAATGTACTCACAGTTCCACATGGTTAGGGAGGCCTCACAATCATGGCAGAAGGCAAACGAGGAGCAAAGACACTTCTTACATGGTGGCAGGCAAGAGAGCTTGTGCAGGGAACTGCCCTTTATAAAACCATCAGATCAGGCCAGGTGCAATGGCTCATGTCTGTAATCCCAGCACTTTGGGAGACTGAGGTGGGTGGATCACTTGAGGTCAGGAATTTGAGACTAGCTTGGCCAACATGGTGAAACCCTGTCTCTACTAAAACAAATACAAAAATAAGCTGGGTGTGGTGGCAGGAAAATTGCTTGAACCCAGGAGGTGGAGGTTGCAGTGAGCCAAGATCACACCACTGCACTCCAGTCTGGGTGACAAGAGTGAGACTCCATCTCAATCAATCAATCAATCCATCAACAAAATCATCAGATCTCATGAGACTTATTCACTACCACAAGAACAGCACACAAAAACCCACCCCCAATGATTCAATTACCTCCCACCCCATGTCTCTCCCATGACATATGGGGATTATGGAAGCTACAATTCAAGATGAGATTTGGATGGGGACACAGCTAAACCATATCAGACAGGAAATTTAGTTTTAAGTGTATCCAGTAACAAGACTGCATCAATCTAATCAAGTACAGGCTCATGCCTGTAATCCCAGTACTGTGGGAAGCCACAGAGGGGAGTCACTTGAAGCCACGAGTTCAAAACCAGACTGGGCAGCATAGCAAGACCCTGTCTGTACAAAAAATTAAATAATTAGGTGAGTGCCGCGATGGGTGCCTGTAGTTCCAGCTACGTGGGAGGCTGAGGTGGGAGGATCACTTGAGCCCAGGAGTTCAGGACGGCAATGAGCTATGATTGAGCCACTGAACTCTACCCTGGACAACACAGCAAAACCCTGTCTCAAAAAAGAAAAATGCTTTTTTTTTTTTTTTTTTCAGTTTTTGCCATGTTCTACTCATTTGTTCTACAACTGAGTGCTTCCTATATGCCAAACTGTCCGGATAAGATTGACTTATAGGTTAATATAGCAGAATAATTTGAATTGTTATTTTTTAGATTTGGTATTATTATAGCAGAAGACCTAAAAAACTAGTTTTTTTATGTTTGAAGTTTCCAGTAATACTTTTTTTTTTTTTTTTTTGAGACAGAGTCTTGCTCTGTCACCCAGGCAGGAGTGCAGTGGTGTGATCTCAGCTCACTGCAAGCTCTGCCTCCTGGGTTCACGCCACTCTCCTGCCTCAGCCTCCTGAGTACAGTATTACTTATTTTTAACAAGACTATTAACCAAACGGCCATAGTTGATCATTGTGTTTAGTTATAATTTCCATTTTTGTAATAAAATTATCTGCTTTTGCACTTGAACTCTTCAAAGCAGAAAGATAAGGGACTGTGGTCTAGCATTAATTTAATATGCCAGAATTGGTAAAAGGAAAGAATTATTCAATATACTCTGTCAAACAGAGTAGTCACCAGTTAACTTCAAATCATTTAAATTACTTCTAGCTGTTAGCAAGGAAATTTCAAATCACTTAAACTTCTTCGAGTTGTCAGCAAGGAACAGAGAGAGAGATAAAAATGGAGATGTGGAAAATAGCTAGAGGGACAAAAGGAGCATAAATAAGGTGTAGGTAGGAAAAGACAATTACTTGTTTAATTTTAAGGTCCATTTTCATAAATGCAAAATGATTCAACATGACTGATGAAGTTGCTCTGGAAGAAGAAAAATTATCTTCTTTGATAGTAATGCCCCTTGATCGTCATCTCAGTAACTTAAAGATGGTCCTGTGCATAAAGGAGCACATTTTCCCACTAGGATATTGAGTAAGGAATCAGTAAAATTAATGAACAACAGAAAGAAGATTTAGGCTTGAAAAGATCTGGTGTAATGTCAGAGAGGCCTGGGGAACCAGCAGTCTGGAACAAATAGCAAACCCTGGAGAGAAAGGGAAGATGAATCATGTAAAGTATTGTTTGTCATAAATACAGCAAGCTGATAAATGTGTAGCATGTGATACAAGAACACCACACATATCAGAATGTATGCTTTATTGGACAGCTGAGAGGAAAGAGTACTGGATTAGTCACTAGGAAAACTAGGGTTTTTGTACTTTGTCTATATATCTTCTTACTGGGGTTCAAGCCTCTTTGTTTCCATTGAAATTATTACATCTCGTATGATATTGTGATATAATTACAATATATAGTTGGTCTTTGTCCCTGGTTTCTGGCATAGAGTTTCTAAATGCCTTGGAATTTCCTGAGTGTTAGGGTTGAGAGGAGCATCTTTTGTTATTTATGGTAAGCCCCTTTCAACCATACCTGAGTTTATGCTAATAAGGTGAGTCTTGAAGGATGGGGGCTGGTTTGCCAGAGGAACCTACAAAGTGATTAGAGGGTAGGAACTTTCAGCCCAAACTCTCAACCTCCAGGGAGGATAGAGGGGCTAGAGATTGACTCAGTCACCAAGGGTCAATGATTTAATCAACTGCCTATGTAATGAGGCCTCCATGAAAACACTAAATGATGGGGTTAAGACAGCATCCAGGTTTGTGAACACATGCAGGTTCTGGGAAAGTGGTATACCCAAAGAGGGCATGGAAGCTCCATGCACCACTGCCCTCAATACCTTGTCTTGGGCATCTATTCTATTTGGCTGTTCCTGAGTTGTATCCTTTATAATAAACCAGTAATAGTAAGTAAAGTGTTTTCCTGAGTTCTGTGAATAATTCTAGCAAATTATCAAACCTGAGGAGGTAGTGTGGGATCCTCCGGACAGGACAGAAGTTGTGGGAAACCTGAGGACACTCTACCTGCAATTGGCATCTGCAGTGGGCTAGGGGCAGATTTGTGGACAAAGCCTATAACCTGTGGAGTTTGCCTAAACTCCCAGTATTAAGGGTCATAACTGAATTGTAGGACACTCAATTGATATCCAGACTGTTGGAGAATTGCTTGATGTAAGGAAAAACCCCATACATTTGGTGTCATAAGTATTTTGTGAGTATAGAAAAAAAAAGGGGCATCTTTTATTTCCATTTTTAAATAGATTTTAGTTTTTAGAGCAGGTTTAGGTTCACAGCAAAATGGAGTGAAAGATACAGAGATTTCCCATATACCCCCTGCATCCACATATGCACATCCTACACCATTATTAACATCCCCATCAGAGAATACTTTTGTCACAACTGATAAATCTACATTGACACATCATTATCCCCCAAATCCAAAGTTTACATTAGAGCTTACTCTTCATGTTGTACACTTTATGGGTTTAGACAAATTTATAATAACATGTACCCATAATTAGAGTATCATAAAGAGTAATTTCACTGCCCTAAGTTCCTCTGTGGTCCACCTGTGCATCCCTCCCCACCCCCAACCCCATTTTGTTTTTAAGTGTTTCTTTACTTCCCCAGTACACAGGCTCCAATGTCACCTTCACTAAAATGAGTTAAAATGAATCAATATAATTTTGTTGTTGTTATTTTTAATTTTATTTAGAAAGTGGGTATTGTTTTTGAAGGGATGCATCAGTAGAAGCCTCTCGTCTATACGCTGCATGCTCACTCATTGGGATAAATACCTGATTTCACCTTCTATGAATGTTCAATAAGAAGGGTGCAAACTAACATCTGCAAAATTCCTACTTTGTACAAAGTACTGTTCTAAACATTCTGTACTGTCACCTCCTTTAAAATTACCACCACTCATCAAGGACCTGAAAATTCAGTAACTTGCCCATTATCACATCACTTGTAAAGGATGGATCAGGGATCACACCAGGACATCATAGCTTCAAGGTTTGTATTTCTCCATCATAATATTTTGTACATACACACTGGTTGTACCAGTGATAGGGACAGGAGGCAGAGTAATTCTAGGCAGAAGAGGCAGGTCCCTGACAAAACCCCACCCTCAAGCCAAAAGGCCTGAAACTGTGGCCCAAAATGAGAACCTACATCCTTGTTTTCCTGTTCAATTGTTGCCTTTTCCTAAACTACCCGTGGCCCACCCTGCCCTCCATCCTGTGCCTATAAAGACCCCAGACTCAGCCAGCAGAGAGGAGAAGCAGTGGGATGTTGGGCTGGATATCACAGAGAAGTGGCTTGACTTCAGAGGGACAGCTTGACAGTGTAACTTTGGAGAAGAATCTGGCCAAAGACAGTCAGACTTCGGGGAAAGATTATGTGCCTGCCCTGTCCCCTTTTCAACTCCCTTTCCCGCTGAGAGCAAATTTCATCAGCAATAAAATCCCCTTCATTTACCATCACTCAATTCATTCATGCAACCTCATTTTTCTTGAACACTGGACAAGAGCTTGAGAGCCACAAGTGTGGATGCAAAAGGCTATCACACTTTCCCTTTGCCCTCGCTGGTGGAGGGCAGCCACCTCATGTGAAAAGGCAGAGGACCCACTGAGCTGTTAACACTTAAGCTGTCCTTGGATGCCAGAGCTAAAAGAGCACTGTAACACACCTTCTGGGGCTTCAGGGGTCAAAGGCAGCCCCCTTGAGGCTGCCATGGGGCCTGCATGGAGTTTGCTTCTGCTGGTGCCCAAAGCACTTGCCCTGGCTCCTGTAACCGCTCACCTGCATGCTGCCTCCTGTGAGGGGTGGAGTGCAGCGGGTCTGAGTGAGTGGAGTTCACTCCTGCCAATGCAGAAGCAGCCAGCTGGTTCCAGCATTCATGGACTCCAGTTCCTGCCTCTTTCTCTCATATGCTGTCTCCCACAAGGAGTTGAAAGCTGCGGGCTGGGTAAACGAGGCACCCCTGCAGTGAATGGGTCATGAAAATATCCTGCTTCACCAGAAATAAGTGGAATGTTAGAAGGAGCATATTTTGAGGGCTTTACATGTTTTCCCACTCATCCTAAACTTGGTTACACCCATTTTAAATAGAAAAAAACTGAAGTTGAGAATGATTGAGTAACTTGCTTAAATCTTGTTTTTTTTTTATTTATAGCAGCTCACTAATACTTCTTAGAGTATTTGTTTATTTATTAGTGAGCTCCATTAGCAGCTCACTAATACTTCTTAGAGTATTTGTTTATTTATCTGGAGAGAATACAATACTAAAATCTATACTCAATTTTATCTTTTAAACTTCATCTTTATAGAAAGACATTGGGAAGCTAGTATTGTTGCCAAACAACAGGGGTTTGGTCAAGGTCCAGTTGCTTGCTGTGAAGAAAGCCAGTCATTGAGATGACAAATATTGCCAGGGAATAAGGCTTTAAGGTGGGTGGTATCAGCCAGGAGATGGGAGATAAGTCTCAAATCTGTCTCCCTAACCCACTAAAAATAGGGATTTATATAGTGGGTAAGGAATGTAGCTACGTAAGGGAAAACAGGAATTAGGGAGGAGTAAGGAAAAGGAATCGGTTAACAGGAAGCAGATCATTGGTTAGGCAATCATAGGGGACGAGGGGTTTAGTGTCTCACTGTCTAGATGCTATTATCTGGTGAGTTTCAGGTCCTTGATACTATCTGGGAGGCCTGAAGGTTAGTTTTCTGACAAAGGAACTCAGATAAGACGAATGTAAGTTTCAAGCTTTATGATAGGGAGTGTCAATTTCTATATTTATTCAAAAAGTCTTGAACATCAGTTCTGTTGGAAAATTGGGCTGGTTTTAGTCCCCCCTTTCTATTATTGGTTCATCAATCATGGGGAATCTTGGTGTTGATCTTTTGGCTGCTTAATGCTGAGAAATGGAGTGCTGGGATAATGATGAGGAATGAAAACACTATGTCTGTAATTGAAGTACTCATGAGTACCTGGTCAGCATTGGGCTTGTTGGAGCACTGTGATCTGGGTACTTCCATTAATGGTTTTAGAACAACATTTTAAGCCACATTTAAATATAAGACTAAGCATGGTGTGTAAAACCAAGATAATTAATAACGTAGATGACCCAACTTTAAAAATACCAGGGAATCGTGAAAACCTGTCCCCTAATCCAGGTCTGTTCTCCTTTACATGTTATAACTGGGAGACTTGCTGTCTTATCCTTCAATATGTACTCCTACTTCAACTGATGTATTAATGTAGGTACAGCAAGATGAATTGGCAATTACATACACCCCTGCCTTGTTCAGTGAGCAAATACTCCAAAGCTATGTGGTTATCTAAAACTACTCTAGCCAAGGAGTCTAGAGACTTTTTTTGGGCAACAATAGCAGTCACTGTTTCACTTGCTGTAATCCACAGGGTAATTTAGAGCTTTCTAAGTACATGTTAATGAGCTGCTACTCCCCACCATGGGAGTGTAACCAAAAAATATCTGGTTCTGTCAAGAATTCTCCTAGGCAAATACTCCTTGGGGACACCTTAATTGGGATCTCTCTCCAAGAGTCCTCTAGTTACCCTGGAGAATAATTTCAAAGAACTAGTCCAATGTCTGACCGAGCTCTGATTGTCTACTGTAAAAGGGGTGAAGAGTATCCTAATAGACATTGCCCTTTGTCTCCTTTCCTAGGCATCTATATGCCCGAGGCCTATTCTCTTGTTTGCAAACAAACATGTAGCCCTCAGGAGCACAGGTCAATGTATCTTGGGTAGAAGCAGTCATTCAGGCTATCTTTTCTAACCAGAGATCAGTTAGATTATTACCAAATCCAGACAAAGCCAAGCCTGCCCAAAAGTCTTCCTGATTCCTTATATCCTGATCAAATGGAGTTCTGTCTGGGTCACCATCAAAGAAAAAAAGTGCTTGCCTTTTTATTTATTTATTTTAGGAAGAGTAAGGAATAGCCTTTCTGGGATGACAAATAGAAACAGGAGGTCTTCCTGGTCCCTAAAAGGGTCCATGTAAGGCATACTCATTACACTATTCTTTTAGGAGTCTTTGGATGTTCAAATGTGCAGATAGAGATATGCAAAAAGTTATGAACTGGTTGGATTAAGGAGTCGTTATGGTCCAGAACAGATTGGAACTTTGGGTCACATATCCAACAGCGGGATAAGGTTGCTTATGAAGCAATAGCTTGTGAAATATGAATTAGTGAATTATCCTTCCATCTATAATCAGGAAGGATCTAGAGAACAGTAACAACCTGGAAAGCACATGTTCCTTTATGATTTCTTATGTAAGGTCTTTGGCTGGACTTTGAATATTGATTTAAAGTTGTAGGAGGGCTCACAATACCATGACTGTTTCCTCTGGAGGGATATTTGAAGGACTAGTTTTACCCAATTTTGGTGAATCCATGGCTTACCTTGTCAGATAAGTGGGTGGTCAGTTGTGACCACAGTTGGTTTTCAGCCTGGTGGGATTTCCAGGTTTTCAGCAGGACTTGTTCCCTCAGTTTCAAATAGTAGAAAGGCACATTGGTAGGGACCTGGAGCCTACTGGAAGCAAAATTAGATGGACTAGTTAATATATTTTCTATTTGTTTTATATATGTTTGGGGGTAGGTAAAATCTTCAAGTGATAGGGAGTCCGGGGGTAAGAGAAATGGTTCCTGTTACTTAGGATGCACATTCTCCTGACCTTACTCCAAGCATAATGGAAACACAGTTACCACCCCTAGATTGCAGAGCTTGAGGAATCTTCTGGAATTAAATACAAAGTAAACATTTGGCAAAATCTAGACTAGTTTTGGAGACTCTGTTCAAGGTAACAGTTTCAGTCACTTGTTAACACATTTTCAAATTTTTTAAAGGGAGGAGGAATAACTGGTTTCCAATCCACTGACTTCATTACCATAGTAACAAATGTAAATGTATTGTTCATATAGGTAGCAGAATGCATAAAAGAATTTCTTTTCTTTTTTAAAAAACAAAGTTTATTTAATTTCTAAAAACTAAGTCTGAGTCTGAGAAATGATATCCCAAAGTCTAATCCAATCACCCTCAAAGCACCCCAGAGCTAGAAAGGATTTCAAAGGAGGATAAAAACAAGATCAGCTTTAACATTAGGCAAAGATCCATGGGTAGCCTTCTTTAAACAATAACAAAAAGAGCTTACTAAAGTTGATACTTAAATATCTGAAGTAATGGAATAGTTCATATAGTTCAATAGTAATGGAACAGAAATTGAATAATCTAAACATTTTAAATCCACTCATGATTTTTATTTGGAACGTGTTTTGGTCTGATCAATGCACATGAGTGTGTTATTGTGGAAATTCCTTTGAAAACAAGACTTTAAAAGAACTACAGGTCTATCCAGCATCCCTAAGTCTGCCAGTACCCTTACCTCTAGCCTATACTTTGACCCAGAGTGCTGACAAAGTGCAGCACTTGCTACCATGCATGTACCAAGGTAGCTTAGTAAAACCGCCTCCTAAAGATGATCACCTCCCCTGTAAGAGGACCAATTTCCTCTGAACTAAGTAAAGCGGCAACTTTTAGAATGAACAAAAGACTTAATGAAACAGAAAGTTGTCTAATCTCTAAAGGTCTTAAAAGTAGGACTTGCCATGACTAATTAAGTGCTGACAACAGAAGAAATTCCAACTCCAGCAAAAGGAATGATACACTATTGTGAAAGCGTTCCCTAGGGTAAGCACAAAATAAACTTTTTATCAGAAAATATTTCATAAATTTTTACTTCTTTTTCAGAGCAGGAGTGGAGGTTTATTTAAAAAGGCTTTAGAACAGGAAAGAAAGGAAGGTACACCTGGAAGAGACCCAAGCGGGTGACTTGAAGAACAAGTGCCTAAATTTCTATGTTTTTACTGTATGTTTGGGTAACATAAGGCATCTAATAGTATTAAATAAATATTACTCCTATTTGGCACATGGATGCAAAGAATATTATGATACTATATATAATTATCTATCCCACTCCTACAGAAAACAATGTTCAGACACAGTGCGAAACAGCCAAGTTATATTTTGAGAACTAAAACAGATGCCACTTCTAATTCAAAACTAAGAAGAAAAACTGTATATTGTAGAACAAAGGCTTTTCCCTTGTGAAATTAATTTTAGTGGCTAACCTCTCAAAAACTTGTAAATGTATGACTTTGTAAAATGTTTTACTCAATATACTTAACTAGTATATATATGCTTTTTCATGTGAAACACAGGAACATAATTTCTATCAGCAATGTTAAAAATGTAATTAAAGAAAAAGAAATCAAATTTAACATAAAAGATAGGCAATAGAGAAATGTCATTTTAACCTTGGTACCAACCTACAATTCTTCCTTGGTCAACCTCTCCTATATTATACCAGATATTCAATTTATTTTCAATATTTCATGAAATTGGACCTCTTACTCATTTAAAGAGTAGGAGAATTTACAATAATTAGTGAAAATTATTCAGTTCTCATACATTAGTTATTTGCCTTTGTGGATATAAAGCTGTGACTCAGTACTTTATCAAAATATAGGTTTATGAAAATATTGGCAATATAAGATTGAAATTTAACAATTACATTTTTAAAACTAAACTGAGAATTTTTATTTTAAGCATGAAACATAATTGTTATAGAAAGTCTTCTGAAACATCACTTGATTTTCAATAAAAACAACTTCACACAATGCAGAAACTATAATGTATCATCCTGCAACAATATCTTTACTTGTCAATCCTAATCTAAAATGTACTTAAACAACAATGAAAATCTCCTTTAATAAATTCATAAAGTCTTATTTTTAACCACTACTGCTCTGTAACAATAATTGGAGTCCCAATATGAGCACTGAGAATGTGATAATAAAATATCAAATGCTGTATCAGTCTTTAAATAAAGACACTGAAGCCTCTCGCCAACTGGCATCAGGTGTAGTAAGTACATCAGAGAAATGTGAGTAATCCAAGGAAGTCCCCTGAAATCAGCAGTACCATCTGCCACAATTTAAAACATTAAGTGTAAAACTCTGTTCTAATTATTTTATAGAAGTTCTATTTCACACTTAATATTGTTAAAATATTTGCAAACTTATAAAATTCACTATATAAAGGGTTTTGAACTTCTTCAGCTAAACACTTCCTCATTGCCAGAAAAACATTTCTAATGAAAGAGAGTATATCCATGAATATCTGAGACTGAAGAATAAATTACTTCTTATGGTCATAGCCAATTACAATACAAGATAAAAAAATTCACAATTTGAAGAGAAAAAAAACAGCAAATGTAATTCCTCAGAAAGACCCCTGGAAGGGCCAACTTCTCTAGATTTCAAAGAATATTGGGGCCAAACAGCATTACAAAAGAATATCATTTTCTTTCATTCCATTGGCTCGTAACTATATTCAGACCAGTTTTGAAGAATGCACCCAAGTGGAGCCATTCCTAGATCAAATCCTGTGTTCCCTTGAGCACATTGACACACACACACATAAGCAAATAAACAATTATCAAAATACAATCTAACTGCAGCAGTGACTAACAAGCCACGAGAGTTCAAACAGTTGGGGTGTTTTTTACTCTCATGCCAGTCAATTGGGCTTTTCCAACCTGCAAAAAATGGAAATTCCTTTGGAATTCCCCAAATTGAGGAGTAGCTCCCACTGTCTAGTACCCATAAAAGACACTCACCTTTATGGATACAGATGTCAAATTTCAAAGCCTGTCCTTCTTAAGTAATCAAGAATATGGTTGGGGCCAGCAGCAGTGAGGGAAGAGAGAGAAACAAAAGCCCACCTCTGGATGAATATAGCTGGGCAGCTGCTGGGAGGTTTTCCAGATCTCTCTAGCCTATGGCCACTGAGCCACAAGCACTGCAATCCAAGTCACAGCACCAGAATTTTATTGCTGAATGCCTGGGTGTTGGCCAAGCTGCGGTTTCTCACTGTATCGAAAGCTATCCATTGAAACAATGAGTATTGCTAGGGAAGAAGGTTTTAATGTGCATGATGTCAGCCACGAGATGGGAGATAAGTCTCAAATCCACCTGACTAAAATTAGAGTTTTATAGATTGGGGAAAGAATGTAACTACGTGTGGGAAAACAGGAATTAGGGAGGGATAAGGAAGAGGAGTAGGTCAACAAGAAGCAAGTGGTTGGTTAGTCAGTCATGATGGTTGAGGGGTCTGATGTCTCACCATCTGGATGCAGGGGTCTGGTGAATTTCAGTTCCTTGATGCTATCTGAGAGGCCTGATAGTTGGTTTTCTGACAAAGGAACTCAGGTAAGACAAATGTAAGTTTCAAGCTTTATGATGGGGAGGGCCAATTTCTATATTTATCCAAAAAATCATAAACATTAGTTCTGTGGGAAAATTGAGCTGGTTTCAGCACTATTCAGCCAATTGAAACAGAGCTCACCATTTTTTCTAATGTAATAAATACATATTTAATATATCTTTTTTTACTTTTTCAAATTTACAATAATCCTAAAATAAGGATAGTATTATTTGAAGCTGAGAAAAACATAGTTACACATAGATTATTACTGCATCAAAATGTTTACAGGGAAATATTCTCTCCTGAAGCCAAACTCCCACAGCAACTTTACAAGTGAGCCTCAGAGCAAGGAAATAACTTGGTTAAGACCATGCAGCTAGAGGACAAGAGTTGGGATTCAAACCTGATAAATCTGTCTTTGAAAATTTCACTACCGGCCACCCACCAATTGTTCTCAACTTTTTGTGCAAGTTAAAATAATCTGGGACCTTAAAAAATATCACTAGGCCAAGGCTGTACCCAGAAACAATTAAATGAGAATTCTCAGGAGGATCATGGCCCTGGCATCAGTGTTTTTCTGTTTCTTTTTTTTTCTTTTTTTTTTTTTTTTTAACGTTCTAGGTGATTCTAACGGGCACCCAGTTTTGAGGATCACTGCATAATGACTCATCGCTATTCCTGGTACACTCCTAACTCCTAGAAGGCAACTGTATTTAAGAAGTATTTATAGAGCTCTAAAAATGATGCCAATATGTTAAAAAACTTATTATCCATGTGTTCAAGAACTTAGTAAACTAGTATGAAGATAACAGATGTATTTATCAGCTAAATAACAATACAAGGTTGTGCTGTATTGGTTGATTTGGAGACAAATGCTGTAGAACCTAGGGTTTCAAGGATAGATTTAGGACATCCTCAGATTACCAGGCTAGTTTTTCTGCATAAGTATATATTTAATTCCAAGACTGATTGATGGATAGATGAATAAAGAGATTATTCATAGCTTTTGTCAGATTGTCAGTATGATCATTGATGCAGAAAAGGCTAAGAATTACTGCTGAGGGTTCAGAAGAGGGAAAGCTGCAGATGATGCAGTGGTCAGAGAGATAATTGCAAAGAAGATAAAACACATGCAGGGCATTGAAGGAGCCCAGTATGATGATATGAGAGGAAGGAAGGAAGATCCAGAGTGGAGCAGGAACAAAGCTGTGGAGGCAAAAATATTCCCCCTAGTTTTAGGGTATTGTGAGGGAAGGTTAGCCTTGAGGCTCCTTGGGAAATTTGTAAGTTAAATGTCAGGGGTGATTTTTTCTTCCTTCCAGATCTCTCACTAATTAATAGATTGCTTTTATAAGACTGTGAGTGAAAGGCTTAGTGCTCTAAGAAGATGCTCTAAGAAGACAGAAGGCACTTCTACAGATTGCTTTATTTTCTGTTCAATATAATATTCGGTAACAGTCAAGTATCACCTCCAGTGGCTCCTCTGATTTCTGTGATGAGGACTTTATTACAATTGTTTCCATGTCCAAAGAGAATTAAAGGCATCCTCTACAATGTCTCCCTTGTCCATCTTAGGAGGGACAGCCAAGGAGAGGTTGACCCACAGGCAAGCTCTGTAAATAGGGACTTCTGTCTCTCAAGGTAACCTGATGTGACTGGCAGGGATGACACATAATTCCACATTTCCCTTCCTCTTTTGAACTTCTTTCAAAGAAGGATGCATGGAAAATTTCCCTGACATAGGGCAAAATATAAATATTCAAGAGCATCTCATGCATTTATTATCTTTACCTTGTCATATATATAAATTATCACTAGAAATAGAATAGGCTAGGCTTTGCAACACTGTCCTCTCCTGATGAAAAGTAACCAATTCCATATGGTTAAGAGTAAAGGAAATGCTGTTACATGGCAAATAACCAGGAGTCTCTTACCCCTTTGGTCTGCTGAAGCATGATTATCTAAGTGTCTCTTGGAATAAGAGCTGCCACTTTAGTGGATACTAATTATGTATTAAGAACTGGGCTAAAGACATTGAATATATTAGGTTATTCAATCTTCACAAACAATGTTGTGAAAAAATATTATTAACCTTAATTTCTACTTGAGGGAATTCTGGCTTAGAAATGTAAGTAGCCTGCCTAAGATCACACATCTGGTAAATAGTAAAGCCAGGGCAAACCCAGATCTCTTGATTCTCTGCCGCTACAGGATACAGCCTTCTGGTACAGATTTAAGTCCAAGTTTGAAACATGATAGTAATACCTTGAGAATAAGATGTCATCTGATGGCGATGAATGGAGGATGTATTGGAGAGGGAATTGCCTGGGCTTAGGAGGAATAGTTAGGAACACACTAATATAGTACAGTTTTCCATATCAGATACTTTTCAATTAGTTTGGAAGTGACCTGTTTTAACAGTTATATTCATTCAATAGAGATTCTATAAATTATGGTAGAAAACAATGTAGCTATTAAAAACAATGAAGCAATACTCTATATGGATAAAGAAAGATGTCTGAGATATGTTTTCCAGTAAATCAAACAAAATATAGAATATCCTGTACAGTTTTCTACTTTCTGATGAAACGGATATATGCATAAATTCGTTAGTAAATATAAAAATATTCATGGAAAGACACACATGAAACTGGAAATAATGGCTGTCCTTGTGTGGCTAGGTAATGAAGTGGGAGGGAAACAGAAGTTTCATTGGAGATACCTTTTTACCTTTTGGATGTTGGGCAATGCACATGTATTACCCATTTAAACACAGAGGTGTTCTACCTGTATGATGACACAGATGGAGTTCTCAATGGCAAGGTTGATATTTGAAATAAACTTGCAAATTTTAGTTTTAGAAACCTTAGTAAAATGAGGTATTTTATGAAGCAAACCAATGACGTAAGTTCATTTATTGGTCCTGAAGGGACATATGCAGGCTATTGAAGGAATATATTGTTCAGCATATGTACACAGACTTTTGTACTTGTTTATGTTTGAATTAATATGTTTTTTCTTTGAGACTGAATTTTTAAAATATAAGATCACTAACAAGCCATATTTTGAGGGGACAAATTAATAAGTAGATTGGAAGAAATTCTATTGAATGTTGGAAATACAAAGTATATGAAAAGTCTAAAATGTTTTTACAAAGTATTTCCCTCATTTTCCCATCCCCAACTCACATGCAAAGTTCAGAATACCAGAAAACTTGCTATGAGTAAATGAGAAAACTGAAATAGATACCAAATGTTTTGTTCCCACACAATAATCTTCCTTTTCTTTCACTTATAATTAACATTTTACATTTTTAAACTTTATATATTGCTTAATTTTTGCAAAATCTTCCCCTTCCAGTAACATCAGTATATGTAAACCCCAGAAAAATCTATTGTTCCCCTTTGTCCATCTCAAGGGCTTGGATGGATTTTGGTGAAAACCCAATACTGATTTGAAAGAAGAAGAAGAAGAAAAAAAAGAATGTACTTTTCACTCCCAATCTTTCTCTGCTATATTGAGCAATTTTCTGGTATGTTTCTATTTGCCTTTCTTATACTGTCTGCCTGGTGACAGAGACTGATTTCTCAAAAGCAAACCTATATTTGAAATAAGCCCACAACATTCGGTTTTAGAATACTAGTAGAAAGATCAAGCATGCATTTTATGAGGCATGCCAGATTCAGAATTATGCAAAACAATTTTTCATTGCATAAAAATAAAAGTATAAACATGCCCTAAACCCATCATTTTTCCTATTCTCTAAAGTAACATTCTTATTTCTCTGAGTTCTTTTCAATTTTTCAAAAGATTAAGACATTCTTAGTCATACCAAGCTTTCTTAAATTAGGACAATTTTCTGATGCTTTGTGTACTTACAAAAATATGCGCATGAGTTTTCTGAAATTTAAACCCACTTATTTTATGGAACCCCCTTATTAGCAAAAACAATTTATATATGCCAAAACAAGCCATTTTATATAGAAATTCCACTAAGTAATAAGGAGATGAGTGTTATTATATTTAATACTTTCTTTACATTATTTCCTATGTTTTTAAAATCTAGAATTATTTCTTTTTTTAGTTAAAATTGGGCTAAATTGGATTTTCTAAAATCCAATTATTTTAAGAGATCAGACAATGGAGACTATTTACTAATGGCAGAACAAGAAGCAGTTCTACCAGAAATAGAAGCCAGTTTTTATTCCATATTGTGCTAATGTTTCTGACACAACCCACATTTCTTGGAAATAAATTCTGAAAATTAAAACAGAAGTATTAGAACCCATTTGAACTGTAGCAGCTATTTATATTGGTGTGACTCAAAGCGTGGGTCGCAGACTGATGCTGGTCCTCAAAGTGTTAGTTGTTCATATTGAGATAGGAAGAAAACTTGAGTTGTTTAGAAACTTCTACAGCAATTTGATATTGCTACAACATCCAAGCACACAATTTAGTAATTAGTTTTTACACTTTTCAACAAAAATATCAATCTGGCAGGAATTGGAAATGTAAAAATCTTATTTTTTACCACAGAGAGTCTGAGAAGCACTGCTCTGGAGAACATTTGTGAGACTCTGGAAGAGTTTCAGGTGGAGAAGAAAATGGATAAGAAACAACTCTCTGGTGGAAGAAAAAAGGAGGAAGGGAGGGAGGAAGGAAGCAAGGGAGGAAGGAAGGAAGGAAAGAAGGAAGGGAGAGAGGGAGGGAGGGAGAGGGATGGGGAAGGATGGAGGGAGGGAGGGACTTAAACTACTCAGCAAGAGACACAAATGAACACAGTAGAAGACTGAAAATGTATGTCCCATGTGAAGGAAAGATTAATTTTCCCCTTGATAGTGTTCTCATTGACTGTGAATTCTCTGTTTAAGTCAGCCTCTTTCCAGCCTCAGGTGACAGAACCCAACTCAACATAGCATAAACAGAATGAGATAACCCATTGACTTGCATAAGCGGAGACTCTCGGTATAAAGCTTGTCACATGGATTCTAAAGATTTGAGGTTGTTATTATTATTTATTCATTTATGCTGTCCCACTCCTTCCCCTACCCCTCTCTCCCATCATTTCTCTGTCAGGATTGTCCTATACTGTTTTACTGTAGATGGGATTCTACCATGTAGTGGGGAAGAGGGCGTAGCTTTTGATGGCACATGGTTTATGTCATCTTACCTTAGCCACTTCAGAGGTAAGGGGGAGCCTAAGAGAGCAGACATAAAATACCCAAGGAGTATTCTAACGGCCCCACTTATGCAGTGTGCTCAATTTTGTACCATTTCTCATAGCCAAGGAGAGAGGAGTATACATCTATGCACATGTCTGTGGCCAGGGTGGGTTAGACTGGGTTAGGGTGCAAATGGACAACTATGATCAATAGCCCCACTGGAAGCACATTGTTAAGGGCAAGTTCCCCAGCGATAGGGAGTTGATGCTATAGAAGAATGGAAGAAGGGCTGAGCAGAACAAGCATGGAATCCAACAAATATGAGAAGTAGCAGGTGGTAGAAGACATAAGAAAAAATTCAATCAGGAAAATGAAAAGGGAAGAAGTGCTCATCCCCAGCAGCTTGAGAAAAATAAGATGATATGTTTTTACAATTCTGTTTTCTCTCTCATACATGAGGTACTGTGTTTATATATGAAAATAGTCTGACCCTAATTTGCCCCAGAATTAGAGAGGTTCAGAGTCTTGCTTATGGGACCTCCTATAGACTGGACTCCTATAGACTCCTGATAGAGGTGTGTGTGATGATCACTATACCCTCTGTAAGACAGACTTCAAGCCAACTGGGTGCCAAATGCTCTCTGATACAAGTCTCCATAGCCCTGTATATATTTAGGCTCTGACTCACTCAGGGTTCTAGAAATAATTGTGGTCTTAAGCAGAAGGGATTTGAAGAGCACTATGTTGACAGCCTTACCTTATGTATCATCTTGCTTCTGACAACTGAGTATTTATCTTGATTATAGGAACCAGTTTCCACTTCTACCCTTGTATGGCTTTCTCAGCTCGCTGCACAGTTCAAGCCCCTATTTAATAACCCATACAATATCCTTGTTCTTCTAGAAGCAAGGCCTGTGTTTGTGCTAGGCCCTAGTGTTCAGATATGGGCTCAGTACTCTGGTGACTGAAACAATTGGCCCCTGCCTATTGGGCTATCAGAGTAACATCTGTTCCTGATATCCCTTTAGTTGCATCTATTATGTCACCACATTCTTCTAGGTTAAATTCACCCAGTTCATAGAGCTCAACTCAGTTTAGTTGGTATCTGCAGCACCTGATCTATTTCAGGAGGCACATCTATTTCTAGGTTAGTGTTTCCTACAATCTTTACTGTCCCTTTGCTGTTAACCTGATTTTTATATGACCAATTACAAATATAATTCATGGAATTAAGAACAACTCAAAAATATTTGCAGGGTCAGATATTTGATCATTCTTCTAATCTCCCAATTCTGCATCTGTTGATTTCCATTGATGCCATTCTGTTTAGTGTGCCAGAACCAGCTCAACACATTTGCCCTGTTGATAATGGAAACATGATCTGCTCAAATTATCTTTATGAATTGAGAGATTATAATATTACTTTGTAAAATGGAGAACACAATGATGGCTGAGCATATTTGTTACTTGCTTAGTCTGCCAGTAAACCAATGGGTGCATCTACTTCCATCAGAGTAGCTCAGCATGTTGCTTATTGGGTCAGATTCTCCTGCCTCAAATACTGTTGTAAATGTCTTTGTAAGCCCCAATTAACGCTTTTAGGCTATTAAGGGGTGTAACAGTGTTTAGCAGACTATTTTGCCGACCAAAAAAAATTCTTCTGCACTGGTAATATTCAGACTGATGGGTGAAGAAGAGAAAACTCAGTAAAACATGAGTTAGGACTCAGAATTTAAAGATTCATAATTAGGTTCACAGTGTATGGAAATTTTAGTTTTGAAGCAAAGGAAACTAAAAATAAACTTAAATATAATCAGGAAAAGCAAAGGAGGAGTTTAAAAGTCACAATCCTTTGTTCTTATTTATAAATTGAAGTGATACTGGTCATTAGAGAAATACAAACCAATGCCAATTAGAATGGCAATCATTAAACAGTCAGGAAACAGAAGATGCTGGAGAGGATTTGGAGAAATAGGAACACTTTTACACTGTTGGTGGGAATGTAAATTAGTTCAACCATTGTGGAAGACAGTGTGCAATTCCTCAAGGATCTAGAACCAGAAATATCATTTGACTCAGCAGTCTGATTACTGGGTATATACTGAAAGGATTATAAATCATTCTGCTATAAAGATACGTGCACATGTATGTTTATTGCAACACTGTTCACAACAGCAAAGACTTGGAACCAACCCAAATGCCTATCAATGATAGACTGGATAAAGAAAACGTGGCACATACACACCATGGAATACAATGCAGCCATTAAAAAGGATGAGTTCATGTCCTTTGCAGGGACATGGATGAAGCTGGAAATCATCATTCTCAGCAAACTATTACAGGAACAGAAAACCAAACACCGCATGTTCTCACTCATAAGTGGGAGTTGAACAAGGAGAACGCATGCACATGGGGAGGGGAACATCACACACCAGGGTCTGTTGGGGGATGGGGGACTAGGGGAGGGATAGCATTAGAAGAAATACCTAATGTAGACAATGGGTTGATGGGTGCAGCAAACCACCATGGCGTGTGTATACCTATGTAACAAACCCACATGTTCTGCACATGTATCCCAGAACTTAAATTATAATAAAATAAATAAATAAACTGAAGTGATAAAGACAGCAAATCTGTAGAAAAACACTTCAAAGAGAGACAATTAAGAATATTAACCTGAATGCAAAATTGTTTTGAGATCGTACTCTAGAATTGAGAGTTGGCATATAAAAGGGGGGTAATAGGAGGATTCTAAATTCCCAGCAGATATCAGACTGCATATCCCAAATATTTTTTATTCTCCTGATCAGTAAACATATTTCTTAGGAATTTGGACAATCAGAACTTGGAGTGCCCAATACAGAATAAAGTCAAAACAACTTTGACTGCCCCTAAGGATTGTAAATGAATGGTGTTAAGTTGTATATGTTGTGGCTTTTTGCAAAATGGAGAGTCTGGTCCAAACTGACATATCAAATGCAATTTATACCAAATAAGTGCATAGGAAATTAAATAATAAGAACAGAATAACTATGAAACTTACATTTTATGCTTCACACCTCTTACTTTTCCTGATTTCTTCTCTTTTTAATCACAATGTTTATTTTATTTTTCCCATTATGGATGAAACCTAATGATTAGAGAAAACAAAGATATGGAAAATTATAAAGACAGAAGAGCGAACCCACCAGAAGCCCTAGCATCCAGAAGCAATGTGGTCCACTGTTGGCTATTGCTGTTCATTTCTTCTGAGCCTTTAAAAATACATGTTTTCATCATTGTGTATATGCCTTGATACGGTTTGGTTGTGTCCCCACCCAAATCTCATCTTGAATTGTAATCCTCATAATCCTGATGTGTCATGGGAGGTAATTGAATCATGGTGGTGGTTTCCCCTATGCTGTTCTCATGATAGTGAGTGAGCCCTCATGAGATCTGATGGTTTTATAAACATCTGGCATTTCCCCTGCTGGCACTCATTCTCTATCCTGTTGCCCTGTGAAGAGGTGCCTTCTGCCATGAATGCAAGTTTCCTCAGGCCTCCCTAGCCATGTGGAACTGTGAGTCTATTAAATCTCTTTTCTTTATAAATTACCAGTCTCCGGTATTTCCTTATAGCAATGTGAGAAAGGACTAATGCATACTATTTTTAATCTGGCATAATATTTACATAACTTTTAAATATAACCAAGTTACTGACAACCCTTTAGATACATTTTAATGATTTTACAATGATACATAATTTACTTAGGTATTCATCTAATGAGCATTATTTTGTTTTCACTCTTTTCAGTATTGTCAGTCAGGCTGGGATTAACATCTTTGTTCTTTACTCTTCTTTGGCATCTAGCTGAGAATGCACTCTTGTGTAACAACCCACAAGAATATGTTTACTATGTAACTAGCATTCATCTTTCCATTTAGCTTTTTTTATAAATTTGATGGCATCACTGAAATAGAGTTTCTTGCTGTAAACATAAGCAGCAGGAAAATGTTGCATGCTATCAGATGTACATTAGGCTTATCTATGGATTAGTATTCTTTTTAAAATTCTGTATTACTAAAGAATGGATATATATATCACAGTAAGAAATGAATTCTACTAGAATTCATCCACGTAAGCCTTCTGCAACAGTGTTTTACTACCCACTACTAACAACATAGCACAAAAACAGCTGAATAAAGGAATATTTGAAGCCACAAACACTACAGTATTTTACAAACCTTGTCTCTTATTAAGGAACAAGTAGAACTAATGTCATGCAGATTATTCTAAACTGCTGTGTTGTATGATATATTCCAAGTAATTCCATTTTCAATAATGGATTAGGGCTGTTCATTCTTTTGGAAATTCAAAATAAATCTCATTATGAAGCTGCAAACCATTCTGAGGAAAACAAATATAAAAACAAGATGAACTTTTATGTCCTTTTCAAGTCTGAACTGCTATGAAAACACTATGATTAGGAAATGACATGTTTTAATGACCAAAATGTTTTCAATGATGCTATTAAAAATTTCTAAGCTATCTCATCTGAATCTAATACATTTTCAAGTTTTGTTGGTTTTTACCTCAGAATCCTTCGCATCTATCTATTCTTTTCTATCTATCATTCCTAGACTTCTGAACTGTTACTGATCAAACTCCCTTATTAGGTATTGCTTTTTAGCTTGCAATCCAGATATAGGTATATAGATTTATTTGTTTATCAATTATACAAATGCACCACTGTATTAACATTTATACATTGTAAAATTATACAATGATAAATGAAAAATGTTTAAAAGTAGATATAAATACAAACAGAAGTTCAAATATTTCTTCTTGCCCATTCAGTGGCTGGCCTTGTATGCCACTTGGGTTATATTCCCCACTCTGAGAACTGGCCTGGACTGTAACTTGCAAACTGTTCTCTTGCCCCCTTTCTCACCCTTTTTCTGTCTGGTATGGTTTGGCTCTATGTCCCCACTCAAATCTCATGTTGAATTATAATCCCCAAAGTTGGGAGAGAAACCTGGGGAGAGGTGATTGGATCATGGGGGTGGATTTCCCCCTTGCTGTTCTTGTGATTGTGAGTGAGTTTTCATAAGATCTGGTTGTTTGAAATTGTGTAGCACTTCCCCCTTCACTCTCTCTCTTTCTCCTGCTCCTGCCATATAAGATGTGTTTGCTTCCTGTTTCCCTTCTACCATAATTGTAAGTTTCCTGGGGCCTCTCCAGCCATGCATCCTGTATAGCCTGCGAAATCTTGAGTCAATTAAATCTGTTTTCTTTATAAATTATGCAGTCTCAGGTGGTTCTTTATAGCAAGCCCAGAATGGATCAATACTGAAAATTGGTAAGAGAGAAGTGGGACATTGCTATAAAGATAACTGAAAATATGGAAACAACTTTGGAGCTGAATAACAGGCAGAGGTTGGAACCATTTGGAGGGCTCAGAAGAAGACACGAAGATGAGGGAAAGTGGGACTTGTTAAATGGTTGTTACCAAAATGTCCATAGTGATATGGGCAGTGAAGTCCAGGCTGAGGTGGTTTCAGATGGAGATGGGAACTGGAGTAAAGGTCATTCTCGCTATACTATAGCCAAGTTACTGACAGCATTGTGCCCCTGTTCTAAGGATCTGTGGAACTTTGAATTTGAGAGAGATGATTTGGGATATCTGGTGGAAGAAATTTCTAAGCAGCAAAGCATTCAAGATGTGGCCTGGTTGCTTCGAACAGCATATGCTCATATATGTGAACGAAGAGATTATCTGAAACTGAAACTTATATTTAAAAGGGAAGCAAAGCATAAAAGTTTAGAAAAAATTCTCAGCCCATCCATGTGGTAGAAAAGAAAAACCCATTTTCTGGAGAGGAATTCAACACTGCAGGAATTTGCGTAAGTACAGAGGAGCTGAATGTTAATAGGCAACACAATGGGGAAAATGCCTCCAGGGCATTTCAGAGACCTTTGTGGCAGCCCCTCCCATCATAGGCCTGGAGGCCTAGGAGGGAAAAATCATTTCATGGACAAGGCCTAGGGCCCTGCTGCTCTGTGTAGCCTCAGGACATGGAGCCCTGCATCACAGGCACAGCTGCTCCAGCTCCAGCCACAGCTAAAAGGGACCAAGGTACAGCTCTTCTTGTTGCTTCAGAGGGTGCAAGCCCTAAGCCTTGGCACATTCCACATGGTGTTGAGCCTACAGGTGTGCAGAAGGCAAGAGCTGAGGGTTGGGAGCTTCTGCCTAGATTTCAGAGGATGAATGGAAATGCCTGGATATCCACTCAGAAGTCTGCTGCAGGGGTAGAACCCTCATGGAGAATCTCTACTAGGGCAGAGCAGAGAGGAAATGTGTGGTTGGAGCCTCCACATAGAGTCCCCACTGGGGCACTGCCTACTAGAGTTGTGAGAAGAGGGCCATCATCCTCCAGACCCCAGAATGGTAAATCCACTGACGAGTTTCACTGTGTAACTGGAAAAGCCACAAGTACTCAATGCCAGCCCGTGAAAGCAGCTACAGGGGCTGGACCCTGCAGAACCACAGGGCTGAAGCTGTCCAAGGCCTTGGGAGGCCACCCCTCACATCAGTGTGGCCTGGATCTGAGATATGGATTCAAAGGAGATTATTTGGGAGCTTTAAGATTTAATAACTGCCCTGCTGAAGTTCAAACTTACGTGGGACCTGTAGCCCTTTTTGTGTTGGCCAGTTTCTCCTTTTTGGAATAGGAGTATTTAGCCAGTGCCTGTACCCCCATTGTATCTTGGAAGTAACTAATTTGTTTTTGATTTTACAGGCTCAGAGGTGGAAGGGACTTGCCTTGTCTCACATGAGACTTTGGACTTGGACATCTGAGTTAACACTGAAATGAGTTAAGACTTGGGGGACTGTTAGAAGGAATGATAGAATTTTGCAATGTGAGAAGGACATGAGATTTGGGAGGCATAGGGGAGGAACGATATGGTTTGGCTTTGTGTTTCCACCCAAATCTCATGTTGAATTTCTAATCCCCAGTGTTGGGGAGGGACCTGGTGGGACATGATTGGGTCATGGGGGCTTATTTCCTTCTTGCTGTTCTTATGATAGTGAGTAAGGTCTCACAAGATCTGGTTCTTGGAAAGTGTGTAGCACTTCCCTCTTCACTCTCTCTCTCTTCCTCCTGCTCCCACCATGTAAGAGGTGTTCGCTTCCCCTTTGCCTTCTGCCATGATTGTAAGTTTCCTGAGTCATCCCCAGCCACGCTTCCTGACAGTCTGTGGAATCATGAACAGATTAAACCTCTTTTCTTTATAAATTACCCAGTCTCAGGTATTTCTTTATAGCAATGTGAGAACAGACTAATACATTGTCCAACCTCAACCCATCTGTCAGTGGCCTGTTTAAAGTGCAAATATGACCATGTTATTCACCTTTTAAAAAGTATTCTATAATTCCAAATTGACAGAAAGGTAAAGTAGAAACTTCTTAGGTTATCATATGAGGCCTTTTATTGTCTAGTTCCATTCTCTCATTATTGATCTATGTTCTAACTAAAAAAACTACTCCGTTTTCTGAAATTGAATGCTCTTCATACTTTTAATTTTTATTACAGTGTTTCTTTTAACCAGAATATGCTTCCTTTGGCTGCCTCCTCTACTACTATTTAGAGATTTAGCTCAACAATTTAACATTTGAGATTTAGCTTGACAATTTTATCTTCTATGATATATTTCCGGACACCTTTTGCCAATTCTCTATTTCCCTCGTAACAACTATTTTATTGCATTAAAATTGTTTATGTGCTGTATGAGTCTACCTCTAAGTTGAGATTCTAGAGACAAGTAATCTGACAGAGTCATCTTTGTAGATATTGCAACCTCATACATCTGTGGCAGTTAGAATAATGCCTGGCACATAGCAATAAATGTTTGTGGAATTAATGAATGAATGGCAGTCCATACCAAAATTACTGGAGAAGACTTAACATATTCTACCTGGTGGCAAATATTACTTTGCAAAAATATTCATTTAGTTATGAAGATATAATTTATCTAAGATCAAGTATTTAGTGTCTAGAATGAAATACCGAGTTTAAAATAACTTTTAAAAATGAGTGACAGAGTTCATAAAAGTACCCAATGTTTGGAATGTTTATACCAATGCCTCTCCTGGTTAGCAAACCTGGCTACTACTTAAAGGACAATTGGATTAGGAAGAATATTTACATTGAGCATTGACATGTGACAACTATATAAAGTCAAGATTTTCAGTTAACTAAACTAATATTTTCCATTGCTCTTTAATAGCCTTCAGCATCTTTACAAGGTTGAGTTCTATTTCTATTTCATTTAAACTTTTTAAAACTTATGAATTACTGTTAAATTTTTAGGAAATTCCCATTTAGCATTTGCTAATATGATCATTTTTCTCCTTTAAGTTACGGTGTAATAAGTTATATTGATTTATTACCTGATATTGAACCATCTGCATTCCTGTACCATACCTTTCTTGGTAAAGGACATTATTCTTCTGATAGTCATGTATTATATTTGCTAACATTTCATCTTGATGTTTGGCATTTGCCTTCATAAGAGTAATAGGTTTATATTGTTGATGAGTAATTTAATTTCTTATTTTGTTTTAGAAATCACATGAAATAAGCATTGAATCAAACTTACCTCAAAGGTTGAATTTAGGAAGGAAATTCTAGCATTTCTATCAAGTCAGGACTTATGATAGCTAACATTCATCAAGTGCTTATTTTGTGCCAATTACAGTTCAGTTCTTTATGTATTAATTCATTTAAACCCTACAGCATCCCATGAACCAGAAATTATTATTACTATCCTCATCTTGGGTCAGACGAATTGAGACACAGAGATGTAAAGTAGCCAGAGTCATATAGAAGGTAAATTGCAGAATCAGGGTTTGAACTCAGGCATTCTGGATCCAGAGCCTACATTCTTTACCAATATGCATTCTTTTCCCCATCATGTTGCTGAGGAAAACATAAATCTCAGGAATTATTTGTCTGAAGAATCTGACATAATCATTGTTAATTGATCTAAGACTATTTAAATAATGTAGAATTTATAAGAAAAATACCCTAACTACATACCATCAATTAATAATATAGATTGGAGACTAACTGTATTTAACTATTTAAAAATGTAGTTAAAAATATTACCAAAGTAATAACACTGTTTTTTTGTTTGTTTCATCTTTTCAGTAATCTTGACACAGAAGAGCTCTGTGGTAAGTGTTTCTTTAAGATCAGTCAAACCCATTACTTGCTTAAGAAGGAAAAAGAGTATTGTCTGATATATATCAACCTTGGAATTAATGTTGTATATTAGGAGTTCAAAAAAAAAGGAAAAATTAGTCGAGATCTCAAGGGATTTATCTTTATCCATGAATTTTGCTCAAAGCATGTATTTCACTCCAGAAAGAGTTGGGCCTCATTAGTTTGTTCATAGAAGAAGAATTGTTACAATCAGTACATTAGTTTCACGAGAGCAAATTCTCCACAATTTGAATATATTTTTAAATTGATGTTTAATACAACTTCATTATTCTCTGCATGATATATTGTGCAGAGCCTTTTGTTACTATCTTACAAAGCTCTCTTCTTGAAATGTAAAAATAACTTTGTCTTTTACCTGCCTAAACCATTCTGGAGTTGTAAATGTCACTTGCAAAACAAGTGATTCAATGGGGACAGATACATCTTTACAAATGCCTGGTTTAATAGTCTCTTCATTTATTTTCTTCATCTTTATGGTTGGAACAATAGTTAAAGATTAGAAATATGGAAAGGTAAAATTTTAAAATTTTATTATTTTATGAAAAAATAGAACATTATGAGACTATTCAATTTGAAACAGCTATCTTTCTCTGAATACTGGAAGGTTTAATGTTTTATGTTTTAAGATAAATGTTTAAGATAATACTTTTATTTAAGTTCGATCTTATGGTCTAGGCTGCTCAAAACATTTTTGGTAGTTAGAGTTGAGTTTTGTCTGAGAACTCCTCACTGAAACTATCAGCACTTTCTGAACATCTTCTAATTCTTACAGTTTCAGAATTTACCAAAACCATAAAAAAGGCCATTTTCTTATATTCAAGAGTGGTTATTTTCCATTTCATCAAAATGGTAGAGCAACACCAAAAGACATTATACAAGAACAAAATATCAGAATACAGGGTTTCAAGGCAATAACTGAACAAAATGAGCATAATCTCCAACCACGACCTTTCAAATTTTCCAATGATTGTAAAAAACTCATGCTTCTTATCCTAGCATAGTGTCCATCTCAGGTTCAGGGAGGAAAATCCAATTGAAATTCAAGATATGTTTATGGAGGAGCAAGGTACTCTGGTACCAAAGCAGGACATGCTTTTGTTAGTTCTGAAATACCAACAGGGAAAATCAATCCATTCTTTCAGACACAGTCAGATGGTAGCATTGTGCACACATGGTTAAGTACCTGAAAGTGCCCATATGGACCATTGCCGTGAGGCTTTATGATGAATAGCAGTCACCATAAAGGCCAAGTTGTGGTCCACTCTCATCTATGTGCACACGGGCCTGGTCAGCGAAGTGAAAAGATAAAATGGAGAACACAAGATTATCTTGATAATTTCATTAAGGTGGCAGACCCATTTCCCTAAAATGTCTAGCTATGTCAGGCCAAAGTAATTATTTCCGCAAATCATTCATTTATATCTATTTTTTGTTTTTCACATAACTTTGCCTGGGTAGGCCACAGCTGATGACAAAGCAAACTGTTACAAGGGCTTTTAAGATAAAAACACTAAGTGGTTCTTCTTTATTTGCTATGTTGCCTGCCTATTGTCATTAAGGAATATTGTGTTATCCTCTGTTTTCCCTTAAAAGTACTTCAAGTTCTAAAGTATGATAGCATATCTCCACTTACTCCTCCACTGAAGAAAAATTTAAAAAATATGCTTTTTTTCTATAATGGAACTAGATTAGGTCCCTATCCTGTATTTATGGAAAAAGCTTTGGCTATGATTTTCCCCCTGTAGCTTTAGTTAGGGAACTGGTATGTGGGGCTTTAATTCAACAGGAATTGTTCTGTGTTTTTTAAATCCAGTGATTGTATTCACAGTCATGTGTTATAATCCTCCCCCTCTCTGTTCAAGAATATGCATTTTAATCTCCAGAGTGTCATTTCATTTCTCATTATTTTGTGAATATAAAGTAAATATTTAAGTTGGATTCTAATCAAAGCCAAATGCTTCAGTGTTAGCAAGTGAAATATGTCAATTCACACCCGGCACAAATTCCCCCTTGTGCGTGGGAGGGGCAGAACTTGATTGGCATGAAAAGTAGATTTCATATGTTCTTTCCTAGAAGCCAATTAAAAGTTGCAGGTATGTAAAACTTTAATTCTGAGGCTTTTACTTAATTTGTCAGTTACTAAGTTAAGGACCTAGAATTTAAAATATTTATTTTGAAAAAAAGTCTTTGTAATTTTAATTGTGAAAGTAATACACAACTACTATTTTTAAAATTTAACAGAATTATGTAGGTGTATAAGCTAACATGTAAATCTTCTCTGCCACTCATTGTCGTGCCCAATACTGAGCTCTACTATTTACTTGGAACATATTCTTCGAGACATTATTATGTGTATATTGACATTGATATACATGTGTATGTGTTGTTGTTTTTTCTAACAGTGAGATTATACTATATGATTAGTGCAATTGCATCCCCTTCTCCTTCATTTTATTTAAAGGCTGCATAGTGTCTCATGTACCTTAATTTTTTTCAATCAAGTTCCTTTTAATGGATTTTCAATTTGAATCCAACTTTCCATGGGAAAAACAGGATTGAAATAAATATTCTCATATACATTATTCTCACACTCATGTTCAAGTAATTCTGAATTCTGAATGGTAGATTCCCAAACATGTAATTCCTCAGTCAAGGTTTCTCTAAGGTGCACACCCACCAGCAGTTTATAGAAGTGCCAAAATTATCAACTCTTCACATACAATTGTGAAGGCCTTCCTAAATGCATTTTTTTTTTGCCGTATCTTATCACGATCAGTCAATACATAACTCAGTTTTAATTAGGCAATTGTGTTTGAACTCTGGCATTAAAGCTTTGATTTTGTATTTCTACCATAATTAGCTCTAATCTAAAGCATTCAGGAGTATAATTACTATCTTTCCTGGCCCTACCCTGTTTATGACTGTTTTCATAACCTTACTCATTTTTACTGAACCGTTTTGCAGATCTTGAAGTTGGTAGTTAAGAATAGGTAGTTGAAATATTTATAGTTGGGTGAAGAATAATTGCAAAGAATGTGCTTGATCTGAAAGCCTTTCTGTAAGAAAGCTTTGTGAGAAGGTTGAATATATTTAATAGTGTAATTTCTCATCTAGTCGGCTGTTATCTACCAAATATTAAACTATTTTAAAAGTTATATGAAGTCTATAAATAAGATGGATAAAAACTGAGGGTACGGGGGCCGGGTGCGGTGGCTCACGCCTGTAATCCCAGCACTTTGGGAGGCTGAGGCGGGTGGATCACGAGATCAGGAGATCGAGACCACGGTGAAACCCCGTCTCTACTAAAAATACAAAAAAAAAAAAAATTAGCTGGGCGTTGCGGCGGGCGCCTGTAGTCCCAGCTACTCTGGAGGCTGAGGCAGGAGAATGGCGTGAACCCGGGAGGCGGAGCTTGCAGTGAGCTGAGATCATGCCACTGCACTCCAGCCTGGGCGACAGAGCAAGACTGTGTCTCAAAAAATAATAATAATAATAATAAATAAAATAAAATAAACTGAGCATACGGGAAACTCCAGAATAAAAGCTTATTCCCTTCATACCCAAGGTTCCTTTCAGTAGCTGTGCACTAAGCACCCAGGCTGCAGAGATTGGCAGAGCGTGGACAGTGCTCAGAGACCTGTGCCAGCAAGTCTGGGTGCTAGGAAATCAGAAGGCTCTATGCCCTCCTCCAGACTGCTGTGTCCTCCTCCAGTGGCACATGTCACTGATGATTGAGATGTAAGAGAGTTTGAGTGTCGCTTATCTGCATCCCTCAAAATAGCCCACTTTTCTAGATCTGACTGACCTCCCTATTCAGAACATGTGAATTTTAACACTCTTTCTCATCTCAATTACTTTCTTTTCTACCTAGTCTACTACTTGAGAAATTCTAACTGCTTGAGAAGTTTAGATGAGACTCATCTAAACTCATGAGAATACTTTGTGAGACCAGTTTCCGCTGAGACTTTTGTGGCAGCTGTGGGTCCTTTGCTTCTGACAGAATTATTAAGCTGACCTGAAAACTCAACAACTTGAAAGACTAAGGTGCAGGATAGAAAAACAGAACAAAACTGTAGTTTGGTAATGCAACACCACTGATTAAGTACAGAAAGGCAGGGAGAAACTAATTCATTGTTAGCATTTTAGTAGAGAAGATGGCACACTGGAAATCCATGAGAATATAGCCTGCTTCCTGACAGATAACAGGCCTACTACATCTGCTTATAAACTGTGCTCTACTTTTTCATCATACCTAATGTTCAGACTCTACTTTTCAATGATACTTCATTTAAACTGATGAGAATTGGTTTTCACACATTTCCATAAGTGCAATATAACTCTATTTTGCTCAAGTTCATGAAACCCACATACAGTTTTCAACAAAATAGGTCTTTTCTTCAGGAAGTTCTTCTAGTTACCAAAGGAAAAGCATTTTAAGGAATAAATATTTGTTCCAAATTATTCTTTCTAATGCCATGACTTAAGGACAATATACATTTGCCCCACTCATACTGGTATTGTGATTCAAATGAGAAACATCAGTCACAAACATGAGAAACTTGGAATAAAACTTTAGTCCAAGTTCAGCCACTTCCAAAGATGTCACTGTCCTTCCCTCCTGCCTGCCACATCTTGGATTTTGCAGATCTGCTGCAATTCTGGACTCCACCGCTCATGCCACTTCAAAGCTTTGGCATGGCTCATAGTTCTAGTTGTGTGATGAAATCCCTCCTGGCAATTGATGCCTCCCTTCTCTCTTGGTGGTGTCACCAACATTCCCAAATCATCCTTAGTGCATCCCTTCCTTTTCTGATAGGAAAATTTGAGGATGTCACTCCCCTTCCCATGGCTTCCCATTGCCCATAGTGGTCTCAAACTTACTCTGCATCATAATCTCCTAGAGAACCTCGCCCTCAACCCGAAGATTGTGATTTACTAGATGAGACCTTCTCAGTTATCTTCATGTCTAACAAGTACCCTAGAGTAGTGTTTCTCAAACTTAAATAAACCTACAAATCAACTGGGGGTCTTATTAAAATGCAGATTGTGATTCAACAGGACTGGAAGTGGTCCTGAGACACTAAGTTCTAACAAGCTCCTAGGTGAAACTAATGCTGCTGGTCCACAAAACAAACTTTGAACAGTGAGGTACCAGAGGATTCTGACGCAGGTGGTCAAAAACACTTAACTAGACTTGAGGATCAAAGAGCATCTGGCAAGGACTGTTTCCAACACACACAGCTTTGTCTCCCATCACTGACTTTTAGGATTTATTTCCTTGCTGCCTCCCATTCTCAAATATATTCTAGCCCTGTTCTTTATGTCTTGGCAGTGCTGAACTACACATACTCCTGCAAACATGACAGGAAAACAGCTGCTTCCATGCCTTTCCTCTGAGTATCCAGCAGGTTAAGTCCTATTCATCTGTTAACTGAGCCATTGGTGGTGTTTCCCCTATGAAGCCCTCTCTGACTCACCCAGGCAGACTTGGGCATTCTTTTTCTTTTTCTTTTTTTCAAAGACAGGACCTCCTTCTGTCACCCAGGCTGGAGTGCAGTGGCACAATCTCAGCTCACTGCAACCTTGGTATCCCTGGTTCAAGCAATTCTCCTGCCTTATACAATATTTGGATTGCACCTTGTATCTGGGCCCTTGAACCATTGTCTTTAACAATGATTATGTGTATTGCAGTTGTTCCTTGGAATGTTTATCTCTCCTCTCTGACTGTAGGGTTTCTGTCTTTTCACCTTTGTATTCCAAGCTCCTATGATAGCACCTAGCACATAAAAGGCCCTAAGTAAAGGTTTGTTAGGCCACAGAATGAGTAAGTGAACACTCGCTATGACGAAGTGGATGGGAGTTAGCTCTCTTTATCTATGTTGGATGTGTCTGGCTCTTTCATCTAACTTCCCTCTTTGAGTTCATTGGAGCCCCC
Organism: Pongo abelii; assembly: GCF_028885655.2. NCBI lineage: Eukaryota > Metazoa > Chordata > Mammalia > Primates > Hominidae > Pongo > Pongo abelii. Next base: position 106,771,877 of record NC_071992.2, read on the forward strand.
TTGCCTGGACTGCCTGACCCATATCCCTCAGTGAGTAAGTCATAAAAGAGCCTTAGTGACACTGAGCTGCACCACCTCAAAATAACCCTTACACTTAGATTTCCAACTTAAGCTCCTATCCACGACTTAAGTATTGTAATTCTCTTCCTTCTCAGTCATTTTCTTTACTATCTAGTGATTGTTCTTTTTTTCTAACTTGGAGAGTTGAGATGAATAAATGGATGAATGAAGGACAGAAAGAATGAAGTCTAGATAGGCGTCAGCTCTGAAGCTTCTAGTCATTGTTTTTCTTATATGCTTTATCAGCATATGCCTGCATCTGTGTGCATAGGTCCAATTTCAAAGTGGAAAGACAACTTAAATTCTCTCCAGGAACATTTACTAATTAAGCCAAATGTCCATGAATGAAATATTTATTTTAAAAAGAGGCTTTACCTCTCTTTCTATATATATATAAAGTATTTTCTTATTTATCTTCTAACTAATCACAGTCTCTCTCTCTCTCTCTCTCTCTCTATAAATATATATATATAAATATATATATATAGAGAGAGAGAGAGAGTTGCTTTTTTAGCATCAACTTTTTTGTTTTCACTTTCTTTTTTTTTAGACAATGTCTCATCTGTAGCCCAAGCTGGAGTGCAGTGGCACTATCACGGCTCACTGCAGCCTCGACTTCCCAGGCTCAAGCAATCCTCCCACCTCAGCCTCCCAAGTAGCTTGGATCAGAGGCACATACCACCATGCTGTGTGGCCCAGGCTGGTCACGAATTCCTGGGCTCAAGTGATCCTTCTGCCTTGGCTTCCCAAAATACTGAGATTATAGGCACGAGCCTCCATGCCCAGCCTGTTTTCACTTTATATTTTTGTCTATTTGCATTTAAAACCCCTGTCACAATCCTCTTTGAGGCATTATATATACAAGTTTTAAAATAAAAATGAAGTAACAGCTTCACTTTTTGGCATTTTTCTTATGCTTTTTGCTTGTTTCAACATAGTATAGACTCAGTTCTGATATTCATTATTTTTCCAACTTATGAATATTCTACAGCCACATTAACTGCTCGCTGGTTGATGAAGAGTGTTCATTTGTTATAAATAGTTGCACAAATAAAGTTAGACATATTTGTCAACCTTATGAAAAAGTCAACATTATAACCACAAATTAAAATGTTATTTTGAAGCAGGTATTTAAGGAGTAAATATTTTATTTATCTTCCAACTAATCACTTTCTAAAGAATCTTTATAAGAGATAGTTTACACCACATTGTTTTTAAGGAATGTCTTTCACTTTTTGTCAGAAATATGTTATTTGTTTTTAACCTAAGTGTATACAGACTGTATTTTGACAACCATGATCTGGAATTGATTTAGTGCTCACCTGTGTTTATTTTCTTCTCAAAAGAAGTCTGTACATTAACTAATATATCAGTCAATGGCAATTTCCAGTTGTTATTAATATCAGTATAAACAAATATTTCCTAGAGTATTAAGTAAATTAATCAAGGCGGTTTCCATCAAACATGCTGAAATGTATTCCCATAATCTCAAGTGGCTTATATGTGATAATATTTATCATTTTAATTTAGTTCCACAAATACTGTGGCACATTAAAGAGAGATGGCAATAAACTACAGTTCATCCAAAGAAGGGTTCACAGGAATGGTGAGGACTATTCATGTTTTAGTGTCTGAAAACCCTAGATCTTCTCAATATATAAGTTTATGTTAAGCTAGTTTGCTTTCATTATAGAAATGTATAGATTTCTATAAGTAAATATAAGATTTTGCATTTATATATATTTCAACTTACTAGTTTAGCATCAGTTCATGTTCCATACTTTTAATTTTAATCATAAATCCACTATATTATTTATTCCTAGCAACTGTAAAAAGTGATAGACTTTACTTTTTCTCTGCCCAAATTGTTGGGGAAAAAAAAAAAAAGATTGTGACAGGGACATTTACATAGAAGGTGCCACAGAAGACCCTCTCATGTTTTGCGTCACCGACTCTTAACCTTGAAAAGAGCTTACCTTCCTTAAATGTTTCCTCCAAGAAACAATAAAATGTAACTTAACTTTTTTCTAAAATTATTATCCCAGTGAGATCTATAATACTACATTGTCAAAAACAATTTTTTATTGAAACATCCTTGTCAGTAGATCCAGATTCATTTTTTCCTACTTTTGTAGGAAGGAACATTTCTTCAAGGATAGTGGTAATCATTCAGATTTCCTTTTCTTTTTTCTTGATGTCTTAGTGAAATGAGCAGATTGTCACCTTATTTAGTCTTATTTGGAAACCTTCCAGTTTTCACTTACAGCTGACATTTTGTTTTACTCATTTAGGGAGTAAATAATTAGTTGATTTTTTTTGTTTTATGGTTACCTAAACTCAAATATGAATTTATTTCAATATTTTCATTTTTCAGAATATTTTTCTCAGCACTTGGGGGAGTATGAGAATGTACTAGCAGCACTTGAAGACCTGAATCTTTCCATCCTGAAGGCAATGGGCAAAACAAAGAAAGTAAGAAAATGTTAATGTTTATTTTCTATAAAAATCTCTTCTTTGAAAAAGATTTTTCTTGAAAATCATAGCTATTTTCAAGTATAGATTCTTTATTATCACTGATAGTTTATTTTTCTTCATATTAAATGAGCTATGTTATTCATTTGTAACATAATTATAAACACTATATGCCAAAGACTGTGCTTTGTGTTGAGGATACAAAGATACAAAGAGCTGTTAGAATAGCTCTCAGCCTGGTGGTGATACAAGTGTGTAAACTAAGTAGTATGTTTTGGATCTTGTCCCTCCCCAAATCCCATGTCGAATTGTAATCCCCAGTGTTGGAGGTGGGGCCTGGTGGGAGATGATTGGATCATGGATCACCATTCCCCCAGTGCTGTTCTCCTGATGTTGAATGAGTGAGTTATCATGCAATCTGGTTGTTTAAAAGTGTATGGCACCTCCTCCGCCCCTCTCCTTCCTCCTCTGGCCGTGTGACATACCTTACTTCTCCTTTGCCTTCCACCATGATTGAAAGTTCCCTGAGGCCTCCCCAGAAACAGAAGCCACTATGCTTCCTGTACAGCATGCAGAACTGTGAGCCAATTAAACCTCCTTTCTTTATAAATTACCCAGCCTCAGGTATTTCTTTATAGCAATGAGGGAGCTGACTAATGCACTAAGCATTACAGTATAGCCCAATGAGAAGCACAAGATAAGACATCTAATTCATGTTGGAGATAAGATGACACCTGACCACTTAGAGATAAAGGAAGTTGGTAGAGCTGGACAAAGGAGACCTAAACACAGGGAACAGCACGTGCAGAGGCTCTGAGTTAAGAGGGAAACAAGACACTCTAGGAAATGAAGCTGGACAGTAAGGATAAAGTACCAAAGAGTGGCATGATGTAAGATGAAACTGGAGTGCTAGGGAGGGCCCACATCTTTCATGATGTCAGCAAAGCTAAGGATTTAGGCCTGTATCCTAAGTGCAAATAAATCAGCAAATAATTTAAGCAGAAATAAAAACAAAAAGACTCACGCAGTCTTTCAAAAAGACTATACAAGAATTAACTTGGGATTGGGGTGGATAATATAGAGGAATAGGATCAGAAAGATGAGTGAGTAGGCTAGTTTATTAGTCTGGGTAAGAAATGTTGATATTTGGAAAACAATAAAGACTCAACTGAATTTTGAAAAATAAAGTTCAGAAAGTCCCCTAAAACTTCAAGGAAAACAGAAAATATAAGAAAATTGGAGCACCAGCCTAGTGTATCCTATATCCAAATAACAAATTCCAAAGAGAGAGAGAGAAAAAAAAAAAAGGAAAACAGGTAAAAGGTGGAATCAGAATACATTTTCTTTAGACCTCTTCAGGAATATTTGGAAACTGTATAATAACTTCATCCCTTGGAAACTTCTCTCCAGAAATGGCCATTAAAAAATTATCTGCTTTGTGTGTCTAGCTTCTTCTTGCTCTTCAATTCTCATCTTAAATACCATGGCCTCAGAAAGGTCTTCTCTGACCACTCTATCTAAAAAGAAGAAAAGGTCATCTCAATTAGAATAGATCATCTGTTCCTTGCTGGCAATTTATCATAATCAGTGAGTAACTGTGCAACGTTTTCATTGTTGTTTATTTGTTGTCTGTAAAGAGAGAGAAGGGCAGTGACTGTTTTTTGTTTTTTTAGGTTTTTTTTGTTTTGTTTTTGGCTTACCATGTTTACTCTGAACCTAGCACAGGACCTGACAATTAAAATCATACTCAAAAAATTTATTGATGGATTAAATTAATTGATTGGTTAAATGAACACACATATAGCTCCAAAAGCTAAATACTTTTGCTCCTAAAAGAAAAACTTCTCCTAAGTTAATTTAAGAAGCTTCCAGATTGCCTCTAATAGGAAGAAAAAAACAAGTTATATAATCTTCTTTATTTCCTCAAATATGCACTAAAATCATGTTGTTTTCCTTGTATTAAGACAATGACATTTTGTGGGATTTAAATTGAGGTCAACCTGTTGTTTTGGTTTCTTAAGTTACAAAATCTTTTTCTTGGCACTAACCCTTAAAAATGCATGTGATTCACATTATACTGTTTAACCAAGAAAAACATATGTCTCTGATTTAAATTAAAAAGGAAAAAGAAAAAAAAGAAATAGTCGAAATTAAAATTAGAAAAAGCCCCTTTGTGCAATAGCTCAAAGATGAGTAAAATGCAAGAGTTTTGACGTTTCTCAAGCCACTGTTGAATAGACATCTTCTCCACACTGTCTAGCAAGCACATGGACCCTTTGGAATGAGAAATCTAGCATTTTTCTCTATATTTCTACCCAGATAAAAAGTCCTGTCTCAGTAGGAAGATCTGATTGTTCTAGGCTTTTATGAAAAATGAAATACAAGCCTTTTGTGATCTATCTTGACTGGCAGTACCTCTGTTTGCAGTGTCAGAGAATGGATAAAATGGGATTTAGCTGCCTACCTTAAACTCCAGGAAGTGACTCAGGACAGATACAATCTGTCATTATTTTCCCTCCTCCCCCTTCTCCCTTAACCCCAGCCTTTTGTCAGATCCTCAAGGGCTACATGGATTATTTTACTTTGCTTGTTATTCTGGAACAAAACACCATAGGTCAAATTCCAAATGGCCATTTGAAAGTCCCAAAGGTAACTAAAACCAGAACCCTCTGTCTGAATTTGGAGTGTCTCACACACACAAAAAAAATAGCTTTATCAATTAGTTTTTCTTCTTTCTACAGGGTAGAGGTGATAAGCTAACTTGCAGCATTAGTATGTGAAGTGCTTGTAATCTCAAAGCAAATGTAGAATTCTGCTGCTACGGCTGAATTCATCATGTGCTATGTTATATAAACACAAATGGGATTCCCTGTTTATTAGTAGGGCTTAAAAGGAGATTATCATAAGCTAAAGTGAAGAATGGCATTCTTAAAATAATTATTTAGGGTTTGTTAGTTACCTTACTGAGTACAGCCATGAAATTTTCCAAAATTAAAATGTATATATAATTTTTCTTCTGACAGTTATTTTTGAAACAAACACACCCTACAATACATTTTCAATAATTTTAAGAAAGAAATAGACTTGAATCCTAGCACTGCCAGGCCTCTGCCTCTCTCTTACTCTCCTACATCTGTCTTCAGGATCTATGTTGATTCTCTCTTTAGCATCTACAGATCTCTTTATCTCAATCTTTTCATCTCTCCTCTATCTCTAGTTTTTTGTGTTGAGCATCTGGGCCTCCCAGGGCTCCATAGTCCTTTCACTAAAGATCACAATCATTTTATTTGAGTCTTACTATGAAAAAGATGAAATAGCAATAGGACACAGAATTTCTATTTGGGACAAACATCATTACTATAATTTTATGTAAATTATATTATTATTAAATTTTATTATTAAAATTTTCCCTTGTTTTAGGCAAAATATCCAAGCTGAAATGATACCATATGTGGCATAGTAAAATACCCTTGTAGGCTTACAGAAGGCAAGCATTTTAATTATCCATTATAGTTTCATTGCAATCCTTTAAGTATTCAATCCTTAAGTATTTAAAAATAAAATGAAAAAATTATTCTTGGACTTCAGAGCAACCACAAAAAACACTTTTTAAACCGTTTATTTGACATCTTCTTTTTTCCTTGAAATTATCTGTCAAAATGAGTCTGCTTAGGGAAGAGGAAGTAGAGACTAGGAGGATGGAAAATAGGAGAGAAGTGTCTTGAGGCTGCAAGTTTGGTTCAATAGGACAGAAGCCCTGAGGCAGGTCCAAGCCTTGGAATCCTCCATGCAGCCCTGGCCAGACTTCTGTCCAACCTGGCAAAGGGGAACTCAACACTTCTGGAAAGGTTGCTCAATGAAGTAAGGAGGAACATGTTCTCTCATAGCAGACCCTAGTTATCCTGAAGGACTCTGCAATACCTACTTCCTGGACGGAGAAACCTCCACCTCTAACTGGGTAAGGAGGAGATAGAACTGAGATGAGAGCCCTAACCCTTCTAATTCATGTGAGCATGACTTTGGGTGTAATTTAAAGGTGATAAAAAACCACTTTGAGGTTATTGATAGAGTTCACACAGTGGTGTAGATGATTAGTTCAGGCAAAGATCATCAACAAGGTGGTGGCTAAGGTGGATATGCTAGGAGGATGGAGGACAGAGTACATAGTAATGTCTGGGCAGGCTCAAGACTTGCATCGGCACCTACCTGGCAACCATGTCACTGGTTCTTTCTAGCCATTGCTGCAGCCCCACCAGACTCTTGGTGACCAATCTGACTTCTCTGAGCCAAGTTGCCAGACGATGCCTAATGACTCTTCTTTCCTGCCAGGCTAGGGCTTCCGTGGCTATGACCAAAAAGAGGATGAGGAATAGCTGTCAATGCCAACTAGCATTCATATAGCACCTTGGAGTTTTCAACATGTTTTAATACACAGTATTTCAGTTACTCTTCATCACATCTTAGTAAGGAATGTCAGGCAAAAGGTAATATACACATTTCAAAAATGAGGAAACTGAGTCACAATGTGGCTAGTTGATTTATCAATATCCTAAAGATAATGAGATTTAAACCAAGTGATTCTCATTTAATTTTTTTTTATTTAAGTTTATGTGGTTCCATATGAACATGCTATAAATACGCAGCTGTAGGTTCTATCATAACACAAAACATTTCTGGTATTAGGTACCTTTGGTCTTTGAAACAATCAAAGTCTTTAGAGTTCAGCTGTGGCTCAGCAAAGGCATAAAGATTTTTAGTTTCTCTGTTAAAAACATTTTCAGTTTTGTTTCTGACAAATGAATAGGTAGGTATCCAGAGCTCAGTGTAATATGTGAATAAAATATGAAAGAAATTATAGACAGAAGCAGATGATAATTAAATGCTGAAATCATAATTAAATCCTGAAATCAAAAGATGAAGGTGCATAAGCAAAATTCTAGGCAAGGAAGTTCATATTTTTTATTATAGTTTGTTGTCATTAGAGAAATGAACTTTAATTAGAAAATAAGAGAAGTTACATACCCATGTCAAACAATGGATATTTAGCTTTTTACTTACTAGAATGAAATATACCCAAAGGAAAGGCTACTGTACTTGAGAGAAGTAAGCAAAAATATTGGTCTTCTGGGCTCTTGATGAATTTATAAAGGATCCGAAAGCATTCCAATAGGAGTCCTACTGATTTTTTTTTTCAAATAGGTAACTGTACTATTTCTTGATTGACACTTAAAATGCCATGTTTACTATTTGCTAAATACTTATAATGTACTCAGTTTTGTGTCAGAGCTAACTATTCTGTTCCCGTGGTAAACTGTCTTTTCTAGTATTAAGTATTATTAACACATTATCTTAATTCTTGTATACTTAGATATATTTGAAAATGTAAAAGTGCAGGTCTTCTCTGTTCTTCTCTCTCTCTTTTGTTTTTGTTTTTGTTTCTGTTTTTTGTTTGTTTGTTTGTTTGTTTGTTTGGTGGAGACAGGATTTCACTCTGTTGCCCAGGCTGGTTTCAAACTCCTAAGCTCAGGTGATCCATCCACTTTAGCCTTCCAAAGTGCTGGGATTACAAGCGAGAGCCACAGCACCTGGCCTGATTGTTCTTTAGCAGAGATTTTTGCGCTTAGTTTGCCATGTTTGCATAAGTTTTATAATTGTTTTTTTCAATTCTGGGAAAAACTTTTATTGGAATTTTCATTAAATTTATAAAGTAATTTTGAGAGAATTGTCATCTTGGTAATATTTTTCCTTCCCATGCAGGCACAAATATATTTTTCCATTTATTCAAGCTTCTTTTCTGTCTCATTAAATATTTTTATGATACCTCATATAGGTTCAAAACATTTATTGTTAAATCAGTTCATATATATTTTATATTTTTGTTGTTTTATAAATGGCCACCCTCTCTAACTTCCTAACATAATGTTGGTAGTATATTGGAAAATGATTAATTTTTGTATACACATTTAGTAACTAGATTAGCTACCATCTTGAGTAGCTGTTCTGTCCATGACATGCCATTTATCATCCTTTACTGATATTACAGCTTGAACATCGAAAGCCTGTGCACTGTAAGAAACAACCCACCTAATCTCTCTTTTAGGGAAGTTGACCAATCTGTATATAGTCTTTAATGCCCTGACTATCTTCTCCCATTTTTTTTATCTGAACTTTGAAGCTATAGTTTACACCTATTGTTGTTACATAAAATTTCAAATTCTACTTCATTACCGCAAGGCAGTAATAAACTATGACTTACACTTTAGAACTTGTGTCTGAAGGGAACAAGATCATTTTCCACAAAATCAAACATAGTTTTAAAAAGCTTGAGTAGCAAAATTCCATAAATACAAACATGTAAAACATTAGCTGATTCTTACGTATTTTTAACAGAAAAGACACAAACCAGTAAGTAAATAATGTATTTAATTAATTGGCAGTACATTGATATGGGCCAGAAATAAACTTGATGTTCAGAAAAGGGAGAGGTCAGTGCTCACTGAATAATCAGATAAAAACATCAGGGAGAAGGTGAGACTCAAATGAGTCTCAAAGAATGGGCAATTTTAATAAAGGAAAAAGAGAAGAGAAGAACCTGCAGATAATGACCCTACTTTGACTTTTTAAGGAGGCAGCTATGAAGCCTAGTTCCATCAGAGGCCCTCTTTCATGTCCAGAAGAGGCTGTGGTTTACAGATGGAGGGGTCAGGTCATGCTGACTGCAGTTGGTATTAACCTTCTTTACAGTTTCTCGAATTAATGTATAAATAGCAAACTGCGATCTTGCAAATAATCTTGAATCAAGGGGACTTCAAAAAAAATTAACAGATTGCTAGAGCTGTGGTACGTAGAAGCTCCAGGTCAACTGCTGGTGTACCCCAAAGCCACAGAGGTCCCTATTAGTAATCATTTTTTTCATGATTGTTTTCTATTTTCAGACAGTCCTACCAATCCTTCCTCCGCATCCCAACCAGAAATAAGATATAGTGATAAATTATTTTTATTTTGTTTCACATACCTATAATTTTAAATAGCCATTTTTTTCCTTTGTATGGATTTTCTTTTATTTATCTTACTTAGATTGTTAGTGGGAACATTTATATTCCTAATAGAAAGTGGGAGTTAATTTTCTGCCTAATGAAAGGACGAGTACAAAGTACACTGTTCTATTTAAAAAGAAAAGCTGTTTTATTTTGCCCAAAAATATAGTTCTGAACTACAGTTGCCTGAGTGAATGTACAGCCCAATTTCTGAAGAACTGAACTTTGAAATTCTAAAAGCTAGATAAGGGAGAGAAGTTAATGCAGACATTCATGGGGGATAAACAGCACAGCATGTGATTCCTTCTGTCACAAGAATTAAATTTGATATGACTCATTTCTTTTGCCTGAAGTGGAAAAGTGCAGAGGGAGAGATTAAAAATTGGTCTGTGTTGTGTTTCTCAGATCTGATAGGCATCAGTTATTATCATGTTGAAGTTGTTCTTTCCCATTTTTATTTACAAAGAGGAAATACTAAATATTGCAAACCAGAAATACTAAATGTTATTTGAGAATTAATTAGTTTTGGCAAAGTCCTTATTTTCAAAATAAGTACATCCAAAAGAATGTACTTTCAAAAAGAAAATGAATATGTGCAAAAAAAGCTATTATAGGTGCTTCCCTTGGCTGCAGGACAAGAGAGCTCAGGGCCACATGGTATTGTGTGACATCCCTTTGGAATGATTTATCCCGTGACCTGTCAGTTGTGTAATAACACATGGAATGTAGCTCTAACAGCTTTGCAGGGTTATTGAATTGACTGAGATCTCTGGGAAACTTTCCTACAATTTCTTTGGATTTCAGTTTGAATTTCTGTTATGGATCATACTCACTTTTTAGGACTACCAATTATGCCACAAGCAGCCTAGTTTCTGACAGTATGGGAAGGAGATGTTTTCATCAGTTGTACATCGAGGTTTCAGAATACTGGCTGTGTATTATTACTCTGTAAGACTGAACGTCTATGTGGGAGACCACTTAGCTTTATTTTATGAACCAAAATAATAATAATAATAATAATGTAATAACATAGCTGACATCTATGGAGCCATTACCAGTCTCCAGGTACAATGCTAAGTACTTTTATTTTAGTAATGTATTTTATCCTAATCTTCTTGGGGTAGATTCAGTGATTATCGCTGTAAGTGTAATAGGAAACGAAGACAAAAAATGTCAGCTAACTCCCTCAAGGTCACACAGCTGAGATGTGGATAGCGATCTTAAGTTGATCCCTATGAATTGCTTTCTAGTCCTCCATGGCATGAAGCTATTATAATTTCTAGTCAATTTCTTGAGAAGATGACAAAAATTATGGCTGAGAAGACAAAAAATATATTGAAGGGTTTGTTAGTTGTAATCATTATCTACTGTGAAAGTTTCTGTGGGTCAGGAATCCAAGGGTGGCTTAAGTGGGTGATTCCTATTCAGAGATTATCATGAGATTGTAGTCATTTTAAGGTCCTTGAGGAGTTGCTTTTGAGCTTACTCACATGGCTGCTGACACATTCCAAGGAAATAGAGTCAGCTATGTGGCTTCCATTTGTCACCACATGGGCCTCTCCATAGGGCTGCTCCTATGACATAGTAGCTGGCTTTCTCTAAAGAAGTGATTGTAAAGAGAGAAATGGGATGGGCGCAGTGGCTCACGCCTGTAATCCCAGCACTTTGGGAGGCCAAAGTGGGCAGATCACTTCTGCCATATTCTATTCACTAGAAGCAAGTCAATAAGTCCAGCCCACACTCAGTGGGAGGGGAATTAAACTCCACTTGCGTGTATATATCTTTAAAACTACCATAGTGGTCAACTTTTAACTTTGTGTGTGTGTGAGTGTGTGTGTGTGTGTGTGTGTGTGGTGGAGTGGTGGAAGAAAATCTTTACCTGTTTTTTTCCTCCATTTATATCTACCCCATTAAAAGAAATCAAATTGATTTTTGAAACTCTGACATACATGCCTATTCCTTATATTAGTTGAATGCTTCTAATATGGTTTGGCTGTGCCCTCACCCAAAATCTCACTTTGAATTGTACAATCCCCATAATCCCCGTATGTCAAGGATGGGACCAGGTGGAGGTAATGGGATCATAGGGACTGTTTCCCCCATGCTGTTCTCGTGATAGTGAATGTGTCTCATGAGATCTGATGGTTTTATAAGTGTCTGGCATTTCCCCTTCTTGCACTCCATCCTGCCACCCTTTGCCACCCAAAGGACAAAGGTGCCTCATTGTCCTTTGCCTTCTGCCATGATTGTAAGTTTCCTGAGGCATATCCAGCACTGTGGAACTGTGAGTCAATTAAATGTCTTTTCTTTATAAATGACCTAATCTTGGGTATTTCTTCATAGCAATGTGAGAACAGACTAATACAGTAAAAATTCTGAATGATAATGAGAATCAATTATGTTTTATCTTTAGAACTAAGCCACATATACAAATGTATATATAATGAATATATATCAATAGAGCCAAAACATATATAACAAGATGAAAAATACATTTTCCTGAGTTTGAGTTAATATTAAATATGGTCACTCTAAAACAAGTTTTTAAAGAAGTATTTTTAAACTATCAGCTTTCAAACAAAGAGGGTTCCAGATTTTAATGTCTGAAAATCCATGTCCCTGAAAAACAACTCAGTTTATTCACTGGTTCAGCAGAAATTCCATTCTAGGAAATGAAAGGAATCTAAGTTTTGCAACACAATGCCCTCAAGAGTCTCACCATAAAGCAAAATGGGTAATTTAGGACTACCTGCCATCCAAAACTTTAAGTAGATTTCATAAGAAAGGTTTAAACAACATGTGGTAAGACTAATAAATAGGAAAGCGTCACTTTGTCCAGTAAATCTGGAAAGTTATCATGGAGTAAACAGTATTGAAGATAAACTTCAAAGAGTGGAAGGTTTATGGCCAAAGATTGCTGGGAAATAGTGAGAATGAAAGTCATTTCAAGGAAAAGAAGTAATAGAAACAAAAGTGTTAGAAACACAATGCATTTTCATAGAAATTTGGAGAATACAGAGTGTTTGAAGTATTAAGCAATTTTGGACATTGTGAGTGTCCAGGCTGACAGGCAAATTGGCTGAGAAATTTAGCATTTAATCATTAAGTAGCAGAGGTGTATTGGAAGTTTTTGAATAATGGAAATAAAGAAAGTTGGTCACATGAGGGTCAGTTAGGAAAGCTTTACTTCTCTCATATCTACTTATTTGTTTCCCAACTGTCACCTCTAAAATGAGGATAATGTTTAGTCATAATATTGATCTTTATTGTTAATTTGTAAGTTTCCTACTTACATAATATGTAGCTATTCTACATATTATGCCATTTTGTGTATATTTATATATACATTATCCTAGGTATTTCTATGAATTCTAGAGGGTTTTTCACAATTTTCAACAAATATTACCTATTCCCATATAGAAAAAAATGTAATAGAACCAAGAGTTTTTCTCATTTTAAAAAATGTCATTCTTGATCTGATTCTTTTTTTGGTTGTTGACAGTCACAGAAGGAATTAAGAAAGACAAAGTTTAGGTTATTAGTACTGAATGCTGTCCTAGTCAAGATTTTTTTTCTTTTTTTTTTCCTTTTTTTTTTTTTAGATAGGCTTTCACTCCTGTTGCGCAGGCTGGAGTGCAGTGGTGGGATCTCAGCTCATTGCAACCTCCACCTCCCAGGTTCAAGCAATTCTCCTGCCTTAGCCTCCCAAGTAGCTGGGACCACAGGAACACACCACTGTGCCTGACTAATTTTTGTACTTTTAGTAGAGACGGGGTTTCACCATATTGCCTAGGCTGGTCTCGAACTCCTGGGCTCAAGCAATCCAGCTGCCTTAGCCTCCTACGTTGCTAGGATTACAGGCGTGAGCCACCACACCCAGCCTGAAGTATACTTTTATACTTGATAAAGTTTTATGTTTATCCAAACATAGCAGCTAAAGGCCAAGAATTTTTGGTTTATAATGACAGGCAAAATGGCAATTATGCAAAATGTTCAGAAAATATTTGTAAGGATTTTTCTTGATTTTCTCAGGAGCATCAGAAGACATAGCTTATCACTCTCTTCCTTACATGGTCATGTAGTTTTTCTATATTACTTTGAATATCAGCATTTCAATGAAATAAAATTGAGGTGGGTGAGGGGTTAATGCATAGGTTTTTTCTCTATTGTGGGAGAGAAATGTGCCTTGATTTTCTTCATCGTTCAGTCAAATATGAGCATTAATAGCTATCTATGATAAACATTGATAGCATCATAATTTCCATTTTCATAAAAAACATTGGCTAAGTATCACATCTATCAAATTTTCTTTGTAACATATACAATATTTAAAATGATGTTTTAACAGTAAATAAATATTTTAAATGAAAAAGAAATGACCTATGTGATTATTAACCCCCCCAAAAGGTGATTGTCATATTTGTACCCCCTTTAGATCTTTGTTGCCTTGTGCTCTTTGCTTTATCCTCTACGATCAAGTCAGTCACCCATTCCTAATGATTTTGTCCTTAATGTTGCTCATGTCCATCTTCTTCCCTTGCAACCCACTGTCTGGGCTACATGAGGCAGAGCCTCCTTGACTCGCGCAGGGATTCCTTGTCACAGCACCGAAGTCATTATTTTTCATCCAGTGTTGTCTACAGACCATGCTCCATCCTGCTGGATGAGACATCTTTCCAAAAAATAAGACTGTCCCTCACCTCCTTAAAACCTTACATTGGCTCCTCATTGACCTCAGGACAAAGTCTAGACTCTTTGCCCAGAACACACAGGCACACCCAAATCTGAGCCTTCCCTGCTCATCTGGTACCCTCCCCATCTCTCTAGTTCCACCTCTTGCCAGTCCTTACCGGATGATTTTCTCTCCAGCTATACTCAGCCATTTGTACTTCTCTGAGTTCCCCACCATCTCCGTCTCCCAACTGGATCTTGCCATATAGTGGTCCTTCCTTGTGGATGACATCACTCTGCCCTCCCTAGGTCCTTCCTCAGGGCTCCTCCAGTTACCTACTTGCTCTTCATCTGGCTGGTCCTCTAATATTCCTGGTGATACTACGGGACTTAGCTTAACTGTCACTTCCCCTAGGAAGCCTTTCTTGATCCTCCAAGCGGGGTGTTGGTGGGGGTAGAGGGGAGATTAGGTGTTTTCAAACCACCTCTTGCACATCCCCATGGTAGCTCCTTTTACTTTTTACTTGTCTGTCATCCCAACTGTCTTGAAGTGTCTTCTCTCTCACTGTATCACCAACAACTACTAGTTAAAGCACTCAGTTAATTTTTAAAAATATATATCGGCTCCCAGGGGAGCTGCGGATGTGCTGAAGACCACTGATGATCATGAATCAATCACCTGGAAAGGAAGAGGGACTTGGCGACCACAATCCAATTCTGGACAGATGGACAGCCCAGATGGGTGTCCCTTCCAAGGGACCAGGGAGAACATGAAAAGGGAGCAGATTTCTAGAATATACATCTCCAAACTGTTTCTAAAATTTGGAATGATTGCTTGTCCAGAGCAACACAATACTCTTTCTGAACTCACCAACTCATGGCGTGAAAACTGTCTATCTCCATCCTGCCTGAATTCCAGCAGTGCAGGAGGCAATAAGGGCCCCCTGAAATGGGCCAGATGGATTTTATGGCCAGCTGGGGAGGTCTGGGGAAAAGAAAGGGATTAGCAGTTTTAATTCTAGTGCTCATACAGTTTTGTATTTTGTAAAGAATGCTATTTTTTAAAAAAAAATTATAGGTCAACATCAACTATTCTTGTAGTTGGATTTTTTTCTTCAGTTCATTATGTTGAACTTGCCTTTTAAATGATTTTGCCTATGACACATCTTTAGTTCATGATCTGCTCTGACATTTTGAGAGCTGTAACCAAGATTATAATGTGGCAGGACATGATAGGCACAGGTGAGTAATATTTTCAGAATTTCTTAGAAACAGAAGCTGATTTTCATGCTGATAACCTAAAAAGCAAGGAGGAGAAATAGACACATATAGCATAAATATCATATAAAGTGGACAAATATCATATTTAATTGTATATTTGTAACAGTTCCAGACACATTTTTTCTCACATAAATATTTTTAATAATGGTTATGCTAAACAGAGACCAATTCTTCCTTAATATATAAGGAAATACATGATATTAGAGGAATAAAACTATTTTTACTTCCTTGTTAATTCTGCCTTTGAGTTTTGTATAGGTCATTTATATACATTGAAATATGGAAAACTACCTCTCACTCCTCAAACTATACAAGTCAGAATATGTGGGATAAATGGAGAGATGTCTCCAGAAATAACAATTTCATACTTAGGAAAAACTTGATATGATTCCTAGCTCTGCTACTTGCTAGCATATGCCCAAGTTAATCTTTTTGCCTTCATTTCTTTCATTGTCAGATGTTGGGAGAATAAAATGATATAATACATGTAGGGGGCCTAGTACTGCAAGTGGCCCATAATAGGCACAATATAGGCATAATAGTCATGGGACTAGTTGTCTTTCTACTTCCAAGGTCATTCTCAAGTTTCATACTTTGTTATTGGAAACGATTGCTAAACATGTGGCTTGGTGCTTTATATGGATATGATGGATTCTTTCTTACAACAACCAAAATATTTTATTTCTATAAGGTAGAAGGGAGAATTCAACAGAGCAGCTAACTAATAATCTAAGTAAATATTTGGAATGTTGACCCTTCAGAGAAAATTTTAACTTTAAGTCAGAATTTTACATCCTGATTTTTTTAGATAAACAGATAATAAGTGTAAGTGCTTCATGAGACTTCCCTTCATTTTAAGGATATACATTTCAGCTGATCTATGACAACCAAATCAATAGTTTAATGAAGCACAGGGGCTTGCTTCTGGGAGAACTTCAGTCTGGTGAATGCATAGAGATGCATGTATTTCCCTGAGTGATTGACTAAGCTGCTGCTTATGGGAAGAGACACATATGATTGCATAGAGGCACAAATGTCTGTTAACAGAATTATCAAAACTAAACAGAAATTAATTCATAAAAATATAAAGGAACAACTAAAAGGGAAGCACAGCACCTAGTCAGCCATCTCCTTGTTAATATGATGAAAACAGATCATCTGCAGTGACAGAACATATACTCCTACAACACTCTTGGAAGCACAAAGGAGGTATGTGAGACCTAGCTACCAAAACTATAAATAACTCCAGGAGCAGAACTCAGTGTCTCTGAATCCCAGAGAAAGAAAACAGAAAAAGTAGTCTCAACACTGAGGAAGCATAGAAATATTTTGAAAAGCAAAAAAGAAACAAACCAAAGGCATGTATGTACAGAGCAGGTGCCACCTCAAATCCAGTTTAATAGACACAAAAAGCACCTACCATGTTCAGAGTGTTGCCATGTGCTAGTAACCAAAAGGAATATAATAGGAAACAAAAATTAGCCTTTGCTCTCCAATCAAATAATATAATAACAGCATTTTGTACTGTCTTGATCATTCTGTTGCAGGTTTATTTTTCAGCTGATAGAAAAAGTGATTATGTATTTGATAAAGAGAAACAGATTAGGAAATTCTGTGAAGCCCCCTTCCTTGCCCCATGAAGTTAAATGAAAATTAGTCAGATTTGTGGCCTCTTTTCAAAGAGAGGAGTGCTGAGTGGAATTGGCCTGTGACCACAGGAGAAGTATTCCATAGAGAATTATTCTGTGCAATAGATCTGTGGCAGTAGCTGAAAGGGACTGTTTTCCTTCCTTTAATTCTAACTTTCTACTCCCTTTTACGTTTTCTCATGTAAATCAGAGGCACAATTAAAGCTCAATGAGCTGATGTCAGTAGGAGAATAATTTTTCCAAGTTACTCATTTTAGACCAAGTTTTATGCAAAGTCTGTATTTTATGCAGCCTAAGAGACATTCTGTGGATGAGTCTTAAGAATTTACCTCACACCCGTAATAGGTATACTTATTCTTGTCGGGTGCTGTGTCATACCATGCATCTGTAAGCTGATGCAGAGGCTCATAAAAACGGCACTTACTAAAACCTCCCTTAGCTATCCTCCACCTTATCCAGAGAAGCTTCTTCTCTTGGAAAATCAAGCAAAACAACTAAGCTAAGACATGTTTAAAAAGTTTGAAAAGAAAGCTGTAAGGAAATACAAGAGGAAGAGTTGTTAGATATGAGTTCTAAATTTCTTCTCAAAGAATTAATATGTCGGCCGGGCGCGGTGGTTCACGCCTGTAATCCCAGCACTTTGGGAGGCCGAGGCGGGTGGATCACAAGGTCAGGAGATCGAGACCATCCTGGCTAACATGGTGAAACCCCGTCTTTACTAAAAATACAAAAAAATTAGCCGGGCATGGTGGCGGGCGCCTGTAGTCCCACCTACTCAGGAGGCTGAGGCAGAAGAATGGCGGGAACCCCGGAAGCGGAGCTTGCAGTGAGCCGAGATGGCGCCACTGCACTCCAGCCTGGGCGACAGAGCAAGACTCTGTCTCAAAAAAAAAAAAAAAAAAAAAAAAAAACTAATATGTCAGTATATTCAATTCTCTGCCTTCTACTTTTAAACTTCCTCGTAAAGCAATCTTTTTCGATTATCTACTCCACCCTGACTCATCCTGATTACCTACTCCACCCTGACTCATTCCGATTACCTACTCCACTCTAACTCATTCGGATCACCTGCTCCACCCTAACTCATTCTGATTACCTGCTACCTGCTCTGCCCTGACACCCGCCAAAGCACTCATCCCTTCATTCTCTTTAAATTAGCCAATCAGAATTAGTTTAGCCTGTGAGGTCTAACCCTAGCCAATAGGGGAACGACACAGCAGCAGGGGTGAGGTGCGTCAGGGATAAGAACCCCTTGCCCTCCCTTCTCCAAGTGTGCGCTCCATTGTTCCTTCCATATAGAAGTACCTTGCTTTAATGAGAAAAAGAAAATTTAAAAAAATAATAATTAAAAAAAGAATTTAGCAGGCAGAAAGCAGCAATAAAATTTTCTACTTCAATTTCAAGCCAAATTATTGGCAACTCTTCCTCTTCTGTTCCCACAATCCTTAAGAGGATCCTTTGAGGGGCACAGATTTACTATAGGTCCACCACTTATCTGTGATTCCAAAATCCAAAAACTTCTGAAAATTGAATGTTTTGGTTTTGTTGTTGTTGTTGTTTGGTAAACTTAGCACCAAAATCCATTTGGTAGCAAAACCTATTTTAATATTAAGAATTTTGCTGCAAAACTACCAATATGGTCATTACAGGGTACTGCTCTAGACCCTGCTGTGGGTATTATAAAATTACATGACATATGCTAGGTATTACCTCTCTAGATTCTGAAAAATTCTGAACTTTGAAACGTATCTGGCTCAATGGTTTCAATAAAAAATTAAGATGGCTATGTCATTATATATGTTATGGAAATGGATGTTCTAATTATTTTTTCAGACTATCAGATTGCATGCTTCAGCAATGCTGAAATGTAATACTATCTTATGTTTAAAAAACAAAGTAAAAAAAAAACTATCAATTCTTTGAAAAGTTTATTGCATTTCAAAGAGCAGTCAAATAATATGCACAGACAAGTGAAAATTGACCCCCAGTGGTCTGGGGAAAATGTAAATGAATTTATTAACCTTTCAAAAATGAAACTTTAGGAGACTCAACTGATAATGCTTGTGGCAAGTGTATTGGCATGAAATGAATGAAGAATGCCTTCATTTGTAGGCTTAATTTACTAAGAGAAATCAGGACTTGCCTCCTGTAAGTCACTGTTGGCAGATGATTTAAATGGCTGTGAGTGTAATCATTTGATTTAAAGAATAATTCTTTTTTATGTTTTACTATTGCTACAGAATAAGATTATCATCTCTTTACAAGCTTTTTATCCTCTGTCATTTTCTGTAGTAGTTTTCCTACTTATAGCCTGTATCTTCTTTGGAGGTAATATGACCTCAAATTTGTTCCTTGCATATAGAACATCTCTGTAATCAAATTACAGTTAAGAAAAGACCATGATTACACACCTCACTATCAGGCTGCATTTTGAGTGATAGTGGAAAAACGAACTACCAAGCCTGGCTGCTCCCATGAGAATAAGTTCAGATAGGAAGGAAGTCAAGGCTCACCCCAATGCTTTCTCTCGAGTCTCACCTCCCCTCTTCCATCACTACCACCACTCAGTGCCCCAAATCCAAATTTAAAATATAGCCTTGTCTTTAGACTTGGAGTAGCACAACTTTTTTATTTAAATCAATATTGTCCCATTTCACTGAGATTAGACGTCATATTAACTATTTGGGAATCTGTAAAACCACAGGACCCTAAAAAATTAACACATTTGATATTTGGGGCCACCTAGAACTGACAGTCTCCAGAAGGCCTAAAACTTCAACAAAAGTAGCAGCTCCAAGTGAGTTTGAAGCCTAGTTGCTGCTTGGACTGTGCTTCCTGTTCCAATACCCCTGTCTTCTTCTCTTGCCTGGCTCATTGCATCTTCTATAATGCCCAGTATCTCATACCCATCTGTCCTTTTCACACCTAATTCAGTATAATTATTGAGAAAGAGATAGCTACTATTTATTGAGCATAATACATGTTGACCACAGTGCATACATTATCTCAATTAGTCTTTTAGCCCAACTGCACTGAGTCACTCTCATAGTCAGGCACCTGGTACATGGTAGGTACTCAATCTACTTTCCTCAGCTCTCTCTTCACCTTCCTAATAGTTCATTTGTCTCATCCCAGCTGAGATTCGTTCATCTGGCACAAGTATTTATGGAATACCGTGTCTGCTCAAATCCTCTAGAAAGCAGAAGCCAAGTGCAAGAGATGTGTTGGGAGAAATGCCCTTGGAAGGTAAAGGGGAGAGGGAACAGGAGCAGTGGGAAGATCCTTCAGGCTGCCCTGCAGATCTGGCACCTGTGAAAAGAGGAAGAAATGGAAATTGGGCTGGCAGAGAGCCTCTGACAAAGTTTTGGCTATGTCAATGGGACGCCCAAGGGCAAAGACTGCTCATAAGAGGAGTCCCCCCAGACTTACACCATCCTTAGTCCTTGACAAGGAATACTGGAGAGAATGTGGCTTCCGCATGAACACTGCTGATCCCCAAGGTGTGGCAGCTGGGGATCGTTTTAAGTATGCTTATGTTTTAAGCATACTTAAAACAGTTTCTCTCTGTGGTACCTTGGTGACTGCCATAGTGTATACCAGGATGTGATTTGAGGAGCATGGGCAAAAATTCAAGAATCTGTGAAAATTCAGCTTTAAAGATCCACTTTTCTTACTCTCAAAGGTTTTTCAGTCTTTAAGAGTCTAGTCTTTACAAGTTTTTAAAAGTAAATATCCCTGGGAATAGAAAGATCTAAAGTCCTAGTTACTGAATAACTTTGCAGAGGGTAGTTAAAAGCTCACTAAAAGGAAAGAGATGGGACCCAAAATTTATTTGAGCTGGAGCAAGTTTAGAAACTCTGGAACAGAGAGATGTGCAGAAAGAAATAGTGATGCACCAAAAATCAATTGCCTAGGTTTAGCTCTGCCATAGTTTAAAATATGTTGATGCTCAAATCTTGTCCCTCATGTATGTGATATTGTACAGTACATTTGATTTTTGTATGTGTTTATTATACCTTGCTTCGATTCAGAAAGGTTTACAATGCTTCCTTTATCATAAGAAACTCATAATTCAGGTGGGTGCTTGTTTCTTATACCAGCATGAAGCTAAACATAATAGTTTGAAACTATTGAAAATATTGAAACATAATAGTTCTGAAAATAATATTTTCAGAATATTCTGGGACCTTAACTGCACAGTATGTAAGAAGGAAGGAAACATTCCTTCCTCCCTACAGTCTGATACACTAGTGAAAATAATAAGCATTACTAAACCAACAATGAGCACTCAATGGGGAGCCTTGAAGAGTACCTTAGTGTTTAACACGGTGCTGTAAAGGCATGAACCTTTCCCCTGCCTTTCTCTATGAGTAAACTTAGTGTTGCTGCATTTTCCTTATTAGAATTATTTTCATTTCATTAGTAAAATAGACAGTTGCTCAGGAGTAGAGCAGCTGACCTTAGTCTTTATATACCAATATGGGATGATTCAAGGGTCACGTGAAATGTCAAGCTACACACAACAGAACAAGCATAATTCTGTATACTCTGAATCTTCCCACATTGATCACTTTTGAGGCCAGAAAGTAACAACAGAAGGGTAGAGTAGGCGTGACAGAATTGCTTCACCAATGGAACAAAGAGGAAAAATGGTTCTTTTCTTCTCCTTCAACTCTAGATGAACCAGTGAACACAGACTTAGCCAATTCCAGGATGGAAACTGAGCCCCATGTTCTCATTTCATATATTTGAGAAAACAAACACAAAGGGGTTAATAGACTTGCCTAAAATCATAGTATGAGTTAACGGCAAAGCCCATAACCCAGCGTAGAATCTTATCCTCTATAAGGGTAAGAAAAATATTATTCAGAATTGGGTAGAATTAGTTCTTTCCCTTCCAATCACTAAACTGTTAACACAATGCCTCTTGGGAGCATAATTAAGACTATCACTGTAACCTTCCAGGTGCAGGATTCTTTATCTGTTGCCATGGCAAAGGAGCAAAATCTAAGCCCCTGATTAAAATGAATGCTTTTGTAAGAAATAATCAAGATCCCTGTCAGGGTTTCATCACGCTCTTATACTCTTTGTCATTTTTTATATGACCCCAAGCCTGGGGCTCAAAGTGCCTACTTGAAATTTCTTTTTGTTGTTTGTATAATAACTGAATTTGTTCTGCTCCACCAGTTTCTTGATGACTTTTCAGTAAGATAAAGGTACTTTAATCAGTCGAAATACTTGAACATTTTTATTTTTATTTCAGTGGTAAAAAATAGACTGAGGCAGAGTGAAGTTATAAATTAGAATCTAAAAATTTACGTTTCAACATTAATATTTCTTAGTGCTCCAATATAAAACACAGAAAACCTATCTCAAATATAAAAGACGAATATAAAATTATTAATTAAATAACTGGCAGCCTGGAGATATTCATTCCAGCATAGGCTTTGATAAATCTTTTCCTGAAGGCAGTTAAACCTTTTTGAGAAAAACCTTCTGAGGCTGATATGATTTAAGTCTCTCTGTTAAAAAAAAAAAATTGGTGTTTATAAATTATGCTGCCTTTTTGCTACTCTCAGCTTAAATAGAAATTCAGCTGCAATTTAGATGATGTTTCCTTTCCTTTTTTAATTGCTGGTTTTCAGCTCTGAAAAGCTTTCCTTCCAGTGGTGCCCTCAAAGGCACAGTTTTATAATCAAGAGCCTTTGCCCCTTGTAGCCTCATGAGACTAGAACCCGCTGTTTCTCTCCAGGTATGTTTAACACAGACCTGGGAACAATCAAAAAGCTTTTCGTGTTTTGTGCTTTAAACATCTTTTGATAAGAGGCTGCAGGAAAAGGACACCTGTATTCTAGTCTAGCCGAGGAGAGCTATGTGGTCTTCAGCAAGCCTCCTTAATTTATCTGGGCTTCCTTTTGAAAATGAGGAATTTGTATTCAGTGGTTCCTTCTAGCTCTATGTCTTTGGTGGATTTGCTGATTGCCTGTGAAATTTGTATAGTACAACCATTTGACCCTGAATTTTGTATACATACAGACTATGTATACTCTGTTCTTGTCATTAATTGAATAGTATCACTCTCTCACACTAACTTGAGCCTTGTAGTTATATACATTTAATGGAGGAATGAGAATGTTTCTTCATTAGCAAACCCTATCTATATTTAGTGTTTGGCTAAAACCTCGTTTGGGCTCTCTTTATGGTTTTTTTTTGTGTGTTAATGTTACATAAGTATTTGTTGAAGCATTTTAATCTATACTGCAAAAGGATGTTTTATTTCCTTCTTTAATGTACTTTGCACAGTTATATTTACAAAGGAATATTCTATAAATAATATAGGTACTAATCCGCATATTTTATTCTTTCTCTTAAAAATAAGAAAAGCCTGTTTTTTGAAACTTCTCAGATTGTTCTATTATGAAACATCACTACTGGCTGGGTGTGGTGGTTCACACCTGTAATCCCAGCACTTTGGGAGGCCAAGGAGGGTGGATCACTTGAGGTCAGGAGTTTGAGACCAGCCTGGACAAAAGGGTGAAACCCTGCCTCTAGTAAAAATACAAAAATTAGCCGAGCACAATGGCACATGCCCGTAGTCCCAACTATTCGGGTGGCTGAGGTAGGAGAATCGCTTGAACCCAGGAGGCAGAAGTTGCAGTGAGCCAAGATCCACTGCCACTGCACTCCAGCCTGGGTGACAGAGTGAGACTCTAAAAAAACAAACGAACAAACAAATATTACTGTTAAGTTACATATGTAGAAAAGGAGTCAATTGAATTATGTTGTACTTACTAATGCAAAGGGGCTCTCTGTCTCTCTTCATGTGTGTATAACACACACATAAATTATACATATAATGTACCTGTACACACATTTTACAGTTTATATTCTATAAATGTTCAAGTTTATCAATAGTTAAATAAATATAAATTAAATTGACAATAAAATATACTTCTGTCAATTAAAAATGTTTAAAATAATAATGCCAATTGTTCAAAAACACAGGAAAATGAAGACTCTTAAACATGATAATGGGACTTTAAATTAGTACTACCAGTAGGAGGGCAAACTTAGTGACCTTCTACCTGTAGGAGGGCAAATGTGAGAAAATATATCTCACATTTTCAATTTAGGTATTATTCTACCTAGTAATTTCACTTCTAGAACATTAACTCGGAAATAATTTAGTATGTATACAAGGAATATTCACCATATAAATGTTTATACTAAGAAAAATTAGACAACTATCTTTAGTTTATATTCAACAATATGAGATTGATGAATAAATTATAAATATAAAATATACTATTTGGCTATTAAAAACTATATAATATATGAATACAATTGACATGGAAAGATGCATGTATTTTTATGTGCAAATAACTGATTTAAAATGTACATGTAATTGGTTTTGAAAAAACAATATATTATAGGTATTTCAATAGCTTTATTGAGTTATAATTTATATACCATAAAATTAACCAAGTGTAAGCATACAATTAAATATTTTTATTAAATTTATAGAGTTATACAATGACCACTGCAATCCCATTTTAGAACAATTTTTAAAAAATATTTTATGTTGCCAATCTGTATTTTCTAATTTATAACATTGCTACTTCAAATGTGAAAGTTATTTATATTTTTAATTTAAAATTTTCATATAGCTTTATCTGCAGAACAAAACATGTCACATATCTTTTCAACCACTTTAGTCTGTAATTGTAGGTTTGTTATAATAAAAGTCAGTAGAGTTTTAAGGTAGTTACTAAAACCAGTTGCTTTTTATTTGTTAATTTTTTCTGTGGATCAATGATTACTTACTCATGAACAAAAAAGTCAAAACTTACCTGTTAGCTATCTGACTTTAGGCAGATTACTTTATCTCTTATGACAAGTTTGGGAGGTTCAAATAAATGAATCCATAGAAAATACTTAGCAACTTCTGTTTATAGCAGTTTGGGGGAAGAGATTCTTTCAACAATTCTGTTGCTGAAACAAACTAAAAATAATGGATAGAATATATTTTTACATTTCTGAAATGTATCCAAGCCCTGGCAAGAAAGCAAAGACTTCACAGAGGCCAAAATCTAAGTGAAAGAGGGAACACAAAGAAATAAGCAGCGCAGGGAAGCGGCTTTAACTCATTGACCTTACATTTCAGTTTTAAAGACTTTCAGCACTGGGGTAAGAGAAAGCGTAGCCACCAGCACCCCACAAGGTAAGGATTCTGATAACAATCTTCTGCAAAAACTTGGAACCCAAAAGCCTTTACTCTTCCTCGAAAGGAAAGTCACCCCTAGTGATCCAGGGCACCAAATAAACAAAGGGGGAAAGAAGTCTGCCCTGAGAATTTATAACTACAAGTCAGCCCTCATGTAAATGTGCAGGCCAAATCCAAACTTCCTGGGTGGAGGGGAAAGCCTCAAGCCAAGAATTTAATTTAAAATTATTCCAAGATGATGGTGCCCCCAGATAGTGGACAAAAGCAAAATCAAATTCTCTCTTAATCTAGATCTGGTATAATTTCCACAGATTAATCCTGCAAGGAATATGTACTGAAAGCAAAAAAAAAAAAAAAAAAAATCTCAAAACATACTTCAGACAGTATTAGAAGACTTTATATATTGAAATCATCAGCTAAATAATAAGTATGTTAATGTATTTATATAAATATATGTGGGATTAAAAATAGGAGAAATGAGCAAGATATAAAAAAGACAAAACAAATTTGAGAAAGCACAAAAAGATTTGCTAAACATTTTAAAAATACAATAATTGAAATGAAAACATCAGGAAACTAGTTTTACAGTAGATTAAATAGAGTAGAAAAGAGAATTAGTGAACTAGAGGACACAACTGAAGATACCACAGAGAATGTAACTTAGAGAGACAAAGATCTAGAAAATAGAAAAGAAGTTAAGAGACCTAGAAGATTGAGTGGGAAGGTCCAATATACTTCTAATCAAATTTCCAAAAGAATTAATGAGAAAATTAGCAGAGAAGACAAATAATACAAAAATTGTATATCTATAAACCAACAATAGTTAGAACATGTATAGAAACCTAATTTATGATGGATCTGGCAAAAATGTATAGAAATCTTACTTGTGATAGAGCTGACGTGACATATCAGTGCCAAAAAAATACTGGACTGTTCAATAAATGGTGCTAGAAAAATGACTTATCTATATGAAAACAAAAGAGTTAAATTCTGAATCCATACACAAAAATCAATCCCAGTTTAAGACTTACATGTACAAAAATTTAAGAGTTTTAGTATAGAAGAAAATAGTTTAATGACTGAAGAAGGATTTCTTAAACAAGATGCAAAATACAAACTATACCTTTAGAACATAGTATGGCATAACTTTCACTTTATTAAGTTGTATATCAAAAGACAGCACTTACAAATTGAAAATACAAACAAACCAAGAGAATTTGCAAAACTTAACTACCAAGGGCTGGTGTTAAAAACATTTAAACAAATGCTATAAATCAATAAGGAAAAATTAGAATACATAATAGCAAATGATTTGGCAAAATACAGGAACAGGAATTTCAAAAAGAAGCCAGGGAAAGTCCAATATAGCCTATGAAGAATTACTGAAACTCTTGTTTGCAGAGGGTTGTAATGTGCAGTGTTGGGCAATTGTGACTTATCTTAAGCCAAGTTAGTGCAGTGGTTCAAGAGGTCCATGCAGATAATTTAGCACTTGTACCCTAGAGTTTAAGTGTCTGGTGGAAGACAGAAGAGCAAGGCTGCACAGTTAATAGCCACAGGTTCATCAGCAGTTGGAACAAGGATTCATACATATTGTTTTAGCTCTGGATTTCAAGAAAGGAGAGAAAGAAAAAAAATTGCAGATTAATTGTTCTATTATTTTCTAAGGTTTTACTATATTGCATCTGGGTGCTAATTTCATCTGTGCTGCTGGGCATCTGCTGTGATTTCTGACTCTGAAGAGTCATACCTTTGTTTAATACAGCAAAATTATCAGCAATTGTCTCTTTACTGTTATCTTTGTTCACCTCTTAGAACTCCTTATATATAAGTTAAATACTCTCATTCTCTTCTCTGTCACTTCTATTTCATATTGTTCATCTCTCTGCTTCAGTTTGGATAATTACTTCAGATTAATATTCTAATTCCTAATTATTCTTCATCTGTATCTAATCTATTTCCACATATCCATTGGATGTTTATTTTTTGGAAGTTCTTACTGCCTCTTTTGAAACCTGCCCGGTTTCTTGCAACAGTGTCTCACTCCTTTCTCCTGTTTTCCATAACCCTGTTTATGTCTTTGAACATTTGAAGCATATTACCACTGACTCTTTTTTATGATACTTTTTTTCTTTGTGTGATATGGATATGTGCGGATAGATTGGCATTTTTCCACTATTAGTTTATACTTGGATGATTAAATCATTGGGGATTTGATGTATTTCTTTACGGAGAATATGTTTTTGTTTATGCCAGCTGCCTCAAGATACTACCAATACAGAACTGAGGTGAGTTAATCTCTCAGTTTTGGGCTTCCCTGAATATGCAGGTATAGGAGTTCGAACTTCAGACTGTTGAGTGGACTGAATCTTGATTTTAGGTTTTCAGGAGAGAGTTTTGCACCCAGAGTTAAGATTGAGAAAACTTATTTGTCATCTTCCTTTGTTCACACATAGTTTTTTTTCCAGCTCTCTTTTAGTAAAAATGTGGTTCTTTGAGTGTTCCAGCTTCAACCCCCTACCTTGACTCATTCTCTGTTCTTCCAAAAGTTGTTAAAATCTGGAACTTAAGAGTCTCTAGTTAGAGAAAATGCCGCCGTAGAGCAAGGCCTTCAATGCAAGATTACTGTCAGTCTCTTTCTCTGTCTCCTGTTCATTGTTGACACTCTTGGTTTTCTCTTATGTTCTTAGAAGCTTTGCTGTACATTCAAATAATATTTGCCACACTTTACCTTTTATAGTGCATTCTATAGAAGGAGTATTTTAGGATATTTAACTAATCCTAATGCCAAAATTGGAACTTTCAGGAATTTTCTTAATGTAAATATTACCTTCCAATTTATCAATAAGATATTCAGAACTAATTTTAAGTAGTCTGTATAGTTATCTAGAAACCTTTTTTAGAAAGGAGTATGCAGGTAGATTTGAATAATCCACCTTTTCCTTACATATGAGATATATATATATATATATATATCTTCTCACTTTATTGCTCTGGCTGGAGTGCAGTGGTGCAAACATGGCTCACTGCAGCCTCGACCTCCTGGACTCAAGCGATCATCCCATCTCAGCCTCCTGAGTAGCTGGGACCACAGGCGCATGCCACCATGCCTGGCTAATTTCCCATATCATATATATTTTTAATAATGAAAATTTGAGGGTCTTTACTTCTTATAATCCACCCAATTTTGTGTGTGTGTGTGTGTGTGTGTGTGTGTGTGAGAGAGAGAGAGAGAGAATTAGTAGACTGCATTGTTTTAGCTAGCTAATACTATGAACTCTTGGCTTATTCTTCCGGATGACCATTAAGATTCCAGTTAGCTTCTGAGCCTGTCTAGATACCCCTAAAATGCCAAGAGACCTTGACACAAACTCAATGCTAAGAAAGGCAAGCCCAGGCTATGATTTCAGGCTATAGCCAGTCTCTTATGTTACCCAGTCATTTTCTTGAACATGTGTGAGAAATGGTCAGTGCTGTCTTTCAATCCTGACTTCTAAATGTGGGATATAGAACACAATAAAGTTACAGGTACAGACAGATCATCCACACCCCTTGCTTTCAGTCACGGGCCATATTGAAATGTAATAAAAAATACAATATATTTCACTAATTCTAGGATACATATGTTTCCTTTTTCTGACAGCTATGAAATTGGGATATATCTATCAATTGATGGTGCATAAAAGTTAACTGGTGATATTGTTATTTCCTTGTGGTATGTAAAATACCAAAATAGTGGTGCATCTTATAATTAATGGCACTTTATATTTGATGAAGTATAGTATTTTGGTTTTTAAGTCCCACTGGAAAAAAAAGTCTTACCTGTTTGTTATTCTGAGCAAGTTATCTATTCCCAAAGGTTTTTTTTTCCTGAATAAAAAATTACCAGAATATTTTGGTATTCTCTCATAGTAAGTCACAAGGGAAAATTAAATTCAGAAATGTGTCAGTTTTCACATATTTATAAGCTACTATTTTCCATACATTATGATGTTTAGAAATGCTCATAATATTTTAATGTTCAATTATTCTTCTGTCACAAAATTTGTTTAGATCAAAAGCAAGGATAATTCGCCTTTGAAAGCAGAGAGATCATATATGATATTTTGAAAAATGTATTTGTGTCTGACAAATTTAGTAACTTAGGCCTATTAACTCAACATATTATAGGACTGTGGTTAAAATAGAACTATCCATCTGACACATATACTGTTTAGGAATAGTAACATTACAAATGAGTGGTATCCTTTGAATATCATTTATGTCAACTTTGTCTCATGTCTATTCCACAAGCTTAAAAATGATATTCAAAGAAAAGTGTGTGAGCAATAAGGTGGAAAGTAGTGTATTTATGGGGAAGAAATTTTGGTGATATTTTATCATCAATATCAACAAACATAAATTCAATCCAATTTATGTACGAACATAGTTTTATGCTCTTCATACTTAAAAACGTAACATTTGGTTCTACGTTACACTCCAGAAAAATGCACACTAGCAGTTGAGAAGATGGCATATAAGAGGTGACAAAAATTACTAGTTTGGAAGTGTTTACAGATTTTCTCGTCCTACTGCCTGCCAAAGAGTCCTGTATTTTACAGCCCCTATCTGTCTACTCCACAGCTCCTCAAACATATGAAGATAGTATATTTCTACTAGACTGGTTCCTACACATACCTTAACCTTTTTATTGTAAAACAAAGCAAAAAGGAAAGCCACACGAATCAAACGTAGAACTTCATGATCATAAGGCAAACACTCTTGAATCTATCACCAAGATTTTAGAAACCTGACCTACCAGTTACCCCAGAAGTCTTTCCACATGCTCCGTCCCAATTATGATTCCTCCTTCCCCTGAAAATAACTACCAATGGATCTTTCTAGTAGTCACTTCCTTGTGTTTTATTATGGTTTTATTACACAGATTTTCATCCCCAGAAACTGTAGTTAAATTGTACTCATTTTCTCTCTATTGCATTTCTTTTAATTTATAGGCTATCTTGCAATCCCTTTTATTTATATATTTTTACAGTTTATCCATTACAGAGCCCAGAGAGGTGCTTATGCTCATGGTTTAGGCTTTACTGATTGCCGATGATGGTACAAGTAAGCACAAATAGAGTTCTTCTGAACTCTATTTTTGCTAGAAATTGTCAGCTAAATCCAGAGGCTAATTTGACAAAACTATAGTGGATAGTGTGTTCTCCTGTCAAGGATCACATCTTTTAGTTGTTTTTATTTTTTAGGTTGGCAGCCTTTGATACTCAGTGACTGAAACAGTGATCAGCAAACGCCAGCCATTGGCCAAATTCTGCCAGTCATACATTTTATATGGTCTATGAACATAGTCCAACTAATTCAGTATTATCTATGGCTGCTTTCATGTGATCTCTTGTTCACAAAATCTAAAATATTTACTCTCTAGGCCTCTACAAAAAAAAAAAAAAAATGTTGCCTGGATCTGGTCTAGATCACCAGTATTTATGTTGAAGTCTCCCTGGTTGTTTTGGTTGTCTGCAGCTCATTTTCTAAGATTCCTGAAGAAGGGCTCATAAGAACAATATTACCTGAGTTTTAGCATGTTCACAATTTTCAGGGACCTTTTATACTTAAAAGACAACTTTTCCTGATACAAAATTCTTGGCTCTATTTTAAATATCTTAAAATATGTTACTACATTTTTTTCTGGAATAAAAGTGTTGGTTTTGGAAAACCTTGTGATAATCTAGATTTTATTTTGTTTTGTTTTTCACCCCATAAGGCATTTGCTCTATATGTCTCCATGCATGAAGAATTCTTGCTTTGTCTTTTAAAGTCCAGCAATTTTACTAAAATATGTCTTGATGTGTTTGTTCTGAGTTGATATTCTCATACATATGGCATACTTTCAGTATTTAATATCAACTCATTTTATTTTAGGAAAACATTCTTGAATAAGAGTTTCTAGTGTTATTTTCCTTTGTTAGTTTCTATACTTCCTTAGAAATTCTATTATGAGTATATTGTATATTCTTTGTATATTCAACATTTGTCACTTCCTCTCAAATCCCTTTTGTTTGTTTTCTTTGTTATTTTATTTTAAAAGCTTTCTTTCCTTTCATTTTCTCTTATTAAGGTATTACATATAATGTTTATTTGTTTTTATGTTCCTTCTAATTTTGACTTAATTTCGGAAATAATACTTTTCTTCGATTACTAATTCTTTTCTGAATCCTATCACTTCATTTCTGAGTTAATCTAACTCTGATTTATGTTTTTGTTCATTTCTTGAAATTTTTTTCTTAATATCTTCTAGCTTATTTTTAAATACTTGGTTGCACTTCGGTCTGTTTTGTCGTCTTGTCTTTCTGGTATGCTTTCATTGTCTGCAGGGATGTTATTGTGCTTCTTATTTTTCTTTTTCTTATTATAACCTTGTATAGGATTTGACCTTAATAATTTTTTGCTGCTTTTAAGAATTCAGTTTTCCTGAATTTTTTCAAAGGAAGTTGTGTTCAAAATTGTTTTTCTAACTTCACAGGGCTTCCTCTTAAGTGGTTTGTCTTATAGTACTGAAAAAATAAGGCAGCTTTTCTTCCAACGCTTTCTGGCTCTGTTTCTCTCCCCAACTTTTTATCTGAATCTCCCTTTTTATTTCTTGTCTCTGTGACCATCTCTCTCAATTTTGAGTCCACTCCTAGCTAATTCCTCAGTGTAGATCCCTCCTGACATAGCCTTTGGAGTGACTGATTTTAAGAGTTCACAGGGGCTACACAGTTCCAATCCCTTTAGGCCTTACTAAGATTTTTGTGCTCTCTCATTTTTGTACTCAACCACTTTTGGATAAAATGACTGCCAGTTTCAGTTGCTATTCTCAAATTAGCCATTGTTATTCTAGTGAACATTTGTTGGCTACTTTGGAGTTCTCTTGCTCTCAGGTTTGTCTCACAACCCGTTGTGTTCCTTTGTTTCTGCCTACACATCCAGCAACACCATGCAATGCACCTCTTGTGGCTGTCAGTGATTTTGTCCTTACCCACCTGCAATTGTAGGTTGATGATGACACCTTGTCATCTAGTTTTGTGGCATTCATTGTCTATTGGAGCTTTTTGTTGTTGCTGTTTTCTAGTTGTTTGCTCTGTTTTTATGTGAAGACTCCAAGGGTTTTATAAACTATGCCACCAACGTGGCCATCTTCCCCAAATCCTCCTGTTACTATTTTCTGGTTTCTACACAACTGTGATACAGAACAAGAACTGGGCCTAGATGAGTAAAACCAGACTCATACAAATTTGAGGAGAAAGGAAGAAATCTTAGCCAATATACATATGAAGATATAGGAGAGAAAGGAAGAAAGAGGAGTAAAATCAAAGACTAGGAAAGAATTTTGGAAAGATTCTAGAAAACAAGATGTTCTATAGGAGGCTATGGCTCATAGAATTCAGAGGAGATAGAGGGGAATGCAAGAAGTACTGTTTATAAATTGTATCTGATTGTATCTATTATAAATTGTATGTAATTTACTATATCTAATTTACTAATTTACTATACTTGAGGAGAATCAAGTCAAGAATGGAAAAATTTTTGATAAATTTTGCACTTGAACTCTACATATTAAACTTGACACTCCTCAAACACCAAATTCCATGGGTCACAGCTTCAATCTGGTAACAAGTATGTATATAAAGGTGTACATTTTTGAATAAGCAAGGTAGCAGATATGCAGTAGAAAATATGTGTCAAAAATAACTCAGGAAAATTAATATTTGTGGAGAGCCTGCTATGTGTCAAACACTAGCTACATATTTGTCCTAGCAATAATTCTGAGGTGAACTATTATCACGGCAAACAAACCCAGGTCTTGTGAAGTTTGAGCCAATGATCTGTCCGTTACACTTTATAATATCCTTTCTCCAATGGGTTAATAGCAATAATGAGCATTTATCAAAAATTATGAGCTAGACACCCTACTGTGTGTGCCATATGCTGTATTTAATTTTAATACTCGCAACAAACTTGTGATAACTATTCTTATCCACAGTTAACAAAATAAGGATTTAGAAAGGTTGAATACTTTCCAAAGTTCACATTGCTGTCAAGTGGCACAAACACAGAACTTAAGTGTGACTGTCTTCAGAGCCAGCTTCTTAACCACCACATTATGTTATTAGACACCTATGAATGTGACCTGGGTCCTCATCTAGTAGTTAATCTCAGATTTGGGCTGACTCTCTAGATGTCCCCATCCTCATACCCATGTGCATTTTTCTAAAATTCCCAATGTCTGAAGAGGATTACTTCCCAGCAGAATGGGATTGTCCTTTAGGCAAAGACATCCAAGTAGTCTTATGTTCTTGTTAGGGTCTCCTGATATGAGACAGAGCAATAGGAGGAGCCAGAGGAAAGAATCCTACACAAAATAAGTTCTTGATGACTTTAAGATGAGCCCTTTAAAGTGGAGTTTGTCAATGTAAAGGTCTTAATATAATTCATCTTTAAAGTATCAACTTATTTCAAACCACAGAATATCTGGTTAAGATAGGGCTCAGAATTTATTTCAATTTATTAATTGTTTAATAATATTTAATCCAAAATTATAATTTTGTCTCCTCTTTCACTAATCTGAGAATCTATCATTTCCTTAATCCTTGGGAATCTGTAGTCTGAAATTATTTTGATATCTTGTTTTGCCTTCTAAGGTTTGCAAAGACTAGCTGGAATTAACCTCTGTCCATTATTAGGACAAGTAAGAGCCAGTTCTTTATTTTTGTATTTTTATAAGGCTTAAATTTGATATAGTGGTCTCCCAGTTTGGGGGAAAAAAAAAGTGCCATTTAAAATAAAAGCCTGAGAATATTTAAAAGAAGTGGGACATAGATAATGTGTGTAACCCACTTCATATTTTAAAAAGTAATAATTGTGCATAGAGTAGAAAAGAGCAAAAGACAACCTTATCTTTGTAAAGTTATTTTTTTTTTCTGTTATAGAAGCTGCCACAGATGTCTTACACAAGAATGGTGAGAGCTGCAGGGAGTTAGTCCAAAAGACAGTCAGAAGCAGTGCCCCTTGCTAAATGTGATTGTTATCTGACCTCATAAACAAGAATACACTAACCCTAGATGTCACTGACTTGATTGATTTTCAAACAGGGAAGACTGATGCTCTGATTTTCCTAATTAACTCAGATGATTCCATCAACCTGATGGGCAGAGCTTGCTTACTGAGAAGTGATGTGAAAATTAAGATGCACAGACAGTTTTCTAAGAAACCTGATTCAAAGCACTATGCTTCCAATGCTAGGATTTTTACTCAAATGAATTCTAGCTCTGTTCCACCTCCACCAAAGGAAATGTGTAGATTGAAATGTTTACATTTTGGCTTTCCGCAGACAAAAATGGAGGTATTAATACTACTTTGTTCACAATTTCCACTTAATGATTTGTGTAACTAATAATTATCAATGACATGAATGAACATTATTAGGATCTGAGAAGTATACTGTTAGCTTTTACTTTCCCATATCCTTTCTGATAGACACGGAGGATTAAACTGTGTTTGAAAAAAAAAAGAAGCAAAATCTGAATAATGAGTATAATCTGTACATTTTTAAACTACTTTATTTTGTCTGTAGGAGTTCTTTCTGCCAGTCTCTCAAATACAGGTTTTGCTTAAAGGAACACATGCCTTATGCCAACATACCAGTCTTTTGGGGAATTAGGAATGCAAAAAATCTCTTTTTGTACCTTCGCTACCAACACATTTGCTGAGAATTAAAAGGGCCGGGCTTTGACATTTTCCAGCTTGTTATCTATTTAATTTTCCATCTGCTTCTTTTGCCACTGCCTTCCAAAGGAACATCTGCTGCATATCTGAGAAAAGGGAAGGAAGATTGGATCTGTGCCACCTGGGTCTGCAGTCTCAAACCTTCAGATCCAGAATAAGGGAAGGGAAGGAGACTAACAAATGGTCCAAATAATAAAATGAGGACAGTCTGTTAGAACAAAGCTGTATTTTTCTTTATTGCAGAGCCCACATGACTGAGCAAGCCGGGTGGCAACGTCTACAACCAGCAAGGGCTGGATGCAGGGGGAGGCAGGTGGTGATTAGCTAGTGGCAAGAGCACTTCCCAGAGCTTGGACACTCCCTCTGGTGCCTGTCTCTCCATGTGGGACCCGGTTTCTCACACATTTCTTAAGCATTTATGGGGCAGCTGCTATGAGGCAATTTTGTTCTGAGTACTCTGGAGGCAGAGACGAATAAGACATAAACCCTGTGCTTAAAGAGCTAGCCTAAAATAGGGAAGATAGACAAATGAACAACAGATTACAATATCACAATGAAAAATTCTATATCCTAGGTAGGGAAGAAATGTCACAGAAATACATAGAAGTGGAAAGATGTATTCCTAATCCTGTGAAGAGAAGTGGTGGTTCAAGGAGAGGAACATCTGTACAGAGACAGTGTTACAAGCTGAGTCTGGAAGCATAAGTAGGAATATTAGAAAACAAGTTTTTTTTTCTCCTTATCAATGAGGGGTAGTATAAAACAGCAAACCTTCACAATTGACTCAAAAAACTTAATCCTCCAAACCTTAAACCCACCCACCACCCCTCTCAATGTCAAGGCATCAACATTTATATCAAAGAAATGTATCAACCAACTGGGTTCTGCCACTTTTCAATGTTACCTAGAGAGTCACTAGTAAGGTTATCAAACTCTCATCAGAGTGAGATAAGAGGGTTAGCCTAATCATAACTTTCTGATTTACTATGGTGGAGCAATGATGACTGGCCAGTTGTCTGACTTTAACTTTTCTTAATTATCTAACTTTAACATCATCAAAATATTTGTATGTAAGATCACAATAGCAAATGCAATAAATTCTTAGAGTTAGGAGTGTATCTGCAAACCATCAGGTATGAACGAACCTCTACTCCACCATAAGGGATACAGAAATAAAAGACATGACCTTTCTGTCAAAGAAGCTGAAACCTAATTGCAATGACTGGAATGTTTAAAATGGCTAACTATACTTTTTTAATCTCTTTTCTGTAATTCTGACATGACAAATATTTAACATTTAAATGAGAAAAGAGTAAGGACAATGCTATGCTTTATTGCTCAGTAAATGTTTTCTTTCTTCATTTTTCAATGCAGTCTACAAATAAGTATAAAACTTTTTATCATTTGCTTTATATTAGTCATAGTATATACTGAGATGCAAAAATAGTTGGCATAATCCCTGACTTTGCAATTATATTTTATCTTCATTTTAATAAATTTTATTTTTTAAAATATCCATTGGTGATATGGAAATAACTGTGGGAAAAGACTCAAACACACCTTTTTTTCTACCATCACATTTTCTTTCAACCTCAAAGAAAAGCCTTCCTCAATTTTAAAAACTCATTCAGAGAGAATATTTTGAAGTTTTTTTTAACCAATAAATAGCAAGCTATGAGATCAAATTAAATATTTGGAATATTTTTAGCTTGATTTAACTCACCCAAAACTCTTAAGATTATTATAAGCATGTAATGGTTATGTTTAGTTTATGGTTAGTTTCTTAAATGGGGTTTAAAGACATTGCAATTTTTAATTTTTAAATAGGACTATTATATATGGTAGATGTATTGGTCAGGGTTCTCTAGAGGGACAGAACTAATAGGATAGATGTTTATATGAAGGCAGTTTATTAAGGATAGTTGATTCACACCACACGATCACACAGTAAAGTCCCATATAGGCCGTCTGCAAGTTGAGGAGCAAGGAAGCCAGTGGTGGATCAGTCTGAGTCCCAAAACCTCGGAAGTAGGGAAGCCAACAGTCCAGCCTTCAGTCTGTAGCCAAAGGCCTGACAGCCCCTGGGAAACTACTGATGTAAGTCCAAGAGTCCAAAAGCTGAAGAACTTGGAGTCTGATATTTGAGGACAGGAAGCATCCAGCACAGAAGAAAGATGAAGGCCAGAAGACTCAGCAAGTCTGCTCTTCCATCTTCTCCTGCCTGCTTTATTCTAGCCATGCTGGCAGCTGTAGTAGTTGGTACCCACCCAGATTGAGGGTGGGTCTGCCCCTCCTAGTCCACTGACTCAAATGTTAATCTCCTTTGGCAACACCCTCACAGACACACCCAAGGACAATACTTTGCATCCTTCAATCTATTCAAGTTTACACTCAATATTAACCAGCTCAGTAGATAAGAAAATTTCCTGTGTTGTTCACCTGTAATGAATGAGCTTAAAAAGAGTCTGATGATTAAAACTTTTTACTATTTCAAATTGAGAAAGAAATGAGATTTTCTATGCTATTACATTATTCTTCTATTAGAAAAACTTCCAAAGTAAATTATATCAGGAGGCCATAGTCCAATTCTTCCTAAATTAAAGTTGATAGAAGCACAGAATATTTTTGAGTTGGAATGTATGCCAGAGTTACTTAGTGATTTATAAGTAGGAAAACTGAGAACCAGGAAGGTTAGATACCTAAATCTTATTTGTTTGGGTTTATAACTATGCCCTAAGCTTCTCCAGCATATCAGGATTCGTAGTATTGTGTTATCACCCTCAGTCGTTTTGTGTTTTGTCTTTTCAGCCATAAAAAAAATTTTGTTTAGGGACAGAGACAAATAAATCTTTTCCTTGGCTGAATTTGAATATACCATTTCCACTCAAGACTCTAGAAAATCAGATTTCACTGGCTGGTCCCATGACCTGAAAGAGTGGCCCTGTCACTATCTTATTCCACACCAACCTGGTTTTCGTTGTTGGTTCTCCCTGAGACTTTAGGAAGACAAGCACAGCAGGTGGTACCATCCACAGCTCACCCATCTACCTTGAGTAGGCTTGGCAAGTACACTTATGCAGTCTGCAGTGACCTCCGCAGTGACCCTGGGGCTGTTTCAGTGAATGCTGCTTTTGTGGCTCAGGTGTTGTCCTAGAAGTTAATTGTAATGAGCCTCAGGTAAAGTTACTGAGGGAGAGACATAAGCAGATTTAGTAAACTGTTTAAATATTCCAAGCCTAACATTTTCTGAATTTTAAATAACTACACATAATTTTCTTTGTCTTCAGCATAATACGGATCAAGCATAATAAATACATCAGGAGTGAATTAAGCCAATTGCTGAAACATGGCTGCACTTTGTTGGTAATAGGGAAAATATATGATGGCATGGTCAACATTCAAATGAGACATAGAACAAACCCTGAGTTAGTCACATTCTGATCTTTTTTTCCCCCCGGATATTTATTTTTTCTTTTCTACAGATGTCTATTTTGCAACTCTGCTGGTTTTGTCCTTTTTTTTCAATCTTGAGGCAGGTACATTGGGAGGCAAGATATTCCAGTCATTTCTGCAGCTTTTTTATTCATCTCCTGGTGGGTGGATGAGAGCAATGCTGTAGCCTCCAGGGCTCAACAGATCTTTTCCCTTCTCTCCATCCTCTCTCTCTAGGATCAATCTGGGATTGATGGGTACATGGTAAAAGAAAAAAAAAAAATCCTGGATTTTTTTTTCTACCATACTTCTAATTGCATTTGTTTTGTCACCCTTAGGACTACCAAGAAGCCTCCAATTTGGAACAATTCGTAACTCGATTTTTATTGAAGGAAACTCTGAATCAGCTGCAGTCTCTCCAGAATTCCCTGGAATGTGCCATGGAAACTACTGAGGAGCAAACCCGTCAAGAAAGGCAATTTACATGTTTTCATCTGATGTCTATTTAGTGACTCTATGTTTATGAAAAAACAATTGAGAGGCATTGTACTTATACTAGCGAAAACTAAAAAAGAGAATTGATATATTTTAAAAAAATGACAGTGACCTCCACTGGTTGCTTGCCTTATTATTTGCCTCTAAAAAGACCATTCTACTTTTTCTTTTACTGTCAGTCATTTAGTCAACTATATATATATATATGTATGTGTATATATACACATATGTGTGTGTGTATATATACATACATATGTGTGTGTGTATATATACATACATATATGTGTGTGTATATATATCTTTTCCCTTCTCTCCACCCTCTCTCTCTAGGATCAATCTGGGATTGATGGGTACATGGTAAAATGGGTATATATATATATATATATATACACGTATATATATACATATATACACACATATATATACATATATACATATATATGGGTACGTGTGTGTATATATATATATTTCTTTCTTTTTTGAGATGGAGTCTCACTTTGTCACCCAGGCTTGAGTGCAGTGGCACGATCTTGGCTCCCTGCAAACTCTGCCTCCCAGGTTCAAGCAATTCTTGTGCCTCAGCCTCCCAAATAGGTGGGATTACAGGCACACACCACCACGTCCAGCTAATTTATTGTATTTTTTAGTAGAGACGGGATTTCACTATGTTGATCAGGCTGGTCTTGAACTCCTAACCTCAGGTGATCCGCCCATCTTGGCCTCCCAAAGTGCTGGGATTACAGGTGTGAGCCACTGAGCCCAGCTGAGTCAACAAATTTTAATTGAAAATTTAGTAGATGGAGAAGACTTTAAAGTATTATGAATAATATAAAGATACATTTAACATAATGTCAATCCTTAAGGAAGCCTAAGTCTATCATATAAATAAGACATGAACACAAAAACTATACTGCAAGGAACAAAGTGATAATAAATACCATAGAGAAGAGGAAATACATTGCCAATTGTTTTCAGAATATTAAAAGATTAAATATGGATAGAGGGATGGAAGGATGAGAAAGTCAATTTCATGGAGTTTCTCTATTTGAGCTTGTCTTGCAAAATCAAGAGATCAGTCAAAAAGCCTGATGGGAAGACAAGACTTGAACTGGACCTATAGGATGAATTTGAATGGCAGAATGAGAGCCTCTCTAGAGGGATCCGTCTCACCCACCTTCTGTTACCCACCTCTCATCTGGCTCACTTCTCTTTGGTTGTCTGGTCACTGATTGGACAGTAATTTCTCTGGGAAGCCTTCACTGCTCATTCATACCTCCCACTTCACTACCATGTATTCCTATAGTGCCCTCTATTTATATCTACTTATCTCAGCCCCTTCTTGTTAATTTGGTGTAATTTTGAAAATGTGGAAATGATGGGAAAGACCCTTACAGACTACATGAACCTGGATATACTTGGGAGGCCTGATAATTCAGTAAGCCTAATTATTTCAGGAAATTGAGAAAAGTGAATGATGGAAATTATTTCAAAATTCAATGCCACCGATAGGTATCACTGAGAAAATAAGTAGTCATATTGCAATAGCTATATCAATAAAGGCACTAATGCTTAAGAGAAACCTATACTAAAAACGTGTAGGGCAGACATCAAGGTAATCCCAGCCAACAGTTGATATTTTTCTGAGTTGTCATTGCTTATACCTTGCAAGCTAGAGAAGCTTGCAAAACTCTTGCTCCTGGGGCATATTTTGGCAGATGTGTTACTTTAAACTTATAGATGTGCTTTATCTAACTTTTACATCTTAAATTAGAGAGAAGGAAACAGTAAGTTTTCTGAACAGGCTGATAATAGACTACCCTGTAGGACTAATTTTCCTGAACAAATTAACTGATACATAATTATTAGGACATCTCCAAAATAGTGGAATTTTCAACCATGTGTTTACAATGTCAAAATGAGTGAGCACCACCAAATTCTAACAAAAAAGCCTGTAATTCCAGAATCTAATGAACCCATGCAGCTGATTATCACAGGGAAGTACTCTTCAGCGGATCTGTGAAGCATTTTCTACATCATAAACTTCCTGTTTTCACTGCATTGGGTGATTCCATACCAAATGGCAAAGTATAACAATTCACTTTAGAAAAGCAAAACCCACCCCCTCAGCTTTGAGCAGAGGATAACTGAATGTCTTGAAGCACAGTGAAATTGATTTCATGTTCCTAATGAGAAAAATGAAGCCTCCTGTGTTGTTTCTTTTGTTTGGACTTTCTGGAAATAAAATGGGAACTCCCTTTTTAGAATCAGTCATCTGCCACCTAAGAAGAGGCTTGAAAAAGTGCTCTACTCCCCTTCTTCACCTGCACTTTTGTTTTTTTCTACAGTCGTCCCCTGAAAACTTGTGCTCTGCATTTACCACCATGCCGTGAATGTTTAATGAACAACTGTTTTTTGTGTTAGGCCACAGGCTAGACTTGAACTCTTGTGACTGCTGCCAGCAGCTGCCTAGCAGCTGTGCTTAATGAGAAGGAGCATGACAATATAGACTTTAAGGAAAGTAGAAGGCACTAGAGGATTAATGAACCTTTTACTTCTGGATTTCTCACTCAAAAACAGCTTCAAATAATGGGAAATGTTACACGTCTGACTGCAGTTTAAGGGGTGCTGTTGTATGGCATTTGACTAAGACACCCAGGAATGACCAAATCCCACCCCAAATCTGTGATACTCCCCCTAAGAGGTTTATAAAGAAATGCATAAACAAGCAAACAGAAAATAAGGTACCACTATGGATTTATGCCCATAATATCTGATGAACCAGACTGAAGCACGTGAATTATGCCCAAACCTAAAGGGACTGTGTCTCCTCTCCCAAGGCTATATCTTCCTATCAGCTGGCCACCAAAAGTGAGGAGAGCCCTGGGACCTTCATCAGTGAGGAAAAGATAGAGAAAAACTATACCTTTCCTCTGGTGTTAATCAAGAGACCAGTGAAAAAGCCTGATGGGAAGACAAGACTTGAACTGGAACTTTAGGATGAATTTGAATGGCAGAATGAGATTCTCTTTAGAGGGATCCGTCTCAC
Organism: Pongo abelii; assembly: GCF_028885655.2. Taxonomy (NCBI): domain Eukaryota; kingdom Metazoa; phylum Chordata; class Mammalia; order Primates; family Hominidae; genus Pongo; species Pongo abelii. Next base: position 106,814,006 of record NC_071992.2, read on the forward strand.
CCATTTCAGGTTACCCATCTCTCATCTAGCTCACTTCTCCTCGTCTGTCTGGTCACTGATTGGACAGTACTTTCTCTGGGAAGCCTTCACTGCTCATTTGTACTTCCCACTTCATTACCATGTATTCCCATAGTGCCCTCTATTTATATCTACTTATCTCGGCCCCTTCCTTGTTTATCTCCCCCATTAGACATTGAGTTTTTAGATGGCAGAGACTTTGCATAAGTCCCCTCTACTTACTACAACTGCATGATAAACATATGAAAGTGAATGAATGAAAGGAATTCTAGGTGAAAAGAGCGCTACAGAGGAGCAGTTGGTGAGGACCCAGAACACTGAGGAGACCAATCTAACAGTCCTCTAGGGTTCAGAAAGATCTTAAAAGCTAGACAGATGCAAACAAAAATTCACCAGTTTTTTGTTTGTTTGTTTGTTTTGAGACAAAGTCTCACTGTGTCACCCAGACTGGAGTGCAGTGATGCAATCTCAGTTCACTGCAAGTTCCGCTTCCCGGGTTCAAGCAATTCTCCTGTCTTAGCCTCCCGAGTAACTGGGACTACAGTCATCTGCCACCACGCCCAGCTAATTTTTGTATTTTTAGTAGAGACGGGGTTTCACCATATTGGCCAGGCTGGACTCGAACTCCTGACCTCAGGTGATCTACCCGCCTCAGCCTCCAAAGTGTGGGATTACAGGCTTGAGCCACCAGGCCCAGCCAATTCATCAGTTTTTTTATGTTGTAAAGGAAGATTTTGTGATGCCCTTCACAGTCAAGAGTGGCAACCTGCAGGTCAGGCATGGTGGCTCACACCTGTAATTCCTGCACTTTGGGAGGCCAAGGCAGGTGGATCACCTGAGGTCAGGAGTTCGAGACCAGCCTGGCCAACATGATGGAACCCTGTCTCTACTCAAAATACAAAAAAATTAGCCGGGCGTGGTGGTGGCAGGTACCTGTAATCCCAGCTACTCTGGAGGCTGAGGCAGAAGAATCACTTGAACCCAGGAGGCGGAGGTTGCAGTAAGCAGAGATTGCACCACTACACTCCACCCTGGGCAACAAGAGTGAAACTCCATCTCAAAAAAAAAAAAAAAAAAGAGTTGGCCGGGCGCGGTGGCTCACGCCTGTAATCCCAGCACTTTGGGAGGCCGAGGCGGACGGATCACGAGGTCAGGAGATCGAGACCATCCTGGCTAACACGGTGAAACCCCGTCTCTACTAAAAATACAAACAAAATTAGCCGGGCACGGTGGCAGGTGCCTGTAGTTCCAGCTACTCGGGAGGCTGAGGCAGGAGAATGGCGTGAACCCGGGAGGCGGAGCTTGCAGTGAGCCGAGATAGCGCCACTGCACTCCTGCCTGGGCGAAAGAGGAGCGAGACTCCGTCTCAAAAAAAAAAAAAAAAGAGTTGCAACCTGTAGGTATCATTAAAATCTCCAGGCTTGTGATAATTTGCTTTCCCTTCAGCATCAAAATTACTTTGGGATTTAATATTTGTGAAACCTAGGGATACAAAGACTCCTTGGAATATAGCAAATTTAGGGAAGTCATCTATTCCATCTATCAGCCCCAGGGGAGAATCACACAGTATCATTCATCTTGCAGTAATGAGGTAGACATGCCAGGTTGGGCAAAATGTCTGTGTCTATTCATGTAAAAATGGATATTTGAGAGAGAAAGGATGTGTACAGCTGGAATGCCACAGAGGTGGAATTTTCAGATGCCATGCTACAACAGTCTTTGTATCTGCCCTGGCAAACTGACTAAACGTGAATTACATTAATTCCACATGTTCAGAAAGTACGTAATAGCTAATGACAAGAATAATAAGTATGTTATACAGAAGTTTCCCCCTAGGGGTCCCCTGTTCTCTTACATAAAACTGCTTCCTCACAAACTAAATTTCTGGGAACACAGTTTTCATTATATGTGGATTTCCTTTTTATAATGGAATCTGCAAGTTTGCTCTATTTCCCAAAGTTTTTCTATATCCAGGAACGTAATTAATTCCTCCTTGACTTGAAAGTTATTTTTCTCCTTTTGATAGTTGTCTATTATAGAAGTGAGGAAAAGCTTTAATTTCACATACAGGTGGTTATAAAAGTTTAGACAGCTTAGATTTCCTTAGCTTGAACGTAGAGAAGGATTGCTCTAATCACCTACTCCCCTGACCACCAAAGCTGCCAAAAACTTGGAATTTTTTTTTTTTTTTTTTTTTTTTTTTGAGATGGAGTCTCACTCTGTCACCCACGATGGAGTGCAGGGGCACAATCTCTGCTCACTGCAACCTCTGCCTCCCGGGTTCAAGCAATTCTCCTGCCTCAGCCTCCCAAGCAGCTGGGATTACACGTGCCTGCCACCATGCCCAGCTAATTTTTGTGTTTTTAGTAGAGACGGGGTTTCACCATGTTGGCCAAGCTGGTCTTGAACTCCTGACCTCAGGTGATCTGCCTGCCTGAGCCTCCCAAAGTGCTGGGATTACAGGTGTGAGCCACCATGCCTGGCCAAAAACTTGGATTTTTTTATACCATAGAAAAATTCATAGGGAGATTTAGTTAAAGACTAAAGATTAAACATATGCTTTCTTTTGCTCTCTCTCTAAACCCTTCAAAACATGACATTAAAAGTACCTGGATAAAAGGAGGCATTAACCTGCAAAAATAAGAATAGCAGAAGAGCCAAAGGGACAGAAACTTGGAAGGTGGAGAGAAGGTGAATCTAGTGGAAATTGATTTAGAAGCTCTGAGAAAGCTGAAACTGAAGCAGGCAATGTAAGAAGCCAAGATACAATATATTTGGTATCACAGAACCTCAGAAAAACTCAAGACTTGGCTGTACCATGTGGAACTGAAAATGAGGGTGAAGGTAGGGCTGATATATTGTTGGAAGCTCCACCCAGTGCTATATAGTGACTGCTCCTACCTGATCCTTGAAGAACCCCAGACATAAGCTGTCTAGAGAAGGTGAGCATATGTATACCTGGCACAGCTGATAGGGCCCAGTACTAACAAAGGAGATACTAACTGAAAGTCACCATACTGAAGAGTGAGATGTGAAATCTCCTTCATATATTTTACTCCCAGAGTACTAACAACAGGGCTCAGACCCTCCAGCTGGGGCGTGCTTCTTTGAGGGATCTGATTAATCCCAGAGAAAAGACTTAACAATGCCAATGGTCAGGGTTCCCTGAAGAATAGGCCCAGCCAGGCCACTGTACAGTGAAGACTGCAAGTTGGCAATCCCTGCCACAAACAAAGAGGTTCCAGTCAGACTTGTAGTTCCTCCTTCTAAAATGTATGGGGTCAACCAAAAGGACAAATCAAACACAAGAAAAGAAACTTGAAAGAAACAGATAATCCAGAGAGCAGACAAAAAATTTCAAAAGAAAGTTTTCAATACCTTCAAAAACTAAATAAAAGATATTGCATTTATGAATTAAGGATAGAATGCTTTAAAAATAATATTCAAAGCACACAAAAGAGGTCTTGGAAATTATGATTGCAAAAATTACATTCTCTGAGGAAGGTTAAAATATAAAAATGTGAGGAAATCTCCACAAAGAGGTGAAATATAAGAGATAAGGAAACTAGAGGCTCAGTCCAAGAGGTCTACTGTTTGTAAAATAGCAGTTCCAGAAAGAGAACAAAGCAGAAAAATTATCAAAGGAAGAATTTAAGAAAAATAGTCAGAATTGCAATATATGTGTCCAGTTTGATAGAACAGATCAAGAGCTCATTACAATGCTAATAGAAGTCCAACACAAAACACACCATTATGAAGTTTCACAATACTGGAAACAAAGACAAGTGTCTAAAAACTCCCAGAGAGAAAAACCAGGCCATATGCAAATAATCAAGAAAACACTAGATTTTTCACTAGTGACTCTGGGAGATAGAACACAATGGAGCAAATTTTTCAAAACAATTGGCAATCTGGAAATCTGTATTCCATAAAACCATCAATAAAGTAAGGAAGATGTTTATTCATACAATGTTTCAAGAATTTTACCTTTCATTATGCACCTTTTCTTATGAAGCAATTAGGGGATATTTTCCACCAAAACAAAGGAGTCAGGTAAGAAAAAAAAATGAAATCTAATAAAAGGGGGATCAGAGGTCATCCAACACAGGAGAAAGGCTAAAGGAATCTTCCCTAGCTGATAGATAATGAAGATTTTTGGATGAGTACATTAATCTTAGATTTGTCTTAAACACAGAAGGATTATATCTTACACACAAGGGATTATATCTCCTATAAAGAAATCTTGTTGGAGGCAGCTTAAGTATTATGTCCTTACAGATTTATCACAGACACTCTTTCTTTTTCACATATTAAGTGCATATTAATATAATAAACTATTGCCAAGTTTGCCTCACAGACCAAGATGTTTGTTGGCAATCCAGCTACCATGTTCACATTCCAACCAGGAAAGAAGATTAAGGAAAAACAAAAGGGCTCCCTTCTAGCTGAATCTGACTTTTAAGCAGCCTTCCTGGAAATTCGTTACAACATTTCCATTTGTATATCACTGGCCTGAGCTTTTCATATTGTGAAGTTAATAGATAAAGCCTAAAACTAAAAATTAAAGACATAGCAATTTAAGCATGTTATATACTGATAATTTGGAAGGTGTTTACTTTCACATCAGTATATAATATATACTGTATATAGTATATAAGATATACTGTATATAATATATATTTTAACATTTACTACTTTCATATCATAAAATATACTCATATGAAAGTAAACACCTGCTAAAAAGTGTTGCCTTTTTGAAAGAGGAGTGGGAATATGATATGGGGGTGAAAAGAGGGCACTCCTGTTTGTTGAAATAAGATTTATAGAATCATTTGACTCCTAAAAATATATGGATGTATAGCTTTGATCCAAAAAATTAAAAACTGAATTACAGAAAAAACTCCACAAGTGTTTTCAAATTAAACAAAATACAATAGCTGCATACACACGTTTTTCCACTGAAAGTTGACCAACAAAGGAAAAAAGCCTACCTTAAATTACAATTTTTACTCAGAATTTTAAGAATAAAGAAAGCTCAGAATTCTCTTTCTTAGGTTCACATACTGTAGTACCAAATTACTTTGGGTTTCTAGAGCATTTACAAGAGTCATTCTCATAAGTTTTCATTTTGCTGCACTAGAAAACCTTTATGACTGACGCATGAAGATCTCTTCCCTGAAGGAAGAGACTGAAGCACTAACATTAAGGTTAAATGTTATCTCTGTTGATCAAGGCAAGGGCCAGCCAAGCCAGAAGTCCTGTCGATTCAATGGCCTGGAAAACGATCAAGCCGCCGAGTCCAGAGACACAACAGCTTCTCCCCAAACAGCCCTCAGTTTAATGTCAGTGGTCCAGGTAACACACCCTTCATTTGTTTTTCTTTGTCAAAGTCTATTTATCTTGCGTTTTCCAATTGATTATTTTAAGAAACAACAGATAAGACAATAGTAATAGAACACTTTCCTTATACCAAGTAAGTTTGAGACAGAAGCAGTGAAGAGTGTAGGGTATGAAGAACTGAGGTGGTGAGCCTAAAATCAGCATGGTCAGAATCCTAGCAGTTGTGCCTGGAAAGCACACAGAGAGATGGTGAATAGGGAAGGCAGTAGCTTCATCAGCTAACATCTAAAAGACTTGACGTCTATAAGGACCCCCCATCATCTTGAAATAAAGGGACTCTACCCTAATATGCTCTAGATCTCCAAGCCTCCCTAAGCCTATCCTAAGTTCATTTGGGGAAAGGATCCTTGTTTTCATGATAGGATTAGTCACAGTTGGTGTTTTTGAAGTTTGTAATGTGATGTAAGATTTACTGGGCTAAACAATACTCATAATTGTTAGGTTATTAAATTTTAACTGTGTCACTTATAAAATTTTTATAAAGCGTGCATATATACATGCACATATGTCACTTGAACATGTCATTTTAACACAAATGAGTCTTTAAGTATCTAATACTCAGAAAATCAAGGTATAAGCTATATTCTATATTTTCACCAATTGTACGTGAAATATTTCAGAGTATTTTCAGGAATAAAGCCTTATTTTATCTTGACACCTGATAAAATAGATGTTAATTTCCCTATTTCTCCATTTCACAGGTAAGGAAACAAGCCTGGGAAGTTAAGTGATTTGTCCAAGGTCATGTGGAATATTAGTCCATTTTTATTGTGAAGCGACCTTAAAATCTTGATGGTTACACCTGTAGATACTTGTGTTTCTCTCTCATGAGTCTATGGTTGGTGATTTGGGCAATTTCGTTGGATGTGGTTGCAGGCTGTATGTAGGTTGAGTTTGGCCCCACTCCTCATGTAGCCTCCTTCTGGAATAAGCAACAACTGGAGCATTTTCTTCTCCTAGTGGGTGTCAGAAGCACATGCAACCAGCCTAAAATTATACATGCATATTAAAAACCATTGCTTTATGTACTGGGTGCATCTTGTCTGGTACCTCTCCATTGGCCAAACAAATCACATGTCAAGCACAGTAACAATGGGGAGGGAAATGTGCTTCGTTCATTATAATAGGAGATACTGCAAAATTGTGGTGTAAGGGTATATACAGATACTTCTGTAGCAGGAAAAAAGTGAAGAATTGGGAAAAATAATACGATCTACCACATGCAACTAGAAAATGACAATGCTAAGCTCCTGAAGTAACATATAGATTGTTCTTTCCATTTTAACCATTTAGAAAATAGTCCAAAATATCTTTTCTTGGGTCTTTGATGTGACAGCCACCTTAAATTATTTTGGGAATAACCCAGATTAGAAATATTGTATTAGAATTTTAAAAAACATACATTTTATTAGTATATTTGTAATATTTTCTCCAATCAGCCCCTTTCTTTTCTCTCTCTCTCTCTTTTTTTTTTTTTTTGTAGCCACTTCTTTGTGGCAGTGCCAATGCTCATTTTTACATCATAATTTGGTGGGCCTTGAAAGGTGCTTCCTCCAAGAAGGCAGGTGGAGAAGTAAATTCTGATGACATCACTCTCCCTTTACAATTTAGGTCTTGTCTTTATTGCATTCAAAGCTAACACAAGGCTTTATAGTCGTGAATTCAATCACATTCTGATTTCAAGAAATATTAAACAATACTACTTCAGCAAATGCCTATGAAAACATTTTTATTAAGCTACAATCAGTATATACAAATATGCCAGGATGTTTGTGCACAGGCTCAGATCATAACTCTTCCCTTTGCATAATAATGTTAATAAAAACAATAATAGTAGCAGAACCTCTATAATGTTTAACTTGGTGCTAGATACACACACACACACACACACACACACACACTACATACCTACAAATACATATGTATGTATATATTATATATATTAATATAGATCAACAGACTCCGGTCTGCACTCTTAACCACTATGCCATGATTATAGAGTCCATGTATATATACTCAAGTTAGATCCTGGGAAAGGAGACACCAACTATCTTGCCCTTATGCTTTTTTTTGATCGTAGCAATTTACACCTTGCTATGGTCAGGGGTATGATTTCACTGGCTCTTGCCACTGCCCTACATGTAAGTTTAGAATTGTTGATTGATGCTTTCCTGTTTGCAAAAGAAAACCATCTACATCATGGGGTTTTATAAATGGTTCAGCAGGATCTTTTCTTTGAATATCAAAGGCCAAATAGGCAATTACATAAAAAACAGGCCTGTGGAAGTGAACCCCTGGGATGCATGGATCTATGGAAATCAGTACCTTAGAAAGCACTCGTGAATACATTTTAAAAAATGACCAGTCAGTGACACTGCATCTTTCCTTCAGGGTTGAAGGAAAGCTCTGATATAACCAAGCATTTCTTCTCTGTCTAAAGTTTAACATATTGCCCTCATGATTCCCCCTGGCCCCAGGCTTATTAGAAGAAGACAACCAGTGGATGACCCAGATAAATAGACTCCAGAAATTAATTGATAGACTGGAAAAGAAGGTAGGTGCTTTCTTTTCTTTATTCTCTCTTCCACTCTTCAAGATATTCTTACCCAATATTCCTCATTGCTTTATATCCACGATTGCCCCATAGATAGAATAACAGCCAGGATCCCAATGATTCTATGAATGGCTGCTTGGTAGTTATTTGAGGTTTTTGTTGCTATTGCTAAATACAGAAGCTTACATTAATTTTCCCCCTACCTCCCACTCCCAATTATATTTAAAATAGGGTGTGGAGTTGAGAGTTAAATAAATCTACTGCACTGCCTGGCTCTTACATTTTCAAATGAACTAGGTGACAGTGTGCTTGAATGATGCTAATGACAGCTCTTAGGGATAAGATGTTGAAGGGATAACATCCCTTCAACTTAGGGATAAGTTGAAGTCTTGGGAATCTTTCAAATTAATTCAGGAAAATGGCAGTGCTGTCTACTAAAAGATGAGATTCCACACTCAACTTCTGGAAATTAGCACATTAACCGATGGTTTTGCTATTAAAACTATCTAAGCAAGCAAGTTAGAATGTGATGAAGAGTTCTTTAGAACTACATTTTATGTTCTTAGTTATTGTATTTTTATTGATTTAGTTAATACCAAGTAGTCCTGTTATTGTAGTGATATTCTCCTTAAACATCTTTGATAGGAGAGACAACTTTTCTCAATCAGTAAGAAAAAAAATGTGTTTTCTGCGCATGTCAGGCACCAAGAGAGAAACATTTATGTTTGTAACAGCACTGACTTTGAAGAAAACAATTGTCTACTTATAAAACTAAGCTATTCTCCTAAAAAGACAGAGCAAGAGAGATAACAGACTTTTGAAAAATTATACGGTAGCACAGAATGGGATTCGTAGTTCATGGTCAGTAAGTATTTTAATGACTGACTGAGACATGTTAAAGGAGTGGATCAGATGTTAAAATCTATCCATGCTCACCTGATGGGTTGATCACTGTGACCTGGGGTGCTCAGGAAGGATTTTGTGTGGCAGGAAGAGTTCAAGTGGGGCCTTAAAAATGGTGACTTAATTAAAAATTTTATTGCAAACAATAGAAATCATTTCTCTAATAAAAAAGAGAGTTTTCTGGAAGAATATGGAAGTACTCACAGAATCAACAGATAGTCCAGAAGTCTGAATTTGGAAAAGTCAGAAGACAAGATAACCCTAGAGATCTGAATAGCAAGAAATACTCAACAGTCTCTGAAGTTACCTCCACTGCAATAAATGAGTTCCTACCATTTCCAGTCTGCTGGCCTTCTGTTCAAAATTCTGCTTCCCAGAAGGAAGAGTCTGGTTGGTCATGGTAGGGTTGCATTGCTGGCCTCCTGGATAGGGGAGGGGGAAAAGTCTTGATAACAATCCCAGAGCACAGTACAGAAAGAAGAAGAGATAATTCAATGAAAAGAAAATATATTGTCATTAAAGTTGGAATAAATGTTGATCAGCTAACAAACTAACAAGGAAAGTAATATTTGATATGGAGAGGTAAAATTTCAGTAGAGGATGGCTGGAAAGGGCATTCAGGTAAGGTGATGGCATGAGCAAGGTGATGGCATCTGCAAGGTTCAGTAGATTGGCCTGGTTAAGAGTCTTTCATGTAGGGAAGTAGTAACAAATAAGGTTGTATGGACAGAAGAGGGCCAGATTATGGATAGCCTCAAATAATAGTCTAAGGAATTTGGACTTGGAAACAACAGAAGGCATTTATTATTTTTTAACAGCTAAGTGACAAACCAAAAAAAATCCTTTAGATAGGAAATTGGGCAGCAAGATGCAAAGTGAATTAAAACAAATGCAAAATGGGTTAAAACAAGAAAAATGAGGCTCAGAGACACTAATGCCAGCTCAGAAAATGGCATTGAAGAGCAGGTTTGTGAAACTGAACCCAGTGAAGTCAGGTATGATACGAGATGGGCCTATATTAAGCTAATGAGTGAGAAGAAAATGGCAGATTTGAAACACTTGAAGTGCAATTAACAGCACTATTGAACGGGTTAAGGACAGGGGGAGCTCAAATAAGAATCTGAGGATTGGAGCCTGTGTTTCTGAAACAATTAATTGTACCATTAACGAAAAGGAAGAGACACATGAGAGAGAATTTGTGAGGTAAGGTGAGAAGGTGAGCTAGTGTTTTTGACGTGTGAATTTCAAGGTACAATGGGACACTTAGGCAGAAATACCTAGTTAGATGTTAGTAGGAGAGAATTCAGGCCAACAGGTTAAGGTCTTTAGACTTATCTCCACAAAGATGAACCCTCATGTCCTGAGGATGAGTAAGGTCTCTGAAAAGGAGATTCTGTGCAAGAGCCAAGTTAAGGGGAAACAACGCTGTAGAGTTCTTGTCCCCCTGCCATGGTGCCTTTATTTGTTAAATTTATATTGAACACTTACTGGAGCAAATACCTAAACTACTAGCTTGCTGCAAATCAACTTTCCTCCTTTCTTATTTTATTGATATGTGAGCTGAAACTAAAATGATTTGTAGGAAAAATAGTGGCTATGGAAATTAGTTTTCCAATATTGGAAGATCAAATCCAGGACCTCTATTTGCAAACTAAAGCTTGTTAAAACATAAGGATTCACTTGCTAAATAAGTCCAGATTCATTTAAAGAATACAAATACCTCTGTTTAAAGTGGTTTTGAAATTTTGGACAAAACTGTCTTTATTTGGTATCTGAAATTTTTATAGTTATTTTTAAAGGAATGGCTCAAACTTATTTCATGCCTTTTTTCCTAACTTTAAATCAAAGTATTGTTACATTTCTTTTTTTTCTAGACTTTTTTTCTCCCTCCCTTCCTACAAAAGGGTTTCATTTTGAGGACAGTGTCTAAGAGGTTTGCTAAAAGTACAATGTGATGGTTTTCAGCATGGGGCTCCAGCTGTGTGGAGCTCAGTGTGAGCTGTCTTAATGAATGGAGAAGCAGTGCAAGTTCAGTTTTCTTCTACAACTTATTCTGCACTGTGCTGATCAGGTTTTTAGAGAAAAACTACCTAATTGCCAAACAGTGGCTGAGTACGTCATTTCACTGCCGAATACCTTGTCTCCTGTAGTTGTTAACACTAGTTTTGATCTTCCCACTAAAAGGAAGTGTACGTGCAGTGGAACATATGTTATCTTTTCTCGATATTAAGTATTTATGATAAATTCTTCCTGCACTGAAACCAAGCCCTATTCTATGCATGTAGGGGAATATAACACTTAGCAATTTCTATAAATAGGTTTCTTTAGGTATTCCTTGTATCCATTTCAGCCTCCATGAGAATTTATGGGGATATACTGAGGTTATGTCTTGTGTTTTGCTTGATCCCTGTAGAAAACACCTTTAATGGCTGAGTGCAGTGGCTCATGCCTGTAATCCTGGCACTCTGGGAGGCTGAGGCAAGTGGATCACCTGAGGTCAGGAGTTCGAGACCAGCCTGGCCAACATGGCAAAACCCCATCTCTACTAAAAATACAAAAATTAAACAGGCGTGGTGGTGTGCGCCTGTAATCTCAGCTACTTGGGAGGCTGAGGCAGGAGAATCGCTTGAACCCTGGAGGCGGAGGTGGCAGTGAGCCGAGATCGTGCCACTTCATTCCAGCCTGAGCGAAAGAGTAAAACTCCATCTCAATAAAATAAAATAAAATAAAATAAACAAAAATAAAAAACAAAAAAAAAACCCCACCTTTAATGTTAAACAAAATAACAAGGACAACAATAAAAGCTCCTCCTTCTTCATTAAGTCCTTAGTGTATCATCAGCTCACAGGACATTCTCATTTGAAAGGATGTAATTCAGGATGTCATACTCATACAACTTGTTTTAAGTTTTTCATACCTTAGATCAGGAAAGGTAGAACTGAAAATTGTACCTTAGTTAGTGTCAGGGAAATAGTGGTCAAGAAGACTACTAGGTTACAGTTTCTATCTGTGGAGTACTTTTTAGTTTTCAATTCACATCTATATACATTACATATAATTTTGCCTTCATGGAAAAGTTGTGATTTAGACAGGGCATTCATTCAGCCATTCATTTATTCAACATTTATTGGTACCTACTGTGTGTCAGGTACTATTCCAGCAGTGGAAATACAGCAGTGATGAAAAGAATATCCTTGGTCTTTGAAGAGACAGACCAAAAAAACAACAAATCCATGAAACAAGATAATATAAGATAATGGAAAGTGCTATAAAGAAAAAGTAGAGCAATATAATACAGATAGGGGGTTGAAAACTCCAAATGAGTGGTCTGGAAGGTCTCTCTAATAAGGTGATATTCGAGTTGAGATGTGAAAGTCAAGAAGAAGCCAGCCATGTAAAGATTTAGGGATAGAGAATTTACATCAAAGCAGGAAAAGTGAACCCCACAGAAGTTAAATACCTTGCCGAAAGTTCCACCACAAAATAACAGCACAGCTAGAGCAACATAGCTCTATTATTAACAGGCATATATTATTTCAGATAGTCTGGATTTCTACAGTTTTCAATTTACTTCTTATCTATTTGAAGGAGTTATTCTACATAATCCTCATTGGAAACAATGCTAGGATAGCCATTCACAGAATGAAGTTCTCAGAGATGAAGCACTAGGTTTCACCGGGGACATTAGGACATTAGCATTATTCACTGGTCATCACAGAAGACATTAAGGTCTTAATTCTCAAAAGAAGATATGTAAAGAGCCAACAAACATATGAAAAAATGCTCAACATCACCAATGGTCAGGGAAATGTAAATCAAAACCACAATGTGATACTACCTTACTCCAGCAAGAAAGGCCATAATCAAAAAATTAAAAAATAATAGATGTTGGCATGAATGTGGTGAACAGGGAACACTTCTACACTGCTGGTGGGAATGTAAACAAGTACAACCACTATGGAAAATAGTGTGGAGATTCCTTAAAGAACTAGAAGTAGAACTACCATTTGATCCAGCAATTCCACTACTGGGTATCTACCCAGAGGAAAAGAAATCATTATACAAAAAAGATACTTGCACACACATGTTTATAGCAGCACAATTTTCAGTTGCAAAAATGTGGAACCAACCCAAATGCCCATCAATCAACGAATGGATAAAGAAATTATGGTGTGTATGTACGATGGAATACTACTCAGCCATAAAAAGGAATGAATTAATGGCATTTGTAGCAACCTGGATGGGATTGGAGACTATTATTCCAAGTGAAGTAACTCAGGAATGGACAACCAACCAAACATTCTATATTCTCACTCATAAGTGGGAGCTAAGCTATGAGGATGCAAAGGCATGAGAATGGCACAGTAGACTTTGGGGACTCAGGAGAAAAGGGTGGTAGAGAGATGAAGGATAAAAGACTACAAATCGGGTTCAGTGTATACTGTTCAGGTGACAGGTGCACCAAAATCTCACAAATCACCAATCAAGAAATTACCTGTACAAGCAAATACCACCTGTTCCCCAAAAACCTATGGAAATAAAAAAAAACTTTTTTTAAGACTTCAAGGTCTTTATAGGAGTTCTTCACTTTTAGCAAATATCAATTGTATTTTCATTTACTCTTTAATTCACTTTCTATTTAATAAAGAAAAATTAACACCAGGGTATAAATGTATTGTAACAATAGACTAATGTTTATAATGATGTCCCAAGAAATGTAGAAATGTAGAAATGTGGCAATACTCATTCATAGCAAAATAAAGCAGACTGTTAGGCTTAGTCATTCTAACTCTTTCCTTTTCTTTCATTTACCTTCCTACCCTTTCCCTCCCTGTTTTAATATAGCTCTCTCTTCCACTTTGCTCTCTAATGGCATCCAAGAAGTAAATTTAAAGCAATACTTTGAACACGTCTAAAACAGCTTCTTACAATTGTTAAATAAGTACAAAGAGTCTTTATTGGAACAGTTGAGTTTTTTAAAAATCAGCATTTTTTCATCTTTAAGATAATGAGGTTCTTTTGGTTCAATGTTAGCCATGAGAGAACTATGATTTGAATATATGGCATTTTTTTTAATGATATAATTTTTTTTCTTTTCTGCCATTTCTTCATCTTATTGAAGGATCTCAAACTTGAACCACTGGAAGAAGAAATTATTGAAGGGAATACTAAATCTGTAAGTATTTTTATCAGGTAAAAATATTAGAAATATATTCTTTAAAAACATAATTTAATTTCTTCAAAAATTAGTTATCTGAATGAAAAATTGAAAAACTAAGTAGTCATATTTCATTTTATAGGATTCAGTAGTGTTGTTTCGACATTGTGATTTGTGTAAACCTAATACCTACTTCACAGTTTTTGCAAAAGTACCTGGCATGTAATAGGTGCAAAATGAAAATTTTATACATGTATAAATCAATGAGTTATTGAATAATTGAAGGAATATGACTGGCAGAGAAGGGCAACATTTAAGTTTTATCATAAACATTTTGTAAATCCTGCTATGTTGTACACTGGATATACCTGAGCTGAAACCTGGTTCTGTTCATTATTATATTTCCAGCATTTAGCCTAGGGCCAGGCACATTGAAAATGCTCAGAAATAATTTTTCAAAGAATAAATTGATGCAAAAGGGAACACTTGTATCCCTAGGGACAAGATGTCCATCCAGAGTGGCAGTGGTTTTTGGAAACAGAAGAAAAATGGACAAAGGGATCCTAAAAAGTACATTAAGATGCAACAAAAAGAAATTAGCAAATAATTTAAAGCAGTACATACCAAGCTTTATTATTTACTTTATGTTGAGGCAAACATGCATAGTACATTCTGTTTCAGGAAGTTGGATGTTTATACTTACATTTAGTGAAAATTTGGATTTTAAAATCTTGGGTAACTAGGAGAAAAATCATTTTTTAATACCTTAGATGTATTATATACTTTATAGATGTCAAAGGATTGGTCACACATTTATATGAAACCAAGATAGGAAATAATCTTTCATCTCTGAATTGTGCACAAGCACTGACTACATGATAGATGAAGGTGAGACCCACCTATGTGTAAGGCTTCTGCCCATCTGTCCAAACTCATAATCCAAAGGGATTCTTCAGAGTAAGCTTTGTGGGAGTCTCAGAAAAGTTTAATCATGGCTGCTACTGTTAGAATCCTATAGTTATGAATATTTTCCCCCGATAAGCTAGATTTGTCACTGCATGTCTAGTGCTTTTATCCCTCCAGAGACAGGGATGTAGTCTGTGTTAATTCATCAAGACCCCAACATTTTAAAGCAGTAGACTTTCATGGGAAAGAGAGGAGAGGGGTGTGGAGCACATATACATACTAAGAATAGCGGATTTGTGCAGTCCTGGAGGCACAGGAATTGTTAAGCTTGTGATCATGCATTTGTTATCTTCTCGTAGGTTTGCATAGAGGAAAAACTATACTCCAGACAAAGGAAAAACAAATATAACTTATCTAATGTTGTGAGAGATAATTGCCTATTCTTAAATAATTTTCTAATGTGAGATTATTTTTTCCCTCTAGTTATGAGGAGGAAAAATTGTCTAAGGATTGTCTGTGAAAGGAGGCAGCTATTCCATTTGCAGGTCCCTGAGCAGCCAAAGCCAAGGCCAATTTTAAAAGATCAACACACACAACATTACTAATTCAGTAGTGCATAGAAGTACTTTAAACAAATAAGACTGAAGAAGGTCGTTCAGCTCTCAATATTGTTTAAAAGCAGGAAAGGATATTCCCTATTTCCAGCCATATATAGAGGTATAACAATTATGCTCTTTGGGAATAGACATATAGTAAAGATTTGAATTGGTTTGTTTTTTCAGAAGTAACAATAAGATATTTGTCATTAAAAGTTGTATTTTTTTATTAATGGTAGTAAGTGCGTTACTATAAATTCCTATAAAACCTCCTATATTCAGAATGACCAAAATGATTTTTCACTGTTATTTCATAGCTAGTGCTCTAGTGCTCATAATTCCATCCTACCATGTGTTAAATGATCTATCCTGATGCCCAAAACCAGTTTTAGAATTTATTGAGTAGAGAGGTATTTTCCCTTTTCCATTAGTGAATGCTTGAGAACTTGGAAAAATGAATTCTATGACAGAAAGCAAAGAATAAGTTTCTATTACACTTGGTTTTTGAAATGCTAATCTTTACTGATCCTTTGCTATGCGCCAAGTGTTGTACTAAACACATATATAACTCACTTAATCCTCACAATAGCCAAATGAGGTAGTGCTATCCTCAGACTCATGTTATCAATGAAGAAATTAAGGTTTAAAGGAGTTTACCTACCATAGCTGAACCCCTGCAGTTCAACCCCAGACCTATGCTCATCACCATGCTCTAACATTTTCAGCCTAAGTGTTTAGTGGATTTCTAGCCTGTAAAGTAGAATTGCTCTTTGCTAGTGAGGTTGTGGATGAATGGATAATTGTTTTATGAGATTCCCTACCATAAGAGCAGAGCAGATTGTCTGGCAGGCTTGTTTAAGCACACAGCAAAAGTCCTGAACCCTAGCAACTGCCATCTCTAGTTTTCTGGGCAATGAGCCATTACATAATGATGAGTCCAGGATATGATTTCTTTTTTTAAGTCCATTTTTTTTTCTCAGCCCAGGGTAAGAGATGTAATGCTTATTTAGTACCTGTCATGGAAAGGATCCTTATACACACTATTCTATTTAGTCCTCCCAAAACTTTGTGATATAAGTACTACTATTCTAATTTTACGTATCAGAAGACAAACTGAGAAAGAATTAAGTAACTTGTTAAAGGCCACATAGGAAAAGTGAAGCTAATTCTTTTCACTTTATATGCCTGCTCTTGAAGAAGAAGGAAGAAAAGAAAAAGAGGACAGGATGGTGGAGACAGATGAAAGAGCACCTAACAATTATGTAGTGCTGTTGAGTTTCCACGGCCACCTCAAATCCTCTGCTGGAATAAATAGTTTATTAAGGGAATTGTAAGATTAGTCAATGGCTAAAAGCAAAAGCATCTTTAATGTGTTTGTTCCACAAATAACTTGATCACCAACTATGTTCCAGGCCTGGAGATAGAGTCTGGAAATAAAGTGGTGAACATTATAGGCTAGAAAACAAACTAGAAGGAAATTATACAGAATCTACAATAAAATGTGATGAGGATTATTATAGGAAAGTACAGATTTGCACAGTAAGGGGACACAACTCAATTTAGGAGACCAAGGAATACTTCCAAAATGACATAATACTTAAGATGAAGTCATAAAAAATAAATAGAAGTTTTTTTTAAAAAAACTTATATATCTCTTACTACATCGAATGATTCTAACACTGCACTGAAAGAACACTAAAGTGCTAGATCAAAATATTCAAATGTTCCAAATGATTTATAACAAGCATATTATAAAGATGTGCCTGTATGGCATTTCTTACCAAAAGAGTACTGGAGTAAGATGATCATTTTCCAGCTATTTTCTTCATTCAAAGGTTTTTAAAAAGTCATGATAATTTTAAACAACATTTGAGCACATTCTTGTGCTTTTCAAAAACTCAGACTTTTCTTCAGCACATTGTTGTTGTAATACACTAAAATAGATTATCATACAATGAGTCTACAAACCTAGTATATTTTTCTGCCTCTCTACACTCATATAAAACCGATGGATAATGTCTTGTGAAGTCATTCCATTCTGCCATACATTCCTAAGGGCTTGGGGGCCATTGTCAAGTAATGTAACAGGGACTATCAAAATATAAGTCTTGTTTTACAATGGTTGTTAAGAGAGTCAGTGAGAGCATACAAGAAAGGCTATGGTATCTCTGAAGACATATTTGAAACACAACTGTAAATGTAGTAAATAGAACAAAGTAACATGAAAAAATAAGTTGTACTTAAAACATGTCTCTGTGTCCCAAGACTAAAAAAGATGACATTTCTTGAAATGTTCCAAGAAATCAAAGGCTGATGCAACATAATCTAACGTCACTGGCAAATACTATCCTGTGAACTGAGACTGGCCTTTCATACTTACACAGCACTATTTAGTCCAAGACATTCCAAATATCCAGCCATACTTCTGTTGTAACAAAATTTCTATAAGGTAAATGATAAATGATATACTACTACTCCTATAATAGAGAAACAAAAATGTAGCATCATGAAAGAATATTCAACCATGACAGAGTGCTCTGAGCTAACTATATCTTGGGATCTCACATTTTAGTAAGCTTCAGGCTGTGTATTTGACACAAGAGACACATAGAAATATTAACAAGATAGTAGGACTCCTGTTCCACCTCTCCCAAACCCCATATCCTACAATTTGTTTCGGCCTAGCCGGAACAGAAAATTTAAGCCTTTTTTTTGGATTTCAGAAAATCTACTTTAAATTAACTATTATTTAAAAAGCTCCGCTTGTCAGAATAGTCATCAAACTTAGGCAGATTATCTGGGGCTCTTTAAATGGATTTCTTTGTGTAACTATCTTAGGAAAGGAGGGGGAAAAGATACATCTGGTTTGGGTTGCAAAGTTGGACACTGCAACCCAATCTAGGAAGCCGAGAGCTCAATTTTTCCAACTCATACATCAATGTACATAAGTGAATGAATCAGTTAGGTATTGCTAACATAATAATGCATCCCCAAATTCAGTGGCTTAACACAATAACCACAATTTTGCAGGTAGGCAATTTAGGCTGGGATCAACTGGCTGGTTCTTATGGTCTCACATGGGCTCCTTGTATCTCTAGTAAGCTGTATGTTAGCTTTGCTGATCTTGGCTGAGCTTTCTCATATGTCTAGGAGCTCAACTGTGCTCTATGTGGTTTTTAATCCTCTAATATAGGGGTTGGCAAACTACAGCATACCTCTTGTTTTTGTTCATAAACTTTTCTTGTAACACAGCCACACTCATTTGTTTATGTGTGGGCTGTGGCTGCTTTCACACGACAATAGCAGAGTTGACTAGCTGCAAAAGGAGCCATGTGGCACAGAAAGCCTAAATAAAATACTTACTACCCATCCATTTACAGAAAATGTTTGCTGGCCCCTGCTGTAGCAGGTCTTGTTCATATGGTAATCTCAGAGATCCAAGAGAAAGAATGGAAATCCACCGGCCTCTTAGGGCCTGAATTTGAAACTGGTGCACTGTCAGTTCTGCAACGTTGATTGGCCAGAGCAGGTTAGAAAGCCAAACCAGATCCAAGGGGAGGGAAAATAGAATCCATGTCTTGAGGAGAGGAGCTAAAAAGTCAAATTAGTCAAAGGGCATGAGTTCGGGGGGTAGTGAAGAATTCTGGTTATTTTTACAATCCATCCCACTTGATCACGTAAGAATTGGCTTTAGACGAAAAGAATTATGATGGAATAGGTGGATGTATTTATATATCTCATTAGGAAAGCCCATGAGCTTTCCTAATTATCTGAGTTAGTAATCACAAATGTCCAACCAAGAGGTCCCTGCAGATTTTTGTGAAAAGGATATATCCATCATTATTTTGGTAGAAATTAACTCTACTTAGTTATTAATACTAAAACCATGTGCTTTGGTTAGTCCAACAAAAGTAGGAATATTTGTTGAATATACTGAATACCTAACCTCTAAAATATCATTGGTATTCAACAAATAGTAGCTATTGACATGAAATGAGAAACCCATTGGAATAGAAAACAGTAGACCAGGGGTTTAATTCTAGCTCTCATGCTACATAGCTGGTATTATTGTGGAAGTTATTTTTCTCATATTCTAGATCATCCTTACCTTGTGTTTTGTTTTTGTTTATGCACTTTTATGATTCATTCCAATCCTTACTTTGATTTGCACTTTTATACTTTCACTACAAATTATTGAAAAGAACTAATGTTGATACCTAAAATTCCATGAGAAGCCCACAGGCGGATCTTGAGGGAAGCCTTGAAACTACAATTGCTATAATGCTAATAGGATTTGTTACAGGAAACAGTTGGCATCCAATCCAGTGTGATCCATTAAAAACAAGCACCATCTGATGCCATTACCTTTTGAACAGGGCCTGTTGTAAGTAGTTAATGTGTTTGACAACCCTGTAATATTTGATATACCTTTGGAAATGCATGAGTTACTAATTGTTTTGAAATCTGGTTGTTTGTAATGATTGTCACTTATGTCTAATATCACAAAATATTCAAGAACTTGGAGCTGTGCAATGAACAATAGGACTTCTCTTTAAAAATTGGTAAGTTGTTATAGGCAAGTGATCCCAGCTCTGCCTGCACAATAGAGACACTTAGGGAGGTTTTAAAAATAGCAGTGCCTGGGCCCCACTCCCAGAGATTTTGATATAAATATAAAGATAATTTTAAAACTTCTCGAGTCATTGAGAATCACTGCTTTTAAAGGGAAACACGTCATTGTAAAGAACACTTTGTTTAGCTTCTGGGACTAGAGGCAAGGAAAATATCTTGCCTAGATTACAGCCTTTATACAGTTTTATACTTGGAATAGTCATGGCCTTCCTTGGTCATATTTTTGGATGACAATCATCTGTTTTTGTGAGGAGGAATGGGATGGGCAGTAGGAGTCAGCTTAAATCAGGCTCCGTGACAGCCAACGTAGTGACCCTCGCCCCTTCCTTGGCAGCACATCATGCTTGTGCAGCGGCAGATGTCTGTGATAGAAGAGGACCTGGAAGAATTCCAACTTGCTCTGAAACACTACGTGGAGAGTGCTTCCTCCCAAAGTGGATGCTTGCGGTAAGTGCTCCTACTGCCGCACCTTAGGCCTTTGGCAGCCCGGGAATGCAGTGAAGGCATTTCTCACTTTAGACAAGGCTGGGGGTCTAGAAGACAGATATTTGAGAATCCTCACATTAAGATATACAGAGCATTCCACCTAGGTGATGTCGTTTGCTACCTTTAACTGAATGTTTTCTCTTTAATCTTTAAACCCCATGTCGTTTGATCATTAGGGGCACCAAGTAAAACGAAATGGAGAGAACAACTTGAATGAAGAGATTGAATTTCAAATAAGTTGAAATTCCTTTTCGCATCCAGGCAGCCCACACTCTGATTTAAAATCATCTCTGGTAGATGAGGCGCCAACTCTAGGACATCTAGCTGTGATTGCTCCCTTGGCAGTATGCCCTGTGGCCTAATGACCATTTCAGCCATTAGGAAATTGCAGGCATCCCTGAAGTCATGATTTCAGGCCTTGGTCATTAAAAGAAAATGAAGCAGCAGCAGATCTTTTCTTTCCTCTTTCCATGGGTACCACCCAGCTCAGGCTTCGGATATCTCAAGCTACTAAAATATACTATTCCTCATCTTCAGTTTTTTCACTCCAACTGGTTCAATAAACAGTTATTATAATAATTTTCTGGAAACAGTTTATCATAGAATTCCCTTAACTGGGAACCTAAAGTAACTCTCTAATGAGTATCTTATCAAAGGCTAGACATTTGTCCTGACTCTATATTTAATCCTACTGACAGACCCAGGAATCCGTATCACTACTATTATTTGTTCTCCCTCATCTAAACACTCTGCCTCGGTGATGCACAGATAGAATTTCTGATATAATCTGTTTGTTCCCCACTGTGCCTCAGACCTGGCTATTCTTCCTCTCAGAAATGTGCACCCAGCTGCAAGTCTCTGCCAGCCCATGCACTGCCTCAAGTTCAGAGCCCAGGTCCAAATTCATCTGCTTTTAGAAAACTTCCACAACCAAGTCTAACCCTACCTTATAAGCTTGCTTAAACTATATTCCATAATGCTCTTCAAATGTTGCTTTGGGAAGGTTTTTAGAAAATGTGTGTGTGTTTGTGTATGTGTGTGTACATGTGTGCATAAACAGATACTTCATGTCTCTGGGTGTTTTGCTTTTCCTCTCGGTGTTCAATTAATTGTATTTTATTCATACCCCAGTAGAATATTTCTCTAGCTAAGAAGTCTGGCTCTGGAAATAAACGTGGGATTTTACTAGCTTTGTGGTTTTGAGAAAGACCCTCACTGGCTCTAAGTCTTAGTTTCCTCCTCAAGAGGCTCATGAGATGGTTGGGAGGATTAAGTGAGACAGTCCGTATGCAGTGCTCAGCACAATGCTTCCCATCCACTGAAGACGTGAGCTGAAGTCACTATTGCGTTTACTATTGTTTCCTGGTTGTCCGGGTGGCTGACCTCCTCTCTAGAGTATGAGTACAGTACTTCCTCAGTGCCACTAACAGCTCATCATCTTCCAGTAGTGCCTTTGAAACAAGAACACAGGAAATGCTGTGTTTCCATGATTATTTTTATTATTCTATTTCACGCCAGACTCAGAGGGCACAAATCAAAACCCCATTTTAGTCCTTTTTACTTCAGTGACTCAAGACTTGCAAAGGTGGGAATATGTGTAGTTTTTAAGAGCCCACTCATTTCAAAATAAAATTGAATATTTAAAACTTCAGGGTGCAGTGGCTCATACCTATAATCCCAGCACTTTGGGAGGCCGAGGCAGGTGGATCACGAAGTCAGGAGTTCGAGACCAGACTGACCAACGTGATGAGACCCCGTCTCTACTAAAAATACAAAAATTAGCTGGGCATGGTGGCATGTGCCTGTAATCCCAGCTACTCAGGAGGCTGAGGCAGGAGAATCGCTTGAACCCCGGAGGCGGAGGTTGCAGTGAGCCGAGATCATGCTACTGCACCCCAGCCTGGACGACACAGCGAGACTCTGTTTCAAAAAAAAAAAAAAAAGAAAAATGCAAGCAGAACCCATATATACACTGTTCACAGTGTAAACTTCCCAAAATAGAGCTCAGTAAACTCTTTTTAATGAGGATATAGAGAAGATAAAGTCTATTTCAGTGTATTACAATCTCCAGGGATTGATTGCATGTTTTATATTTATTAAAAAAACACACAAGTTTATTTTTTAGGTTCAGAAACACTACTTTCATGGGTGTTGGGAAAATGACCTCAAGCTACTAGAACAGCCCCAGGGAAAGGGAAACAGGCTGTGGGGGAGTGAGAGAGTGGATAGATTTGTGCCGCCTGCTGCAAATTCCATTCTCTCAATAACCACAATAAATTGCTCCATCAGCTCCTGCTGTGAAGTAGAGGAAAGGAGAGCATCTTTTTCCTGTAAGATAGATTCTCAGCCTCTCTGTTTACTTTGCAAGACTGGTTTGTTTCATACAATTCTTTGTTCACTTCTTATTGCTGATTTTTCAGGTAATTTCTTTTACTGGAATTATCAAAATGTAGACTATATCAGATGGAATGAGCCTCAGGGAATCACTACACCCACGTGGAATATATATGGTATAGATGTTACGCCAGTGTGCCTGTCTACATTCAATTTTTCAGTTGTACCAGTTAATCAAATTCAATTTTCTACCTGTATCAATTGATAATCAAATGCCCCTGATGCCATCAGTCATGCTCCAATGCACCCAGCACAATTGCCTAGTGCTTGGCTGAGAAAATAAATCTCTGTGAATGTCAGAGGTTCTGTTCTCCCATGACGTTTAGCTTAGTCTCATCATGATTAGGCACAAAATACTGCCATAAAATAAAACAGATATTATTAAGGACTAACAAGATTAGGCATTTTGCACCTATTTTCTTATTTATTTATTTTTGAGACAGGATCTTGCTCTGTTGCCCAGGCTGTAGTGCAGTGGCACAATCATGGCTCACTGCAGCCTCAACTTCTTGGGCTCAAGCAACCCTCCCACCTCAGCCACCAGAGTAGCTGGGGCCACAGGCACATGCCACCATGTCTGGATACTTTTTAAAAATTTTTTACAGATGGGGTTACGTCATATTGCCCTGGCTGGTCTTGAACCCCCAGGCTCAAGTGATCCTCTTGCCTTGGCCTCCAAAAGTGCTGGGATTACAGGCTTGAGCCACTGTGCCTATCCTCTTATCTTCACAGCAATAATCAAGAGGCACATATTACATCCAGCTTAGAAGGAACTGGCTCAGATGGGTTAAAAAAAACTTATTAAAGTTTGTCTGACTCTAAAACCAGTGTTTAATCCTTCTTGTCAATATTTGGTCATCCTTAGAGTTTCCTGGATTTTCTGTGATTAACCAGGAGTAGAACACACAAGTCCACTCCTGTTCCAATTACAACAAGGTCTTGCTTTCTTAAATTCAGGCCACTGAATTAGAGGTTTTGCCCTATAAGTTTTTGATTAGGAGACTCCGAAGTATGGGGAGTTACAGAGGTTTTGTTTTAGTAGTCAAATGAGTTTTTAAAAAGTTAAGTTAGTGAAAAACTCAAGCAGATTATGTGGACTCATGTTTATAACATATACACACACATTGTTTGATACAACACATACGCACACTATTCTTCACTTATTTTGTAATCATGAAGGCTCATTAATCCCCGTTTTTGTCATAGGGAGGTACCAATTGAATATAAGTGATGTACACGGTATGTTCTCAGAACCATTCTTGACACCAGAGAACAAGAGAATAGTTTTGCTTTCAAGGATTTTAGACTCCAGTTGGGAAAATGGGATGCTCATTTATGAAGGTAGAGCACAATTAAAATCATGTTCATGGCCTAAAATTTAATAGTCGTTAAATAGAACAAAATGATTTCTAAAGTCACTCAGCTACGAAATTCGAGAATTTGAATATGTTCAAAACTCCATGTCAAGGGCCTAAGGAATATGAATGTAGGATTACATTGTAAGAATCAACTCTGAGACATCCTTAAGAAATAATGGTGGCACACTGAATCATTAATCATTTATCAGTATTTATTTATTTTTGAGACAGTGTCTCACACTGTTGCCCAGGCTGAAGTGCAGTGGTGCAATCTCGGCTCACTGCAGCCTCAACCTCCCAGGCTCAAGTGATCCTCTCACCTCAGCCTCCCAAGTAGCTGGGAGTACAGGTGCATGCCACCATGCCTGGCTAATTTATTTATTTATTTTTTGAGATGGAGTCTCACTCTGTTGCCCAGGCTGGAGTGCAGTGGCGTGATCTTGGCTCACTGCAACCTCCACCTCCCAGGTTCGAGCAATTCTCCTGCCTCAGCCTCCCAAGTAGCTGGGACTACAGGCGCATGCTGCCACACCCTGCTAATTTTTTGTATTTTAGTAGAGACGGGGCTTCACCCTGTTGCCCAGGCTGGCCGCGAACTCCTGACTTTGTGATCCGCCTGCCTCAGTCTCCCAAAGTGCTGGAATTACAGGCATGAGCCACCATGCTGGGCCATTTTTGTATTGCTTATAGAGACAGGGTTTCATCACGTTGCCCTGGATGGTCTTGAACTCCTGGACTCAAGCGATCCGCCCACCTCGGCCTCCCAAAGTATTGGGATAACAGGAGTGAGCCACCGTGCCCAGCCTCATTAATCAGTAATTATATAGATGAAATAAATTAGTGACCCACAGCTTGGTATGGAGAAATGTGATGACTGGCCCTCTTGCCATGTCTTTTCTTCATTGGTTAGGCCTTGCTTGTGATTTAAGGTAGGACATGCACATGGGGAAGGAAGAAGCCAAGAGGGAAAGTCCTGTCCTTTATGGGCAGTTTCCTCATTTAAAATCTTTAATCCCACCTGTTCCTGAGCCACATCCATTTCCCCTAGAAGCCATTTCACTGACACATTTTCCAGCATCCAGGAATATTCAAGGTCTCCCAAAGCTCAAGGTTGAAGCTTTTAGGGCCTGCATCCAAAGACAGCTTAGCCAAAGAACTCTTGCTTTAGCCAGTGAGTGTTAAGTGTCACAGGAAGTATGAAGATTTCAAGGAGAAAAACACAGGCTGTTTCGGGTGAGTAGAATCACATAAGAAACAAATCACAGGTGTGTTGTTGTGCAGTTTTACATTTACAAATAATCCAAAGCTACTCATTCAAGCCCTAAGCCTTTAACAACTGCTGACAAATCTTTCTAAAAATTATTTCACAATTGGACTTTTTTTGCTGTCTCAGTGTGATCATTGTGTGTCATTATCTATACGGTATAGTCTCAAATATCAATGCCCTTAAATGTCATTGCCCCATATTGGTCTTTTTGGCCCTTAACTGAAAGTACCCATTCTGTAAAGCAATTCTGGTTAGCACTTTCACCCATGTGCCTTTGAGACAGAATCTGCACTTTCATCACTGCATCTGCTTCTTGTCAGTCACCTTTATTAGGTTTCCTAACTGTTTGTCAGAGTGCAGCTTTTGGAGGCAAAAATGCCTAAGTTCAAAGTCTGGTTTACTCACTAGCAGCTGTGATGACCATGGACAAGACATTTTGTCTCTCCATTCCTCAGTTTCCTTATCTGTAAACAATGGAGAAATAAATACACAAAGATGACAACAGCACCTTCCAGTATCAAATAGGAATGCTTGCAACTGCAATCTAGAGTAAGCACAGTAACAGTTACTTCTATTATAAGTACATTTATTATTCTCAAAAAGAAGTTGGAGGCAACAATCTCAAGGTTCTTCTACAGCTTAATGCTGTCATCAAAGATCCCAGATCTGTCTTTCAGATGTGCCTTCTGGCTCTTCACCAGATGGCCCACAGTCAGGAAGAAAAAGGGAGAACCAACAAACTCTCCTCTCATGTCTGATCCTGAAGATGCAAATGTTTTCCCAGAGTCCCTGCTTCCCAGCATACTTCCACTTGCATCTCACTGGCCAGAATTCAAGTCACATGGTCATTGCTGGCCACTGGGAAGGCTAGGAAACAAGTGTCCAGCAGAAAGGAGTAAGGTTATCAGGGTATTCTCAGTCCAACACTGACTGGTACATTGGGTGTATTGCAAACTGAACAGTGGCAGAGTCATGTTAGTAAGAGGAGAGTACTATCTGGGGAGGCAATGGACAGTGTAGCCACATGACCCCCAAAGTAACTGTGAAGGTAAAATGGCTTATCTATGGAAAATGCTTAAATTAGACCCTGGAACAGAGCAATACATGTAGAAATCATCACCACCACCATTAATACTTATATTATTAGCTTGCTGCTTCTCATTGCTTTAATAGATATGTACATTTTCCCTCCATTTCTTTTCTGGTTTTCCTCCCACCCCATTCCTTTTGTTTCTGTTAGCTTTGCTTCTTAGCTTTGACACCATTAAGGCTTAACTTTCATAGCTACTCGCCCAATGAAAGTGATACTTTCCTTTTAGCTATTGGGCTAACAACTAATTAAACATATACACAAACACACAGAATAAGCCAAGTACTGAGTTAAGAATTCTACATGTAACTTTTTTTGTTTTTGTTTTTGTTTTTCAGAAGGAGTCTTGCTCTGTTGCCCAGGCTGGAGTGCAGTGGCTTGATCTTGGCTCACTGCAACCTTCACCTCCTGGGTTCAAGCGATTCTCCTGCCTCAGCCTCCTGAGTAGCTGAGATTACAGGCACGTGCCAATGTGCCCAGCTAATTTTTGTATTTTTAGTAGAGACAGGGTTTCACCATGTTGGCCAGGCTGGCCTTGAACTCCTGACCTCAAGTGATCCACCCACCTTGGCCTCCCAAATTGCTGGGATTACAGGTGTGATTCACTGTGCCCGGCCTTACATGTAACACTTTAATTCTCAAAGTATTGTTATCATTATTGGACAGATAAGGAAACCAAGGTTGAGTATTGGAATCAAGGTGGCACAGCTAATAAATGGTGGATGGTGGAAGATCTGCTGGGCTATACTTTAAATCACTGCCATTTCATACTGTGATGTCCTCCTTTTTACTCCTTCAAAAGCTTTAGCATTATGCTAAAATTTTATGAATTTCTTATCCTATTGTCTTATGGCTAGCCTGGAAAATGAAAGGTTCAAATAGCAGGATAAGTGGGCTTTTAATGTAATAAGTAAACAAATGAATTAGTTTTCAGGAAGCAGTTGATGAAGAGCTTGAAATACAAGGCTGAGTATTTTAAACTTTATCCTAAAGAAAATTGATATGGATTGTAATTTGTCCAGTATACTGTTGAAGGTTATGTTTGGGGATTACATCCCTTTGAAACTATGATGAAAGCTATAGATTCTCTTCCTAGGAAAACATATATATGCATATTAATTTGCAGATCATTTCTGGGATTTTAGTGAACCCCCAAAGAGCACATTCATGAACTCCTGGGATTAGAAAATCACAAATTCCACCTTCCATTTAATTCTTATGATTCCATAGTAAACCTTTCTCCAGAAAATCTGAGGTTGAGCTAAAAACAATATTTGCTGCATCATACCTTAATGAACCAAACTAGATAAACAACTGAAAAAAACACAAGCAGAACTAAAGAAAAAAAATTAAAATCTGTGTGTAGTTACTGCCACCTGCTGGTCACACTTAGGTAAATCCTAAATCTACGTTAATCAACTATTTTACTGGTAAGTTATTTGTTCTCTTACTGTTAAGTTTACTGGTAAGTTCTTTGTTAACCCAAAAGCCTTATTGTTTTTCCAACCCCTCTTTTTGCTTTCTAATATGAATATATTATGAACCATTAGGCTGAACAATCTGTATTTTTGTAATTCAGTTTTTAAAGGCATCTTTATTTTTGTCTCCCACTCTTAAGTTTATGAATCTGTCTCTATTGTTTCAAAATTAATTTGGGTCTTCATCATTTCTCACCTATGCTATTTCACTATCTTTCCAGCTGTTCTTTCCACTTTATAATACCCTCCATACAAAACCCACTGTGCCATCGGAAGGATCTTTTAAAATACATCTCTAGCCACGTCACTCTCCCTGCTTTAAATCCTTCAGTGACTCCTCATTGCTATAGGATTAAATTTGCAGTCACCTCAACCTATGTCTTCAGCCAGCCTGCTTTCTTCACTCCTTCAAAACATATTATGTAGACTTTTTCCTCCTTCGGGCTAGTCAAAGGACTGGAAGGAACAAATTTGTCTCACTCAAATTGGAAAAGAAATTTAAAAGTAAAACAAAAAACCCTTGCAATTATGGCCAGAATGTGGACTCTCAAACTTCATCCAGAGACAACGTTGAGCACTTTGTGTGTGTGTGTGTGTGTGTGTGTGTGTGTGTCAGAGGGAGAGAGAGTTAGAGAGGGAGAAAGAGAAAAAAGAGAAAGAGGGAGAGAGCCATTAGGTATTGGCAAACTAGGAGTCAGTTGTATAGCAGTAGTGTGGTCCAAGTGACTCAAATGGCATAGAGCAGGACCCACACAAAATCTGTCAATACAGGAATGTTGTATGGCTAAGAATTTGGCAAAGGTATGGTGGTTGATAGGGCCAATCCTAACAGCTACATTTGAGGGCAAAGGCAGGTAGCATGCACTCACATTTTTCTGGGCCTAGCACAACAGATGCTCAATAAACCTTTTTGAATGAATGAACACAATTTTGCAAAAGTTACATTTGTGATGTCTGCAATATACTGAGACTGTTTTCATGATGCAAAACCAGAAAACTAAAACAAACAAACAAACAAACACTTATGCCTAACAGACATATTTAGAATAAATAAATTCTTGACAAATCTGTTTGATTTTCATGCAGGCACCTTAGATTGTTTCCTCTATTAATGGATAAGATTGTTTCATACTACATATGGATATTAGAAAAGTTAGCTTGCATCTTTAATTTCCAGTAGCTAATTATGCCTTTTATTTTCCATTTCAGTATTTCTATACAGAAGCTTTCAAATGAATCTCGCTACATGATCTATGAGTTCTGGGAGAATAGTAGTGTATGGAATAGGTAAGTTGTGAGCAAGCCTCATTTTATGTGAAGCCAGGAAGATGGCAATATGCATGATGTAATTTTAGGATTTGTAGGAAAGCTCCATTCTCTTTTACCTTACCTTAAAACCTGTCCCATTTGCCCATTACCGTGAATTCTACACACTTTAAAAAATGTATTTAATGGCTTAGAAACCACTTCTCTCTTGAAGTACAAATACTTTTGGTAATGATCCCACTTTGAGTCTTACTATTTTACTGATGTTTTCAGATAAGAAGATATAGATAGGGGGTATGAGTGTCTAAAGCTGATGAGGGTAGTGGTGGGGGTGGAGACAAAGGATGGACAAAAGTGAGGTGGAAAAAAAAAGCTTTACCTCCTAATTTTTTATAGGATAGTCTGTGCAGTTATTTTATTTTACAATAAAACTACATATAATTTTTAGAGTCACTGCAGCCCAATACCTTCTAAATGTCTTTAAACACTAAAAATAAAGTGGAAATTCAAGACATTGTCAAAAATTCAAAACAAATCAGCTTCTTTAAAAATTAAAATAATTACTAATAGAAAACAAACATATAATTTTAAAATGGAATGAAAGAAATGTTTGCTCTTCTGAGAGTATATAACAATTCCTGACAGTTTAAAATGGTACAGAGAATACAGCTCTCTAAATAAGTCCATGTTTAGGGTGTTAAATATGGTGATGGAAGTAATAGAATACCTGGAAATTCAGTTGATCCATGTTTCATCTAAAAGTTTTATTTTTGTGGCAATTTTGAAGGCACTTTGTGTGCTATAAGGAAGGCAAAATGACACCAACAGTATTTCAGCCATAGAAGGAAACAAGGTAACTTATTCGACTCTGTGCTTCCAGGCCAACACTTTCAGATAGTTTTTTAGATTTATTTTTATTATCTAGAAATGTAAAATATACAGTCTCTTATTATCTATCTTGTTTTTAAACACTCCGACAGCTATAATATTCTCTTATATTTAAATTTGGTGCAATAAAATCTACTTCTTATTTTATCCTCTAAAAAAGTAATGTTCTCCTGGTTTAAAACCTTTTTAAAAAAGTTTCTGATGACAATTATTAAATTACTCCTCAGTCATTTTTGAAAGCTGAACAACCATTAAAAGAAGCTTGTATCCAGGAGCTTATTTAATCCAAATCATCCCAAACTTTGCCATCTTGATCAAATTTGATCTCTGCTGTACTTGGGAAGATTGTAAATAAAAATGCACAGCCTTAACCTATAATTATTTATACAGCCACCTTCAGACAAATTATAGCAAGACATTCCAAAGAAGTAATGTGGATTTCTTGGAAACTCCAGAACTCACATCTACAATGCTAGTACCTGGTAATTATCCTGGGTTTACAATGCTTCTGTGTCCTTTTGTATTTTTGTTTGTTTGTTTGTTTCTTAAAAGATAGTATGCTCTTTCCTTCTATATTTTATCAATGGTGCTCTCTTATTTATTTCTTTATATGTCTTATGATTTCAGAGTGGGGGGGAAGAAATAAAATATCTATATATTTGTTCTATTTTGTCCTTAGTTGACCCTATTTGTATTCCCAGCTATATTGAACCATTAGTCATTTGCTAATCATATTAACAAACTTGAAGTACCACCAAATCATATTTCAAAAAATTATTCAAATATTTTATCATATTGTAATTTAGTGTATTGGGTACAATTTGTTCATCTACCCATCCAATTACTGATTGAATATATATTTACTGAGTATTAATGTGTGCTAGGCACCAGGGTGTTTAGCCTAATTTACTGGTACTGATTGAGCTCCATTTCTGAACAAGCATTGTGTTGGGAGCTACAGAGGGTACAAACTAAAAGCAAAATCCCTACCCACAAAGTGCTTTCTGTCCAGCTTGACAGAAACGTTTGCAAAGACAAATTTTAGCAGAAAAAAAAAAACCCAGCTAAGGGCATAAAATGGCTGTCACCATTAGAGATAATATGTGTTTTCTGGACTTGGAGAAGTGATTACTTCTTTAATAGTTTTTAAGAAAATGACTATTGAGCTAGTCCTTAAAAGATGAGATGTGGAAAAGTAAAGACGGAGAGGAAGGGTCCTTTGGTAAATTTGGATAGGAACAAATGCAAGAAGCATGAATGTGCTTTATTGGTGCAAAGGTGCCACTAAGGCATAAAACTTACAGTATAAGTGGAGATAGACAAGAGAGTAAGAAGTGAGGTTGAGAATGTCATAATGAGGCTTTTGAACAGCAACCTGGAGTAATTTAAAGTTTTGAGAGGGATGGTGACATGTTCTAATCAGTAATAACTGATAGGAGGGAGAAAGGTGGATGTCATGGAGAGGAGAGAGATTAACCAATTAGGGCAATAATCTAGGCCAGGGAAGAAAAAACAAAACAAAACCTGAACCAGGAAATAGCCAGAGAGTTTGGGACTCCAGTTGCAGATGTAATTTTCAGGAGTTAACCACAGCAAGATGATGGTTGAAGCCTGGGATTCGTAAGAAAGTATGTAGGTAAGAACAAAATATCTAAGAGAAGCTTGGGGAGATGCCTTTCTTTAAAAGGTTGGTAGAAGGAGAAAAACCTCCTTAAGATGAAGGGAAACCAATCAGAGATAAGAGAACCATAGCAGTGGAGTATCAAGGAAACCAAAAGAGTAAAATGCAAAGATACAGTGCTCCTGGGGATGAGTGCGGGATGTATAGTGTTATAATGTTATAAATGGGAGAAGGCTGGGCGCGGTGGCTCACGCCTGTAATCCCAGCACTTTGGGAGGCTGAGGTGCGCGGATCACAAGGCCAGGAGCTCGAAACCAGCCTGACCAACATGGTGAAACCCCACCTCTACTAAAAATACAAAAAATAGCTGGGCATGGTGGGGCATGCCTGTAATCCTAGCTACTCAGGAGGCTGAAGCAGGAGAATTGCTTGAACCCAGGAGGCGGAGGGTTGCAGTGAGCCAAGATCACACCACTGCACTCCAGAGTGGGTGACAGAGCGAGACTCCATGTCAAAAAACAATAATAATAAAATAAGATAGGGAGAAAAATCTTAGAATACAACTTCTGTAAATATGACTGCTACAGGCTTTGTACATAGAATGCAGGAAAGTGAGATCCACATTTTATTTATCTTCACATTCCCTACCTTATTACAGTATTACTATAGTACAGTATATGGCAAGAAGAAATTATTTCCTAAATGAAGGAATGAATAGGACTTTGGCATCATCATAAATATATTAGTCTTCGGTCAAAATTTCCACGAAGTCCTGACACTTGTAATTTTTGTGTCTGCCATCACACCCATTTCCATCTCTCCCAAACCAATGTGGAAAGAAAGGAACAAAGCTTGTTCTTATTAGTGTCTTGAGTCTTTCCAGGACAGAAACAACCCGAACAAAAATAGAGTAGGAAAAGAGGATAGAACAGGAGGCTACTGAATTATCAGTGAGGGGAAAAATGCTATAGTAAGAATTGAAAATGTGGAATATCTGATAGTTTTCTGACCCAACTTTATCATTATCTTGAATTATTTTCTAGACACTACTAGTGTCATTGGCACATGCATTATATTACTCTTTCTCTCTCAGAGCATTTCCTAATTTAGAAAGAAAAACTGACTACAGATAAAACTGGATCAATTCTTGTTCTGTGAATCCAGGTTCGATACAATTTAATGCCTTTTAATTGCTGCCCTCTTTTATATTAATCTCATATTACATTTAATTTCAACAATGATTACTGGAATTTCGTAGAACAAGAGGAAAAGTTAGGCTTGATTTCTGACACAGTTTTAAAACCTACAACATTTTGACATTTTTGGGACATCCACCTTATTTTAAAGTTTTATCACTGTGATAGCAGGCCTATTCCAGTAAGCAGAAGTTGGCATATAAATATTATTTATGGGTTTTAATGGCCATATAACTTCTAATACTATTTTTAAAAACCAGTTTTGTACATTTTGTGTTATAATGGTTATGAAAATTAAAAATAAAAATAATTAGCTGGTTGCTATGGCTCATGCCTGTAATCCCAGCACTATGGGAGGCGAAGGTGGGCAGATGACCTGAGGACAGGAGATCGAGACCAGTGGCCAATATGGTGAAATCCTCTCTTTACTAAAAAATACAAAAAATTAGCCAGGCATGGTGGCGCATACCTGTAATCCCAGCTACTTGGTAGGCTGATACAGGAGAATCACTTGAACCTGGGAGGCAGAGGTTGCAGTGAACTGAGTTCGTGCCAGTGCACTCCAGCCTGGGTGACAGAACGAGACTGTCTCAAAATAAATAAATAAATAAATAAATAAATAAATAAATAAAGTATTAGCTGCACATATTTATACCTAAAATTAAAATCTGAAAGAAAAAAAGCAGATATTACATTTAAAAACACAGTATGAATAAGTTTGTATTTCTAATTTTACTCACAAATTATGATTTCTGCTAAGATTGCTTTTTATGGTTAAGACTACTAAGTGGTTCACCTAAGACCTAAGATACATCTAAAGTAATTAAGCAACTAAGCCAGACTGCATCCAGATATGAAAATACACACTATAAGATATTCCAATGACCTCTCAAGTATAAAATCATTCAAATGAAGCATAATGGAATATGGCAGCCCAAACCACCCAGACAAAAGGAATATATAAACTTGGTCTGTGGAGCAGAATGTCCGTTGGTAATAAGAGAAAAGCCTATGGTTATAAGAAAACAGGATACTAAAAAAAAGGTCCTATTGCCAGCAAATTACTTGAACAGCTTTGAAAGCAAATTTCAGTCCTTTCCATTTATCTGTTTCTCACAGCATTCCACCAATCATACATCTTTGCCATTGGTTTGTTTTCAGGATATCTATATTCACTGGGATAAACATTTATAATTTTAACATACAGATATACTAAAATATTATTTATAACCTACTTGCTTATACCCAATATTTATGAGATCCTACGTGTATAAATATATGGTATTTATAAATATCATATACGTATAAATATATGTATAATAAATTACATATGTATTTATCTGTATATTATATATTATATATAAAATGCATATATTTATAAATATATGTACACATATGCATATATGTGTATTACATGTGTATACATATGCATATATGCATATATGTATATTATGTGTATACAAATGCATATGTATTATATGTATATATTATTATATGTATATATTATATGTGTATACATATTATATGTATATATTATGTGTGTATACATATTATATGTATCTATTATGTGTGTATACATATTATATGTATTATATGTATACATATGCATATATGTATATACATATATAAATGCAGGTGCCTGTACATATATATGTATAAATATAAGGTATTTCTACATATAGGATTTCATAAATATTGGGTATATAAATACCATATATATATATATATATATATATATATATATATATATAGCCTAACTACTGCCAGTGTTGGGTAGATTCAAATAAGAACAATAGCATGATTCTGTCTACAGGGCATTTATAAACTTGTTGCCAAAACAAGTTCTATTCACATAGAACAAAAAATTTTAGACTGCAACAAAGTGCCAAAAGATATGGTACAAATAACAAGTGCATAGGAAGAGTTCAATCTTGCCTCAAATAGTCAGGAAATGGTGACTAGAAAGATAAGTTATTATGCAGACTAAAGATAAGGGGAATGGTCTCTTTAGAAATAATTTGCATCTTGAACGTTCTTTGCCCTATAAGTTATTTTCATTATTTTAGAAAACGTTTTTCTCTTTTCAGCTTCATGGTGGATCCTGAACAACAACTAGATGTTCCTAGACATTTTCTTTATGGTTCCAAGTGCAAAACAGGTGTACTTATCTAAAACTCAGTTAGAAAATTATCTGTGGTTGTTAATCTACTGTATATTTTTGTTTGGTATATTTACTAAGTGCACTCTTTCAAAACTTATTCTATAACTTTATTAATTCATGTGAATTTTAGCTCAATTTTCAAAGTTCACTAATATTCTCAATATTTAATGCTAAATGCTTTGCTACATTGTAACTCACCTAAAACCTTTTAGTGACAAAATCCTAATATGTGGAAAAAAGCATATGCATAAAGGAATAATATTGTGAAAATGAATCTGTTATGATAAAGAAAAAAGAAAGTGGAAACTTTTAGAGTATTACTTCATAGGGCAGATTTTGTAAACTGTTGTATACTGTAAAGGGTTAAATCAGCGTTTTGTGATTTTTTTTTTTAAGTAACAGATTTTCTGTGAGTGAAGTTTATTCTTCAACAATGTCTACTCCATCCCCAACCCAACTCACAGCCCTATGACTACTATCTTTGCATTAGTTAAAAAGTTAGTATATAGGCATCAAACAACCTTGGCTCTAACCTATAGAATCTCTATCCATGTATCAGGTTATAGACTGGTTTTTCAAAAGTGAACAATCCTGTGATAAGTTGGAGTACCATTTAGTAATACAGCAACATTGTGTCATTTATTAGCATCATAATTCCTTGTTATGTAAGTTAAATATATCAAGAAAGAAGAGATTATTGCTTTGGAAAAATGTGGTTCAAGTTTTATGCTATATAGTTTTGGTATGCGATACAGACAGCTAACTTTTCTTATGAAAAATACATATTTGCATGTAAACAATGATTTCAAAATACTTGAAAAATAAAATTTTAACCCAAATGAGTAACTAAGAAATATAAAACAAGCACAAAACCTTAGGGAAGTCATAAAACAGTAGGGAAAGTATTAGACAGAAGACATCTGTTTTCCAATTTCAACACTAGAATGACTAAAACTATCTACCTATAGAACTATCTGTAGATAGTATACTATCTATAATCTGCTCAACAAGCTCAGAAATTAAATATTTTTAATAATAAAAATCTGTTCTGGTTATAAACCCTGCTAACGAAAATACAATACATATAAAAATGTATAGCCATGTTATTTTCTAGTATAAATTCCTTTGAAACTATAAGTCTTTGGGGAAAAATATAAGGTAAAATTTTCCTGTTTTTCCCCTTTGAAAAACTCAGGAAAAAAGGAAGATTGAACTAATAAAATTTAATTTCTTAAATATAAATTTGACCTAAAATATTTTCTCAAACTAATTCATGAAACAGCAACTTTCACCAATACCTTTGTATATTCTCAGTTCTCATTCAGTATAAATAAAATTTTAAAATCCTTTCATAGTTCTATTAGAAATAAGTGGTAAATTTTGATATATTATACATATACACGTGTGTGTGTGTGTGTGTGTGTGTGTGTGTGTGTGTATTTGTGTGCCTCTGGTCAACTCAAGGATGACAGACACTGTGTAACAACACCTGGGTCAACTCTTTTAATTTATATACAAAGCAAAGAACAACATTAATGGAGATATACAATGATTATTCAAACAAGCTATATATATGTACAAAGGCAAATAGACACATAACAGTCTCTGCAGACTGATTGTATATA
This sequence comes from Pongo abelii, assembly GCF_028885655.2. Lineage (NCBI taxonomy): Eukaryota > Metazoa > Chordata > Mammalia > Primates > Hominidae > Pongo > Pongo abelii. Next base: position 106,851,003 of record NC_071992.2, read on the forward strand.
GTAAGAAAAGATCAAAAGACTTTAAAACCTAAATGACTTTTGACATACAAACTCTTCTTGAGACTGTTTGTTGTAAATGGTTTCAAAAATACAAATTATAGCCAATCAAAACATTGCTTTGGTTGGTCCATTTAAGTATCCAACTCAAAAAGCATATCAAATCTTTTGAGTACTAGGCAGTTTCCAAAGTAGCATGGTAGTATTACTTGTTAAAAGGGTTCTGTTTTCAGTAACAGTACTAAGTGGAAGGGATCTGCAGATTCCAAATTGGAATAAGCTCTATCATATTCTGAAACAAGAATTAGAATGACTTGAGAATGGGCAAATAATAAAGCAAACCAATATAATTATATGGTCATTCTGACCCCAGCTCTTATACAAATTATACATGTATTTTTGTGTATGTTTGTGAGAGTTGTATGTATGTGAATGTGTGTGAGTGTGTATTCACATACACATATATACTGGAACCTATAGTATAAAAGGAAACTAGTAGGGCCAAAAAAAAAAAAAAAAGAAAAAGAAAAAAGAAAAAACTGGGACCTAAGTATAAATATCTCATTTTAAAGTAAACAATAAGTTTATAGTTAACGAAGATTTTTTTTCTATTTAAAAACCCATTTTCCTAAAGAACAAAGTAGTAAAATAAAAAAAAAATTTTTAAATAAAAAAATTTTAAAAAGAGGTCACTAAAAGACCAAGATGGGAAACGTAACATGGAATACAAGCTTGAATCTGGGAAACAAGCTCAAAAAACAGTGAAAAAAAAGTACTGGTTTAGGAGTTCAAAATTCAGTGAAACAAACTTTTTGCCAATAGACCTAGGGATCTGAGAAATAGAATTAGGGAGAGTTTACACTTACCTATATATCAGCAGATTTTTCCGGAAGACACCTTTTTTTTTTTTTTTTAACAGTAACATCCAGAGTTGACAAATTGCAGGAGATTTAATGTATAAAATTTCTAGGAATTAAAAGCTTAAACCCAAAAATTCTTCATCCATATATAAGAAATTATAGAATTAAAACTTAATGTATGTCAATTATTTTCAAATGTCTAAATTCCTTTGGAAATAAAAATATCAGTTTTACTTTGAAATTGCTCAACTTCTGCTATTCATATGGTCTGATAAGTGACATAAGTAGCAGCTGTATTTCAACTTCAGTTTCATTCACTACCATTGTTTCCAAATTATCAATCTCTGCTAGTAATTACGAATTTGAGACCATATTATTATCAAAAACCTAGAGACCAATCATATATCTGAAAAGAAATACCCATTAAAAATTCTGCCTCCTGTTTATTGAGAACTATGCATTGAACATTCTGAATCATTCTAAGCCTCTGAAGAGACTGTAATGATCCATTCATGAGCTGGTATGAAATCAGTGGGAAGCAGAACAACAAAAGCAACTTTAAAAGCAACAAGCAATTATGTACCATATATACACTGTAGCAAATATTTTATATTTGAGAGTCTTTACAGCTTACATTTCCATTCCATTATTACAAGTGATGAAAAACAAAAAATTGCAAGTAGTATGCAAATTATAAATATACAGTCTTCCCACTTCACTAACCAAATTCCTACTTTCCAGTGTTACTTCTCAATTTATGCAGGAAACCTCCTGCAAAGCTGAAACTGATCAGAAAATTCTTTATAGTTTAAAATAGCTCTTTCTCATTTTTAGAGAAGTCAAATAGCCAACCATCAAAATTAAGAATAAACTGAATTGTCACAGTCCATTACAGTTATTGTTGCTAGATCCACCTCATTTGCAGATGTCCAAACTATAAAATGAATAATTCTTTATCTTCAAATTCATCTGTTCTTAAAATGCTACTTAAAACTTTGGTTGTTTTCCTGTAATGTAAAAGAAAAAGTTAATTTATCAATTGATTGAATACAGTTTTTACTAATTAGTTTATCAAACCAAATACTGTGAACGTACCAGGTGTTTACAGATCTAAATGCATGTTACCATAGAAACTATTAAAGTAACTAGAACTGTCAAATAACAAAATGGCTCATGTTTTTAAAATATATGTCATACATTTTAAAATATATTAAATTGTATTCCAAACCTGTTGTTCTGTTTCTGTGGCACCTAGCTTTAAAATATGTATTAATGTGTAAATCAAAAGTAAAATGAATTCTAATGTACAAGTTTGTTTTAAAAAGTGTATGTCAAGCTTTTATTTACACAATAAAATGTTATTAAAGATGGAAAGTCTACAAATGAAAAAGTGACTACAGTTTATATAGCACTGAAGTTTACATTTATTCTTACAGACCATGGATTACATATCCCAAAGATCTTTGAACTGGTTGGAAAGTTGAAACATCAAGTACATTTTTTCTTATTTAATATTCATGTATGAGAAGTATTATAAAAAATTTTAATTCCTGCTTTAATTAACTTTAAAAAGAATTGGCTAGAGATCTAAAGTTAGGGAGTTTAAGAAATATTAACATAAACTATGAACAACATAATGTTTTTTAAAAATTATAATTTGAGGAAAAAAATACTATGAATTCCAAAGAATTAGAATACCAAAAATGGAGATAGGAGGTAGTAGTGTATATCTCCCATTCGAACTGTTCTCAGCTTACCTATATTCTGAATCTCATTTCAGAAGAGTCCTAGCTGCCTTTACCTATATAAAGGTATTTACGAAAACTCTAATAGGAAGTTAAATTCCAGTCAAATATAAGTAGAGACCACAAAGAATGGGAATCATTTACCAAGAGCGTAATGAGAGAAAGGTACCATACTCAATAATCTCATGCATTATTTTATTAATCCTAACAGCCAGAGATTATCATCCTTATCAGCAATTGCAAAACTAAGGTTCAATGAGGTTAAGTGACTTGTCCAACTTCGAACTACCAGTACACAGAATGGAGCTACAATTTGAAGCCATGTCTGATGACAAAATCCATGTCCTTTCCAATGAATATCCTAAGAGATGCATATATGTATTTATTATGTGTATTTATTTAAATGGAATTTGATAAGGTAACACAGAAATATAAAGGGCTAAGAATAGCAAAGACATGTCAAAGAAAAATACATGGGATGATTTGTTATAATGTATAAAAAGACTAATTGAACAGAATGGATAGCCCATTAACAGACCATGCATATATTGCCACAAAGATGTCAGAGAAGTACCCTTTCAATAAATATTTTTAAAATGACTGCATATCTATGTAGAAAAAGGTAAAACTTGATGCCCACCTGACATCATAGAGTAAAATTAATTCCAGGTGGACAATATAATTTAATTGAAAAAATAAAACTTTTAGAGTAAGGGATAATATTTTCATGACCTTTCAATTAAAAATATTTCTTAAAATACAGCTATTCCATTCTATTTTTTGGACAGAGTTACTTTATAATAATTGGTTATATTATATGTTTAGATTTTTGTAGTTTTCTGAATTACTTGTATCTTATAATAAGGAAGGTTAAAAATCTAGAGGTAGAGTCTGATGAAAATGTTAAAGAAAAATATTTTGTAATATAATATTACAATACAAACTTAGAAAACTACTTACTGGTTTTTGCAGTACAATGGGATGATCAGGCAGAAAGTCTGGTTTTTTTCTGCAGATGGAAACACTTGAGAGCTTCAACAGGAAATCTCTGCTGTATTTAATTCTCTCTGTAGATATTAAACATCAAATTTAATGTTATGAAATGTAGAGCTGTCTAGATCACTTTTTGGTTCATTTCTTTCTGGATGTCCTCTATTCATTATGTAAAATGATGAGTCGTGTGTCTATGCAAAAAAGAAGGAGAAGAAAAAAGGCTTTGAAAAGCACCTACTGCCTCCAACTCTCCTTTTACATAGAAAGAAAACCAAGTAACCAAGGAAAAATGAAAGAAATATAATTAAGAAAATGGGAAACGCATGGCTTTTTTCATCTGGTTATTCAGGTCTAGTAAAATGATCTTGTATAAAATATAACCACAGTAATAACTATTGGGCAATTCAGATCCTGCCAAAATGTTACTTTAATGAGCCTATCAAGTCTCAATCAATACTAAAAACTTAACACAATAAAAATAAATTCAATTCAAGAAACATTTATTGTACATCTTACTATGTATCAGGAACTGTGCTAGGTAATAATGAATAGGACCCAAGATAGGGCCCCTATCTTCAAGGAGAACAATGTTTCAAATATCTGCAGATTTCAAATCAGAAATGATTACCAGAAACGATCACCAAGATAGATTATATGCTGTCCCAGAAGACAATGGAATAATATTTTTAATGTGCTAAAAGAAAAGAACAGTAACCCAGAATTTCATGTCCGTGGGGGGGAAAAACCCTCAGAAATGCATGTGAAGGAAAGACATTTTCAGATAAAGTAAAACTGAAAGAATCCATCACTAGCAGATGTGATCTTCAAGAAATGCTAAAGGAAGTTCTACAGGCTGAAGGGAATTATACTAGATGGAAACTTTCCTGTTCAGAAATAAAGAGCAAAAGAGATGGTAAATAGGTGGGTAAGTATAACAGATTCCTTTTTTTCTCTAAGTTTTATTTTAAGAAATATGTATTACTGTTAAAAGCAAAAGCAGCCACAGATAATATACAGATGAAGGGTGTGGCTATGTTTCAATACATTTTTATTTATAAAAACAGGAATTGGTCTGTAAACCATAATTTACTGACCCCCTAAACATTACATTAAAGACTACCAATTGACAAAGTGGATTGAAAAAATAAGAAGACCCTATTATATGCTGTCTGCAAGAGACACATATTAAATATAAAGGCATATAAGTTGAAAGTAAATGGATATAAAAAGATATACATGCAAAGACTAGGAATAAGAAGGGTTATATTACTATCCTTACATCCTATCAACTAACAGGTAACAATTATCAATGTGTTGTTCCTAATACACAGTTCTGAAATACATCGAGGAAAAATTAACTTACCAGAAATTTTGGGTCTGGCTTCTTTCATTTAACATTTTTGAGGTTCTTCCTTAATCTGAAACATTCTATGTAGCCAAACCATCAATCAAGTGTGAGAACAGAATAAAGATATTTTCAAATATGCAAACTCAAAGAATTCACCAACCCAATACCCTTTTTTCATGAAACTCTTGGAGAATGTACTTGAGCAAAACGAGGACATAAATCAATAAAGAAGAAAACATAAAACTCAAGAAATGGAGGTAAGTGAAGTCAGGGAAAATAGCCAAGTAGAGAACTCTAAAAGTCTTTCACTCCACAAAAACAACAAGTAAGCTCATAAAAACTGTCAGAATCAACTTTCTCAGAACCCCGGACTCTAACCCAAAGCCTGTAAAAATGAGGGGAATACTTAGTGAAGAAAAAAAAAAATAGCTAAATTTGGGAAAAATTTTGTGGCATTTAACTTACCTGGGACCATCCCCCAGATAGGCCATGGCCTTGAAGACAACAGCTCTCATTACTTTTATAGGTTCCCAGAACTGGAGGGAGTAGTACAGACTTTATTCTCAAAAAATTATGATTATTTATTTTGACCTTTCTGGTGGTTCCCTGAGGAACCATCTTGAGAAGCTTGCCTGTACTTCACACCTAACTAAGAATTCTCCTAGCATTAAAGCTGCTGCCCAAAATCCATTTGTCCAAACATTTACAGGAAAATGTATCAGTTGCTTCCACCTGAGACAAGGGATAACAACTGGAGCAAACATTAGGCATACCAAAAAGTTTCGGAGGAAAAACTGAAAAAACAAGATGCTTTGAGGAAGAAGGGCACTGAAAGAATCCCAAATATTCTTTCTAGAAGCCCACATGCATGTCAAAACTAGGCTCATGTTCACAGAAAAACTTGAGAAGATCCTAAGCACTCACTCCTGGCTGACTTTCAGATTTCTACCAAGTAGGAAATGAAGGTGAAGGCAGAATTGAGGTAATACCTCAAAATACATAGAGGCTTTATGCAAAGGCTGAAAGAGCAGCTTCTTTGTTTTTCAGTTTGGTATGGTTCTAGCCATTGAAGGCAATTATGTCAAATCACTAGCTGACCACTAAGATAACAGAACAAAGACTTCCATGGTCATGCATGACAAAGAATATAGATTTTACGATATTAGTTCGGAAGTCACTAAGCTAACAACAACTACTACAACAAAGAGCAACAACAAACCCAAGGGAAGGAAGAAAATCTGATTTCCAGAGCAGCCACATTTACAACATTCAAAATGTCCAGTTCTCAACCACCACAACAAAAATTATAAAGCATGCAAAGAATGAAGAAAGTATGGGCTCATTCACCAGAAAAAAAGAAATAGAAATTTTCAGTAAGGAAGCCAAGACATTGAATTTACTTGAGAAAGGCTTTCAATATGCTATTTTAAATATGCTCAAAGAGCTAAAGAAAATTATGAGAAGAGTGTCTCATTAAATAGAGAACATCAATAAAGAGATGGAACTTATAAGAAGAAGCCAGATAGAAATTATTGAGAAGTACAATAACGGAAATGACAAATTCATGAGAGGGTTTCAACAGCAGATTTGAGCAGGCAGAAGAAAGAATCAGCAAATTTAAAAGTGATTCAATTAACACTATTCAGTCTGAGGAGCAGAAAGAAAAAAGAAAAAAGAAAATGAACAGAGCCTAAGACACTTATGGATTACCATCAAGCATACCAACAAATATAGAATGGGAGTCCCAGGAGAAGAGAGAGAAAAAGGAGAAGTGATATTTGAAGAAATCGTGGAATAAAATTTCCAAAATTTAACAACAAAAAAAGAATCTATACATCTAAGAAGTTCAACAAACTACAAATAGAATGCAGACAACCCCCAACTTATGATGGTTTGACTTACAATTGCTTGACTTTATGATGATGTGAAAGCAATTCAAGGTTTCAGACTTTAAGCACTGGTGATTCTCTGACCAAAGACTCTCTGGGCCAAAGACTCTCATAACCAACATATTATATTTTCAACTTATGATGGGTTTATTGGGAAGTAATCCCACCATAAATTAAGGAGCATCTATCTGTATACTAAAAGAGATTCTTCACACATAGATACATCATAATCAATCTGTCAAAGTCAATGAAAATCTTGAGGTCAGAAAGACAGTAGCAATTCATCACTTACAAGGGATTCTCTATCAGATAAACAGCTGATTTCTCATCAGAAACTATGGATGTCAGAAGTCATGCGATGACATATTTAAAGTGCTGAAATCAAAAAAGTGTCAATCAAGAAATCTATATCTGACAAAAGCTCCTTCAAAAATGAAGCAGAAATGGAGACATTCACAGATAACCAAATACAGAGTTTACTGCTTGTAAACTTGTCTTACAAGAAATGCTAAAGGTAATCCTTCAGACTTAAAGGATAGTACACAACTAAAGTCCACATGAGGAAATAAAGAACACCAGTAAATGTAACTACACAGGTAAATATAAAAGCATCAGTAAATTTTCAGTATGAAATTCATCCTTTTCTCCCATATGATTTAAAAGACAAGTGCATAAAAATGCGTAATTATAAATCTAGGTTGATAGATTACAGAATGTGTAAAGATGTAATTTATGACAACAACAACATAAAGGTGACTTTAGAAATATATATAGGAGCAATGTTTTATATAACATTGGAACTAAGTTGATATTAATTCAAACTAGTTTGTTATATATTAAATTAATACCCAACACAGCAACTAGGAACATAAAAAATATAGTAAAGCAAACTAAAAGGAAATAAAAATAGTACACTAGAAAATATCTATTAAACACAAAAATATAATGGAGGAATTAAGTAACAAAAAAAGACATATAGAAGACAAATAGCAAAATGGGAGGATTAAGTCCTTTTTTAATCAGTTAATTACATTAAATGTAAATGTACTAAACTTTTCAATTATTATAAAAGGCAGAGATTGGTAGAATGAATTCTTAAAAATCATCTAATTATATTCTGTCTACAAGAGACTCATTTTGGATCTAATGACAAAAATAAGTTGAAACTGAAAGACTATAAAAGATATTCAATTCAAGCAATAACCAAAAGAGAGCTGAAGTGAGTATACTAACATTAGACAAAAATAGACATTAAGACAAAAATTGTTATAAGAGACAATGGACATTTATACCATGATAAAAGCATCAATTCATCAAGAAGATATAAGAATTATAAGCACATATGTACCCAACAACAGAAAAAAAAACACAGAATTAAGCACAGAAATGGACATTTTAACATTAATAACTGGAGACTACAATATCCCAGTCTCAATATTGGATAGGAAAACTTAACAGAAGATCAACAAGGAAACAGAATATGAACACTACAACCCAACTAACCTAATGACATATATGCAACACTTTACCCAACAACAGCAGAATATACATTCTTCTGAAGCACACATGGAACCACAGCACACATGTTCCACACACATGGAACGTTCTCCAGGATGAACTCATATGTTAGGCCACAAAAGAGTCTCAATAAATTTAAAAAAGATTCAAATCATACAAAGTATGCCCTATGACCACACTGAAGTAAAACTAGAAATCAAAACCAGAAGTAAACTGGAAAATTCACAAATATGTGTAAATTAAAACACACTCTTATACAGCCAATGCATCAAAGAATAAACAACAGGGGACTTAGAAAATATGTGACAAATGAAAGCAAAGTGACAACATATCAAAATTTATGAGATGCAGCAAAAACAGTGTTCAGATCACAGTTTATAGCTATAAATGTCTATATTAAAAAAGAAGAAATAACTCAATATCTAACATTACACATTAAGGAACTAGGAGAAAAGAGCAAACTAAATCAAATACTAGAAAAAAATGAACTAAATAATAAAGATCAGAGTGAAGAGAAATGAAATAGAGAATATAAAAACAACAGAGAAAATCAGCAAAACCAAAAGTTGGTTTTTTGAAAAGATAAAAACTAACAAACCTTTACCAAGACTGATTAGGAAAAAAATGACTCATATTACTAAAATCATAAACAACAGTGGTCTTGCATCCTGCAACTTTGTTGAATTTATTTTTATTAGCTCTAATAGTTTATGTGAATTCCTTAGGATCTTCTATATATACAGATACTTCTCAGCTTACAATGGAGTTATATCCTAATAAACCCATTATAAGTTAAAAATAGCAAAAGATGAAAATGCATGGCTGACTAGGAGTGGCATCTTGCTGATGCTGCCCAGCATCATGAGAAAAGTACAGTTTCTACTGAACAGATATTGTTTTTGAACTATCGTAAAATCAAAAACTCATAGGTCAAACCATCCTAATTGGGGAACATCTGTATAGGACTGTGTTCTCTGTGAATAGAGATGCTTTTACTTCATCTTTCCCAATTTAAATACCATTTATTATTTTTCTTGACTAATTGCTATGACTAGAACTTTCAACATAACATTGAAAAAAACAGTGAAAGTGGGCAACCTTATCTTGTTCTTGATGATGTGTTGTGTTTTGTCAAATGCTTTTTCTTCAATTGAGATGATCAGGTGTTTTCCCCTGAATCCTGTTAATGTGGTGTATTATTACTGATTTTGATATGTTGACTCACCCTTGCACTCTTGAGATTAATCCCACTTGGACATGGTATATAATCTTTTTACTATGTTGATAATAAAAACTTGTATTTTATTGAGAATTTTTGTATCTATATTTGAAGGGATATTGACTATAGTTTTCTTTTCTTCTGATGTCTTTGGCTTTGGGTATCAGAATAATACTGGCCTCACTGGAAGTGTTACCCCTCTTCATTTTTTGGGGAATAGTTTGAGGATTAGTGTTAATTGTTCTTTAAATGTTTAGTAGAATTTACTGGTGAGAAGCAATCTAGTCCTGAACTTTTCTTTGTTGGGAGGTTTTTAATTACTGATTCAATCTTCTTACTTGCTATAGGCTTGTTCAGATTTTCTATTTCTTCTTGAGTTAGTTTTGGTAAATTCTGTGTTCTTAATAATTTTTCTATTTTATCTAGGTTATCTAGTTTTTGGCATAGAACTAACTGTTCATAATATTCTCATAATATTTTTCATTTTCATAAATTCATAGTAATGTCCCCCATGAAATAAATTTATTTCATATATGATCATTGAATAATAAAAAGATTCCATTTACAATAGCATCAAAAAGAATACAGTACTTAGGAATAAATTTAACCAAGGAGGTACATGACTTGTACACTGAAAACTGTAAAATATTGCTAAAAGAAGTTAAAGAATACCTAAATGGGAAGATTTCTTCTATTTATGGATTGTCAGATTTAATATTGTTAAGTTGGCAATATTCCTCTCGAAGTGATCTATAAATTCAATGCTATCCCTATCAAATTTCTAATGGCCTCTTTTGCAGAAATGGAAACATTGATCTTAAAATATCAAATGGAATTGCAAAGACCCCTAAATACCCAAAACAATTTGGAAAAAGAACGAAGTTGGAAGACTTACACTTCCCAATTTTAACAGTTACTACAAATCTATAGTAATCAAAAAAGTGTGGTACTGACATAAGGGCAGGCATATAAAACAAGAGAACAGAATTAAGAGTCCAGGAATAAACACATTAAACACATACACCTATAGTCAACTGATTTTCAACAAAGGTGCCAAGTCCATTCAATGAAAAAAGAATAGCCTGTTTTACAAATTATGATGGGACAAGTGGATACCCACATGACAAACAATGAAGTTGGACTTTTATTTCCCATCATATATAAAAATTAACTCAAAATAGATCGAAGACCTAAATGCCAGAGCTAAAACTATAAAACTCTTAGAAGGAAACGGGTAAATCTTAATGACCTTAGATTTGGCAACGATTTGTTAGATATGACACCAAAAACATGAGCAACAAAAGGAAAAATAGTTAAAATTCATCAAAGCTAAAAAATTTGTGCATTAAAACACACTATCAAGAGAATAACACAAGCTCCAGAAGAGAATGAAAAGACAATATATATATATATATATGCACACACTGGAAGAACAGTGGCAGGAAGGAGAATAATAGATAATAGATAAGAGTCTAATATACAGAAGTCTTGCAACTCAATAACAAAACAACTCAATAACAAACAACCCAGTTAAAATATTGTTAAACAACTTGAATAAAGCATTAATCCAAAAAAAAAAATAGAAATAGCCAACAAGCACACGAAAAAACAGTATCATAATCATAAGAAAATGCAAATCAAAACCATAATGAGATACCACTTGTCACCCACTGGGATTGCTTATAATAAAAAGAGATAATAATAGCAAGAATATTGAGAGGTTGGAAACCCTAGTACCTTGCAATTAAGAATGTAAAATGGTAGAACTGCTGTGAAAAAACAATTTGGCAGTTCCTTAAAATGTTAAACACAGAACTACCAACGATCCAGCAAGTCGGCTCCTAGGTATATGCCTGAGAGAAATGAAAACAAGTGTTGAAACAAAAACTTGTATGCAAATGTCCACAGCAATATTATTCACAATAGCCAAAAAGTGAAAACAACTCAAATGTGCGTCAGTTGAGAAATGGATAACAAAATGTGGCATAATCCACACAATGGAATATTATTTAGTTATAAAAAGGAATAAACTACTAATAGTGCTAAAACATGATGAACCTTGAAAACCTTATGGAAAGTGATAGAAGCCAGACACAAAAGGTCACATATTGTTCACAAGAGAAAGGCAAATGTGATGGATATCTCAATTACCCTTATTTGATCATTACACATTGTACATAGTTATGAAAATATCACATGTGCCCTCAATTATTTTAATCGATATATGTACAGCTATTATATATCAATTTAAAAAATAAATTGAAAAAAGGTGACATATTGTATAATTCCATTTATATGATATGACCAAATAGCTAAATCCAAAGAGACAGAAATAGATTAGTGTCTACTACACGGCCTAAGCAGAGAGAAGAGAAAGTAGTAACAGCTTAATGAGTATGAGGTTTCTTTCTAGGGTGATAAAAATGTTCTGAAATTGGTAGTATTGTTGCACAACATTGTGAATGTACTAAAAGCCATTTAACTGTACATTTTTAAATGGTTAAAATGGTGACTGGGTGAACTCCACTTCAATGTTTTGAAAAAGAAACCAAAGGATTATAAAGGGATATCCCAAGATAATAGCAAAAGTCCACTCCAGAAAAATAGCTGCGCACTAGTACTAAAGAACAACTAGTCCATATTGGAACAGGATAATGGAGTATTCTGAAAGGAATGTCCCATGTAAGGAAAAAAAGAACTGATATACTTGAGCATAAATAGTATAAACAAGTGTGACAGAGTTGTTGGAGCATTTCAGTAAAACAGTTAACAATAGATAACAGAGAAAAATAAGGCAAACATTCGCTTTAGAAAAAATAATAAATGCATGAAAAGGGAGATATGCACCTCTTGGCTAAGCAGTTATATTTTACACAGTCATAGTAGTATAAAGGGTGAGTAACACTTTAATTGAAACTTGTGAAATAACTATGTGGTGGGGAGATGAAAGGGTGAAGAAGTGAAGGAACTGATGTGAAAGACGTAAATTATCATTTACCAAGATAAAACATCAATATAAAGTTTTCAAAAATTGAGAAATTTGGAAATAATTGTATTTAGAAATATGAGGATAAATATTAGAAGAAAAAAATTAATGGTCTTTTCATACTTCAAACTTTTAAACTACATACATTAATTGACAAAAATTTGGAAACTAAAATCATTTAATTTTATTTTTAAAATAGCTAGTGTGGGAGAGACTATTGGTTCTCCCCTAGAGTAGTTCTTTCTTTTTGCTTCAGTGACAGAATTAACTGTATTGCTAAAGACTATGTTTCCCAGTCTACCCTGCCAGTAGGCACAGTATGACCAAGTTCTGGCAATGTGATGTAAGTGGAAGTACTATGTGCAACTTCTGGGTCATACTCTTAAGGCAAACTTCCTTTCCCCTTTCCTCCTTCCTAATGGCTACACAGGAACATGATGGCAGGAGCAGAGGCAGTTATCTTGGGACCATGAGATGGAAGCCATGTGTTGAGGATGGCATAGCAATAAGATAACAGAACAGTGGGAAAATAGAAACTTCACAGGGCAAAATCATTACAACAGTTCAGAATTTTACATGATATAGAAAATCTAGTAATAAACTCCTGTCTTGTTTAAGCCATTGTATTCTGGTCTCTCCTTGAAAGCAGTCAAAGTGGTAGCCTGACTCATATAGATAGAAATCAATCTAAAAATATATAATAAAATTTCATATAAGTTTGCATCTAAGTGATAAAGTAATATTAACTTTATATGAATGCTAAGACATTCAATGATAAAACTGGGAATTATGATAAAATTTTACCTTTTTTAACTGGAGACTGATGTTGCTGTTGCTCATTAAGACCTTGAGAAAAGGCTTGCATTCCATTGGTCTTACACTGTTAAACATGAAGAAAATAAACTTTTTAACTCAGGTTTTAAAATTTTATATAATTAGTTTAACTACCCAAAAATATTTTCCTGATAATAAATGCATTTAGTGGGAGCTAAGTAATAAGCAATCATTGTAAGTCTGCTTATTTAAAATGAGCAACAAAAACATCTTTCAAAATATATTCACATATATCTACGGTTTTTTTGGCATTATTATAATTATTGTTGAAAAGGAATATAAAACTAAAGATGAATTTTATTGTCCTAAACATAAATAATTCCATAGCCATTAAAAGTATTTTTTCTTGACAAAAATTCCATTCAGAAAAAAAATTTAATTGATGAAAACAACACATTTTTATTCACAAAAATTCTGCAATAATACTAGAGTATTTACTTTTTTAATTTCTGAAGTAGAGACTGATGTTGCTTTATAAGCCCCTGGACTGTTTCACCTAATGCCTTGGAAATAAGAGAAATAAGAAAAATTGATGTATCCAATGAGACAAAGAAAATCAGAAACATTGGTAGAGCTCTATGTCTTGAAGAGAGATGCCTTAGTGCAGAGTTTTTCCAGTCTCACTTGCAAGACCATCTTTATTATAAGATTGGCTAAGCTAATCTGATGATATTTTTAAAATCCATTTTTACCTAAATCCTTTTCTTCTGATCCCATGCTCACCAAGACATACTCAGATTCAATTTAGCTTTCCATAAATCTCCCTAGAAGTAAACAATATACCAGTTGTACCAATAAGAGGAACCCAGAATACAAGATGTCAAGATTTCTCATTATAAAATAATTGGTGTTCTGATTTTATAAACCAGTTTTACAAACTTGGTTAATACTATCTACCCCTGAGAGATTATCTCCTCTTGTGCTGACAAAAATCAGTTTGCAAACCATCCCTGAATTAAGGTAAATCATGAAGGTAGGTTTCTTTGGAGACATCTATCCTTAAAAATAAATATCTCTGCTCCATCAATCATTGTATTGACAAGTTGTAAGCTATTCCTTAAATTTCTGTGAATGCTAACTACTCCACCTAAAGGCAGTAGGACTAATTATCTAATGCTATGACACAATAAAGTCTATGGAGATAATTCTACACTATTGAAACAAGAATGTCATCAGAAAAAAAATCAAGTTTTAGTAGAGCTTTTTAAGTAGAGAAGAAAAAATGGAAAATGCCTAAGATTTGGGTTCTCCAAAGTTCTTCTAGACTGTTGTATTTAATTAACTATAAAATGGTATTCTAAAAATTAAAAAAAAACAATTTCTTGCCTCTGGAAATTTTAGCAGATGCACATTTCACTAAGTGTGTAACATCTACTTAAATGCAAGATCTAAAATCAAACTTGAAGATAAAATTGTACTTTGTCATGTCTGTACATATTAAAAACTTAAAATACTGATTATTTCAAATAATAGCATGTAAAAAGTACACCTACAAAAAGTTTTATACAGTGATTATCTATATGTTATTTCATTTCATTATAATCCTATAAGGAATAAGGCAAGTGTTATGATCATTATGTTATAAGTAAGGAAAATCAGACCAGAGGAGTTTGGTGACCAAGTCAAAAGTACACAGATAAGAAACAGCTGAGCTAGGTTTTGAAACTCAAGGCTACTATGTAAATTTGTGAAGGGTATGCATCTAAAGGGTTACCATTCACCACAGAAATGTTGTATATTTTCTAGCAGATAGCAAAGTATCTTAAAAAAAAGAAAACTTGTATTTTTCTATAATTTTTCATTCCTCGTCTAATTGTTGCAAAGGTGCCAAATGCGTAGTAGTGGACCTGTTGAACTCATTCATTTAACAAACACAGAGTGCTTATGACATGACAAGCACTGTGCTTTGTGTCAGGAAATACAAAGATGAACATGACATTCCAGTATCTGTTCTCAGAGACTCACAAACTAAAAGGCAGAAAAATAAAAGAGCAAATCATAATAAAATTTGAGAAGCTCTGTAATAAAAATATGCAGAAAGTACAATAAAAGGACTGAGTCAGGGTATCAAACTTGGCTTAGAAATGCCAGGAAAGGCTTTACATAGGAGATGATGCTTATACTGACTCTTGAAGGATCAGTAGGAGTTAGCCTGGCAAACTAATGAAAAATTAATGTTTATGGAATAAAGGAATAGCCTTGTACTGAAGAGCATAGGAAAATATGGCTAGTTCAGGAAATGGAAAAGGTTAAACAGAGGAGTAAAGCAGGATAAGCATCAAGTTTCTTATAATTTTATTCAAATCAAGTGTTCTTTGCAATGGCACAATTCCCCAATATGCATGCCCAGATTTTCTATTTAGACTTTTTGTATTTTTTCGAGACAGTGTCTTGCTCTGTCACCCAGGCTGGAGTGCAGTGCCACGATCATAGGTCACTGTAACCTTGAACTCCTGAGCTCAAGTCATCCTCCCAACTCAGCCTCCTGAGGAGCTAGGACTACAGGCATATACCACCATACCCAGCTACTTTTCAAAAGTTTTTGTAGAGACAAGATCTTGCTACATTGCCCAGGCTGGTCTCAAACTCCTGGGCTCAAGTGATCCTCCCACCTCAGCCTTCCAAAGTGCTAGGACTACAAGTGTGAGCATCCCATCTGGCCCTTTTATATTCTATAGCAAGAATGTTCCCAGCCTCTGTCACCCGTCTTAAACAAATGTATACCACTGAGACCAGGAAAGAGAATAAGAAAAGACAAATGCATATCACTCTCCATTCCTAGAATGAAAAGTTAAAGTGTGAGATTTCTAGGCAATATCAAAAGACAAAAGGTAAACAGGAAAAAAAATTACAATTCGTATCTTAAATGGTTTCACCTAAAAGAGCTCCCAGGAAACAATTTTAAAAAAAATAAAAAAGCCTATAGAAGAGAATGGGCAAAGGACAAGAAATGGTAACACAGAGGAGAGGAAATCCAAATGACTCTGAAACAGATCAAAATTAGCCACATATTCTTGATACTCTTTTCATCACGAGGTACATTCTGTATCTCCATCACTTAAATCTTGGCAAAATCTATGACTGCTCCTACCAATGTACATTTCAGAAGTGACACAGTGCTAGTTTCCAGTCCCAGATATTAAGAGACTGGCAACTTATATCTCCTGTCCCTTTGAACATTAGTCTTGGAACCCACATGTAGTGTTATAAGAAGCCCAAGCCACTTGAAAAGGCCATTTGTAGGTGCTCATTCCAGTTCATAGTACCAGCTGAGCTCCAAGCCAATGGCCAGTACTAATTGACAGCCATGTGAGTGAGCCATTTTCATCATCCAGTCCAGTCAAGCCTTTAAGTGATTCCTCTCCTCGATGCTATCTGACTGCAACTACATGACTATACTAAAGTGAGATAGGGCCAGCTGAGTCCAGTCATCCCAGGAGACCATGAAAGATAAAAATAAGCTATTGTTTTAAGCCAAAATTTTCAAATACTTTGTTATGAAGAAATAATGAAAAACAGGTTAAAGAAAGTTGTTCATAAAGAAAGATAATACCAGACAGAGCCATGGATTTACACAAAGAAATAAAAAGTTCTGGAAAGGCAATAAATGAAAGTAAAATAAAATTTTCTTTTAGTTTTTAAAGTTAAAAGATAACACAGAAAGAAAAAAAAACATTAGTAATGATTGTGTGTTTACAGTCCAAACAAAAGTAAAATTATCATCATAATAAGCACAAGAATGTAAGGGTGATCTCTACAAAAAAAGTTGCTAGATCTAATAATTGAGTTTAACAAAATCACTATACAAAATCAATTATTTTTCTAAACCCTAGCAACCAACTAGTAAAATTTAAAATTTACAAAAAATACCATTTACAATAGTATCGAAATATCTGAAACACTTATAAATTTTATAAATGATGTTCAAAAGCCCTATGCTGGAAAATACAAAGAATCAAGGGATATGTCATGTTAATAGATCATAAGATGTCAATTCTTCCCATATTAATCTATAAATTCAATCAAAATGCCAATAGACTTTTTGTAGAAAATGACAAGCTCACTTAAAATTTATATGCAAATGCAAAAGACCTAGAATTGTAAAGATAAATTTTAGAAACAAAGTTAGTGACCTTTCACAACCTGGTTTCAAGACATCATAAAGCTACAGTAGACTATAAAGTGTAATATTGACATAAAGATAGACATAAATCAACAGAACATAATAGTTTTGAAGTAAATTAATGCATGTATGATATACTGATTTTTCAATGAACTTTTGCAGTTCAATAATAAAAAGACAAACAACCCAAATAATAGAAATAGGCAAAAAGATATGAACAGACACTCCACCAAAAAAAAACTTTTTAAAGAAAGAAAAATGGAAAGAAAAACAGATGTCAAAGAAGTTCATGATAAGATGCCAAATCTCACTAAACATTAGGAAAATGTTAATTTAAAAACAATGAGATACCACTACTCACACACTAAAATGGCTAAAAATAAAAAGATTGACCATACTAATGTTGGCAAGGCTGTGAAGCATCTGGAGCTCCCTCATATTACTGATGAGAAGGTAAAATGGCACAACTACTTTGGAAAACATTTTATGATATCTTATAACGCTAAACAAACTTACTATACGATCTATCAATTCCACTCCTGGGTAGTATGTGTATTTCCACACAAAGATTTGTATATGATAGACTATAGTAGCATTATTCATAATATCCAAAAACTAGATACAATGCAATGTTTGTCAACTGATGAATAAACAAACTGTTGTATATTTAAAGTAGGACACTATTCCACATTAAAAAAAAACCAACTACTGATATATACAACATGAAAGGATCTCATAAACATAACGCTGAGCAAAAGAACCCAGCACCAAGGAATACACATTATATTTTTCATTTATATGAAACTCTAGAACAGTAAAAACTAACTTATCTATCATTAAAAGAAGCAGATCAGTGGATGTGTGGGGCAGGAAGGAGGGCAAGGGGTTAGTGTTAAGTGTAAGTGGTAAATTATTGCAAGGGGATATAAGGACATTTTGGAGGAAGATGGAAGATTTTCATTGTGGGGTTCATTACGTAGGATAAATATTTCTCAAAAGTCATTGAACAAATGAGTTCACTTTACTATATGTAAATTATACCTCAATAAAGGTGGTTTGAAAATATATCAAGTATCTCTAACATAGGTTCTAATAGCGTTTGCATTATAATTGAAGCAGCAGACAAAACTGTACGTTTAGAAGTAATTTAACGGATAATTTGATTTTTCTCTATAAAACTGCAATGTTAACATATTAATTTTTTACATATAAAGTGAAAGAAGGTCAATGGTTCCAAAAAGTAATGAATATTATTGTTGTATTTAATTAGGGAAATGTTAGCTGCTAGAACAAATAAAACATTTCTATGACTTATAGAAAACTCATAATAAAGCCAGAGTAATTAAGACATCATGATATTGATTATACAGAGATACAAAAATGATCACTAGAACAGAATAAAGAGCCCAGAACAGATATATCTATATTAAAAATTATTATATAATTAAGATTCCACTATAAATCAGTATGGAAAGGATGAATTATTCAATAAATTATGCTTTACAATCAGTTGCTTATAGGAGAAAAACTAGATTTCTATCTTACACCATCCAAAAAATCACCTTGAGGTAGACTACACACCTAAATATGAAAGCAAATCTTCAAAGCTTTTGGAAGAATATATAGAAAATATCTTTTAATTTTGGAAATGGGAAGACTTCTTAAAAGTGAAATCCTAAAGAAAAACATTGATAATATCACTACATTAATATTTAAAACTTTTAAACAAAAAATGCCACACAAAAAATGACTCTCTAGCAGACCATATTCCTGGAAAAGAAAATATTTTTATGCACATAAGAAAAATAATTAGAATCCAGAACATATTTTAAAGGCATATAAATCAAAAAGAATAAAATCCAGGAAAAATGGGATAATAATTTGAGTTGGCAATTCACAAAAGAGGAAATCCAAATGGTCAAACTAAACATATGAAAAGATGTTCTACTTCACAAGTAATAGAGAATTAAAAATTAAAACCAGCCAAAATATATAATTTCTCATCCACTGTCTCACCCAATGTTCAAGTCTGCCAATAGCAAGGTGAGGACGTAGAAAAATCAGAGCCCCTGTTCATACAAATTGCTTTGAAGAGTAATTTGGCAGTATCTAAAAGTTGAAATTAAGAATACTTAGTAATTCTACTCTAATTTTATGCCACAGAAAACTTCTCAAACATGTAAAAATGAAACATATAGATGGCAGTCACAATAGCATTTATTATAATATAGAAACAAGTGCCCATCAACAGAAAATGGAAAAAAATGTGGTATAGTCACATATATTAAAAGATTGTTCTATATCAGTTCATATTTAACTGCTTTATTCATTGTAAAGTTGCCTAATATTCCATTTACAAATATACTTATGGTTGTGCATGCATAGTCTATTCCTGGATAAGAAATAGTATCTAGAGGCCAGGCACAGTGGCTCACGCCTGTAATCCCAACACTTTGGGAGGCCAAGGCAGGCAGATCACCTGAGGTTGGAAGTTCAAGACCAGCCTGGCCAATATGGTGAAACCCCATCTGTACTAAAAATACACAAAAAAAAATTAGCTAGGTGTCGTGGCGGGTGCCTATAATCCCAGCTACTTGGGAGGCTGAAGCAGGAGAATCGCTTGACCCCTGGAGGCGGAGGTTGCAGTGAGTCGAGATCGTGCCATTGCACTCCAGCTTGGGCAACAAGAGTGAAACTCCGTCTCAAAAACAAAAC
This sequence comes from Pongo abelii, assembly GCF_028885655.2. Lineage (NCBI taxonomy): Eukaryota > Metazoa > Chordata > Mammalia > Primates > Hominidae > Pongo > Pongo abelii. The sequence continues at coordinate 106,871,230 of NC_071992.2, forward strand.
AAAACAAAAAAGACACAGAGAGAAAGAAATAGCACCTAGGTAAGAAACTGGTACAGTGCATCTGGATAAGAAACTGGTGCAATGCTTACTTCTGATCAGAGGAAATAGGAGACTGGGACAGAGATTGGAGGGAAACTTTTCAATTAATGTCATTTTGTATACTTTGAATTTTAAACTTTGTGACTAATTTACTTAGTCAAAAAATTAAAATTTGTAATAAAATGTTAAAGCAAAGATGACAAAATCCTATTTACGTAAAACAAAACAATTATATTTATCATAGCAAAAGTACAAATATATTCATGGAAAAAATAAATTGAGGATAGTTACCTATGGGCAGGATGGGAAGGAAATATGATGGTAGAAGCATATATATAGAGAGTTTGTAACTATATGTGAAGTTGTTTTTCTTTAAACTTTTTTAAAGCAAATATAGCAAAATGTTTAGACTTAAAAATGCTGGGTGACAGATAAATGGGTGTTACATTATCTTTAACATATGTACATAAATTTTTATAAAGTATATAAAGCATAGTATCTGGCACATAATAGCCATCTAACACATGTTACTTTCCAATCTATAATATTTCTTTCTGTTACAATTTCTAAGACTTACTCTGCTAACTCCACTTTGTACGCACTGAGTGTTGCATGGATATTCACTCTGAAAGTTGAAAGGGAACACTGCTCCTGTTAGGAGAGGAAGAAAACAATTTCATATATCTATTATTTCAATAAATAACATAATCAACTAAAAAGCTTAAGTATCCAAGATATTCTTGGCACTGTTTTGAAATGTGTTCTGATAGTTCATTTATTCAACATTCATCCAACCTTATAAAATGTCAGATGCTGTGTTAAAAGGATGGACATACAAACATGAAAAGAGTTCAGAGATAAGAGTTCACAGTCTATTTTAAAAGACAAGTTCATATATAATGATTATAATACAATTTGATAAGCAGTATGCTTATTGAGAGATTTAGAGAAAGTACTAGGGCAAACGGAATAGGTTTGGGGTATCACATAGGTTTCACAACATGAAGTAATTAAATCTGAAACTGAATCTAAAAGAAAATGTAGTGATTCCTTTAGGGATCTGAGATGGCCAGGGAGTATGTAAGCCTGTTAAGAAACACCAAAATTAATTTCTGATTTACTAGACTTTTCTGCCTAATAATTCCCTACTCTGCTGTCTGGATCTTAAGAAGGTACAACTAAATAAGATACCAGGGCTACCTGCCCACCTTGCATCCCCTCTCATTCTCATTCTTCCATGTAACAACCTTGGAGAGAAATCAGTGAAAAATTGGATCTGCAGAGATGAAGTGGGGTGGAAGTTGCTGGAGAAAGCCTGGTCACAGAAAAGAGCTGCTGCAATTGTTTTACATTCTTTCCTTTAGGATAAAATTTGAGACTTGACCCTACACAACCGCTTCCACTACACCAGAAGTATACAGAATCAACATTACTCAGCTATGGTCCCAGAAGATCCATTAATTTCATTTATCTGACATAAGTCACAGGCATATTGACAGCAAACATAACCAAAGTGGAGATTATCATCTTCCTTGAAGGATCCAATGATGGGAAAATGAACACAGGATAGAAACTGGTGCCACTTCTACCTTTTTTGCTTCATTTGTAAATCAACAAAGTATCTATATTTTCCCATTTCTAAGTAGTAAGTTAATTCAGCTGAATACATAGACTAAGAAAAAGTTTAAAAAGTTATATGTGTATCACCTAAAGTAGACACAGAAGCCATTCTAGCAACAAGTAATGAACAGAATTAAAAGACTGATATTCCAATTTAGAAGTTAAATACCAGGTATTTCAGGAATTTCTCCAAAAGAATAGCTTCATGGGCAAAAGAAAAACATTTTAGAATTTTTAAAATAGATATTTTGAAATTAGACCTGTTCTAGTTCAAACACAGCCATAACCTCTATCAGAGCACGAGTATGACACAACTACTACAGAACCTTTAAGATTTATGCTCATCTTTTTTTTTTGGCATTTAGTTATGTACTTATTCTTTTAAAAGGTTAAATTCTCTCTCCAGCATGATTGCCCTGCAGTGATCATAATCACAGGGCACAATTTGTACTGGGAGTATCACTCTGACCAGAAGCCAGAAGCCTACAAAAATGAGACATGAGAAAAAACACACACACAAAAAGTTACTTTCAGTCAAGGGTTATTCTTCCTACTTTTGTTGGTCTGGTAGACTATAGACTGGTAGATAATTAAGAATCTTTTTCCTTCAGTAATACTTATAAACCCTTAGTTTTCATTATTTCTTTAAATATCCACCTGAAACAATTACTTTATATATTATTTAGCTTTTCAAATACTAATTAGTCATTAATACATTAATATTTAAAGAACTGTACAATCTATTACTCACCTGGGGGAGAAGTCAGATGACGAACAGGTCTTGCTGGTTGAAGCGGTTTACCAATTAATTTTTTGGTTTCCATTGTCACAAAGACCTTGAGGTTCCATACTAGATGACGAAAAAATACATTTTTATCTTTTGGACAAAATAATCAAGATGCTTTACATATATACAAATAACCACATCTTTTTTTTAAGATGCCTATTTTACAAGTTAAAGTGGAAAACACAAACACAAAAAAGCATTTAATATGCAATACTCAGACTCCTTTTATAGCGTGTCACAGTTAAACATTCCCTCTTTGAAACATTTTCTTTAACTTTACTGACTCTATATTTCTGTTTTTCTTTTCTTTTGAGGCAGTCTCACTCTGTCACCCACGCTGGACTGCAGTGGCACAATCATAGCTCACTTCAACTTAAAGCTCCTGGGCTCAAGAGATCCTCCTGCCTTAGCCTTCCAAATAGCTGGGATTACAGGCATGAACCACCATGCCCGGCTAATATATATTTTTTTAAAGATGGGGTCTCACTATGTTGCCCCGGCTATGATCTTTTGGTTTGTTTCCTATTTCTTCAATTGTCTCTTCTAACTTCCTTAGCTGATTCCTCTTCTTCTGTCTTTCTTCTGAATTTGGCTTTGGTCTTCTTAGCTAAAACTCATCTACGTTCATGGCTGCAACTTCCTATCTACATGGTAAATATGCCCTAATTTATACTTCCAGAATCTACTTCTCTTTTAAACTCCAGTTCTATTTTTCTAATTGTCTAATAATATTTCAATTTATATATTATCACAGGTACCTCAAATTCAACATATCTAAAATCTAATTAATAACTTTAACTCCTGTATTCCTTTAAAGTCATCACCAACTCCCTTGGACCACACTTGGTAAAACTGCCTTCAATTTGACGGGCTAAATTAGAGCCTCTGATTCCAAAATCAGTCTTTAATTTCTGTTCATGCTACTTCCAAAATATTAATGTTATTTTGTTTCACCATATATTTGGACATTCAGGTGTTTTGTCTATAGTTCCCTCACTATCTCTGCTGCTCTTCGTCCAAACAGCTATTTATCTGTCAAGACCAAGATCAAGCTCTTGCCACTTCCTTGGAAAATATCCCCCTGTCTCAACAGGTAAGGTTAAATAAAATAGTCTACCTGAAGTTCTCTAATAATAAAATAATAATAGCAATAATAATAATTCCTCCTTCCTTACATTCCTCCTCCACTGGTCCCTACTGTATTTTATCAGTTTTTCTAAAATATATCATAGTAAATATATTACATGTCTACTTATTGGACTATCAGTTAGTTGAGGCCACAAAAACCAGACCTTATTTATTTTTGTATTCTAGTATCTGCAACGTAGATTTATTAAATAAACTCTATAAATGTTAAGTACCTCGTCATTGCAACTAAAATCTGACACCTGTATGGGACACAAGATTTCCAAATTTTGATGCCCATCAAGACAAAGTCAAAAATAAAACTCCACTTGATTTTGCACCTGCTTATCCAGAAATAATTGTAACCATATGATATTAAGCAAATCATAAGTCTAAGTGCCTGTTTCACCAAGTATAAGATAGAGTTAGTAACCCTTTAAGTTCCCAGAAATGCTTTATCCTATTTTTAAAATATCTTTGGACATGTATAATTCAAATGCTAAAATTATAAACTTATAAACAACCTCTCAAAATTAGGAATGATAACTAAGCACCCAAAAGTTACTATTTGGAGATAAGCCAGCAAGTACTTCAAGTTAATACCAATCCAGCTTTGTAATGTGTCTGTTAACTAGTATTTCAATGTGGCAAAACTAATGCTCTCTAAACAAAACTAATACTCTCTGTACTTTTTGCGCAATACAATTGGATATAACAAGATGAAAAAAAAAGTTATAAGCACAAATAGAAAAAATACTTCAAATAAATAGTTATTAATATTTTCTGTGTGGAAGAGTATATTTAAAATAAGGACCAAAAAGCAACCTAATATACATTGCTTTATTTGATGTTTATCCTAGCTATTTTAGTTAAGACCCCAATACTAGTATGTAGTAACTTTCCATCCTGTTCCCCATATGAAACTAGTGAATCAGAATACAATAGAATAGAGTACTTTGGCACACACTTCGTTGTTTTTCATTGCTCAGCTGAAATTTAGTTGTAGGTTGTTAAGTCTTTTCCAATCGCTGAGCAAGGCAAATCCACAGTATTCAAACTAGGGATTTTCAAGAGTTGGGGATTACAGAACTCCATTACATGACTTTGCAACACAAGTAAATAAACAAAAAATCAAAGCTCTTTTGGTGCCACCTACCCTTCAATTTACAGTAGGAAAGATACAGCAATGGCTCCCTGTATATAAATCCACATCAGTTAAGGAAATTAGGAAAGATGGTGTCATTCAGTACTCTGTTTAATATATTTTTTTTTAAAGTAAACTATGCCTGCAGGGAAACGCTGACATTATAGGGGACAAGTTAGGAATTACAACGCATACTACATTCCACCATCATGTTATTAATGAAAAAGGTTAAGTATTTATAAAAAGTAATTATTATTGTAAAACTGATTCACGAGATTATAATTAAGGCAGAACTCCATAAACCAAAACCTAATTCTCAGTTTAGTTAAAAATAATAAAGACTTAGCTGCACTACAAAGTCATTATACAAAATACATTCAATCTTAAACTCTAATGCCTGCTTCATTCATGGAATGTAGAGATCAAAAAGTTTCCCTTGAAGCTACTGGTACTACCTAGAGTAGGCATGTATCATATCAACGATTCAAAGCACAGTTACAAAATAAACAGAATTCTGCCTACAACATTGGTTAGCAAGTAGTGGGCCTATCATAAGGTTGTAAAATGTAAATTTTAAAATGTAAATGTATAGTTTTGTGGTATAAATGTTTTTTATAGGATATTTTGATCCAATGTCTCCAAAAAACTTTCTATTAATACATGCTGAGAAATGGTTGCTGAACAGTTTTTTTCAAGACCACACGCATTTAACAAATCATCTTTAAAGACCAAGTTGTATGAATAGAATATTGGTAAATCAGTTAGTTATTTACAGTTGCTATTCTACATCTGGCAATACTAACTATATCTTAGGTTCCTTTTCTGTTTTAAAAAATTTACCTAAGTATGAATCTTCAGGCCTTATCAGTCCTGATATTACCAGTAAACCTAGAATTGTCTAAAACACAATGGGATAATAAGCAGATACACTGACCACTTTGGCCAAAATCTTATTAATGTTATTTTTTAATTAAGATGCCATTTTTAAGGTCCTACTACATACTAAATATAATTTCATTTAATTTTGAGCCATATATGAACTGTGGGAGAAAATTATTATTAGTCCCACTTTACAGATAAGAAACCTGAGGCTCAGAAAAATAAGAGACATACCCAAGTCCACACAGCTACTAAGTGCTAGATATTAGGATTTGACTACAAAGTTCACACCTTTACATCAAAACTTGCCTATTTGTTACATAAAAGAAAGATATCTGACTGTCCATTTATTTCATGTGGACACTGCGTGTATAGATTTAAAAATTAATGTGAAAAGTAACATTTATTTATAAGGCCATGAAGAATAAATTGGTATATGCTAATAATATCCATTTCTTCAATTTACCATTTTTCTTAGAATACTAAATAAATTAGGGAGTACTGTGCTTTCCTCACGCTACAGACATGGTATACTGCCATACTAATCATAGATCACAGCATATGAAATATACTATGCACTGTTTTTAGAATCTGAGTACTATACTTAAACTCCAATATAAATTCTAGTCTTCTTTGGAAAGTACTGATGCTTCCGCTGCCGTTGAGAAATAAGATCATATAAAGTGAAATGATGAAATCAAAAGACCATATTTGAATTTACCTTGTGTATATTTCCCATATGATAACCAGATAAAATTTCATCTCAGTTTCCAACTTCAAAACATTGCAAAGTTAGGATTCCTTGAAACCCAATACTGCTTGTAAATAAACTGCTCACACTGACAAAATGATAGATGAAGAGAAACATACAGGAAACATCGGGGAGTAAGAAATAAACCACCTATGACTCAAGTGGTGAAAGACATTTCACGTTCCACATGTCTGGTTGCACTATTAAGGAAAAATTAAAACGAAAATATCAAAAAACTAGAAGCTAGGAGAGTTCCAACATATCTTCCATTTCATGCCTTCTCTATATAACTAATTTATTTATTTATTTATTTATTTTGGTCTATTTGAGGGATTTCTCAAAACAAACACAATTTAACATTCGGATGGGCAAAAGCTGTCCAGGTAATAGGTGTCTGTGATTACTTTAGTCATGTAACTGTCCTTTCCGTAGCTTTGACTAAAACACCAGCAATGAAAACCTTGTGCCACCGGGTGTAGAGGGCAAATCGTCTTGAAAGCCTCCCACCGCCTGGCACCAGGTGCTGGGGCAGAGCCAAGGGGAGCTGTGTACTTAGCTCCTTTTTTGGCGATGGCTTTGGTCTCGGCCACTTGCCCCTCCGTCGGGCTCCCCCGGCTCCCTACACTTTCCTTCCCCTCATCCGACCCGCTCGCTCCCATCCCACTCCCATTCAGGGTCCACAGGGTACTGAAGGGGCCCTGAGAGATTTCCCGACCCGCCTCAGAGCTTCTCTCCCTCGCCTCAACTTTCCCGGGGTCGGGCCTGGGAGACGGCGCCCACCCGCCTCCTCCACACCACGGGGCCCGACTTCCGTCCCCCAGTGTCGCTCATCCTCCCCAGCCACTTACCGACTCAAGATCCACAGGGATTTCGGGGCAGCAGCGTCGCCGCGCTCAGCCCAGACGCGGAGGCCGAGCGCCCTGCTGCCCGTCGGGGAACTGCTCCTGCCGCTGGTCCGCTGGCTGACCGCGGTGGCGGCGGCGAGGGGCGAGGGGCGGGGGGCGAGGGGCGGGGGGGCGAGGGCCGGGGGGCGGGGCGGGAGGCGGCTCCAAGGGGCACGAGGCGGGCCCAGGGCGGGCGCGGGGCGTGGCCTCGGGCGCTGAGCCTCGAGAGCAGCCGCACGCCCGCCGGGGTAGAACCGTTAAAAGGGCGGCGCGCGCTTCCCCGGGCGAGCTGGGCGCGTGGGGTTGGAGCGGCACCGCTGGGAGCCGGTCGTCTAGGGCAGGCGGCCGCGAGTGAGGCGCTGACAGGCTAGCCCTCGACGGGGCGCGCCCGCGTGAACGGCCTTGGGGGCCCCAGACCGTGGCCCTGCTTGTGCGAAGACTGGGAGGCGCCAGGCGGGCAGCTTGCTGGGGCTTGGCGGCGGGTTCCAGGCAGCGTCTGTGAGGGAGGCCGCCTCTGTGAGGGAGGCCGCCTCTGTGAGGGAGGCCGCCTCTGTGAGGGAGGCCGCCTCTGTGAGGGAGGCCGCCTCTGTGAGGGAGGCCGCCTCTGTGAGGGAGGCCGCCGTCGTGCTGACGACTGAGTCCACCCCACTCCTGTCCCCCGTCAGAGCTGCTGGCAGGCCCTGCTTTCCTTTTGGTGCATTTAGTGGGTGCCGGGATTCGAGTTGGCAGGGAGGAAGATGTTTGAGACATGGTTTACCTCAGACCAGGGATACAGCGTTTCACACAGACTGCCATCCTGAAAGGAACAAAATGAATTAAGGCAACTCCATCCGAATCATTTCTTTTTAATCTTCACCTTCAATCCTTTTGCTAATTTTTCACTATCTTTGAGTGTCCCCAGAGGGGGACAGTCTGCTTGTTCTGAGGGACATGGAGGTGGCAGTCCCTCACGTCCCCAAGCACCAAAAGGACAGTTGAAAATGCACTGGCAAACACTCAACGGTTTTAAGTGGGGCACTATCAGGATTTACCATTTTGGAAGGTATAAAGTTTCACAAGCACTTCCATGTATAGTCAAGTTATTGCTAGCTGTCTCCGTGTAGAAATGGCTTCCAGAAACACTCCTACTATCCACTGAGACAACTCGCCTGGTATCAGAGACCTAGGGTCCAGGGTCAGAGATGGGTCATGATAAAAGGGCATCCCTTGGGGTGAGGCACCAGAAGTCTGCATAGTGGAATCAATATATTCCAACCACCAGATGTAGAAAATTTTAAGTGCAGGATGTGGTGCTCATCCATCTAGTCACAACAGAAGTTTTCTTCTTCAGGAATATACTTAACAATGCAGCATGTATAATTTTATATACATCTTACAATAAAATTACTTTGTGCATATCACTGTATGAAGTCAGTAGAAACTATTGTGACAAAAATGTAAATTGGAAGAATTCCAATTCAGATCAATATTAGTAATTTATTGAGAGGAAGAGAGAAATTAGAGTAGAATAGACAGACTCCTTGATTTTTTGATAATTGAGGAAGAAAAATGAACCATATAAACATCGAAACTTTTCAAAATGTCTTATTGATATGACATAAAATATTGGCATCTACAAGGATAATCTAGAATTCATACCTTTACAACAAGAACTTGACAACAAACAGGTTAATGACTTTTAGCAACTTAAAGATTAGTCACTGCCTGAGAAAACTTGAAGTGCCCTGAAATCACAGAGTTCACATAAGAACCTCATGAAGAGTTTCCCCAAATTTAGCAATACTAAAAATTGACATTATTACCAATTACAAATTGTGAAACTGCAATAACTTTTTTAAGCTTTCAGTAACAAAAAATACATGTTAACTAACTTTGCTTTGAAAAGAATACCACATTACTCATTATCACCAGGGAAAGTGCATTACAAAATTACTGTCAAATGATGAGGCAATAAAAAAAATGAAAACTAAAAATATAGGAAAAACATAGCAATGGTTCAGGTAGTTAATTTAAAATATCATTTTACTGAATTTCTAAAATATTTGTGGTATTTATCATCTTTTTAAAAATCTGTAATTTGTTGTCACTGATTTTCTTATTCTAAGTAAATATTTACTTTGGTCACGGCCCCCCCATCCCTGCTTCCTGCCCTGTCCTGGTCACTCAAAGAATTGGAGAATGGATTGAGAAAAAGCAACAGTGGAAATAGATATCCCAGTTAGAAGGAAAATAATTTATAATGTGTCTTACTAATTATAAGTAGAGGTTTTATTTAACTTATATTTTCATATTTTATTTAACTCCACTTTCACAGTACCTAGAACTACACACACACACATACAAACTGGTTACTTGATCTCATGGTATGTGCTGTCTAGCGAGGGTGCAGATGTGCAAACAGACAATTTCAACTCAGTAAGTTAATTGTTAAATCTGGGTGGTGCCACTGAAAGCCTGGCAACTCAGAAAGCTGAAGAGGTAGCATTATCTAACGTTTACCAAATGATTTCCTTGCCAACCTCCTGCCAATAGTCGCCTTTTATTCATTTATTCCTCAAACATTTACAAAGCATTTTATGAAGGATACACTAACAAACACACAACACAGATGCTCATAATTATTATAGGAATGTGTTAAAACAGTGGTCCCCAACATTGTTAGCACCAGGGGCTGGTTTTGTGGAAGACTGGAAGGGCGGGGTATGGTTTTGGGATGAAACTGTTTCACCTCAGATCATCAGGCATTAGATTCTTATAAGGGGCACACAACCTAGATCTCTCGCATGTGCAGTTTACAATAGGGTTCACACTCCTATGGGCCGCTGTTGATCTGACAGGTAGCAGAGCTCAGGCAGTAATGCCAGCAATGGGGAGGGGCTGTAAATGCAGATGAAGCTTCAGTCACTCACCTGCCACTCACCTCCTGCTGTGTGGCCTGTTTCCTAACAGGCCAATGACCAGTACCAATCCGGGGTCTGGGGAAGGGCAGTGGTTAGAAACCCCTGTGTTAAAAGCTATAATAATGACTTAGTTTCATTCAGCTCAGTTCAGCTCAGCAAAAAAGTTGTGAAGACCTATGTTTATGTGCTAGAAACTGAGGATACAAAGACAAACTGAAATACGATGAGAAAGGCTGATACACACTGAGGGTACAAAGACAAACTGAAATACGATGAGAAAGGCTGATACACACTGAGGGTACAAAGAAAAACTGAAATATGATGAGAAAGGCTGATGCAAAATTAGCAAGAAGAGAACACTAGCTTAATAATAGTGCCTATATACGAAATAGAAGATAGTATATGTAGTAGAAATGTTTATGTGGAATAAAAGAAGGACTACATGGAAAGGCATAATTCTGTTGAATGGTAGGAGGTTGGAGAAGACACATCACGAAAGGGTTCACAGGAGAGGTAATGCCTGAGCAGGATTTTTAAGGATAAAACATTTACCCACTTAGAAAAGGGTATTCCTTGCAGGTGAAAGAACAAGCCCAGAGATATACAGGAATAGAGCAGCAGCCAATACAAGAAAACATCAGTAATTCAGTACTAAAGAAACACAAAATACAAGAGACTGCCTGGTAGTGGCTTGATATTAGGCTAATAAAAGATGAAGTGTCTTTTATCTCCTTTATAAGGATATGGAGAGCCACCGAAGGATTTTAGTTTGGGTTTAATAGTATTCTATGACCATTTGGGAAAAAATTACTTAAATGACAACGTGAAAAATGGATTGGGAAGCAGAGTAGGCATCAGGCAACACAAGAAGAGAGGCAGAGGAATCAGTTCAGAGGTTTACAGTAATCCAGGCAATGTTTATTGAGAGCCATAAGTAAAGGTAGATAGTGACCATAAAGAAAGAAAAGTACACGTAGCTGAGAGAATAAGGAAAACTGCTAACAGTGTAGAGTGTGAGAATGAAAAGTGGAAAATAGTGATGCCAGTTATTGACTTGGGCACCCAGAGCGATATAGGAAAAAAATTAAAAGATGCTGTGATTTGCCTGAGGCACAAGAGAATGAGATCTAGATTGTAGGTGAAGGGAAGGGACAAAAGCAAGAACAGGTGAAGCAGAGATTATCCGTGTAAGTGGAAGGGGTCTACTGTGGAAAGCAGGACTTTCAAATTTTGAGATAGCATTTCTGGGGAATGTTCACCTGAAAACAGGTGAACACTGTTGAAGAGACAGTTGAAGGTGAAGATCAGAAATTCATAAAGGCATTTACCTGCGTGGTTGTGAGATTCATTGGCAAATAAAGGAAGGGATGATAAATTGAAAGAATAATAAACCTGAAGTCCTCACAGAGTGAGACTTCTGGACAGAAGAGGTATATTTTCGAAGAGGTGTATTTTCAGACAGTGGGATAACTGAGTGTGAGAGTTGAGATGGAGTGGTTCTGAGTATAACCACCCAGCATGCCGCTGTAGAGGTGAATACCAGAAGTGAAAGGAAAATAAAGGTCATTAGACTTGACGAAGAACTGTGAGTCCAGACTGCAGTATTAGATAAGCCATTGACATTGACATTTAAATCAGTGGCATGTGATAAGAATAAAAACCAGGTACTGAAGTTTGCATTGGTGAGGAGGGAGTTAAAGGAGATCTGTGGATGGCAGATGGTAGGTAGAGAAGTTTATAAAGGAGTTAGGCAAAAAAAGCAAAAAAACAAACAAAAAAAAACATGGCCTTACGTAAGCTAGGGAATTCTCCACGTTTCCTAAACTCTTTCTTGAGGCTTAATAACTAATAAAAATTTAATACATTTTGGCCAGGTGCAGTGGCTCACACCTGTAATCCCAGCACTTTGGGAGGCCGAGACAGGCGGATCACCAGGTCAGGAGATCGAGACCATCCTGGCTAACACAGTGAAACCCCGTCTCTACTAAAAATACAAAAAAAAATTAGCTGGCCATGGTGGTGGGCGCCTGTAGTCCCAGCTACTCAGGAGGCTGAGGCAGGCGAATGGCATGAACCAGGGAGAAAGAGCTTGCAGTGAGCCGAGATTGCGCCACTGCACTCCAGCCTGGGCAACAGAGTGAGACTCCTTCTCCAATAAAATAAAATAAAATAAAATAATTTAAAAAATAAAAAATTGAATGCATTTTCAAGATTATTTAAATGTCCAATATCTTAAGCCAAAGGTATATCTCATGTGGAAATATGAGATACTGAGGCAAGGTTTTTCAGAAAAACTTATTGGAACACTGGGAACTTTTCCATAACTCTGTATATCCTACCATTATTACCTACACATATGAACAGGCCACTCAGGGCATTCAAAATTTCATGAGAGCAATGTGTGTGATCACTTCCTATTTAATAAGTTACCTTAAATAACTCTTAGTTACAAAATTGAAAAGACTGTTAGATCAAAGACTCTCATTTACTGTATTACAAACTAGACCTACTTCTTAAATCTTTGGCCTGATCTGATCCTTACTCTGTGAGGCCGTCCCCAAAAGAAAACAAATAGGCTCTTTATTTTTCTGTTTTTAATCTAATATTCCACTTCAAGTCAAACATATGCATGTTTAGCAAAATATAAAGAACATAGTATTTATTTAAATGTGTAACTGAATATGTACAACAAATTTTAAAATTAAAAGCCTGTACAAATTTTTATTAGCATTCTGTGCTAATAAATCATTTTCATAAATATTGCTATTACAATAAAAAGAAAATACAATTACGTTATTTAAAGCTCATCGCATGTCAATTTCCTCATATTTAATAGAAAATACTTCTGACTGGGTGCATACGCCTTTAATCCCAGCAGCACTTTGGGAGGCCAAGGCAGGCGGATCGCTTAAGCTCAGGAGTTCCATTCCAGCCTGGGCAACATGGTGAAACCACCTATCTACAAATACAGAAAAAAAAAAAAAAAAAAAAACTATCCGGGCATGGCGGTGCACCTGTAGTCCCGGTTATTCAGGGGGTCAAAGTGGAAGGACTTCTTGAGTCCCAGAGATCGAGACTGCAGTGATTGACAGGTTGAAGCTGCAGTCAGCCCTGAGATTCTGCTTCTGCACTCCAGCCTGGCTGACAGAGTGAGACCTTTTTTCAAAAAAAAAAAAAAAAAGAAAGAAAGAAAGAAAATATTTTTACTTAGCCTTCCTATAATTTTATGCTAATTATAAAAAAGAAAATACATGTAATAATATTTTGCTACATAAATCAAAATGCTCTAAAATTAATGTAGTTGGATATAATATCAAATTCATTAAAAATTTTAAATTATTCTATGCTTTTGAAATGACTATTTTGGGCAAATATTTTCTAATAATTCTCTTTGTACAGATGACCTACAGACAACGAACAGCAGGGGGCACAAAAATCAAAAGTTTTTCACTACAAAGTGAAACAATAAAACCTTATGTAGTGGAAAGCAGACACATTTCAGAAGCAGACAGACTGATTCCAGCTGGCTTCCTCACATATAAGCTAAGTGACCTTTAATTATTGAATCTGTCTTAGCCTTTTCAATGGTAGAATCATAACTGTGACAGATTAAATGTTAACATACGTAAGGTGGCTACATAAACAGTAGGGCTTTTGTCTTCATTGCTTATTACATATGTATGTATGAGCATACCAGAAACGTACATTGAATAAATGAAAACTTAGATTTTATGGCAATTTATGCAGATCATAAACAGGGAAATGGCTGTAGAGGTTTATCATAGCATATGAGTGCAAGTATAGCCATATCAAAACTAAACAAAAGCTAAACAAAAGGTGCACCAATATCTCACAAATCACCACTAAAGAACTTACTCATGTAACCAAATACCACCTGTACCCCAATAACTTATGGGAAAAAAATAAAATAAAATAAATCTCAGCATTTTTCTGTATGTGAAAATATGAATGCCAAAGTGGATATAAACATGTGATAATATTTTCTGCATGGTGTAGTAGTGTTTCTTCTTCTCCAGGTGTGATCCAGGAAAAATCTCCAATAGAATCATGAGGGAGTGATTGTTTTGAATGCAGATTCCTGTCCTACTCAGCATCTACTTTTTCAGATTTGTGGGAATAGCAGTTCAATTTCCTCTGGTAAAACAGAAACAAGAATGCTGTACTTGCTTCCTAGGTTCTTGTGAATATTTAAACAGCCATGTATTGTGAGGTTAGCACTCTACTTGGCACATGTGAAGTTTCCTTTTTTTCTTCTAAAATAACATATATGTACTCACAAACGACTTGTTCAAGAATACCTGGTCATGGTGCCATTTTTTTTCTCTTCTTTTCTAAGAAGAACTAAGGCAATTTTTGCTACTTTGAACAGCAAGGGACAAACACATCATTCCTTTTCTGATTCATGGCTATGGTGTATTCTTTCAAATAACCTCTTCCCAGTTATTTTCTATGTTCCCTAGGCACTGGAAGACATGCTCTACTTAAAACAACAAAACAAAACAAAATAAGAAAAGACAACACTGAGTATAAAGTCTCATAAATTTGAATTTAATTAATTAAAAATTTTAGGTAACTCTCATAGGACTAAGCTTAAATATATATTCTCTGACTTTAAAGCTTAAGGTTTTATCAATGACAGTCATTGGTTTGAATTTTAATAAACTCATTTCAAAACTTTTCAAGAATCAAAATGAAAATTAACAAATATTGATGTAATCATCATATACTACTCTTATCTATTCATCAAGAGTAAAACCTACTTTCCAACAATCTAGTTCAAAAATAAAGTAAAAATAATTTCTCTCTCTTCGCCCAGAGATAACCACTCCTAATATTTTTGGTTTATTTTCCTTAGTTTTTTCAGTATGTACACATAAAATACATTTTCTAAAATGTGGATCATATTCTATGTATCACACAATTTGTGAGCCATTTCCAATTCAATAGATGAAATTTTTCATCATATTCTTGATTGCCTATTTCATTGTATAGGTGTGCCATAATTTATTTCTTCAATCCCATGTGATTGGATTATTGGACTATATTTTTACTCTTTATTATAAACAGAAAATTGACAATACCTTTAGGATAAATTCTTAGAGAGAGAATTAGTAGATCAAAGAATATGTGGGGGGGGTGTGTGTGTGTGTCTGTGTGTGTGTGTTTCCAATGTCCTTAGCATTACAGGGGTATTATTGTACTTTATACTTCTTTGTTAATATGGTAAGTGAAAAATAGTATCTCTTTGTTTTAACTTACATTCTTCAAATATTAGAAAATTGGGAGCTGGGTGTGGTGACTCACACCTGTAATCCCAGCACTTTCGGGGGGCGAGGTGGGCATATCGCTTGAGCTTAGGAGTTCCAGACCAGCCTAGGCAACATAGCGAAACCCCATCTCTACAAAAAATACACACACAAAAAAATAGCCTGGCATAGTGGCGCACGCTGTGATCCCAGCTACTTGGAAGGCTGAGGTGGGAGGATGGCTTGAGCCAGGGGAGTGGAAGCTGCAGTGAGCCGAGATTACACCACTGCACTCCAGCCTAGGTGACAGAGTGAGACCCTGTCTAAAAAAAAAGAAAAATTGAAAAACAGTTTATGACCTATTGTAGTTATTTTGTGATTGCTTTTTCATACCGTTAGTCCCTTCCGATATTACAGTCTTTCTCCTATTTTGAAAATAGCTTCACCAGTTTGTCTTTTGGCTTTGCTTAAGGGTTTTTATCATACAGAAGTATTTTGGGGATTTTTTTGTTGTTGTTTCATTATATCAATCCTTTCCTATATAATTTCTTCTTTTAGGTTCTACTTAGAACGTTTTTTCTTAACCCAAGGTTATACAAATACTTACCTATACATTCTGGTACAAAATATAAAGTACATATTCAAGTGTATATAGGAATTTAAAATCGCAATTCATTCAACCATTTATTCATTCATGCATATTCATTCATGTATATTGAGCACATGTACACCAAGAACTGTTCTAAGTGGGGATAAAGCTGTGAACAAGACTACCAGGGTTCTTGCTCTCATAAAGTTACTATTCCAGAAGGAATATGACATAGCATATAATTTAATGTGAGCTTTCCAATCAATGAGGGAAAGAATGGATTATTCAATATACAATGCTGTTACAACTAGTTAACCATTAGGAAAAGAAGTAAAATTATTTTATACCTAACATCAAGTGTATTACAAATGGATTTAAAAACTGTATTTTAAAAATAAAACCATTTGAAAATAGTACAAAAAACATAAATGAATATTATATAAAGAAACAGGTACATTCCTAAACATGAAAACTTTACAGCAAGATTTCAAGGCAACTCTGGAAGTGACATTATTTTTAATGGAATAAAACAAGGTAATTTTTGAACAATAATCTTTATTAGTGTATTTTTAAAGGTACATATAATCCTGAGCTATAGCATTTATACATTTGTCATTTACTCTTTGAAGTATACATGTATTTTGCTTCAAATTCTGTGATGAGTATGTTTTTATACTAATCAGTAACATAAATAATTTAAAATATTAGTCTTATCTCTGGAATCACCAATCAATTTACTCAGATGATCTCACTGTCTAATTCTACTACATAAGACTGTAGAACATTTGTGATTAAGCAATTTCTTTTTCAAAACTGCAAAGATGGGCAGTGCGAGAGCTGATTCCATAAATTTCAATGAATTCTTAAAAAACTATTTGTTCTTTATCTCTGATCTATTTTCTTGAATAATTTGGGTAATTACCTGATCAGTTACCTTTGAGAAGAATAGTAAAAGTACCTCTAATCTCAACATTTTAGCTAATGTAAAATGTCATAAGCTTCCTTCAAATATAAGTAGTACATAATTACCTCAATAAGAAAAATTTACCATGATCTAAGGAAAAGGGGCACAACCCAATGTAAATATATCTTTGAATAAATGGTTAAGTATCATAAAACATGTTATGTGAAATACTTCCTCCAGCTCTATAAAGGAATACATAGAGCTGATAAACATTAAATTCCATAAATCCAGACCAGATCTTTTATAAATGGTAAATAAAAAGACAAAAATGAAAGACAAAAGTCCTGTGATCTTTGAGAAAAGACATTTATCCAACATCTCCAACTGTGGACAAATAAATATTCGTTCTTGTATTTTAAATTACTACCAAAATATTTTATCTTTCTACAAACAACAAAAAACAAGCATACAGTATCTAGAAATTTTTTTTTCCTCTGACAAGAATGTCAAGTCTTTGAAGGTACACTAAATTTTTTTTTTCTCCTGAATAAGGTCACTATAATCTTAGGTTAAAGTTACAGTAAGCAGTTCAAGCAAAATGCATATTGCTTAGATTTTAAGCAAGCAATTTTGATACTGTTTAATTAAAATGTAAATATAAATGTGAAACTATTGTAGAAATATTTATAAACACTTAGGAATACTCATGTATCAGCAAGTAATGAAATAACTTATTTAAAAATAATAAAAGGGTGAGAGTAAATGTAATGTTTGGTAACAAATCCAAAAATATCTATAAGAGATGTAAAAGAACATGAAAAGGCTTTATTATTCAAATTTTGAAAACCTAGCAGCAAAACAATTTGCATATAATATAGTGCAACGAGCATTTGTTCATAAAAGACTCCCAATGTCTTGAAACGATTATACATAAACCAGAATGGAATCCACTAGGATAAATAATTTAAAGATGTCCAGAGTAGCTTACCAAGAACTGCTAGACACTCTCACCTGCATTACTGAATCATAAACAAGCTTATGCAAAACTGTGTTCTGGATAACTGACTCTTATGGCTCCCCAATAACAAGCTCGGATAAGGCAGATCAATCCTAGGAGATAAGCAATTGCCCAAGAAACATAGGTTGCTCGAAATCGCCTTGAAAAATCTTGGGTGCCAACCTAAAGTAAAAAGCAATATAAAAACAAAATATTAGAAACTTTAAGAAAATATCCGCTTAGAGAACTTGTATCAGCTTACATGTGATTGTTATGAATTATACCCCCAGACTGAATACACAAAGTCCTTATAAGAGTAGGTGTATCTGTTGACTGCAACTGATAGACCATACTGCTACTTGTAGTAACTACAAATGTTATGAAGTAAACAAAAAAGCACACTAAACTATATTATCTCTACAAGGAATTTAATCCATGTAACTTCTTACTATCATGGGACACAATAGGACATTGCTAATAATAAGGGACTAGTTGTACTGACAAACAAAGGAGCATGGAAATGGCAGCAAAAGAGATTATCTTCCTCTTCTGGCATAATCGCCATGCTTACTGCTTAGCTCCAGTCTCCTCTAAAAACAAGCCATCCTCATATTGGTAATAAATCTCTGCTTGATTTGGATAAACAGAAGAGTGGTTTTTTTAATCTCTGTAGCTGAATGAATGTTGCTTTGAATAATAAGATACCTCATAGCCATACAAAATTAGTTATGGCACTTATTTTTTTTTAACTGGGCTTTTGCTAAATAGATGATAAAATCCCCAACAGTAAGGACTTTTGGAGGTAAAAAGACACCATTTCACTTGGATGGGCGAGTTCAATCAAAAAGAGGTCCATGGATTGGGTTTCTGATTGCTCATAATCATTCAGAAGCTTCTAGTGCTGGCATGCCAAGGATGCAGCCTCTTCAGGAATCCCTGAAGGTTGTCCCAGGCCTCATGATTGACTACTGATAAAGTTGAGAGGACGGAATTCTAACATCAAAGTGTAACACTCACAGTTAACCCAACTCCAATGAAAATACATATCATTCCAATGGTAATGTATGCACAGCAGCGTCTTCGTGGAAGTGCACTACCCACTGAGGAGCTGCAAATTCATAAAAGCAAAAGAGAACATTAAGTATTTACATAAAAATTCTCTATTTCATTTTTGTGAGTTCTCATCTATGGCTTTAGTAATATTATATACTTTTTATTCATTGCTTCAACTTTATAGACAAGAACATGCATTAAACATGTCATTTTCAATGGGTGACAAAATCGTTCAGGGTGAATTTGTGATATTATTGTAGCTTTAAACAAAGTTCAAGCTTTGGTCATTGATAATATCCACAGAAATCCACTGTAGTACCTACTAATCTCCCAAGATAAAAGTTTATTTCCAAAGAGTCTACTTCAGAATGGAAAAACAGCTATCTTACAAATAGCATTTGATTTTTTTACAGTTAAAACAGTATATGTTTATGTAAAAAATTTAGAAAGTAGAATAAAAAGGAAAGAAACAATGAAGAAAAAGGAAAAGAAAAAATTACCTATAATCCCAATATCATAAAATAGTCACTCAGTATTTTTGCATACTTTCCTCTAACCAATTTTGTACCTTACCAATATATAGCATGAACTTTTTGCCATAATATTCTCAAACTAAAATTCTGATGGATGAATATAACATAATTAACAAATTTTCTACTATTGTACATTAAAGTATGTTCATTATTACACATAATGCCAACAAAGTATCATTTAAAAGCATTGTGCTTATTTTTAATCATTCTTAAGATTTTTAAATTTAGAATTAGGATTACAAATTAAAGGGATTAAACTTTTTGAATTGTTTTTAATACATACTGCTAAAAACCCTCTACTGTGCTATTCAATTGAAATTCCAAATCTAATAGTATTAACCCTCTCCATTTCTAATTGTGGTAATTTTCAAAATGATATGTTATAGCAGAGATTAGTAGCCAAATTAGCACTTTCTTCTCTGTCTTAACGTACATATATTTATTACTATATACCATATGCAAGGCATCATGTTAGTGAATGACACAGAAGTATCTGATTCACCTTTGTGTGGCCAGTGTCAAGATTATGCCTAACACATAATAACCTCTCAAAGAATGTCTGATGATAAGTAAAATACAGAAATTCATCACTTACTAGGCATGGTTTAGAAATATGTGATTCCAAATAGGTTAATTTTGCATACAAAATTATTTCCTTTAATTTCCAAATCTTTTTGAAAAACTGATGAAGTTTGTTGCAAATATACATCGTAAATTTTCCTGGGTACTTGAGCCCAAACACAAACATCTGGATGACCTGGGGACCACCATTAATTACTATATTGTACAGCTTGCTATCTAGAGTTACTAGGGCATGTAGGATTCATTGCTTTTATGTAACATTTAGCCCTAGTCTATTTTTGGTTTTAATTTCTATGCATCCACTGGTGGTTTTTCCTGCCTTATACATCACAGTTGGTTGTTGTTTCTTATCACTGCCTGTGCATCTGCCTTTGGCAGTTTGTAATATACCATTCATTAGAAGCCAACTAAGCTTATTAGAATTATGTATTGAATAAGTCAAAAGTTTCTAAGTGAATATTAGAGCAGCTTTTCTGTGAGCCAAGAGAATACACTTTAGTATATTAATTTCAGTGCATGATTTCTGCTTAGAAAACCTGTGCTCTCTTTTCATTACTCAAATTAAATAGTCACTACATCTGAGAGATCTTCTCAGAAAAAAATAACCTACTGCTACTCCACAACTCAAGTGCCATCTCCTCACAGGATAAGGCAATGACCAACAAGCACTTATTAATCATAAAATCTCTTACACATTTAGTACATATGTGGTATCTACATGCAATATATATTACTGGTACAAAAACAGACACACAGATCAATTGAACAGAATAGAGAACCCAGAAATAAGGCCACACACTTACAAACGTACAACTATCTGATCTTCAACAAACCTGATAAAAACAAGCAATGGGGAAAGGATTCCCTATTCAATAAATGCTGCTGGAATAACTGGCTAGCCATATGCAGAACATTGAAACTGGACTCCTTCCTCATACCAAATTTAAAAATTAACTCAAGATGGATTAAAGACTTAAATGTAAACTATAAAACTATAACAACCCTGGAAGACAATCTAGGCAATGCCATTCTGGACATAGAAACAGGCAAAGATTTCATGATGATGACACCAAAAGAAACTGCAACAAAAGCAAAAATGGACAAATGATATCTAATTAAACTAAAGAGCTTTTGCACATGAAAGGAAACTATCAACAGGGTGAACAGACAACCTACAGAATGGGAGAAAAATTTTGCAAACTATGCATCTGACAAAGGTCTAACATCCAGCATCTATGAGAATTTAAACAAGAAAAAAAAATCCAGCCCATTAAAAAGTGGGCAAAGGACATGAACAGACACTTTTCAAAAGAAGATATACATGCGGCCAACAATTCTATGAAAAGAAGCTCAACATCACTGATCATTAGAGAAATGAAATAAAAACCACAATGAGATACCATCTCCCACCAGTCAGAATTAATACTATTAAAAAGTCAAAAAACAACAGATGCTGGTGAGGTTGTAGAGAGAAAGGAACATAACATTCAGAAATTCAGAATACAGAAGTTTAAAAATAAGTTTACTTTTCTAGCAGATAAAACTTAAAGGTAAATGTACAGCCTAGGGTTGGTAGTCAGCTCTACTCCCTGATTGGTATTGCCAAACTCTACACAGGTAACAACGTTCCTGTCAGTTGGCTTTTCCACTCAATTCAAAGAGGAGAGAAAAAACAAAGACAGGCAATTTTGTCTTTAAGGACAGTATCAGAAAACTGTACTCATCACTTTTGTTCACATTCCATTGGTCCTAACTTAAACATGGCCACACTATCTGCAAGACAGTCTAGGAAATCCATCTCTAGCTGGGTGGCTAGTCAAATTCAGAGGTCTACTAATAAAAGGAAGGAGAAAACAGCAGTCTCCGTTATTTTAATTGATATTAACATTACCTTTTAATGTTGGCTAGTGTTTGCCTGGTATGTCTTTTCCTTTGGTTAGTGATTGATGCTTGTATCTTTTTCTATCCTTACACATTCATTCTATGTTCTACTATTCATGTGTTCCTTCTTCAAATTGTATATAGCTGTTCTTACATCTAGTCTTACCATTTCTGTTAAGTTTTACTAGCAAGATTAGTCTAATGATATACATGGACTATTTCTGACATCTTATTTTGGCTTTCTACTATTCCTGTATTTTCTGCTTTTCTACCTTTATTTCCAGACTTCTTTTATATTTACCATGACTCTTTCATTTCATTTTCCTCTTATTATTCTGAAAGTTTTACAATTTATTTCATTCATTTGGCAGTTGCACTTAAAATTTTAACATATATATGCTTTACAAACTAAAGTCAATTATTAAATCCATCTTCCTGCTAAATACAAAGATTTCAGAAAGCTTTAATACCAAACATTCCACTAGCATCATAATGCTATTGTTTTCCAATATTTCAGTTTTATTGCATTTTTGTTTCTCAAAATTTATTAACATTAATATAATTGGTACTGTCATTTTTGCTATTTTATACAGTAAATGTTTCTGGTGAATTGTTACAATTTCTTGGTTTACCTTTCCTTCCTGCATTGCAGAAATTTCTTCTGGAATATTTGTTCATATTCCCTAGTTCATAATTTAGCAGTTTTTTTTTTTCAGTAAGGGTACCAGGATGGTAGATACCCTGGGTTTTGTTTGTTTGTAAATTTGTTGGTTTTGCTTTTGAAAATATGCTTATTTTACCTTCATTATTCTTTGATGATTTAGATAGGTGTATAATACCAGTTTGACAGTTAATTTCTCTTAGTATTTTTGATGTATCTTAAAACTTGTTTTCTGGCTTCTATTTTTGCTGTTGAGACATTTGCTGACAGAACTGTTATCTTTTTCTTATTGAAAATATGCCTTTTGTCTCTCTGCTTTTAATTACCTTCTATTTCTCTTAGGTTTTCTACAATTTCACTGTAACACATTTACTTATCCTGTTTGGATTTCATTGTTCTTTTTGAATATAAAAATTCATATCTTTCATAGATCTGAAAATTCTTTGAGATATCTCCTAAAATGCCATATCCCATTCTTTATTTGTTCCTTCCAGATCAGATATATAATAGGCATCTTAATAATATATTTTCTCTTAATCTTACATTCATCTTTGCCTCTCTATGCTAGATTCTGGGTAATTCACTTACCTCTATCTTCCAATTCACAACTTTAGTCTTCACCTTTAGCTGATCTGTTCTTTAAACCGTACGTGCATTTTAATTTCTGTAATAATTTCTAGAAGTTCTATTGTTTCTTTCTATATCTATCTGGTTATTTTTTGCAAATTTCTATTTGAGACAATTATAGATTCACAAGCAGTTGCAATAAATAACACAGAAAAATATCATGTGCCCTTTGCCTTATTTCCCCCATAGTAAATCTTGCAAATTATAATACAATATTATAAACAGGATATTAACATTCATATAATCCACCAATATTCAGATTTCTCAGGTATATGAGTATGGATTTGTCTTTAATTTTATGCAATTTTATCACATTTAGGTTCATATATCTATTGCCACAGCTAAAATAGAGAACAGTCTATCACTGTAAGGATCCTTTTATAACCACACCCTCCTTTCTGCCTATCCCACACCCTGGGCCTGCCACACGATCATTAATCTGTTCTCTATTTCTACAATTTTGTCATTTGAAAAATGTTACATAAATGAAATCTTACTGCAGGTAACCTTGTATGGCTAGTTTTTTTTTTTTTACTCAGCATAAATTCAATTCATCCAAGCTGTCGCATGTGTCAAATTTGCTGCAAACACTCATATATACATTTTTGTGAGTACCTGGTAATTTTTAAATAGTCTTATATGTTTTCTCTTATTTTTATTTTAAAACATCTTAGGCATAGTTTTAACATACTCCATATTTAATAATTACAAATCTGAAGTTTTTAGAAGTCTAATTATGCTGTTTGTTGTCAATGTTGATTATGCTTCTGGAATCTTGTTTTCTCCTATGACTAGTAACTTCTGTTGAAAACTTATCTTGACAGATCTCAATATAAAAAAATTTTGGCATGCATAGTTTGGGGGTGCTTTCCTACACACAGAACTTTCATTTGCTTTTCTCAGGCTCCCTAGACTGATACTAACCCTAAACTTTAAGTCAGTTTCTGGAACTAGGTTTTCCTAGATCGCGTAAGTGATGTAAAAATATAAACCTAAATTCACTGTTCTTATAAATTTTTTCCTTTGCAATCTTCCTTTTCTGGTTGATTTCTTTTTCCTGACTCACTCTTTTCCAGGGGAAGAGTACTTTAAGTACTTTATTGGGAGGAGGCAGTATTCTAACCCCGCCACCTTGTGTGAGGCCAACGCCTTCTCTCTCGTTCTTCCAAGGCTCTAGATCCCTAGTATTGGCATATACCTTCAGGATAGTCCTGGTTGTCACTTAATCTTCATTTTTGGTCCCTGGGGATTTTCTTAACTGTCGTATGAGTTGAGCTATGCATTTAAAAGGATGATTTTTACAGTTAATTGGTTTTTTATATTACTACATGTGAAAGTCAAGGGCATATACAAAAATGTGGACGGTGAATCTCCAAGCTGAAAAGACCATTCGATGCTCTCAAACATCTAACTATTCACTCTTCAAATTATTAATCTTTCGCTTCACAAAAACACCTTATGAAACACTAGGATTAGTGTTTCATTACATTACATTACAATTTTCAGACAAGGCAGCCAGGGATGGCTTTATTACACAAGACTTAAGGATAGCTTAAAATGTGAATACATGGGGGAGTAAGTCCTTTCAGCTGATTACATTAGAATTGTTCAGGTGTTAAAAGACAATTTGTTCAAGGAATAAGCGCAGAATAACCTTTCTGCCACAAAATGTTTCTACAGATGAATAGTAGAAGCAAGGGATGTTTCAGCTAATTTTTTAGGTTAAATACGTGTTTTCTAGGTAGACAAGGGCGAGGAAAGGAGTAGCCAGGCCATTCTAGGTCTAGCAGGATAAGACTCAGGAACAGAAGAAAGAAACTGCATAATATTTTTGTGGAAGTAGAAGTGCAATTTGTTGGGGCTAGGAAGTAACTAGGTTGTGTGTATAGAGATAGAAGAAAACAAAGATATCACTAGAAAAGTTAGGCAAAGACTAAAAGAAGTTTGGAGTTTGATTTTGGATTTTAGGCAATGGGCTGATAGTAAACCATATGGTACATTTATGCCAGTAAGTAGAAGAAGTCCTCAGAATAATTCATATGAAACTAAATATACAAACCTAAAATAACAATGGAAATTGTACCTCTTTGGGTTGTGCAGCATACAACTTGCACAACTGTAGACCATGGCTAAGAAATTGGGAGCCACTAAAAGATTTGATGCCAGAGAATCTAAAATGATGTATGCATTTAGGAACTACTACTCTAGTAAATGAATAGACAATTGCAGTATTGGAGGTCAAGAGATAAATTAGAAAACCAATGCAATAGTCCTGGTGAGAGATGCTGAATACATGAACTGAAGTAGAAATCATGAGAATGAGAGGACAGAATTAAAACGTCAAGGGACATAATTGATAGGATATTACCATTTAAATATGGAGAATGATGAAAAATACACTAATATTTATTGGTTGGTCAGTTGGACAGACAGGATAACATTCATTAAAATAATATATTCTTTTTCTAGAAATAATGTAGGGGGTGAAAAAGAAAAACATAATATATTTATCAATACACATGGGAGATTGGTTTGCAGAGTAAGGTGGGAATGTTGGGTCAGGTTGTGCTTGAAATGACCATGAGATACCAAGTTGAAATAACCCTAGGCTAGATAGTGAATAGAGATGGTATATTTACATCTGAAGCTCCAAAGAAATATCTGGGGTCATTTAATGGCATCTAAATGACATAGGAACATAACAGAGAACCCGGATAAAGTGCAGTCAAATTCCAACTTTGGAAAATAGCAAAATTTAACAACTCGGAAGAGAAAATAAAGCCAACGAAGAAGAGTTGTGAGAAGTAGGAGAAACCCAGGAGAAAGCAGTATCTGGAAACCAAGAAAACAAACTTTAAGGAAAAGAAACCATTGTATTAGTGAGGGTTCTCCAGAAAGCCAGAACCAATAGGAGATAGATGATAGATAGATAGATAGATAGATAGATGGATAGATAGATAAGACAGATAGATTAGATAGATAAGAGGCAATTTATTAAGGAAATTGGCTACTGTGATTATCGAGGCTGAGAAGTCTTCCAACAGGGGATCTGTAAGCTGGAGACCCTGGACTGTTGGCAGTGTGGCTCAGTCTAAGTCCAAAAGCCTCAGAATCAGGGAAGCCAATGGTGTAATTCTCAGTCTGAGGAGGAAGGTCTGAGGAGCTGAGGGACCACTGGTGTACGTCCCAGAGTCCAAAGGCCAGAGAGCCTGGAGTTCTGATGTTCAAGGGCAGGAAAAGAGTGTCCAAGTTCCAGAAGAGTGAAAATCGCCTTTCCACTGCTTTTTTTTTTTTCTATTGGGCCCCCAGCCAATTGGATGGTGTCCACTCACATTGAGGGCAGATCTTCTCCATTCAGTCCACTGTCTCCTCTAGAAACACCCTCTCAGACATATCTAGAAGTAATGCTTTACCATTTCTTTAGACATTCCTTAATCCAGTCAAGTTGACACCTAAAATTAATCAGCACACCCAGGATGATCAATAGTATCAAATGCTACAGAGAAAACAAGCAGGATGAGAATCAAAATATTGGAATTTATTATTGGGATGTGAATTTCATTAGAGCAAATTCAGTGGCCCACTGGGGATGGATAGCTAATTGTGCCTTACTCCAGAGAGAATGGGGTACAATGATCAAATGAAGGTATAAGCCTTGGAAAGAAGAGACCTGCTTCCCTCTGAGAAGAGGAAATGAAGTGAGCATAGATAAAGACAGGTTTACGAGACTGAAGTACAAAAATGAGAGAATTCACAGATAGCCTCAATTATTTCAGAGATAGGAGGCAATTCATTGGATGAGACCTGGAGAGTTGGGGGTACTGAGGTGGGAGTTTAGGAGGAATAGTAGATATCTGGAGATAGCTGTTTTGGGAAATGGGAAGTCAATCAAGGACACTTAGGAATATAGATCAATTTAGATACACTACAAAGCTATACATTTGTAAAGAACTGATCAATACAGAATTTTTCAACTCTCAGTTATCTTGAAGGAAGGGAGAAGCCATGGCTATGTTGATCCAAGATTGCTGCTTTGAAAAGCAGATAGATGGAATGATGATTAACCAATCTAGCAAACCTACTATTCTATATCTAATATGTTGAAAATGAATTTATCATCTTCTGCCAGACACATTTCTTCTAGATCCTGCATTTCCTGTCTCAGTGAATGGTTCTACAGCCTCTCAGAAATAGGGTCATTCTTGATCCCAATCTCATTCTCTCTCATCCCTTCACATTCAGTCCTATCCATTCCATTTCCTTACTAGTACATCTACACTCTGACTCTTTTGTATCTTTGCACAGGTAGCTCCTTCTACAGTGTATTATCCCACCCTCTTTTTCACACAATTCTCACTCATCTTTTATAACTTAGTTCATATATCACTACCTCCTGAAAACCTTCACTCATGATCCCTTTCCCTCTAATCTGGATTAGGGACTCTTCAAAGTAGAGCATTCTGGTCATACCTCTTTCAAAGCACTTAAAACTTTATAGTAATTAACTATTCTCCCCACTATGCCCACAAGACTAAATGCCTTGAAGGCAAGATTATATCTTTTATTTCAAGCAACCAGTACTTAGCACAGAATTGTTTGTTGAATTAATGAATAATTATAAAATATAACACTAGATGGCAAAATAAAAGAATACACTTGAGAATATGTCCACTATTGTTTAAAATGGCAGGAGGTGATTCACCAAAGAGTACATCAGTGATGTAAAAGAAATGATATTCAATGACAATTGTCACGGATTAAATCAATGTCTCTACTAGTCATAGGTCCATTATAAAATTTGCATGGAAACATAGTCCAAACTGTATTTCAGAATGCTACAAGTACACCTTCAGTCTGGCAGTGGCCACAAGCCACCTAATTGAAAGAACAACATCACCTTTAGCTACCATAGTACCAGCTACCATTCGAGTAAGAAACAGCAATATGAGAAAATGCCCCTCAGTCTTTGGAGCTCTAGGGGAAGGTTTCCCCATACATTTTGTGAGATAAAAGCACATAACATACTTGTTTCATAGTAATAAACTTACCAACTTCTGTAACTTAAAACTAATTTTAGGATATTTGTGTTTAAAGAAAAAAAAATTCTGTCTCCGAATCTTACTCCAACAGATGACCCATCATTTTGTTATGAAGGAAAACATTCAAAAAGAAAATAAATCTAGATACCAGCTAGGAGTGTTCATGTGGTAACAGTATTTGCACTCAAATAAGAAATGAATGCTCTGAGTCCTCCCATGTTTAGCATGTGACTCCGATTCTACAAACCTTCCTCTTAGAATAATGTTTAAGCCGATTTATTCCATATGAATTTCTATGTAAGTTGTTCCCTAAGTAGTTGATACAAATTCTTCTTCATATTAATACACTGTCTTGTGATATTTTAACAAATCACAGAGTATTCAGACATTTAATACTTCTTTATTAGTAGTAAAAATATTGCCATTGTACGAAAATAATTAACCAAGCAAGTCCCTTGAGCAAAATCCTTAACCTCTCTTAACAGTTGCTGATTTGTAAAATTACAAAAATAATCCCTGTATTACAGGATTGCTGTAAAGATTATAGCTAGTATGTATGTATATATAAAGCAACTATCACTCTGCTTAGCACACAGTCTGCTAACCACAGAGGTCTCTGCCAGGCCAGGTGCGGTGGCTCATGCCTGTATTCTCAGCACTTTGGGAGGCTGAGACGGGAGAATCACCCAAGGTCAGGAGTTCGAGACCAGCCTGGCCAAAATGGTGAAACCCCGCCTCTACTAAAAATACAAAAATTAGCCAGGCGTGGTGGCGTGCACCTATAGTCCCAGCTACTTCGGAGGCTGAGGCAGGAGAATCGCTTGAACCCCGGAGGTGGAGATTGCAGTAAGCTGAGATCGTGCCACTGCATTCCAGCCTGGGCAACAGAGGGAGACTCTGTTGCAAAAAAAAAAAAAAAAAAGAAGTCTCTGCCTTTTCTTTTCTGTAAGATCTTTATTTCCATTTTAATGTTCTTGGTGAATATATTTGCAATTTAATTTTGTACATTTTTGTGAAAATACACATAATACCCAGAAATATGTATCATCCATATGCATATTCACATACTTTGGAGGGGGGAGTATAGGCGTGTCCCTCAAGTACGTATATATTATTTTGTGCACATATTAAGGCTTTATCCACTTGGCTTCTCCATGTACAGACTTCTATTGGATTCAGTAAGGAATTAGAATGATTAATTTCACAAATAAAAAAGAAACTATTTTTTATAAGCTAAAATATGCTGTAAAGTTATTCTTACAGAGCTATATTTAGTTGAAATCAGATCTAGCAGAGATGGAGATATTTTGCTACACATATTCTACTTCCAAATACTTTTTAATTACTTTCTCCTATAAACCATTCTTGGGATTTCTCAACTCTCAATGTAGATAAGGTATTTATATCATACTAAGGATCACACAAATTAAAATATGAATACTATTTCAAACCTCTTATTTTCAATAATAAAAATTGAATTGTCTAAGCATCCCAGTTTAATTTACTTTGCTTCAGTTATAATTCACATACATAAGAGGATAACAATAATTTTTTAAATTATAATTTTATTATCAAAATAGATGCTGTGCAGAAAAGAGTTAACACAGCAGGCCTGAGACTGCTATCCTTAGAAAGCCCTGCTTGTAAGGTTGGCCCTTAGCTGGCATCTAGAAATACAGATTTGGGGAAAATTCCCATCATTCCCTAACTGGTAAGAGAGGCTTATTATGTATAAATTGTTTGCGTAAACAGTATGGTTTACGCTAAACGTAAATTCCATTCAAACAGGAATTTGGAATTTTGGTGTGTGCTAGGTAGGAGGTGCCTGTGTAACCAGTTCCAGTAGAAACCTTGGGTACTAAGTCTCTAATGAGCCTCCTGGTAGACAACATGGTACATGCATGGTAATAATTCACTGCTGGGGTACTTCACTGGGAGGCGCCTCTTGGAATCTTGTCCCTAGTTTCCTCCAGACTTTGCTCCATCTGCCTTTTCCCTTTGCTGATTCTGCTTTGCATACGTTTGCTATAATAAATCATATCTGTGAGTACAACTATATATTAATTTCTATGAGTCCCTGCAGAAAACCAAGGAACCTTGGTGTAGTCTTGGGACCCCCAACACAGATGCCATAAAATGTCTTTAATCAAAATATCTTCTGTCATTTTTCATTTTATATTGTCATATTATTTTCATTAGGTACATCATTTAGGAATAGAAACAAATAGGCTAAATAGTTAAGATAAACCAATAATTATATAAACGTTGCCATCAGTAATAATCTTATTAGGCAGGAGATGAAAAAGGCCAACAATCACCTAATTATGAAGTCCAGAACAATTTGAGTTTTCTCCTAGATTACAGCCCATTTTATAAATGTAAATTTTAGATTATTTGTAACAGATTATAATCTCCTAACCAGGTTACTGATAATTTTAGCAATTTCACTTTCTTATAATAGAAATTGATTTCCCTTTAGAGGATGATAATCAAGCCTAATCATTTTAATTTCAAAATGGGATATATTTGTTTTAGGATGTCTTTTTAGTCTTAAAAAGCGTAAATATATTGGCATGCATTCACTCCACAGCATGTCTTAAAATCAAAATCTACTTAAGTGAAAATTCTGAACTCTTCAAATTTGTCTCAAGTATTTCTCAATAATATTTCCAATGGTAGGGAACTTACATTTTTTTGCAGTGTGGGCATTTTGCCAGAGTGTTGAACCTCAGTTCCATCCACTGTAAAATAAATAAAGAGAGGAATTGAAAAGAAAAACAACTGAAAACTATCCAATCTGATAAGACATTTCCTTTACTTTAAATGTCATCAGGGATCACAACAGAAGCAATCACCTTCTCACGGTTACATGAGCTTTTCCCTCCAACACTTCTCTCCCTCTCTTAAAATACAGTTTGGGATCCTCCTCTGAAATAGTTCCCATGACTTTTCCAATGCTCTGACGCAATCTAGGTTTGCTTTACATGAATACTGAATGTAATACCATAATTGGGGTCATCTTGTTCAGTAAGTCTCAGTTCGCTTCCAACGAATACAAACATATTTCATATACCATCAAAGTTATTTTTCTTTTAAGTCTGGAGGGCTGGCCTTTTAAATACTTGAATATTTAGATTCATTACTAAAATTAAACTATTTATTCTACTTACATGTGAGAAAGTCACCAAGTACACAAACTAAAAAGTCGGGAACTGTTTCCTGTTCTGTCATTGCTTATACACTATAACAAAAACACACTGCTTAGTACAATTTTCTTCCTGTAAATCTAAGTAATAAATGTGCTACCTTCCTCACATGAATGTTATTCAGATACTTGAAATGTCTTACTGGGTGTAGATAGTCTTTGAAGGAATATGCAATATAAATTTAAAGTAAATCTTTATCCCATGAAATATATTTTGTTAAATGACTTTCTAACAATCTTCTTCTATCTTGTTTGCTTTTCTATATACCTCCTTATAAAGGGTATATGTCCTTGATAGTTTTGGGAAAATTTCTTTAAGTACTTTGGCAGTTTATCATCAAAACAACTTATTTTTATTAAAATTAAGTTTCATTTGGAAATCCAGGCCACCAATTTTTCTTTTCAGAAGGCTCAAATTCTAGATACAGGGGTTTCAATAACTTACGGATATTCAAACTTTTTCCACACAATAGAAGATACCTTTTAGAAAATATCTGATGCATACTTTTTTCTTTTGTGATTAGATTTAACAAAAGAAAATAGAAATTTGGGTTTCCTAAACTCTTTTCTCTTCATTTTTATTTCAAATCTCATGAAATTTAGTTAACCTTGTTATGATCTCTCTTAGTCACAACAGGAACATATAGTCCCAAGATAAATAAAAGAGAAATAAAACTTTACATAATGTTCACTCTCTTTACAAAATGATTATTTTTAAACATCTGCAAATGTCAAACCAAGGGCACTTATTTTTCAAGCAAGAGTGAATATTTCTCTCATTACTTATAATGAGAGAATAACTTATAATACCAATTTGTAACACGTTAATTTATTTTAAAACTGCTCTTAAAGTAAAAATTCTTGAGTTAATGTGCTAAACAGATAATATAGATTTCTACAGAAATTGGTACAGAACATTAAGCAGTGGAAGAATATAGAATTATTATTAAGTGCTTTTTTATGTTTCTGTTATAGGCTTAGGATAGTTACTGAACTTGTAATGTCATTTCAAATGTTATTTATAAATCAAAAATTTAAGTTTTTCATAGTTAAAAGACGCAAACTGGTTTGAGAAGGTAATTATGAAACCTTTGAGTCAACAGTAACTCAAAATCCAAGACTTAAGGCTAACAGACTAACATAGGAATTTCAGTATTTTAGATGACACCTAAGGAGATTGTTTAGTCCAATGTTATCATTTTATAGTGTTCTTCATTTTAGCACAAATTATGCATGATAAAATCAATGATAACTGACAAACAGGGGAGACTTTATTCTGTAATTAATGTAGTACATTGCCAGCAACCTACCGCATCTGGTTTTGTTGTTATCTGCAGGTACTCACTTAAATGGAGCAAACTAATAACAAAAAGCATCTATTATTAGAATAATTTTCTTATAATTTATTCAAATGAATCCCAAACCTATGCTTTGGAAAAGAAGTCGACTTAGTACTGTTCTCTCATCTAAAATCTGGCCTCTGGATTCTTAAAATTTTATTGCCAGACCTTGAAGTCTCATTTAGACCAAAAAGAAAAAAATCTTAATTATATCAGCAAGATTAAAAGCAACTTCTCTAAAACCCAATCATTTTTAGTAGAGATCTTCTAAAATTTGACTTATTTCTAACTATTCTATAACATGTAATGGATAAATTGAGTTTCCCCAAGATATATTTTGCAACTAATCTTAGAAGATTTGTAAAAAAAAAAAAAAAAAAAAAAAAAAAAAAAAAAAAAAAAAAAAAGCTATATTGCTTAAAACTAATAATTTAATTTTATAGTATCTTACTGAGATAGATAGATAGATAGATAGATAGATACAATAGGCAACTGGTAACACTTTGAAATATGTTCAAGTTAAAACTATTATCACTCTCTGCTATGGCACCCATTTGTCCCTAGATACAAATGAAAAAAATCTGACCCTGCCTGAAGGTACTAAATTGGCCCACTTCAGGGCAAAGTTAGAACTAAGTTGTGTTCACTTTTATTAAAGAACAACAACTCTCAATCAATGTTGTTTAACAAAGTATCTGGATATGCCTTTCACCAGCAACAGAGACCATGGGCCCTACAGAAATGTAATAGTAAACTCTGCTGTTCAGTTGTGTTAAGAAACTTCTTTGCATTCATGGAGAATTAGCTAAAGGCTTTATAAGTCAATTCATTCTTCTGGGAAATTATTTTTCAAACAATGCCCTTCAAATCACCACTCAGGCTAGATGATCTCAAAATGGTTTGGAGGGTAAAAAATGTTTGGACATACAACATTAAAACTCCCTCTTAAATATATACAATGGTATATGCTAAAACTGCTAAAGAATATCCTATTTTAAATTCTGTTTAATGTTTTAATCCTAGCAATTCCCAATGAACATGGAACTCTTTACTCACAAACTCTGTTATTAACCTATAAAATACATGTGCCATTGAATACACTTTGGAAAATGCAAATCTAGCTTTTCTAAATTTATCCATGGTCGCAGCTACGCTATGGTATGAATAGTGTAAATATTGTGAATTCCTAGAAAATTTAACCTTACCATTATAGCACTGGTATATTAAACGATGTTATTATAAACAGAAGGATGCTGTGAGAATATGGAGAAGCTAGTCTCTAGTTTGCATATTACTTTTGCAATTGTGTTTTTTTCTGGGGGTAAAATATCAAAATTAAATTATTTTTAACTATAAATTTTTTAAATAATAAAAGCCTTGTCACATACAATAGTTCTTTTATCTTAATCCTTGAGAGAATTCTCTCTCAGGAGAGAGAGCTCATTATTTCAGGAAAAGCATTTCCTATGTGATCTTTTCAATAAAATATCTTGAGTATTTTGTCACAGGTCATATTTTCTTTTCTTTGACTCTAGAAAACTCAGAGCTAAGATTCAGCCTAATTTTATCAACTGTATTAGACTAAATATTAGCATACTTATATTATGCATGACTTCAGGTTGTTTTTTTTCTGCCCTACTTATTATTTTTCCTGATTTTTTTCACATTTGATTTTCAATCATATTGAACTTGGTGTATCTTTGTAACTTATCTCAATTGCTTTTAGCCTTGCAAGCTAAGTCTAAAACAAAGTAGGAAATGAGTAAATGAATTAACCTAATAATTAACAGTGTGAAGGACAAATAACATGAAGAATATAAGATTATTCAAGATCAGCATAATAATAAGGATAAGACTGCAAGAACTTTGTAGTCAGTGTATTCTTCATAATACTGGGCATCTCTCATTAATCCAAAACTCTCAAAAGTAACCAATACCTCTCCTATAGGTGTATACAGTGTTCCCCTAATCATCAAAAACTTTATTTTCTATAAAATTTTTAAATCATCTTTAAATACTGTATTTTAATCCAAAACATCTTTTCTTGCTAAAGAATTAAAGTTTTAAATCATAATTACTCTGCTAATATGATAATATGATTCACTTGCTTGCACTGAATGTTAAGTAAGGAAGAGCCAGCTTTAGAAGTTAGTCTCTGAAAGAGCCAGCTTTAGAAGTAAGTCTCTGGCTTGCACATTACTTTAGTAATTTTCTTCCTGGGGAAAAATATCTAAATGTACAAATTACTTTTTAAAATAATAAAAACCATGGCACATACATACCTATCTAAACTCTCAATTTAGATCATGCTCTAGAATTCATTGCCAGATGATTCTAAAAATTAAATATAAACCTTTATAACAATTGCCTTTTTGATTGTTCTTTTCTCCTCATTCCCTTTTCTACCCTATTAGTACAGTCAATTCTCTCTCAAATTCTTTATGCTATTCTTGACTATCATCATCACTTTGCTGAAAAATAAAAGCCGAAATTCTAGCCTTGTGCTTTTTCAGGCTTGTCTCTTTGCTATCCATTCCTCTCCTATTAGGTTAGAAAATTTCATGAAAGCAGAGACTGTGCTTCCTGTTCACCACTGTTTCCCTAGCACCTAGCTCAGTGCCTGGTACACACTCAATATATATAATTGAAAAAATAAAATCATTCCTTTTGTAATGTGGCTACAAGGATTATCCATGGCAAATATTTGGAATATAAAACATAACAGGAAAGAATGCAAGGTAGCTGTGGAAGGGAGATCTCTGGAAGTAGGTTGAAACAAATCTATATTGAAGATTTTAAAATTGTATTACTTTCAAAAGTTTGTTCACATATGAAAAAGAAAATAACAAATATGCTTTATATATTTAATTTAGTTAATTCATTTAATATCTATTGGTAACTATAGAGTGCGTGAGCTTATATTAAATCAGTATATACTGATTTTTATTTATTTGTTTTAGAGATAGGGTCTCGTTCTATCACCCGGGCTGGAATGCAGTGGTATGAACATAGCTTGCTGCAACCTCCAACTCCTGGGCTCAGGTAATCCTCCCACCTCAATCTCCTGAGTAGCTAGGACTATAGGTGCATGCCACTACCCCTGGCTAATTTTTAAATGTTTTTGTAGAGGTGGGGTCTCTGTGTTGCCCAGGCTAGTCTCAAACTCCTGGCCTCAAGCGAGCCTCCCATGTTGGTCTCTCAAAGCACTGGAATATCAGGCATGAGCCCACCATGCCCAGCCTATAGTGACTTTTTAGAAAGAAAGTTGTTACCTATCCCCACCAAGTATATTTTCTAATTTACGTACTTAGTTACTGATTTAATCAATAAAATATAAATGTAACAAAGGAGACATATCCTACTAAATCAGAAAAATCCTAGCAATTCTGGTTAAATATAGTAAATTGAATAAATGCATGCATTTCCATTTTTTTTCCAAACCTGACTAAAATAATAGTAAATGAATTTTGAAATGTACAATACCATAAGGATAAAAAAAGAGGGAATATGACTTCAAATTTTTGGACAATGGAAAGCAGATGGACTTTGCAACTCACTTAGTGAAAGGGATGTTGAAACTTAACTACCTACAGAGAGATAAGCCAATGACGGCAGGTTGCTTCACACTGAAAGACCCAGAATAGACCCTATACTTTTAAAGGTGGAGGTTGGGGTAAGGATAAAGCAGGAGTATCACAATCCCAAGCTCACTGCAGCATTATTCATAAAAACCAAGATATGGAAACAACCCAAATCTCCATCAACAGATGAGCAGATAAAGAAATTGTGGTATATGCATACAATGAAATATTATTTAGCCTTAAAAAGAAGGGAATTTTGCCATTTATAACAACATGTATTAACCTGGAAGATATTATGCTAAGTGAAATAAGCCTGACACAGGAAGACAAACACTGCACAATCATGCCTGTATGTGGAATGTAAAATAGTTTAATTCATAGAAGCAGAGAGTAGAATGGTGGTTGCCAGGCATTGAGGTGGGTGAGGAAAGGGGAGATTTTAGTCAAAGAGTACAAAGTCTCAGTTAGGCAGGCTGAATAATTTCTGAAGATCTAATGTACAGTATAGTAACTATAGTTAACAATATTGTATTATATACTTGAAATTTACTAAGAAGGTAGATCTTTAGTGTTCTTACCACAAAGACACACACACACACACACACATACACACACACATACACGGTAACTATATGAAGTAATCAAAATGTTAATTAACTTGATTGTGGTAATCATTTCACAATATATCAAAACATTAGGCTGTACACCTCAAATATACAATTTCTGTTGGTCAAATATAACCCAATAAAGCTGGGAAAAAAATAGAAGTATTGATTGCAAATTCTCACAAAACCAGAAAACCACCCTTCCCCAATACATTAAGAGAAGAATGATTTATTCTGTAGAGAAATTGGACTATAGAGCTTGTGGACCAGAACACCAAGCACAGAAGAAGGCACGAATACAAAGTCACTTTAAAAACAAAGGATTTAAATTAATGTCTATTGTCTGAAAAGTGTGTAAGAGCTTCACCCCTATTACCTCTCTTAGCTCCTAAAAGGGTGTCTCTCAGGCATATCTCCTACAAGAGATTAGAGGATCTTTCCCCAGAGAAATTTGCCCTAAAGAGAAAAAGACCAATTGATACTAATAGCTGACAGCTTTACAAAGAAAGAAGAGGAGGAGGAGGAGGAAGAGGATAAGGAGGAGTGGAAGGAGGGGGAGAAGGAGGGAGAGGACGAGGAGGAGAAAGTTTTCACCTATACCCTGCCTGCATACATAGAGACTCCAATCAGTGACTTGCTCTCAAATATAAACTTCTGCATAAAACTTCTATCAAAAGAAATACCAATAGAAAAAGTAGTGAGAAAACAGAGATAAGGCATAAAGAAGAATACCTCAGAAAAAAATGTAATTAATGGCTTCAGAAAGATGTTTGAAATGCTTGTTCTTTGGTGCCATAAAGAAATAGCACTTAAACATAAATGTAATTTTCTCAGCAAGGCCATTTTTATACTTTCTGCAGAAAGGGTATACTCGCCAGCAGTTTTGCCACAAGAGTACGCTGAACAAAAGAGACAGGGTCATTTATAACCTGACGCGTCTACCTTATTGCCGTGTCTGGTTTCTATTGGCTGGAACAGGACTTCACATTCTGTATTTGTCTTGATTGGCTAGCAACTTAGAACTTTCTAAAAGAGGCAAAGGCAGAGGAGAACAAAGGAAGGAGGAAGTAACTTGTGGAATGCTGAGAAAGGTAAAAACACCTTCAAATAAGAAGAGAAACAGGCTATGATCAAATGCTTGCTTGGACCAGTATAAACATGCCAGGGCAAATATTTAGGCTAAACTGTGGGAGCTAAGAACATAAAGTACATTGATTCCTTTATTACAGCTAGCAGATATTTAAGAATGTTAGCACAGGTCTTTGAATAAATTTTGCTTCTAAGAAAAGTTACTATTTACTCCTAAGGAGACGGAGAGGAAAGTCTTTGAAGAGGAACCTCTACTTTACTTTTTTACAAAGATGTCATGAAAAAGGAATGCTATTAAAAAATCAGAGACAAACAAAAGCTCCTAGAAATTAAAAATTAAGTTAGATCATCTGAAATTAAAATTTTAAATTAAGATGAGGAGATATAATGAAGTTCCCCACTAAATAATATGAAAAAACAAAATTAAAAACAAAAAAAAAATGGAATGGACAATAACAGGGCCCACTGAATATCCAAATGATGAGTTCAAAAAGACCCTCACGAAGACACAGCCTCATGAAATTTCAGAACACTGAAGAAAATGAAAGAGGAAAAAGAAAAAGAAGAAAAAATTGGTCATATCAAAAGGATCAGGTATCACAATAGCAGTTGATCTTCTCATCAACAATGGAACAAAGACTTTAAATTTCTGAAAGGTGACAACTGGCAACCTAGAATTGCACATCTAGACAAATTATAAAGTGAATGTAAGATCAGATTAAAAACCACTTAAGAGAAAAAGAGCTCAAATATAATATTTCCCTGCATCTTTTCTCAGAAAGCAAAGAGTAGATGTGCTCCACCAAAATGAAGGAATAAACCAAGAACTCTGAGGATGGCATGGGATCCAACACAGGAAAGAGGTAAAAGGAATTTTCATGATGATGGTGAAGGGAAGGATGACAACTATGTAGCAGGAAGCCTAAATAATAGATTCCTTGATGCATTTAATTATAGTAATAGGTATTTTATAGTTCTACACAAGAATATGAGAAGAATGAATGATTTACACATAGAAAATTAAATCCAAAGGAGGGGGCAATTATTTATAAGTCCAAGAAAATGTTAAAATGTATACACAAGAAAAATGTACCACATTGCTTGGTTCAGCTGTGAACAAAATTTGCCTAATAATAAAAATTGTAAACACTAAGTATTAATTAAACAAAATGTTGCAATTTGACTGGGAGTATGAAAGCAAGGAAAGGAATATGAGTGGGAGAGCAATATGAGTGCTAAGTTCTCATCTTGCAGTTTACTATTTAGTGGGTAATGTCTAAAATTGCTTAATCAAATAGAAAAAGGATAAGCAAGCAATTTAAACACATAGAAGTCTGGCCAACATTATGTAACACCATCTCTACTAAAAATACAAAAATTAGCCAGGTGTGGTGATGTGCACCTATAGTCCCAGCTACTTGGGAGGCTGTGGCTGGAGAATTGCTTGAACCCAGGAGGCAGGGGTTGCAGTGAGCTGAGATCACACCACTGTACTCCAGCCTGGGCGACAGAGTGAGACTTCACCTCAAAAAATAAATGAATAAATAAATAAAAATTAAAAAATTATAAAAAATAAACACATAGAAGTGACTATCAATAAAGCAGCTGACAGAGTTGAAAGCATTTTGGGAACAGTAACTGGGGGTCAGCTAGATGAAAAGATTGCAGTCCCATTTGACATTTAGAACTATATACATAGTTCTTTAATAAAAGTAAAATTACAAATAAAAAAAAGCAAACCACTTATATTTTCTTCAGCTCATTCACGTCTTAGTGACAGCAGGTTTTGTTTAGACTCCCATGTGTATACTCTGATAAATATTTTTCATATTCAAGTTCTAAAGAAAATCTTTTGTCTCCTATATGGGCTGAACATTAAAAGAAAACCTGTCCTTATCCTTCCTGACAGGGTAAGTTAATTATGAATTTAACTTTAAAAAAAATCAAACTAAGTTTAAGTTAGAAGTAGTAAAACAAAAACTTTATAACTTTTGCTCATATCAAATTACTTATACTTTCTTATTCTTTATCTAATTATGGGTAACAGTGTTAATTCCCTTTGCTCCAAGAATAATTTATAAAAGTCAGAAAGTTTTTGATAAATTATGATTTAAATTTTTCCTGAATCTAGAAGCCATGAAGCAAATCTACTGCATGAGATTGTGCACTTTGACCTCTGCTGAGCAGGTGAGAGCAGGGCTAAGACTCAGCTGCTCACCAAGCCCAAGATACTCATGGAACTAAGCCTGGGCACGATTT
Source organism: Pongo abelii (assembly GCF_028885655.2). Lineage (NCBI taxonomy): Eukaryota > Metazoa > Chordata > Mammalia > Primates > Hominidae > Pongo > Pongo abelii. The sequence continues at coordinate 106,911,571 of NC_071992.2, forward strand.
CTCATTGGCCTACATAGAGAGGATCCTTTTTGCAATTGGACTTATCAGAGGACATACCTTCTATCTAGTTCACAGAAAATGCTCTAGATCCTAGCTGCACTTCTGATTGTCTGCCTATATAAGGCTCTATTTTAATATTTTGATTAATTTGCATTTGGACAAAACTATAAGACTATGAGCAGTGGTCTAAACTGTAAGATCATGACCTATATTTACAGATTAATGACAAATGTCCAGTGACTTACCAGGAAGGTGTTTCCACAGTGCCCACACACGACCCTTGTACCTTCTGGTTGGACCGGCAATGCAGGTTGAGCTGGTTGTTCTTCAGAAATAAGCATTACTGGGCCAAGGTTAATTATCCGTCTACTGTGAAAAGAGAAAGCAAACAACTTTACTATCCCACAAATGGACTGAGAGCAAAACCTGCAACATATGGCCAAAAATATGAAATGTGTTATACTTGTTTTATAAATTAAGTGAATTAAATGTCAAGCTGGAGGCAAACTACAAAGAGTAGCAACAGTCAGTTTTTCAAAAGCAAAATATGAGTCTTTCTGTACTTGGGATAGAAACAATATATTATAGCATTGGTCCTAATCAATGGCAACCATTTAATTGTTATTTCCAAGTTTTTGTAAGTTCAAATCAGAAAACAGTTGTTACCCTTCCCTATCTAGGAAGCCAACTTGAGTTTGGTAGAAGACTGACTAAGTTAAAAATATTCTATACCAACAAAAATTTCTGTGCCATGAAGGCACCGAAGGGCTGGGTTACAACCAAATTTCTCTGAGCAGTGTGATATTCCTTGATGCGTATTTAATCAGAGATGAAAAGAAAGCAAACAAGATCCTGCTTTCATTTCTATTCTCTAGTCTATCATTGGATAGGGCTGTACATGATTCATGTAATGGTCAAAAAGCCAGAGAGATCACCAAAAAAAAAACCACAAGTAAGGCCTTCATATACTTGTATCTGGGGACATCCGTAATGGTACTGGGCATGAGCGAATAATTCCAGAACTTATTGCACATATACATTCAGCAGAGATTAGTATAACATACAGTGAGATACACAAAAATAACTAAAATGCTTGCAGGTGAAGATTAATTATATCAAAAGTAAACTAAGTGATTACTTTTTTTTTTTAAGAGATGGGCCAGGCATGGTGGCTCATGCCTGTAATCCCAGCACTTTGGGATCACTTGAACCCAGGAGTCCAAGAACAGCCCGGGCAACATAGTGAAACCCTGTCTCTACAAAAAAAAAAAAATACAAAAAATTAGCTGGGAGTGGTGGTGTGTGCTTGTAGTCCCAGCTACTCAGGAGGAGGCTATAGTAGGAAGGCTTACAGTGCAGAAGGTAGAGGTCACAGTGAGCCAACTCTTTGAGACTCTTCCCCTTGAAACTCTGTCTCAAAAAAAAAAAAAAAAAAAGAGAGAGAGAGAGAAACAGATGGGGTCTCACTTTGTTGCCCAGGCTGGAGTGCAGAGGCACAATCATAGCTCATTGCAGGCTTTAATCCCTAAGCCCAAATGATACTCCTGCCTCAGTCTCCCAAGTGACTGGGAACATAGGTGCATGCTGTCACACCTGGCTAATTTTTTGTAGAGATGCGGTCTCACTATGTTGCTCAGTTTGGTCTCAAACTACCAGCTTCAGGGGATCCTCCCACCTCAGCCTCCCAAATTGCTAGGAATACAGGCATGAACCACTGGCCTGACCTCATTATTTTTAAATAAGTTCAATGAGTCATTGATTTATTACAGTGCATTAAGTACTTACATAACACAAAGAAAACATTCATTGCTCATTTAAGAATATTATATCCTACAAATACCTATGACTAAGTTCAAACTAAGCTTATCATTCCTTTAACAAAAAAATAATCTAGATTCTGGAATGACTTTGAAAACAAAAACTCTTTCTAGAACAAAGCCTGGCACATGAAGAACTTTAGTAAATACTTGTTGAATGAACAAATGAATGAATCAATGAATTCATCTTTATCTCTTACCAGTTGGGTCTTGGGCATCCTATTCGCCGAGATGTGTCCTTACAAATGAGAAGACAATTACAAGGGCATCTAACATATTTCTTCCCTGTTGGGGGGTTTTTGATTGGCTGGATAAGGGAAGAAAATGCAAACACAGCAATTAACCAAAGTACAGATTGTCAACGTTTGTTTGTGTTTAAAAAGGAAAGGATTCCATTAAAACTAACGAAATATATTGCTTTTGTAACTTAAGGTTTTATTTTATGATTTTTCTATAAAACATATAAAGTCAAGTATTCATGTTTTGCGGTCCTTCAAGACACAATAATCACTGGCTGACTTTTTTTAGACTTTTCTAAAGAGGAAAAAAATAAAATGTCAAAGATAAAATTAATATTTAATTGCAGATTTTGAGAGATCAAAATGTAATATATAAAGCCTATGAAAGAAACATATTTCATCTAAACCAGTGTATGCTTTACCAGTTTATTACTTGAAACTATAAAAATATTGCTGAAAATTTAGTTGCTCCCCAAAGCTCAATTTTTAAAAAAGGAAAGGTGTTATTCAATATTTTAAACATTCCTAAATTACTATCAACTAAATTGAATAAAATGTCAAACTATTTGTAAACACTTTGGCACAGATGCTAATAATAAATGCATAATCACAGAAGCCCAGAAAAACAATAGTGACATCCTACAGACATAAAATAACTTTAAATAATTTTCCACATAAATAGGGCAAAGTTTACATCTGTAATGAAGTTTAGTACACAATATTTTCATTTTAGTGAAAACTAGAATGAATATAGTTGTGATGTGGATAGATATTGAAAGTATTTATACATAACTGCCATGCTCAGTCTAGTTTTTGAAAGTAAAAAGCCAAAAGGCATTATATTTAAATTCACCATGAAATTCTCTTAACGGGGTTAGCTTTAAACACAGTGAGGTATCCTATGATGAAAGAGAGACAGAAAAAAAGACAGGAAAAAAGATTACCATATTTGTATCCAGCCCACATATACTTTTAAGTAACATTATTGAAGTACTTCCTTTAGGAATAAAATGTCAAATAACAATTTATAATTTTACTAATGGAAGTCTCCACTTACTGTAGCTTCATTGCAAACTGTGCACTTAACCACATGCTGGTGAAGCTTGCCATCCAAATTGATTAGTGATTGGCACACACGGCAGTTTATTACTGGAATACCACTGGCGTCTGGACTGGCAATGGCTGTATATGGAGGTGGGAGCTCCGCTGAAAAGATATTAGTCACTGAATCAGAGTCTTAGAGAAATTACTACGACTGGTTTGAGTAGAGAGGCAATATAAGTAAAGAAGAAACAATCAAGATTTTCCCACGTTCTTTTATTTATTTTTCAAAGCTAGCCAATTTATCTTACTTTTAGAGCACAAACATCCATGAGACTCTTATCAAGTAAAATAATTCTTAACTCTGATAAAATCTAAATCATGTTTGCCTAGGTCTATCCCAATAACCCAGTTTCCTTTTACTAATCTATACTCAAAATGTCACTCCATTCCTATTAGTAAATTCATACAGTCTCTAACAAGAGAGTGGTAATTTATGCCTACAATAAAAATCTTACACAAGTGATCCGATTCCCAGGAAATAAAAATGGTCGATGAAAGCAAAGTTTTAAAATTGCTTATCCATACATATAAATTATGTAGCTGTCATGCTCTGTCTTTATATTGGAACCAGTATAATGACCACTGGCTATGACAAGAATAAAACAAGGTTTTGGAGGAAGTCAAGAAGAAACAAAAATGAACCTAAGAAAATTAAACTTCTCAGCATGGAACAAAAATGGGAACCATGCTAATTTCAGACACAAAACAAAAATAAAGTAAATATAACAATTTTTAGTCTCAAAATTTACCTACCATTAAAAATGTAAGAAATGCACCAAAGTGTTTATGAGTAAAAAACTGTAGTATGTGGGATTAAAAACTTCGAAAACCGTAACAACAACCACCACAAAAAGAATGGGGTACTAGATGAAACAAGAGTAGCAAAATGTTGATAACTGATGAATATAATGACATGGAAGGTCATATTTTCATACTACTTTTGTGTATGTTTGAAAATTCCCATAATACAAAGACACACACACAGTGTTTTTTTTTGAGAGTCCTAAGGTTGACTCAGTGAGTGAGTGAAGGGTGGAGGCCCACTTTTAAAATCAAGTATCTACCAGAAGTGTATATTTGTTACAAAAGTCTGAGAACAGGAATCCTGATACGCTACTCTGGAATGGGATTTCTAAAGGAGACTGCCTAACCCCTTTCTGTAACTATCTCAACTACAGGAATAGAAGACTTTTCCAAGGTAAAGTTTTGTCTTGGGACATTTAGAAAGGGCCACACTGTAACACATGATTGAAGCACGAAAGAGAACTGGTATCTCAAGAGGCTTCTGTAACACTATAAAATATAAACACAATAGCTAATCATAATAAGAGCTATTTTTGAAATAAAGGTTTTCTGTCCACTGTATTAGGTTCTAAACTTTGTGATATTTTAAAAAGAATTAGAGCATAAAACATTTTGGTGTGTTTAAAATACACATATTTCTACCTGATCTTTGGGTTATAATATAGGATTTTTTTCAGACTGCTAAGGATTAGCAACAAGTGGTATTCGTTCAAATGATTCATAAGACAAATTTCTGCAGCAGCCAAGGCTCTGAAAGAGGCCACTTTGAAATGACGATATGCTCACATTTCTGGGAGGCTTATAACAGAACACTGCCAAACACTGAAATTCAAAAGAAGCTGTACATGTCTTAAATTATAAAAATAATTTTAAATCCATGAAAAGAATTTGAGCATGATCCAGAGTGACCTGTAATGTATTAATCAAGAAAAAAAAACATGTTAAAGAAACAGTGACTCAACAATATACTTAAGGTCTTGCAATTTGCAGATTACTTTGTCAGATCTCAATAAAGACATTATTCTTGGGGAAAGAATATGTACCTCACTAGAAATTCAAGACACACTGCCTGGTATATGATAATGAATATTATTTTAATAATTATTTGCAGTATCATTATTAATAAAAGTTGCTTCCTCTCTGGCCTTTTCCTTGAGTTGTACAGTAACATTACGTAGTTCTCTCACAATCCCAGTCTCTATCTTACACAGTATGATAGAAAGGAAACTTATATGCAAGACAGTTTTATAAAGAAAACAAGGGCATTAGGGGGAGAGGAGGAAGTGACATATTGCTACACTACGTAAAAGGACACAAACCCATACACTCCTCAGCTTTGCTCAAAGAAATCTCCTAAGAAAATTTCAGAGGGTGATCTAAAACAATCATTAAAAGGGCATTAGAGCCAGTAAAACCCTGTGAATTTTTCTTCTAAGATTTGTACTACATAATTTTTAATCTGCCAAAAAAAAAAAACGCCTTCAATGACAGAAATATGCTCAAATCTACTCTTTTGGAGGCTTGGGAAGTGGAGGGACATGGACAGAACAACCAATGAGGATTATAAATCTAATATAAGAGAAACCATAAGCTCCACGAGGCCAGGGGCACATCTGGTTTGTCCATAGCTACTTCACCAGCGCTTGTCATAATGCCTGGTCTATGATGATGCTTACTAAATGTTTATTCAATGGTTGAATGAATTAATAAATCAGCAAGTCACTAAAATTTATTAGACATATCTATTTCTCTTGGAAAAATAACACCAAGTATTAGGTTGGTGCAAAAGTAACTGCGGTTTTTGCTACGACTTTCAAATGGCAAAAACCGCAATTACTTTTGCACCAACCTAATATATTACCCCTACTCTCCTTGCAGAGGAGCTAAGGTTCTAGCAGGGGAGTGCAGCTTGATGGAAAACAAGGCCTTCTTTTATATAGAAGACTACTCTCTCCAAATAATGCACTGAGAGAGGTGAAGTAGTCAGGGGACACTGGCCTGGCGCAGCAGATAAATGGAATCAATCCAAGAGATCAATAGAATGACAGAAGCTGCAGCCTAATTGCCACAATAAACAGTGCTTCCTGGCCTTTCATTTCAATGTTCTATCCATTACTTCAGCCTTAAACTGATTTAGACAGATATTTCTTGTACTTTTGGCCTTTCCCTTTCTCTCAGATTTTACCTCAAGGAAACATTTACTTGTAGCTCCACCTCCTCTTATATGGGACTTGTAATTCTGGAGATTCCACAGTTAGTAAACCTACAATAATTAGAATAAGATTATTAATTTAAATGATTAATAATCAGATTATTATAGATTAAACCTATAATAATTAACTTAGATTTATTCATTTTGTCTCTTTTCACTTTGGCAATAATCATAGCTCAATACAGCCTTGAACTCCTGGGCTTAAGTGATCTTCTCACCTCAGCTTCCTCGGTAGCTGGGAATACAGGCATGCACCACCATGCCTATATTTTCACTTTAAAACAACCGATCACCACTATCCTACCTATTTTAAATTTCTGCACTACATTTAAAAAGTCCACTGTAATCTCAGAACTTAGGATCATTAGATATTGAAAGTCACAAAAATTCCTCATTTTGGAAAAGTCTTACTTGTTATCTAAACAATGGTCATTTTTCTCCATGGGGTTTGCCTAAATTAAAAAGCTTTTTTCCTCCATGTGAGCAGTATTTGTTAGGCCAGTAGTCCTTAATCCTAAAAAAAAAAAAAAAAAAAAAAAACTCCCTCAAAGCTCCAGAATAGAACAATGTTAGAAATTCAAACAATCTTTGGAATTATGAAGTCTAATTTCTTTATTTTACAAAGGAGAAAACAAACCCAGAAATTCTGACTTTTTAAGGGTTATAGAGAACTTCAGCAAAGCCAAGAGCTGACTCCTGTTCTGGAGATCGCTCCACAATAACAGCTGTCTCCTTTAATAAATAATACTTAATATAGGGAAAATATTTAAGGACCAACGGGGGGATTTTTCTAGGAACAAGCAAACATCTGATAATGTAGATTTCTGGAGAATGAAATCTTGGTTAAAGAGAATTAAGAGGAAGAGGGGAAGGAAGAATCGGGGTGGGGGGGAATTAGAATATATTTTAAAAAGAAGAATCATTTCACAGTAAAAACTTCAGAGAAAAACGGACTCATAAAAGGGAGAGAATGATAGTTTATGGATCACAAGGCATACATAATGATCTTTCTAAAACACTCAAAAGGAAGCATTATATTCTGTAAACCCACAAGTGATCAGATTACATTTCCCATCACAAACATTTACCTAATTTATCTATTTTATGCCAAACAGCCCCTCTGTCTTGCTAATTCATCGTGGTGTATTAATCCATATTTCATCTTTTCTCAGATATATCCTCCAGTATTCTAAAGATTGAAATTGTTTTGTTGGATTGCTCTGACCTTTATTATCTCAATTATTCCTTTATACGTCTCCTCAGTGACAATATTTGGCAGTTTAATTCACTTACTACATTAGCATCCTCTATATGCAGCCCTTCAGGCTCTTGACAAAGATGTTATACCAAAATTGAAAATGACGTCAGCTTAAAATGAGAGATATTTTACGATTATAAGAGGAGCAAGAAAAGTATAAAAGGGCAACCTTTGAGGAAAGCCTGGCTTTTTTCTCCTCTAATTTTCATTGCAAGGATTCATTTTCCCTAGTATCTTTGTGCAGAATGTAGGTTAGGGACAGACTTAGCTTGGCCACTATGGGTTAGCTGCTTTCAGTGTCAAACTTCTCCAGTTCAGTTCAATACAGAGCAAAGGAAGACCACTTTCTGCTCCTCCCCTTCTTTGAAACCAAAGAAAACTATTTTAGGAGACTCAAGTCAAGTTCTCCCAGAACAATGACATTCTCAGAAAAATTCATCTAGCTGAAGACAGGTTGAAAAGGAAATGTGCTAGTTATCAGGTTACTGACCCTCAGTTCCAAATCCACCTTTACTCTCTTTTGTGATGCTGGAGCTGGAACTCTGCAAACCACATTTTGGTTTTGTCAGCTGGCTCCAGGTTATGTTCTTAATAGGAGGTGATATTGGAAGGCTGCAAGGCTGGAGGAGGAATAAGGGACTTATTCCTTCTATTTGTTACCTGTTTGCTCCCAATCTGCTTGCTGTTTCTCTGAACATCACCCTAGGAGTATTACTTCACCCTGGCAGTGGTAGTTCTTTCCCCTGGGAACACTGAAGTCAGTTTATAGTTTTCAACATTTGCCAGAACCAGCTTCCTTGTGTAGACCCCCACACCAAATAGACAGTGCTCCTTCCCAAGGAAGGAGTTCAGAGAGTTTCTCTAGAGTTCAGAGACACCAGCACAAGCTGGCCAGTGCTTCTTCAGAAGTCATATTTCAGTTCTGCAGGACCCCTCCTCTAAGTTACTAAGTTTTAATAAGTCCAATCTCTTCCCTTTGTTCCCTCAGCCCTAGTGGTGGCAGTTGCTTCTTGCTACCTCCTTGATACCTTAGAGTAATATGTTTACCTTACAGTTACCTAGTTAGTAACTTTATACTTGGTTAATGATTCTTTATATTAAACTCCATTGTGTGGTTTCTATCTTCTGACCAATCCTGACTGATATAGAAATTCATATCAGAAGTGATCTCAGGAAACAATTCCTCAAAGATGGAATTGGAGAAGTGGTTTGGTGAACTTGAGCTTAAATGCTATGCCAAACTCCTTACCAATGGGAAATGGGATGGTAGTAATCTGTGACACATGGTGCCATCCTGATGAATCAGATTATCCCCAGTAGTTGATTGTGATGTTTGTGGCTCCTTCACTTGAGCATTATGGTAGTAATAATTATTATATGGACTATGATGTGGATGGTTCCTTATGAATGCACTGGGCCTTTACAGACAGAAAATGAGAAGCTCCGGTCTTTAAATTCTCAGCTCAAGTCATGGTTAGAGAACCAGGGAATGTCTATCTTAACCTTAAAAGTATCACTTATTTCTAATAAACAAAGAATTTATTGCTGGAAATCAAACAGAAATATTAATTGTGCAAATTGCAAAATTATAACATCAAGTAATTCCACAGCCTTACTAGGTAAACCCACAGTCTTATCAAGTTTCTCATTAAAAGTTGGGGCGTTGATTGCAAAGAAGTGGAACTCTAAAACTTGGAATGAGACCATCTGATTGTACCCAAACACAGCTGAAAATCTTAAACTCCTGAGTCACTCTGAACCTCCAGTGCAAGTGGAAAATATCTTTCCCTCTTGTGCCTAAGCCTTCCCTTGCTGGAAAACTCTGTAATGTCCTTGCCTGAGGCAGTTACCTTACAAGGGGATGGCCATTCTTCTTAAAATCCACCCTCAAGCCCCTTGTCTCAAGATCCATAACTAAGGTCAAATCTCAACATGTCTCAGAAGGGCAAATACAAAGTCTAATTCAGTAAGAGGCAGCTTCTACATAAAATAATTGCAGCATTTTGATAATATGTATTTCCAGAAACCTGGAGAGTATTTGTGAAGTGGATCCTAAGGGTGTTAAACCAAAGAGAATAAAACACAATAATGAATTGAGTGAGATTTTCTGGATTCAATCTTTGTTTTACAGCTAGAGGTAGCTTTAAGCATTTAGTTAATTGGTTGATGAGACTTGGTCTTACATTTAGTGAGGCTGAGATGCTAGAATATCCCTAGAATAATGCAGAAAACGCAATCAAAGCCATACAGAGTTAGGAATGTTGAAGTGGATTTAACATATGAAACCTGCATATTCATACCTCACTACCTCCCCTGAGAAGGGCCAGAGCATACTCCCTTCACCAGGGCATCAATAAATACATTATTTAGAGGAGCACATGCATCCTGCTATGGTTTCTCTCCAATGCAGACCAGACATTACAGTATGAGATGACCCCATTGAGATGTGCTGCCTGATTTCAATGGGGATGATGAAATCCTGGAGTAACAGGCCAAATAGCAGCAATTAAACACTGAATACAGGTGGGTGCATTTATTGCAAGAAGAAGTAGTGGATATTACAATATTTTGAGCCACAGGACTTTTGGCAGTGGCTAATTGAAATTAGCCTAGGATTGAAATGGATGGCTTACCTACAAAGATGTTGCTTGGTTGTATATCTTAGAAAAAACTCTAGGCATTTTAACCAGCAACCCAACTTTGGTAGCCACAAGAAAGAGTCACAATCTTTCAACCAGTTTCCAACAAAAGTAGGTTCAACATGTACTGTAAATCTTCCTTCGAACTTTCTGCAAAGAGACCTGAGGCTATTTACCAGGCTATTTACAAGACTGTGTACTGGGGAAAAGAGAATACCCAGATGGTTCAGCAATTACTAAAAACTGGTGGTTAAACAGTGCTAATTCCAGAGGGACTCAAAGCGGCTATCAAGTGATAGATGATGTCTTAGCCCAGATCCAACTCACAGTGGTCCCAGTAGATATGGGGATCCACTCTGAAGTTATTTTATTAGTTATGAATATACAATTGGAACAAATATTCTTGGCAACCAGTAAAATTGCCAACTTTGTTCCCTGGCCCATAGGTTAATATAGGAATGGCCAAGTGGCAGTCCCTGGAACTGATACCAAAAGCAACACCACATCCCTGGGGAAATATCAGAGATTGGTGCCACTAGGAAAGACCTGTTAAGATGCAAAGATGGTGATACGCATCACATCTTCATTCCACTTGCTTATTATCTAAATTTGACTGCTGCTTCATAACTGAAGGGATGTGATAAGGCCGCTGTATGAGCTCTAATGCCAGAGAAAGTCAAGAGTCTTTAGAATCAATATTTATTTTTTTAGGTAGGTGTTGAGAGATATCTAGTGAATAAATCCCTTAAATTCTACTGTTTCTCTGCAGCCCATGGATTAATGGAATTTTATTTTAAAATACAGAAATTACGGCTGGGCGCAGTGGCTCATGCCTATAATCCCAGCACTTTGGGAGACCGAGGTGGACAGATCAAGAGGTCAGCAGTTAGAGACCAGCTTGGCCAACATGATGAAACCCCATCTCTACTAAAAATACAAAAATTAGCCAAGAGTGGTGGTGCACACCTGTAATCTTAGCTACTCAGGAGGCTGAGGCAGGAGAATCACTGTTGTTTCATTCTATGGATATGACATGGCTTATTATGGTGGTTTTACAAAATAGCCACAACTTCTTTGGCACTCCTCCCATTGAGAGGTGAAGTCTTTGTACCTTGAATCTGGGTGATTTGTAACTGCTTTGACAGATAGAGGATGGCAGAAATGACATTATATTTGACTTTTGAAGCTGGGTCATAAAAGACCACATGGCTTCCACTTAGGTCATCTTGTATTCAGGCATGTCTGATAGTTTTAATAATGACCTATGTCCTCATTAAGGGATGGTAGCAAATCCAAATACGACTTTTGCTGAGCCTGGCAAGGTATTTTATATAGAGAACTAGAACATGACAACCAAATTCTATAAACTTGGAAAACGCTTTTGTTACAAAAGTTTAAAATAACTTTATATTAGTTTGTAAAATCCATACAGCTAATAGAAATCAATGTTTATTGGGATATGTCCAATGGTCTAAAAGGTGTCTGAAAATCTCACTTTAAGTCTACTCACTATCATTTCTCTATATTGTTTCTCCTCTGGATGGTCAGTCTTAGCATTTAATCTCTCAAACAATAAAATGTCATATTGTAACATGCCTACTTCCAAATTCTCCCCCTGTAGAAATCACATGTTAAAAATGTCAAAGAATTCGGGGCTTTCTTGTACACTGTTTTAAAATCTGTATTACAGATTGACCAAGCCTAAATATCTCAAAATATGAGAGGAAGAAAAATTTTGCCATTGCCTTTAGAAGTAAATGCTTAGAATAAAATGCCCTAATCAATCATGCAGCACACACATGCAAATATATTCTACAGAGAAATAAAACAGTGCATGCTAGTTGGGCTTTTAATTTTTAAAAGAGTCATGTAACATCCTTAATCTTCAATATACTATCTTTCCCATTTCTAAAAGCATACTGGAAGGAATAGCTATTTAGGTGAAAGAGGGACATTGGAAGTAAAAGAGTGAGATAAGAAAGGATAACAAACATCTACATTTTAAATTTATAGATATATTTTCCTAAGTGTGTCCAGCTTCCTAAGAACAACTGTGTCATAAAATATAAAAGCCAAAGGAAACATAATGGACCACTCCTTGGATAAATGTGGGAAACTGAGGCCCAGAGATGTAAAGTAATGATTCCAAGGCCAAACTGGCAGGGATAAAAAGCCTCTGGTCTCCCAAGCCAAACACTACCTGGTGGCAGACCTTCTCTGGACTCTAAAGGGAGTTACACAATACTTGCACAATGCACTGAAGTCCAGAAAAAGGACTCATGCTTTTTGCTTTTTTCACATTTGGTTGTTGTGGTTTTTACAGAAGAAAAGAAACTCACTTTACAACGGCAACTGGAAAAGAAAAAATCTAGAAAAGTTCAAAAGCAACATAAACTCCTTTGCACACCCCCACTACCACCAAAAATTTTTCTAAAAAAGCATAGAAACTCTCATAAAATAACAGAAAACAGCAGGAAGAATCTATTCCTTTTCAGGAGCTGCTATGGAATGCCATTACCAATTTATTCAATACCTCTTACTCATTAAACATGAAGCACAGGCCAGGCGCGGTGGCTCATGCCTGTAATCCAAGCACTTTGGGAGGCCAAGGTGGGTGGATCATTTGAGGTCAGGAGCTCGAGACCAGCCTGGCCAACATGGTGAAACCCCACTTCTACTAAAAATACAAAAATTAGTCAAGCGTGGTGGCAGGCACCTGTAGTCTCATCTACTTGGGAGGCTGAGGTAGGAGAATCGCTTGAACCTGGGAGGTAGGGGTTGCAGTGAGCCGAGATCATGCCACTGCACTCCAGCCTGGGCGACAGAGTGAGAGTCTGTCTCAAAAAAAAAAAAAAAGAAAGAAAGAAACACAAAACACCTGAGCACAAAGGTGTATTCAGGGTTACCTGCTTTTCCCAAATGGAAGTATTACAGCTTCCATTTAGATCACTTCCCAGATAGCTGCTTATTGCCCTCAAAGATAGTTATGAACATCCATCCTGTTAACTTCCTTCTCCAATATCTATATCCATCTAGCTAACATTTGTATGCATTTGGCAAACCTTCCAAAATTTTAACAGAATGCTCTACCCTACAAGTTTTACATTCTTGAAGAGTCTGCATAGTCCTTGGAAACAAACAGGAAATTGAGAGCATTGTCTCCCACTCCAGGAAAATGCTACTGTACATTTAATAAATAATTGTTGAATGAAATTTGCTCTCCAACCCCAAGTTTTCTCAGACCTCAAATTTGTACAACAAACTGCCTAATTCACATTTTTAATTGAATAACTAAAGGCATTGCAAACTCCCCATGACTGAAACAGAATAGTGATTTCCACTGTTCTTCTCCCACCTCCCAAACACACGGCCAACTCTTCCTCCTGTTTGCCTATCTCACATATAACCTTGTACCTACTTAGTTGGGTCATTTTTGGAGATTTGTGATTCCTTTCTTTTCACTGACTCAACCCATCAGCAAGTCCTGTTTAAAATACATCCTGACACCAACCACACCTCAGTGCTTCCATCACCTGTACCCTGGTTTAGATCACCATCCCCTGTTGCCTCTTCTGCTCTAACAGCATCCTGATTAGTGTCATGTCTCATTAGTCTGTTCTCCTCCACATGCCAACCAAGGGTAATTTTTTTAAAAAGTAAAGTGTTTTCATGTCTCTCCTTTGCTCCAACCTCTCCATAGCTTCTCATTATCCTCAGGACATAATCCCTTCTTCAGCAGGTGGAATAGAAATCTCCCCCGGGCTTCCCTCATTTACACCTCGCATCTCCTCTACCTCTTCTGCTGTCCTCTAAGTCACCATGCTCTAACCCACTGTCCCTTGTTTTTGTTTATTTATTTATTTATTTTTGAGACAGAGTCTCACTCTGTTACGCAGGCTGGAGTACAATGGCACAATCGCAGCTCACTGCAGCCTCAAGCTCCTGGGCTCAAGAGATCCTCCAGCATCAGGCTCATGAGTAGCTGGGACTACAGGCATGAGCTGCAGCGCCCGGCCTCCTCCTTGTTTTTAAAATAGCAAGTGTTATACTTGCTGTTCCCGTTGCCTGGAGCACTCTTTCGGTAAATCTTCCAAAGGCTGATCCAACTCATGTTTCAGGTCTCTCAGTGATTGCTATCTCTGAATTGTCTTTCCTGGACACTCATCTCAAACATTTGCCATCCAAACAGTTACTCTCCACCCTCATAGGTTGCTTTATTTTCTTCACCCTCTGAAATTATAATGCTTACTGTATGTATCTCTCACAGGAACGTAAGCTCCCCAGCATCTGGAATACTGTAATAGGCATTCAAATATTTGAAAGATGCCTGAATGAAACATTTCTTGATTAATATTTTAAAGATGCTCAGTATAGACAGAAGGAAATGTGGGCATTATAAAACAGAATAAAAGAATCCTGGAGCCTGATGCCTACAGAATAATGACAAAAAGACTATAACAGCAAATGAGCTCACCACCATACTGGAAAGCTAGAAGCAGACCGATTTCACCAATGTGTGGGCTCTATTTTTCCTTGATGAGGATGTGGCCTCAGTGAAGCAAATTTTGATTCAAGAACCATTTTGAAAAAAATGCCCTTAAATGGAGCATTAGCATTAGCATAGCACAACAGGATTCTCATATTTGCCAAGGCCCTGCTTGCTCAGTATCACAGCAGGTGAACACTCTACTGGGGCTTGGGGGAGCTTCAGGAAGCTGCTCTCAAATATCCTGCATCCTTTTCTCCTCATTGTGAAAGTCTGGCTTCCAGTGGGTTTCCGAATCCTTGGCAAGTAAAGTGAGAATTTAATCTAGCCTTACAATGGGGTGTGCATGTGGTAAGGGTCCCTGGATCTGTGTCATCTCTTCCTGCCAATCCACAGACAACCTTATACTCTGCAAGTATACACGGAGACTCAGAAATTTAAAAGACTGCCAAAATGTATTCAATCTCTCTAATTCAGTAAAAGTCTAGCCTAGTGTAGAACATAGTTAAAAATGAACTAAAACCTTACCTAACTTTAAACTAAGACACTATCTCTAACCTTAGATTTCTCCAGGTATAGGACATGAGAGTCACTAAAAATAAACCTATTTACTGTAGGATTTCTAAGAAAGCATAAGAGTACATATTAAATAATATATCTCAAAACAAGGAGTTTATTTTATTTTTCTACTCACTGAAAACATTTCCTCAAGCAATTTCAAGATTACATGTTTTTTTAAAGGTGAAAAGGATATGGCAATGTCTTCTAAAACACAATTATGACAATTATGCTTCATAGAAAACCTAAATGAGTTTCAGAGTAAAGGAATATTAACCTTTTCATTTATGTTAAGCTGCTTTGAGGTCAGTTTGCAATTAAAATAAAGGTATATTGGAATATTACATTAGATGGAAATAGATAATTCTTCAATTCTTTAAAAAGAGCTTAAATATAAACAAATATAAACAACTGTCACTAAAGTCCTTAATGATCTCCATGACACTAACTTCAAAAGACATTTTTGGTCCTTATCATCTTTGCTGTTTCTTAAACTTTTGCATGAAGACTCCTTTCTTGAAGTATTTTCTTGCTCTTGACTCTGTGATATTATCATCTCCTGGTTTTTGTCCCACCTTGCCAGCAGCTGCATTCACCTTTCTCTCCCTAGTCATAAAATGTGAAGGTTTTTCAAAGCTTTGTCCAGGCTTTCTCCTTTTCTTAGATCACTCTTTCTCCCTAGGTTATCTCAGATGGAGCGCCTCAAAGTTTTTCACACTGTGGTACACACAGAAAATGACAATATGTGTATGACATCTTAGAACTGGAGGTCTCTGGGCCTGGTGTGGTGGCTCATGCCTGTAATCCTGGCACTTTGGGAGGCCAAGGCAGGCAACTTGCTTGAGCCCAGGAGTTTGACACCAGCCTGGTCAAGCTGGTGAAACCTCATCTCTATAAAAAATACAAAAAAATTAGACGAGTGTGGTGGCTACTCAGGAGACTGAGGTGGGAGGATTATTTGGGCCTGAGAGGTCAAGACTGCAGTGAGCTATGAGTATACCACTGCACTCCGGCCTGAGCAACAGAGTAAGAACCTGTCTCAAGAAAAAAAAAAAAAAAAAGCAACTGGAGGCCTTTGGCCTGAAGGCTTTAATCACTACCTTAGCACATGTATGTTCCATCACAGCACATCCTATGGTAGGGCCCTGGGAAGTTCTGAATCAACATCCATGTATTTAGCTATCACCAATATGCAAATAACACACAATTTTATATATTCAGCCCAGGCCCCATTTCTTAGTCCTAAGAAATGAGGACTAAGAAGAGATATGACAACCAGATCTACACTACAGGTCTCATTTGGCCACAAATGGGATCTGTAGATCCAATTGTCACGTCCCTTCTTGGATATTTGAAAGCATCTGAAATACATCATGTCTAAAACTAAGTTCATTATCTGTGTTCCCCAAAACTCGGTCCTCTTCTGGTGTTCTCCGTCTTCTGGTGTTCTGGTAATCACACCATGACGTTGTATAGCCAGAATTCTAGGAGATACCCTTGACACGTCTCCCTCACTTCCATGTACAATCCATCATCAAGCCCTGTTCAATCCACCTCCTTAACATCATCCTTCATCTCTCCATCTCTACCACCACCTGAGTCCAAGCTACTGAAATAGTTCAGTTAAATTGCCCGAATTATTACAATAATCAAGGAAGTCATCTATCCTTGTCTACTGTAGCCAATCCTCTAATTCATTCTCTAATCTACAGAATGGTTTAAAAACTAATAATAAAGATTTAATCCAGTCATCCCTTTGCTTATGGCAATATTCCTTAACATGACCAACAATATCCTGGATGGGCTGATTCATATTCATTATTCTGGTCATCTGTTGCTGCAGAACAAGTTGGCCACATGTGGTTGTAGTAAGAATTTGGCTAAGGCTGGAGTCATGTGAAGGCTCAATTGAGCTTGGCATCCAAGATGGCATCTCCCTTCACATGTCTGAGGGCTGGTCAGGCATCTTTCTCTCTACGAGGCTAGTTTCAGGTTCCATAAAGCATGGCAGTCTCAGGGTGTTCCACTTCTTACGTGACAAGTTACTTTCCCCAGAGTGTACTTTACAAAAGACCAAGATAAAAGCTGTAAAACCTCTTCTGACCTACCCTCCAAAGTCATTCAGTGTATTTTCTACCTTATTCTAGAGGTCGAAATCAAGTCATGGCATCAGCCCAGATTCAAGGGGAGGAAACTGAATATCAGAAGACATAGTTCTTTGAAGGGGAAAGAGAGTCTTTGGAGAATATCCACCATACCTATCTCTCCAATCCCATTTTGCAGTGCATTTCCTTTTGCTGTTTCCATTTTAGCCATGTTGGCCTTCCTTAAGTTCCTTGTATTTCTCATACTCCACCCTGCTGATGGCTTTGCCAATACTGCTTTCTTTGCCTATAATGGTCTTCCAGTCCACCTTTTGCCAAGTTAACTCTTGCTCAACTTTCAGATCTCATTCAAGCATCAAGAAAGCCTTCCCCGACTCCCTCAACAAAATTAAATCTTAATTTATACTCTCAAGGTATTGCATATATTTCCAGCACTGTCTTCATCAACATTGCATTTTGTATTTGTTTGTGTGATTACATAATTTATTTCTCAATAATTACACTGGAAGAGGAGCCATGTCTATTTTTCCTCTCCTACCACAGATTTGGCTGGTACTCAAATATTTATTTGCTAAATAATAAAAGAAATAAACTAAGTAAATCAAACTGTCTGCCTCTGTATAACAAATTATTATTTTCCCTTTATGAATTATAGTGAAGTATATAATCCCATTTCCATACTGAATACATAATGAGACAACCCCAGATATAAACAATTTTCACAGAAAAAATCTTATAAATTCAAAGGTCATATTCTTTTGTTATATCCTAACTACAAAATTAGCAGATGTATAAAGGAATCAATTAATACATCAAAACTGTGTAAATTTTGTGGTATTTCTTCCAATCTCCTTTCAGATGAGCCTAAAACTCTCTTTAATTTTAATTTCTATACCTAAACAAAAACTGGCAAGTATATTAAATGAAGCACTGTAAGCAGGAGAGAAGCGATTTCCTATGCATGAATCCAATATTGACAGTAGAGAACACTAGACACACTCCACTTAGAAACCAACACCGATTGTTACACAGACCACACATGATTTTTCTTGTGCTAAAACCAAACACACAATACTAACTGCTCCCTGCTACATTATTAATAATCTGTCTAGAAATAAACACTCCACCAACTTTCAACCTGAAATGGACTATTTCATCTTGGAGGTGGGAACTAACATTCCTGTACTTTAGAAGGTAAAAGAAAGAGAAAAGGGTTGGATTGGAGAAAATATTCACTAGTTATAGCTTTTAACTTCTTTTTTTAAAAAAATAAAAGTCTGAATAATTGTAAATGGGATCATGAACTAAAATTCATTATCAGGAAGTGCATTCTATTTCTGATCGAATTCCAACTGTCAAGCCTAATAATGGTTTTCAACTACCAAAAACATCTGATCTAGTGATAGAATTTTTTTTACAATCTGAAATAATTCAGCCATGTATTTATTTATTCTTTCTCCCTAACACAATATAGGCTTCATGAGGGTATGGGATTGATCACTCTTAATCCCCTAGAGCAGTGTATGGCACATTGTGCTTCCCAATAAATTAATAAATGAATGAATAGTGGTGGTCTTCCAGATCTTGTGTGTTACTCATAATATTTATTACAATGTTTGTTACTTATGAAGAAAAATATTCTGTCAAAATGCAAACAAAATGCTTTTACCTCTCATTTATGCTTCTTCCTTAGTGTTATGTCATATGAAATTAAGAGTCTCTCTAATCATCTAACCTGTCTCATTCACCAATTAAGAAAAAATGTATTCTACCATAAGGCAGAAGAAGCTTTTTGCTAAGTCATTGAATTTCTCCGGTTGTTAAAAGTTTTCTACAATGACATTACTTTTTCTCAGTGGCTGAACTGGAACTTATACTTGTGTAGTCTGAGGAATCTTATTAGGTTAAACAAATATATGGAAAATAATAAAGATGTCTACAAGCAGGTCCCTGAGGGTAACCATTTTTTAAAAATAATTTATCCACTAGTTGAGGGCATGAAAATAGGTTATAGGACAATTACTTAAATTGAAACTTTGTCTCCTAATAAACCGCCAAACATTTTGCCATAAAAGGCTGACTTGATGAAGTTGAAACATTCATTAGTGAGTGTTTAAGTCTATTCTACATAATACGATTTAGATAACAGTAAAATATTCGTATCAAATTGGCCCATTAGAGGAAATTCTCTTGCCTGGTGTCCTCTGATACAAGTTTAATGCTGACCAACAAAAATGACCTGTAAGTTTTCTGTGGGCAAGTCTCTGTACCTTATTTCTCAAGCCATGGCTCACACTGAATTATTTACAGCTAAGCATCTTTTTCCTTTGTTTTGCTTCTTGTTAAGTATGGATTAAGATCTAGATAGTTGATTTTGAAGTTATAAAATGTTAAATAGAAATTTTAAATACTAAGCAAGTTCAACCTGCTCTACATCAGCTCTAATTCCAGACTTGAACTTAAAAAGTTGTATTACAAGAAACATTACCTACTCATATTTTCAAAATCATTAACTTTTGCTTCCTTGGATTTTTAAACTTTGCTCATATTTAGCCAAAAAAAGAGAGAGATGCACTTAAGGAACATTTGCAAGTGCCATTTTGACCAATCTTTTCACTAACCTAAGTGGGTTTTTTTAAGTCTTGCCTTCCATTTTCTTGTAACGCCTGACTCCACCTTATTTATTTACTATAGTAATCAACTAAAAGGCTTAGAACAACGATCGATTTTTAAATAAATCGAATAGTATGGTAAATAGATTCCATATTTCCCCAGATCCCATTGCATTTAATCTTTTTTTATTCTTCTTGAGAAAAAAAATAGAAATATATGTAGTATTAATTTGGGTTACTTTTTACAAGTTAATTTTAATCTCACCCAGATATGTATTAAAAATATCCCATCTTTCCTTCTATCAGAAGTAAGGTCCTTCCTTCTCATTCACAGTTAAATCTAACACATACTCCTTGAAAGTAGGAGTAAAAAGGAGGGGCAGGAATTTCAGACATATTAGGAATATTGATTAACTGTATTCGTTTTGGGTATGGCAATTCACTGAGTGAACAGAGCACTGTTGGGTGAATGGTAGCAGAAGCATATTGTTCAAGCTAAAGCCCTTTCAAGGACAGATGCCAAGGTGAGCAATACTCCTGGTTTCTCAGCAACGGAAAAGGATTTGTGAATGATTGTGAAAGATTTGCACCACCTCCTAGCTGCGCTTAGGGGCTGCTCTGAAAACAGCTAAGCAGAGCTTTGGAAATTCATGTCACATCCTGTAGCCCTGGGTAAGAAGTGGTGAAATACAAACACACACACACACACACACCATCACCACCACCACCACTACCACCACCACCACCATCACCAGCACCACCACCACCACCATCATCACCACCACCACCAGAAAAACCCTGCGGAGAAGCTATCAGGCAGGCGGGCTTGCCTGGGACGGCACAGTCAGCATCCTTCCTCAGCCCAAGCGAGAGGCTCACCTCCACCTCCAAGCTAGAGCTCCCAGGTCTTTATTCTTCTGGGCGTTTCCTTGCAAAGTAGAGGGATCTACGCTGGCCTTACCTCTGGGGCTGCTTTCTTGCAAGTACGGTGGGGCGGTGGGAGTGACATTTCCGGAGTGGGATGCTGACAGCAGAGGCGAGCGTTCGTCCACCCCATCAGCAGCCATGACTGCGGCAACGGCGGGGCCTGGGGAGGCCGAGCCGGGGTTGCGGCCTCGGCGGAGTGGTGGCTACTGCTGCTGCCTCTGCTGCCGCTGCAGCTGCTGCTGCTGCCGCCTCAGAGAGGGCCCGGGATGTGTCACAAGGCAGGAGGCGGGGGGAGGGGAGGGTGCAGGACCGGGAGGCGGGGGAAGGGAAGCGCGCTGGGAGGCATGGCTGGGGGAGGGGAGGGGAGGAAGAAAGAAAGAACCCGCAGAGTGGGAGGAGCGGGAGTGGAGGAGCGGGAGCCCAGCCAGCCAGAGAAAAGGGGAACAAATTAGGACCAACTGGGAAACGCGAGGAAAGGAAGATGCCAAGTAACTGAAAGGGGGTCGAGAGTAAATGGGACGGAGGGGGACAAGTCCTTTTCTCTAGGAAAGACGGATAAAAAGCAGCCTGAAAGGGGCTAGCGAAGAGGAAAGGCCTGTGGCTTGCTTACAAGAAAACTGGAGCGAAAGCAGATTATCAAGTTTACCTCCCCTAAGGAGGAGGAGGGACTGACTCTTTGCTGTCAAACTTTGCAGCAGTTATATAAAGAAAACATCTTCCTGGGGTTATCAATTCCTTCTCTAGGGTTTTTTTTGTAGGAAATCAGTTTTCAACATCTGTTATCTAAGAGAAAGTAGATCTTTGCGGAAGTGTCAGCATTCCCTACTTTTCCTGATTGATTTTTTTTAACAACAGGAATGTTGGCCTGACCGGTTTGGAACTCTGGTAACAGTACCTTTTTGTAACTACGCAGTGTGTTGCCTTTTACAAGTTTCATTTTACAAAATAGGTTGTCATCTTAGTTTTGGTTTTGTAGCCTATTGTCCCTGACACATATACAATAAGTAGGTTTATGAATAACGTCAAACAACGAAAAACAAGTTTCTTGAGACAAAAGTTTTAAAATAATCCTTTACTTGTAAAACAGAGTTCAAACACAAAAATCCCTAAGCACTGACAAAGATTCTTTGCTTGGTCAAACAAGTAAGGTTTCTGAATCTTCTGCTGGGCCCATCTGCACTTCCTTATAAAATCCAGTTTTAGCAAAAAACCCTACTAACTTAATTTAGCAAGAAGCCCCATTCTCAATATTGATATTTGATCAGGTTCCTCATCCTCCAGCATCCCCCATGTGAGGCCTGAACTCCTGTTCTGTCTTCAGCAAGAATCCCGTTTGCTTGGTTTAGTCAGAATCCCCCTTATCCCTGATATTTCCTTGGTAATTTTCCATCTACTGCCTCTGTCCTGCATGCTCCTAGGCTATAAATTCCCATTTGTCCATGCTGTATTCAGAATTGAGCATAATCTCTTCTTCAACATGGCAAGACCCTGCTGCCATGGTCCCTATACCTATCACTATAGCCCTAAATACAGTCTTCCTTACCATGCTTTGACAAGAATCACTGAATAACTTTTTTCTTTAAAAACATAGTTCTTGCCATGTTTTATATGTTTTTCTTTTCTTTTTTCTTTGGTGGTTTGTCATATTATCCAAAAGTAGTTTACATGAATATGAAAACAAATTAAAGTTTTGAGTCCAGGCGTGGTGGCTCACGCCTGTAATCCCAGCACTTTGGGAGGCCAAGGTGGGTGGATCACCTGAGGTCAGGAGTTCGAGATCAGCCTAACCAACATGGAGAAACCCCATCTCTACTAAAAATACAAAATTAGCCAGGCGTGGTGGCGCATGCCTGTAATCTCAGCTACTCGGGAGGCTGAGGCAGGAGAATCACTTGAATCCAGGAGGCGGAGGTAGATGTGAGCTGAGATCGTGCCGTTGCACTCCAGCCTGGGCAACAAGAGTGAAACTCCGTCTCAAAAAAAAAAAATTAAAGTTTTGAACATGTCCGAATAAAAATGCAATAGAAAAATAGTAATGATCTAGGATGATAATTTTTCTGCAATTATTTTTGAGTCACTCAAAAGAAACATTTATTACTCATTTACTAAGTCTAAAAGATAACTACGACATGATCTCAGTCCTCAAGATGCCTGAGAGAGTCAAAAACAAGTGGAAAATGAGGCTAGCTGTAGATTTCAGTGAGCATGAGGCAAAGCAGAAGTTAGACATATGAAACTATGTTTCAAATTACATTAGGAAGGATCCTCACTCTGCTTTCTAAAGATACATTCTTTCTTCCAGAAAAATCCACTTAGGCATCAGCTGGAAATCCTAAGGGGAAATCAAATAATGATGTTTTCACTCGCACAGCATATTTTGTTGGTCAGTAGCATCAGGATACAATACAATATAAGGATCCCTATATGATATAAGGGCATTTCTAGGTCTCCAGGAACCTGGAAAGTACAGAATCAAGATGTAGCACTTCCTGCAAAAGTGCCTGTAATTTACAAAAATGAACAGCAGTGTTTTTATAACTGCAGACTGGAGACTATTGAGTT
Organism: Pongo abelii; assembly: GCF_028885655.2. Taxonomy (NCBI): domain Eukaryota; kingdom Metazoa; phylum Chordata; class Mammalia; order Primates; family Hominidae; genus Pongo; species Pongo abelii. The sequence goes on from NC_071992.2 coordinate 106,934,894, forward strand.
AAAGAAAATTATAAGAAAAATCAACAAAATCTTATTACTATAGTATTCTGTCATGTTACCTGTCACACTCCATTGTGACAACTCCAGCCCCAACCAAATTTCTGAGGTCAGAAACCTATCTATCTTATTTATAACTAGATCTCCAGTATCTAGCACAATGCTTGGCACATTAGTAAACACTCGATATTTGTCAAATAAACAATTGAGTGAATGAACAAATAAATATAAACAGTCCCAGAATCTTACTGAAACAAAATGTTTGGCACAAAAAGATTAAGAACATTTCTTGGCTTTTTGATGAAGATGACAGTTTTGCCATCTGACTGATCAATTTTTTTTATTCCATCATACCTCTACAACTGTCTTCTTTTTTGCCCATGTAGTGATCAGTATAAAGGTTTTTTTGTTGTTGTTTGTTTTTTTCTTTACTTCATTATATGGTTTCTCTACTGCAGAACTCATTTGAGCCTCATGACAGTGACTCTTCTTACACTACAAAAGGTAGTAGATATACTGAGATTATATTTGCAGCAATCTCAACTTCCACAAAAAGCAAAAGGCTTTTATGAGATGAGTACTACGTCATTCTAGTTTAAAGATCATACTATGGTTTATGGTTTCTCAATAGTTGTTAAATAATACTCATCAATCCAAGGTATTTTTATGATTATGATTATGATACTTTGCCATCTCTATTCATGAGATGAGCTAATGTGTCTATTGGAATAAAAATACTCTATAAACAGATAATAATGTGAGATCTAATGTACTTAAGCTGCTGTTTCAGTGATCTACTATTAACAAACCATACCAATACTCAGTGGCTTAAAACAACATGAGTTGTTATTTTCTATGATTCTTTAGTTGATTGGGTGGCAATTCTGTCACACTTGCCTGAACATTCAGGCAGCAGCATTCAGCTGGCAGGTTTGCTGGGGGCTAAGCTCAGCTGGGAAATTTGGGCTCACTGGGCAATTCTCTTCATGTAGTCTTTATTCCAGACTTCTTCATATACCTCGTGTTCTCAGAACACTATTCTAAGAGGATGATGGTGGAAGGTAAGAGACCCCTAAGATCTAGGCTCTGGTTCTCAAACATCACTTCTTATCACATTCTCCCACCATCAATAGCTTTCTCAGCCTGCCTCCTGCTTGGAAAAAAACGAGCACCTAGAGGCCTCCTCATGATCAAAGGAAGTCACAAGGCTGGTGGAGGAACAGATTCCATCACTTCAAGTGAAGAGTAGCAATGTCACATTGCAAAGGGGTGTGGAACACAGCAAGGCATGATCCATTGGATGCTACTATATAACAATCTACCATAGTTTGCCCATTGATCACTATGGTTCACGTCCCCCTCACAGGCAAACTACACTTATCCACTCCCAACACCCCAAAGTCTAGTTTAATCACTAAAGTCAACTTTATGTATCTTTCACCTAAATCCAATCCAGGTGCAGTCAAAATTCCTGGGGGATAATTCCACAGGTCCAGCTCCTTGGGTACAGCATCTGTTGATCCAGAGACCTGTGAACTAAAAGGACAAAGCATGTGCCCTTCTTCTCTCCCAGCCATCTCAACCCCCAACATTTAACAGTGGAACAAGAACAGGATAACAACTGACAGAAGAAGGGGCAGGGGGCATTCTGAATAGAAGGTACATAGAATACACGGGACCACAGAATTCTGAAATCCACTTGGGCCCATGTCACCAGCTATTTTGACCCCAGAGGCATGGAATGCTTCCTTATTAGGGCACAGTCTGCCTCTGTTGCTACTCCTTTTCCTCATCTGTTCCTATATTTGGCTCTTGGCCTTTCCCACTAAGTCTGGTCTTTTTCATAAGAAATGGCTCCTGTTTGCAGCTGCATAGCTTTCTCAGCCTGCCTCCCCGCAAAGAAAGTTGGGAACCCAGAGGCCTCTTTTCATTTTGAACTGCCTCCATCCCTTTTAATCCAAATTGACACAACTTCCTTAGAAATGTGTAGGCTTTTCCAATGAATCTGAATGGGGTTTACCTCATGCCCACAAAGCCACCAACATAATATTTTTTTTGAGACAGGTATTTCTCTATGTTTGGGTCACATTTGAGGCCCTTCAAATTCTTAGATGCTCCATTGTCTATTTAAGGAAGTCTCCAAGTCACTGCTTGAGTCTTTCAGAGGTCTTCAGGGAGGGTTTTACAGCCATATCCCTGATTTGAACTTGATTCTGAGGCCATTTCTTACATCGAGAATCTGTTGCTGGATGAAAGACTGTCTTAAGCCCCCTATATTTCCTCTAAATTCAATTGCAAACTGAAAGTTCCTACTTTAGTTCATTTCTGTGGTTGGCAAAATAATGCCTCCCCAAAGATGTCCATGCTCTAATTCCCAGAACCAGTGAATATTTTACCTTACTTAGCAAAACGGATGTTGCAGATATGATTACAGGGTGCAGACCTTCAGATGGGAAGATTATCCTGGATGATCCATGTGAGCCAAACCTAATTATGAGTCTTTAAATGCTGAGAACCTTTCTCAGCTGTAGTCAGAGATATTCACAGGAGAGATTTAAAATGAGAAAAGGACTCAGCCTACCGTTGCTGGCTTGAGGATGGAGGAAGAGATCAAGGAGTATGTGCTCAAGAAGGTGGGAAAGACTTTCAGCTAACAGCAGCAAGGACATACAAATGTTAGTCCTAGACCACAAAGAAATGGATTCTGCAAACAACCCAAAAGAGCAAAGAAATAGATCTTCCCCTAGAACTTCTAGAAAGACATAGCCCTGCTGACACCTTGATTTTAGCCCTATAAGAGCCATGATAAACTTATGACTTACAGAGCTATAAAATATTAAATTTGTATTAAGCTGCAAAATTTGTGGTAATTTTTATGGCATCAACAGAAAATGAAAACTTTCTCTTAAAATACCTTATTTAACACAGCTAAAAGAAGCTAGTTGTCGCTTTTAATTTTCTACATGGAAATTACTTTAGTGAAATCAACAAGTTCATTAGGAACATTTTCTATTTTCTAAGTTACTACAGGCAACAGTTAATTGGTGAACCTCTGTTTTTCTAGTCTCCAATAGCAATTTCCTCCCTACTCTTCTAGTTTCACATACTCCTCCTCAGTATTGTTCTGTGCCTGGCCCTTAAGACAATGCCATATACTTGGGGTTTTGTTACAGCAATATCAATTTGCTACATTTATCTATTGCTTTGTACTTTCAGTGCCAACTTCTAGTGGATTTATCTGTTGCTTTCTATTTTTAGTACAATGTTCTGTTTTATTTATCTATTGCTTTATAAGAATCCACTATCCTAAAACTTAGTGGATTAATTATCAATGTACTGTTGTTTTTTTTTTTTAATAATCATTAGGGTTAATCAGCTGGGGACTGATCTCAGCCAAGAAATCTGGTTGGCTGAACCTCTCTTTCCACGTGCAGTTTCATTGTGAGTTTCTTCATTGCATGACAGTCTCGGGGTAGGGTCCTTGGAGGCCAAAGGCAGTTGCTGCAAGGCCTCATAAGTCCAAGGTTTTGGAACGCACATGACTGTATCTGCCACATTCTATTGGTCAGAGAAAGTGACATGGACAGCGTATATTGAAGCAGGCAGTGGGATAAATTCAGTCTCTTGATGGAAGATGTGGCTATGTCACATGCAAAAGGGCACAGATGCAGAAAGGTGTGATTTATTGGAGGCCTTATATAATGATCTAGTCCAGCTACAAACAGGTCATTTAAGAAAAACAGAGAATGACAGAGGAGAGGTCTGTAAGGAACACTATGCTTTTGGAAGGAAGTTTAATATGAAATTCTAAAGTCAATATGAGAAGTATATTTTCCAGCAGACAGAGTAATAATCCTGAGAGAATAAGGCCATATTCAGGAATTTAAAAGGGCACAACATTTTGCAGGAATAATAGAGGAAGGCTGAAGGCTTAACTGTAGTCACAGAAGAGTCCAGGGAGGAAGACAAAGGGCTAGAGCCAGTCAACAGCCCAGAGCAGCAGTAGAGAAGCCTAGTGAAAGTTAAGGTATAGATGTGGAATAGAACTAGAAGAGATCCTGTTTCCCTGTATTATTTCCAAACACTTTGGGGAAAAGGCAAGACCACATGGTTTCCTCCCAGGTGAGCAGTTCTTCAGAAAGAGGCATCATGGGAGTTCTGTTAGTGTTGATGTTGCAAGAAAACTTAAGAGGTCAAACCTACGGACTTTGTGGTCCCGAGTTCCAACCTTTTGTGTTCTTGCCAATCCTTTCAAATGCCCATTCAAATGCCAGAGTTGAAATTCTGTTCTCCCCTACTATATTTGCATGACTTTTTTTTTTTACCATGATAACATCATTTTAAAATAGTTTTATTCTATTTGACACATATACATGAGCAGAGACTACTTGTTTCTTTGTAGCATCTAGCGCAGCACCACATACATATTTGGTGCTCAGTAAAGGTTTTTTTTTTCAAGTAATTAGTCCTAGGTTGCCTCTTACCGTCTCAGTTTCATCAGCAAAGTTGAAGTAGCTGTCCTGCATCTCACAGGATGCTAATAAGAGTAAAATAAAATAAAAGCTCTGCAAACAATTCCAAAAAAGAAAAGAATGGAATGCAGAAGAGTGAAATGCAAAATTCAATAGAGGACATGTAACTTGAAGTTGTATGAAACTTTCCCTGTTATACAAAACATAGCTAGGATCTAAAAATGAGGATGGAACCCCATATACTAAATCAGCAGAACTAGCCCCTCAATAACCACAATTACCTCAGTCCATATAAACAGGAGAATAGGAAGGAGGTAAATGGGAATTATTGGAGTCATGACTTTTGGCTTGGGAGGCACTGCTGTGGCTTGCTCCTGCCCCTCCCCAAAAAGCCAAGTGAGACAGACTCTAAGGGAGTCACTGGCAAAGTCTGGGGGTGTCTGAAAAAAAGGAGAATCAGCACCTAATTTTTCTAGTTATACATTAGGTTAGGACATAGGCTAGTCAATCTTCTGAAAGTCTGTGTGAACAGGAAAAACAAAAAACAACTCGAGAATGATGGCAGGGCACACAGAAAGGCCGGTGGTTCAGCTCAGCTATCACTTCTGCTTTGATGAGAGCATATAAGTTTCTGGTAGGCAAAGTGAGCGCCACAAAAAATAGCTGCACTTATGCCATCATGCTGACACCAACAAAAAAAGCTAACTCCTGGGTGAAATAACCAGCGACAAGAGCCCGTGGAGTATACCAGTAAATGCAAGGGCCTTGGAGGGTTAGATGAGGTGAAGCAGGACGCTGTGGATTGGGAAGGCTTTGAAATAACTCACATTTGTGTCTCCTCTATAAATCCAGTATTTGAGTGCCTGCCATCGAGAGGGCATTGTCAATGGACAGTCATTATTGGCCCAGCAATTAATGTCAAACACAGGAAAGAAGACTTCACTAATGGCCCAATGAATCTTTCTGATTCCTCCTTGTGTCCGCTCACTGGAGAAGCTAGAATATCCAAGAGGGAAGAAAAAGCTGAGAACCAGAGGCAAAATATATTGTCCCTAATGTAGGTAACAGGAAAGAAATAAAAGGAAGACCATATCCTCCTTCCCTGTGTTAGGTCCCTCAAGCCACAATGCTAGAAGTTAGCCACAAAGAGAAAATCTTCAATTTGCATAGGAAATTTGATTTTTAGACAAAGTGTTTGGTTTGTTTTGCTTTTGTTTTCGGCAGGGTCTCACTCTGTCACACAGGTTGCAGTGCAGTGGCATGATCTCAGCTCACTCCAACCTCCCCCACCCTACCCCTGGGTTCAAGTGATCCACCCACCTCAGGCTCCTGAATAGCTGGGACTACAGGCTGTGTGACACCACACCTGGCTAACTATTTTTGTATTTTTAGTAGAGATGGGGGTGTCACCACGTTGCCCAGGCTGGTCTGGAACTCCTAAGCAATCCACCTGCCTTAGCCTCCCAAAGTGCTGGGATTACAGGTGTGAGCCACTTCACCTGGCCGACAAAGTGGGTTTTTAATCACTGAAATGGACTGGAAAATTATAGAATTTTCCCAAGATGTGATAATGTGATAAGATATCTGCTACAGGAGGTAAGGGGAATTTAAAATGGCCTTGTTAGTGGCAGTATTTGGAGAAAACTATAAACATTTCTGATTTATACTTTTACAAGTTCGGCTTATTTAATAACCTACAGAGAGAGGGAGAAAGAGAGAGAGAGAGAGAGAGAGAGAGAGAGAGATGACTGTTACCTTAAATTCATGTTCCCCTTGATTTAAACACTTTTAACTAACATAAGTATTTGGTACTAAATGCTGGGGTTACAGGTTGGGACAATATTGAGACAAACCATTCCTTCCTACCATGGAGATAAACACAATTGTAAGAAGTTGGGAAGATTACCAACATACATTGAAAATGTGACCACTTATCACCGTTGTAACAAATTATTTTGGTCAAAAATACTTTTTGATGTTTCCAGACCCTACACAGCTAGCTTGGTGTGTAATTAAGCATTATCATGGCTGCCTTGAAGGATCACTGTCGGGTACATTTCACTGTCTCAAACAAGTTTCTCTGAAAAATGTGTGTGTTTGTGTGTGTGTCTTAGGGTTAAAACAGTTTTTTGTTTTGTTTTGTTTTGTTTGAGACAGAGTTTCGCTCTGTCACCCAGGCTGGAGTGCAATGGCTCGATCTCGGCTCACTGCAAACTGCCTCCAGGGCTGGGCGCGGTGGCTCACGCCTGTAATCCCAGCACTTTGGGAGGCTGAGGCGGGTGGATCACAAGGTCAGGAGATCCAGACCGTCCTGGCTAACACGGTGAAACCCTGTCTCCACTAAAAATACAAAAAATTAGCCAGGCGTGCTGGCAGGCGCCTGTAGTCCCAGCTACTTGGGAGGCTGAGGCAGGAGAATGGCGTGAACCTGGGAAGCGGAGCTTGCAGTGAGCCAAGATCATGCCACTGCACTCCAGCCTGGGCTACAAAGCGAGACTCCGTCTCAAAAGAAAAAAAAAAAAACTCTTCCTTACCTCCTGAGTAGCTGGGACTACGGACTCGTGCCACCACGCCTGGCTAATTTTTTTTTATTTTTAGTAGAGAAGGGGTTTCACCATGTTAGCCAGGGTGGTCTCAATCTCCTGACTTCGTGATCTGCCTGCCTCAGCCTCCCAAAGTGCTGGGATTACAGGCGTGAGCCACCGCGCCCGACAAAACAGTTTTTAAAAAGTGAGTTCTTTTTCTTCATTAAAACATTTATTTAACCTTTGAACAGTGTATTTTTCCTACTAACAAAATTTGGTTTTAATGTATTATTCTTATCACTTAATCGCTTTGCTAGTGTTTCCAGATTAATGATCTCAACTAGAATAGTATTCCAAAAGGTTATTAGTTTAACTCAGTATATTCTCAGGATCTTTGGATAAATCTTAAAAAGAAAGCCTAGGAAAAAGCAATATTAGTTGAGGTGATGCAAAATAGGTTTAGTGACTGTTTGCTTTTTTAATAAACAGGGTAAATATACCTGAGACTGAATTGTGTGCCCCTCCCCTTGCCATTCACATGTTAAAGCCTAATCTGCAATGTGACTATATTTGGAGACAGGACATTTAGGACGTAATTAAGGTTAATGAGGTTATAAGAATGGGGCCCTAATCTGGTAGAATGAATGTTCTTAGAAGAAGAGACACAAAAAGCTTGTTCACTTGCTCGCTGTCTGCACAAGCATGCATCATGGAAAGGCCACGAGCAACTCGGGAAGAAAACTCTCACCAGAAACCAAACCCTGCTGGACATAGATCTTGGGCTTGGAGCTTCCAGAACTGTGGGAAAATTAATTTCTGATCTTTAAACTATGCAGTCTGTGGTATTATTTTGTAGTAGCCCTAGCTGACCAATGACCAATATAATCTGCAAATAATAAGATTACTTTAAAAAAATCCATTTAGCCCTTGGACGCACACACACACACACACACACACACACACACACACACACACACACACACACACACACACACACACTTCACAGAGAAATCTATTTGAGACCACAGAATTAGTTGATACATGTAAAAGTAACTTTTAGGATGAGAAATTTCCCTTTCCGATGGTTTCAGAAACCAACTGGGTAAGAAACATAACCGTTATCTATTTGGAAATTGGTATTTCCAGCACTTCCTCCAGTGAGATACAGAATCACATTCTCATTTATTTTATGCTTTTGATTCCATCTTGTCTGACTGTATGGCCTTTAAGTCAACCATCCCAGTTTATTTAACCAGTCTCCTATTTTTCAATGTTTCAGAATTTTTATAATATTTTACTATTCATTCATTTGGCAAATGTTTACTGAGCACCTTCTAGGTGCCTGGCACTATTTTAAGGGATACAAAATTCCTGACATCACAACACAGGAAGATAAGCAAAATTCAATTTACCAAGGATGTATATCAGATGGAGATAAATATTATTGAAGGAAATAGGAAAGGTGGGTGGAGGGAGCACATTGCTTTTTACATGGAGGGAATAGGATCAGCTTCACTGACACTGAAGCAGAAATGTGGACAGTGAACAGCAAAGCCCTGAAGAGGAAGCATGCTTGGTTCATGTAGGAACAGCAATGAAGTCTATGTAGCCCGATGAAAGGGAGCAAGGAGAGAAGGGGTAGAAAGTAGATATTAGACCAGAGAAGTTTGTCATGGACTGCGATGGGGTGCATCACATGGGGCCAGTTGGGCTTTTCCTCTGAGATGAGAAAACTATAGAGCTCTTAAAGGCTTTTGAAGAGTGACCTTATTTGACATAAGTTTTAAAAAGATTACAATGACTACTGTGTGAAAATTGGATTATAGGTAACAAAGGAGTGGAGGTCGAAAGAGGGATCAGATTCTGGACATATTGTGAAGCTAGATCTAACATGATTTGCTCATCGATGTGATGTAGAATATGAAAGACAGAAATCTTTGAATCATTGAATACTTTTCTGATTATTTATTCTTGATAATTTTTTTGAATTGGAAGCCTAGATCAAAGACTATACACATTTAAAAGTCTTTCAGATATAGATTGTCAAATTGTCCTCTGAAACCTGAAAAAACATTTTTACACATTTTTTTTGAGACAGTGTCTGAGACTGTCTATTTCTCAGCAGCATAGGAAAATAACATGGTATTATCATTATTTTTAATATTGACAATTTAATAGGGAAATATGTTTTTGTATCTTAGTTTTATCCTTAATGATTCTGAATATTTAATATTTTTATTGGTCAATGGTATTGGCCATTTTTTTCCACTAGGGAGTTCGTCTATTTATCATTTAATATTTTTAATTATAATTCTTATTTAAAATTTTACTTATTTATAAAATCTGTTCTCTTTTCCTCCTGGAAACCCAGATAAACTACATTTCTCAGCCATTCTTGCACTTAGGGGTAGTCATATGTCCAAATTCTAGGTAGTGGAATGTCAGTGGAAGTGATGTAGATTACTTGTAGACCATGTAGGCCATGAAAACCTCCCTTGTATGATCCTCCACACTCTTTTCTACTCAAAGCTAAGTGGAAAGAAAGAACCCCAAAGGAGCCCACAGGAGTCACATGGTGAAAATGGCACAAGAAGGGAGGATCTTGGCAAACTAAATCACTACTTATAGGAGAGTTGCCCACTAAGAACACCGGTTTTGAAGTGTTGTAAGAAATATACTTTATTGTGTTAAGTCACTGAGATTTCGGGGTTTATCAATTACAGCAGCAGGTGTATTTCCTAACTATTAAAGAAATATATTGAAAGAATTGTAAGAATTTGTTTACCTTCATAAATTAAATATGTGGACCTTTTGCTCTATGGAGAAATGTAAAACTTTCTTCGACTGGACACTGATCTATGTTTCCCGGTACTGAGAGACTGACCCACTCCTTTTACTTCCTTCTTTAAGCCAACAGTTCCAAGAACAGAAGGTAATGGAGTCAAACAGGTCAAATCACTCTCACTCTCATTCTCATGTTCTCTCTCTCAGATACCTCTTGTCTAAAGGATTGCAATACCTGCCTGACCAAAGCAGACAAACTGGCAACATTGTTAATTTGTCATAGAAAGCCTCTTTGTTTCCTGTTTTCCAGAAAATACTCTCTGGATATTCTCCGTGCTGCAACAGCCTGTATGAAGTGCCCAACCCCTGCGGTCTCAGACAACTTTTGAAAGTTATAAACCTGTAATAAATACGGTGAATATTTCTTCCTAGTTTGTAGTTTCTCTTTCAATGTTTTCTGTGTTTAAAACATTCTTACTGTCTATGTGGTGTCTCTGTATATAATCTTTCTTTAGATTCTCTGTGATTTACAGCCCATGAAATGTCAAACTGTCTTCTTTTCTGATAGAATTCCTGTCCTCATTCTTTCTTGCTTCATGTTAAGCCCAGAGTACATGATGCTCTTAAATTAAGTGGCATTCAGATGTGTGCCATTCTACTCATTGTTCTTTCACCTTTAGTGAAAGTGTGGGTAGAGTGTTGTTTCCCATTTGGTTCCTCTCACACCTATTGAACATTCACGCTGAAGGCTGCTCTCCCTCTTTGGTCATCTGACACTTGATATGCCTCACGTCACTCAGTCTTTCTGAGGGATACCGCCTTGTTTGCCTGGACAGCTTGTTACCAGCCTCACTTGTCACATATTCTCACTGATCTCACCGATCACCCTAGCCACATTAGTCAACACTAACTAGTCAGACTAGCTAAACTGATCCTACTCAGCTGTCTCTAACACTGGCCTGCATAATGGGAGGGGATTTCAATTTACCAATTACATATATATATATATATAACCATTAGGAAGATGTAGTAGTTGCTGATTGCTGCCGTAACAAATTACCCACAAACTTAGTGGCTTAAAACAATGCAAATTTGTCTTATAATTCTGAAAGTCAGAAGTCCAAAATGGTTAACCTTGGTCACTGGGTTAAAATCAAGCAGTCAGCAATTCTGCATTCCTTTGTGGGAGATCTAGTGGGGAATCCATTTTCTTACTTTTTCTGGCTTCAAGAGACCATTAGCATTCCTTACCTCCTGGCTGACTCCCTCCTCCATCTTCAAAGCCAACAATGAAGCATCTTCAAATCTGACTCTGACTCTCTTGCTTTCTCATTTCACTTATAAGGACCCTTGTGATTATTTACATGGATAATCCAAGAAAACCTTTTCATCTCAGTATCTTTAACTTAATCTCATCTGCAAAGTCCCTTTTGCCACATGCTATGGTTTGAATGTGTCCCCCAAAGTTCATATGCTAAAACTTAGTCACCAATGTGATGGTATTTCAGAGGTGACTCAGTCATGGGGGCAGAGTCCTCATGAATGGGATTAGGGCCCTTATAAAAGGGTTAGAGAGAGTGGGTTCATCCCTTTTTTGCCCTTCGGTTCCATCTGCCACATAAGGACACAGCATCCATTCCCTTCAGAGGATGCTGTAACAGGGCACCATCTTGCAAGCAGAGAATGACCCTCACTGGGCACCGATTTGGCTGGCACCTTGATCTTGGACTTTACAGCATCCAAAACTGTGAGAAATAAATTTGTTTGTAAATAACACAGTCACAAAGATTTTGTTATAGCAGCACAAATGAACTAAGACACTATGTAAGGTAGCATATTCACAGGTTCCAGGGTTTAGAATGTGGACATCTTTGGTAGACCTTTATTCTACTTACCACAGAAGGATTTATCCACACAATTACACAAAGGCAAGCCCCTTCCATGGTTTTTCTATGACTCTTAAATTTAGTCTAGTCATGAACTATTCAGTGCATATATTTTCTCAGACAAAAATCTCAACTCTTAATTTTTTGCTTAATTAATATGAGTTGGTTAATATAAAGCTTTAAAAATTTAGAAGAAAGTAAAATATAGGCCAGGCATGAGTGCTCATGCCTGTAATCCCAGTACTTTGGGAGGCCAAGGTGGGAGGACCACTTGAGGCCAGAGGTTTGAGACCAGCCCAGACAACATAGGAGACAAAAAACTTAAAGATTAAGCCAAGCGCAATGGCTCACGCCAGTAATCCCAGCACCTTGGAAGGCGGGGGTGGGCGGCACACATGTGTCCATGTGTTCTTATTGTTCAATTCCCACCTATGAGTGAGAACATGCGTACACCTACTAGGTCTTAAGCCTTGATTGTTCAGTCCTATTATGTGCACCAGGGAGAGGATAAGAGCTAGTGTAAAAGCTGGACTCAGAGAAGAGCTGAACTTTCATATAGAAATGGGAACCTATTGGATGACAAAAGTAAAATGTAAGGGACATAGGGGATGGGGGGTAGAAGAAAGAAGAGAAATAAGAAAGTGAGGGAGAACAATATAATTAGATATTCATACCAGGGAAACAAAGGCATGACTAGAAAGGCAGAGGAAGGGTGAGCCAGAAATGAAATGTTGTATGTATGTGCATACAATTTATAATGCAAAAGATGCTTTGTATATAGATTCTCACTTCAGAGTAAACCTGTGTAATAAATAAGTGGGACAGATAATACTATTGAGCCATATGATATCCAACCTTCAATTTCTTATCTCATGAAACATCTCCACAGGTTTATACCTAATTATACCACAATTGAGACTGGTTTTGCTAAAGGTATCCTAGGAAATAATAATTGGTTTGAAAGGGAAAGGTGGGGTATCAAAAGTAAGCAGAATACGTAGAATTTATTTAAGTATAGGGCAGGCTGTTACAGGGGTTGGTTAGCACTGTCCAAATGGTCAGGAAAAACTGTAGTGTGTTCCAGATCAAGTCCGTACCCAAGGGCACCTAATCTAGCTGTGGAGGTACAGTGGCAAGGTTATCTAGGAAGAACTGAAATTCAAATCAGAAGAGCACTGAACCAGCTGATGAAGAATTAGAAGCCAATAATTAGAGGCCCAGGTCTAACCTGTGGAGAAAGGGTTAGCGTGGGCTCCACAGATTGTTGGGTATCAGTGAAATAGGTTTAAATTCAAGGAAGAGCACAAGAGTTAGCAGCAGAAATCAGAGCTGGTGGTGGGTGTGGCAGACACCCAGGCACATGTAGACTGGGAAAATATGGGGGAAAGCTGTGGCTTGGAGGACACAAGTTGATGAGCTCAGAATTCCTAAGCAGAGGCTAGATGATATCCTGACCATGGCCCTGGTGGATACGTTTTTTGTTTTGTTTTGTTTAAAAAATATATTTTGTCTTACTTATTTTTTTACACAGGTTTACAGGTTTGCCCTGGTCAAAAATCGGAGAGATGCAAAGCTGAGCCAATTGAGGAAGCCAAGGATTTTCCTACTTTATTTATATCTCAAGTGAAAAAGTTTCTGACAATAAATTGGGTTATCTTTGATATTAACACTAGCTAACACATTTTAATGAGGGCTTACTACATTTTGTGAATCATCCTAATTTATCCTCAAAACAATCCTTGAAACAGACACTACTAGTATATACATTTTACTGAGACACTGCAACACTCATTATGTTACTAGCCTTAAGTATTGAAATTGGAAACCCAATCCAAAACATCTGGTCCCAAATCCTTTCTTTTAAAACATGTCTGCCTCTCATATAGAGATTGCTTATGTTGAGAAGTATGAAGCCATACACAGATGGTGGTAGCTATGATAATCCTTTAATAATTAATTTTTAGTCAGAGTCTGCAAAAATGTATCTTGTTCAATTCTATTAGGATGCTCTGCTCTTGAATCTGAAAATTAGGCTGTTCACTTTTATTATTTCCTCAATTCTACACTATTCCTCTTCCTCCTTATCCTTCCACCAAGGCTATTTGCAGCTGGTCATTTATCTTAGCTGCCTTCCATCTCTTTGTTCTAGTCTCCTAAAGGTTTTTATCTATTATTTGAATCATTTATTCCAATCTCTTCATATGAGCCATTAACATAATGAGATTCTTATCTTCACTGAAGACACGACTTTAAAAAAAACCTCATAATTAAATTGCAGTAGATATAATACAATTAATATTTTTTTCCTTTCTAGGGTAAATTATACATATGTTGTATTTCAGTAGTCTGCATTATAATCTCTATTTTTATACAATAAAGAATTTTACTTTTGGTTTTAAAATTTGAAAAGGAAAATAGTCACTGTTCTAATAATTTCATGCACTACTATAATAGTTGTCAAGAGTAAACATAAAAATTTTAGTTACTGTTGCCTTACAATAACCTTTTAACTTGATAGTAATGTTTCACATTTTCCTTTGCTACGGTCTCTGATCAAATACTTGTAAATTTTCTGATGCAGTTTTTCTTGTCAAAACTATCTTTTAAAGATTTTTTAGGAATATAGAATTTCTGTCAGAAATTGATGTTTGGGAAGTCGCTTTGATCAGCCCACTAATGGTGGGCTGATAACCTTGCCACTGTACCTCCACAGCTAGATTAGGTGCCCTTGGGTACGGATTTTATCTAGAACACACTACAGTTTTTCCTGACCATTTGGACAGTGCTAACTAACCCCTGTAACAGCCTGCCCTATACTTTCTGGGCACTGATATTAGAAGGTGGGGAAACAGAAGTCAGAAAATTATTCATCATGAGTAAAGGAAAAATACATTTTTTTTTCCTCTGACAAGGAGATAAGACTGAGAAAGAAAGAAACAAGAATTGAAGAGAGAGCAACCAAAAAGAAAGAAAAAAAGGAGCTAGAAAGACCAGTAATTTGTGTGAACCAGCAGTAACAAGATAGAAAATAGAACAGAAAAACAGCCCTTTCATTATCCACAAAGCAAAAACTACACAAAAATTAACATAATAAAACAGTGTACTAGCTAAGGCTCTCCTAACAAAACATTCAAACTATAAAAGAACATTTAAAAGGGCCAGGACAACAGCACAGATGAGGAAGTAAGTTTAAGGATGATAAGAAGGTTAGAAGAAGTTGGAGTTCTGATGAGGGTATGACCATAAAGAGGCAGTACAAGGGAGTTTCTTTAAGGTGATGGAACATTTTTGTGCCCTGATTTTGGGGTGGTTACACAAATCTATACATGCAGTAAAATTGTATAGAACACATAAAAAGAATGCTTGTAAAACTGGTGAAATCCAAATAGTCTATGGCTAATAGTATTGCATCAGCGGCAGTTTCCTCGGTGTGCGTGTGTGTGTGCGTGCGCGCACATGCGCACGTATTTTAATTTTCAGTTCAGGGGGTACATGTGCAGATTTGTTAGATGAGTATATTGTGTAATGCTGAGGTTTGGGTTTCTAGTGAACCCATCACTCAAATAGTGAACATCGTACTCAATAGACAGTCTCTTATCCCTTGCCCCCTTCTTCCCCACTTTCTGGAGTCCCCAGGGTCAACTGTTTCCATCTTTATGTCCAAGCATACCTATTGTTAAGCTCACATTTGTAAGTGAGAACATGGGTATTTAATTTTCTTTTTCTATATTAATTCACTCAGGATAATGGCTTTCAGCTGCATCCATGTTGTTGCAAAGGACATACTTTTATTTTACTTTTTTTAATGGCAGCATAGCTGGTTGAAAAGTATAAAGGAACTCTATTTTTTTGGCAACTTCTAAGTGAGCCTAAAATAAATCAAAACATAAAGTTTTCTAAAAAAGGCACATGCTAAATGACTCATGTATCAACGAAGAAATCAAAAGAGAAATTAGTACTTTGAATTGGAAAAAAAAAACACAACATACCAAAATTTGTGGAATGCTCTAAAGCAATCCTCAAATAAAAAATTATCCCATGAAACTGTCTGTATTAGAAAGAAGAAAAGTTTCAAGTCAACAGCCTCAGCTTCCACTTTAAAAAACTAGAAACACAAGAGCAAATAAAACCTAAATTTAGCAAAGGAAAGGAAATAATAAATCTGAGAGAACTGATGTGTTCAGAGGGAGCATGGCTTTGACATCTTAACTTCAAACTTTAGCCTTCAGAATTATAAAATAATACATTTCTATTGTTTTAAGCCACCCATATTTTGATACTTTGTTATTGCAGGCCAAGGAAACTAATACAGCTTGTAAGGATCAAGCTGCTGCCGTTTCTATTATAATATTTATATTAAGTGGATTTATTAACAGTGGTCACATTTGAGGACTGGAGTTAGAGAAAAGAATTCTTAAATTCACATATATATTTTATTTAAAAATAATGTTATTTTAAGAATAAATATTTAAGTAAATTATATATGGTAAAATAGCTTCATGTTGTATTTTAAGGATAACTTAAATACTAAAAAATTAAAGTAACTTCTACACAAGGATAAAAGAGTGTACCTGTCTGTAGAATAAGTAAATAAGAGCAGTACTAACCAGTCAAATGAGTATAACTAAGATTTTAACACTGTTAAAAATGACATAATCTTTTCCCAATTTCTATTTGATAATTTATAACTTTTGCTGAAAAAGTAAATCAAATATTTTAATTTGTAGCTTGTGATTAGATAATACATTTAATTTTTCTTTAAAAAAACTAAGGAAGTAAAGGTGGAAATCTTTGATGTGTTTTTGTTTTCCCTTTCCCAGTGCTTTCCATTCTTAATTCTACTCACCATGTTACTCAAAACAGGCACCACTAATTACCCAATTTCAGTATAATCAAAATGCTAGAAGGAAATAAAGTACCTTAATGACATGTCTTAAGCCTTCCAAACCTTGATAGCATAAAGCATCTGAGACAGGACTCAATCAATTCAGAATTTTATTTTGCCAAGCTTAAGGATATGCCCGGAAGAAAGAAACACAAATCCACAGGAACAATCTATGGTTCGTACCTTTTTAGAAAGATGATTTGGAGGGCTTCAGTATTTAAAGGGGGAAAGCAGGCTGGACGGGAAAGAGAGAGGATATGGTCCCATTACTGACTCCATATGTTGCAAGAGAAAAGGAGCAGGTTGGGGAATAGTCAATTAGGTATTCGTCTCACGCTCAATAAATTGGCACTTTACATAAGGTGAACATAGAGTACCTACCTATGGAGATATCTGACCTTTTATCTGTAGCTATTAGCTTAGTAACAAAAGCAAGCAGTTTCTTGCATGACTCAGCATTCAGCTTACTTTTTTCCTTTTGGCATAGTGAATTCGGGTCCCGAGATTTTGTTTTTTTTCCACAATGGGAGAAACATAATGACAAATTTATAAATATAATATATAATTTTTCTTACCCTTTGTGAATTCATTTAAATACCTAAAATTTTACGAGATTAAAATACATTTAGTAACAATCAACTTGTTTAATACAAAGATTCTAGAAAAGCTTAAGGTACATTATTAGCTATGGTCATTCATTCTGTCTTGAAGTTTAACAGAAATGCTTTTTTTCAGCACTGAACTGGGATCTTCAGGACCATCCTTCCCTCCTCTTTCCTCTCTCCCTCTCTTCCTTCTTTTTCTCTTGTTCATTCTTTCATTCTTCCTCTTTTTTGAGGGGTTGGAGTAGAAGGATAGGCATATACAATTGTGAGGTCTGGAATCTACTTCATATAAGGACAAGGAGCAACTCTGGATAAAAAGAGAGTAATATACATGCTTTATTTGCCTGCAACTTGTGGGAAACAGCATCAGAAGGCAGGAGAGGGACTTGGAAGGGGAAGTGAGAGAACACTGAAGATAAATCCCACTTTTTCTGTGATTTTTTACTAGGGTGGATACTCATGTACTGACAAGCAAGTATCATCTTTAGCAGACTCTACCTGAGATAATGATCTGCTTTTATTTGTCACTGATTTTACTTTCCACTGGGTATCAGGATGAGAAACCTTCAAATCATGCATCACATTGAATCTCTTGGTGGCAAAGGTAGCATGGAGGTGGCACATAGCATCTGTGGTACAGGTAGGAGATTGCTAACCCTTGTTCAAGATGACGTTGACAGGCAAATAGCCAGGAATATGCTTTTCTCTTTGAAGTGCCTACTCCACTTACTCTGAAAGGCTGACTCCTCACGATTCATTCAGATCTCCGCCTACATGTTACCTTCTTAGGTAGATCATCCCTGAACAGATTCCCACCCCCATCCCATATACCTTATTATTCTGTTACAGTACTCTATTGGTTTCCTACATAGTACTTAATATAATTTGTGCTTGTCCATTTTTTTGTTTACTTACATATTGACTAATACATTTATTTGTTTGTTACAAGTAAATAATGTCTTTATAAGAGGAATATGCCTTTTTAGCTCTCCAACATTTGCCCAGTGTTTATCACAGTACCTAGAGCATAGCAGTTTCTCAATAAATATCAGTGGAAAGAAGGAGTAATTTAAAATTTAAATTTAAAAAATCCAAACAGGAGGCTGTAATTCTTATTGTGATTCTCAAAGATCCTGATTACTTGGTTGGGATTTTGATGGAGAAGGAGAAAGAGAGATAACATGTATTTCTGCCTCCAGGTTAAGTAAATATTGTAGAAGAAGGAAAACAATTATTTCATTTATTACACCTAGCATGCATATTTGATATCTCTTAATATTAAAATAGTTCCTGCTATCTCTTATATTTGTAATACTCCTCATGTTTATCTATTGCAAGTATATATTAGCACTTATGGTATTTCAAGAAATAGGTAGTACAGGAGATCCAATGAGATGCAAGACAACCTGCCTCCTTCCTAAAACTGAAAAGATGTTAGTAAACACTGACTTGGAGTTTTTTCATAATGGCATCTTAAATTGTATTTTTTTATACATACTTTTTTTTGGCATACTTAGATACAAAGACTATTCTTCACTTCCATAAAGAATTATGCTTTCTCCAATTTTTTTGGAAATCTGTGTCTTTTTGGCTTGTGTTTTCTTACCTTTGGTAGAAACATGGATATCAAAACAGTTTACCTTTAATTTCACTATAAAAAACAACAACTGTTCAAATGCATGTAAGCAGCAACTGACATTTGGCCTCAGTAATGAGGCAACAACAGAGAACAGCAGAACTTGGGAACCTGCAGTAGACATGCACTAAATAAAGGGCACACTACCCCTGCTACTCTATAATTTCAATGTTTGTCAGACCTCACATTTTCAAGAGAACTAGAAGTGTAGATTTCTTTTAACATGAAATGATCTGATTTTTAAAATGTTTGGGGGCTAAATTAAAAAACCAACAAAGCATATGTGGCAACACTGTAGTAACAGTTCAACAAATATTATGTTAGACCAGATTTAGCCCTCATGATGGCTGTTTCCTCCATTCTACAGGGTACTTTTCATTCTCAGCAGAGAGAAACTTTGACCACTAACACTTGGGAATATTTAAGGGGAATAATGACTGTCTTGCCAGTTCCTTTCATAAACCATAACAGGTACTTAATAAATAGTAGTTGAGTGGACACACTGAATGCATAAGTCATTCACACTTTGTTACTGTGGTTCAAGAATTAGAACAATTTAATGTATATGAAGAGAGAAAATTGGACAATAAAAATTATTTACATATTTTGTAACCATAACAGTTAACAACTTCAAGCACTTTCTCTGTGCTAGGTACCATGCAAACACTTTATAAGGATCACTCCACCAATTCCTTATAATGATTCTATGTAGTAAGACTATAGCTGTTCTTTAACTTATCCACAGCTGGTAAGCTGCAGAGTTAATAAGAAAAAGAGAAATAAAATAATTCTGACACCAAGGCCCATGTCTTAATTGTTATTATTTTATGTAAATTTGTATTGAAGAATAACAAGCCCACAATAAAGACCTAAGAAACAGGCAGTGTTTTGTTTTGAAAGATGACTGTGGTTTTCAAGTAGGTAATATAAAAGGACAGAAAATGGAAAATGAGAAGTTTTGAAAACCATGGGACCTATGGAGAAATTGTAGGTTCAGAAAGAAAACACAAGGACCCAGAATAAGATGAAGGACTTGCCCTAGGGAAAAATCAATGAAAAGCTGAGTGCTCAGAATCAGGAAAAATGCTGTGTAGGGTAGTTATTTTCAATCCTGGCTGCATATTAGAGTCATTTTGGGGAGCTTTTTAAAAAGCATCTATGTGCTTGGTCCCACCAGCAGACTTTTTTTGAGGGGAGAGAGACCAGGACATCAGTATTAGAAATAAGACTAACCAATACAAACACTTCAGATGATTCTTAAGTGCAGTCAGATTAAAATTTCTGCTTTAAATTACCCAGTAACATACAAACTGAACTCCTAAGGCTCTACAAAGTTGCCTCAAATTCTCCGAAGAGTGGGTAGGATTCCACACTACTCATTCCCTTCAATCTCATTGGTTCCTTTTTATCTGTTTCATATACCAGACTTCTGCATAAGATTTCACTTGAAAAAATAGTTCTGCATTAAAAATAATTCAAAACAGGTTTTTAATTTTCCCATTTCTCTCGGTTTATAATAGGTAATTGACATAAAGGGGCAAATACAGTGACTTCCACAAAACATGTTGACCTCAAGAATACGTTACAGTAGCTTCGGTCAGAGACCAGGTAGATACGTATGAGGTTGATGGCACTGGAAACTAGAATGCTGCTTCAGTGCCACCCATGTCCTCCATAAATGTCCTAATCAGTAGTGGCCCTGAGATAACAGAAAAGAGAATATGAAAAATGTATTATTTATCTTTCCAATCTTTGAAACTTCTTTCAACTCTGTAAAGTTGCAGTGGATACTGAGTACCAACTTGCCATTAAGTTTCACACATAAGATTCTTTCCTGATGCCACGTAAGTTCTTAGAGAAAAGTAAAAGAAAAAAATATATCATGAAAGAAGAACAAAAATAACTTAGCAAAAAGAATTTGGAAATGGGAAAATAGAAAACAAAACAGAGATTCTAAAATATTGCAACTGAAAATATTTGAAGAAAGTGTAATACAATATAAATTAAGAGACAGGCTAGAAAATTGAAAGGCCAAAAGATAAAGTTCTATAAAATAGTTCCTTTCATTTACTGATATCCAATTAGTGCAGAGGTTGCCATTGGGTAAGATATAATCACAGAGACAAGATTTGTCTTCTAATTACCATGAGCTGGTTTGATGCTACAGTTGAAAAATACTGAGGATAAATTATAGGACAATACTTCCATAATTGTATAATTTTAAGGCTGAAAGTGACTTTAAGTGTTCTTTTATCTGCCTTTATTATCCCTAAGTAGTCATCTAGTTCATGCTTGATTAAAATGTTTATTAAATGGCTTCTACGGGCTAAGCCTAATACTAAGTAATGAAGACCCAAAGGCAAACGAGACAGATCTAGTTATTCTATGTTTCATTATACTCAAGTTCATGAAACAGAAGGCAAGTAAAAGTATTAAAAGGGGGAAGAAATAGGGTGCTTTCAACAGAGAACAAATGGTTAAGAACTGTGAATAATTCTAGACAGGGTGGTCAAGGGGTGACGGTGGATAAATATTTCCAGTGGTGAGAAAGCTCTATTTCTAGAAGCACTCCATTCCTCGAGGAAAAGAAAGTATGGAAGTTCAAGGCACTGAAGTCCAGAAAGGCTCAAATAGATTATATCAGGTGTGGTGTGCGATGAGACTGGAATGGGCCTTGAGAAGCATATTAAGAAGTATACATTTTATTGAGAACCCACTTAAGTTGAAACTCCTAAGTTGACTTGAATTTTATAAAGTTCTTATTGTGTTATAAAGAATAAACTGGAGAGAAGCATGTTTTCATAATACAGGTGAGAAATGATTCAGGCTTGGACTTAGAGTGGTGCTAGTGGAACTAAAGGTAAGTGGATTGATTTGAAACATATTTAGAAACTAAGACTTAATTATTTGTTGATATTATAGGGTAAGGGAAAAAAAGTAGTCAAGAATTACATCAAGGTTTCCAACATGAGCAAGTAAAACGACAGTAGTGCCACTTATTGGCTGATTGGTTGTAGTTTATTACATGTTAATTATATCTCAGTAAAACTGTTTTTAGAAAGCCAAAAGGAGATTCTGTCAAACAGTAATAAGTGACAGTGATAGAGCAGGCAAAGTGATTGACAGTTCCTTGCAATAGATGATATGAATGTGGTAGATACCATTATGTAGGTTGTTACTAGATAAGGCATCTCTGATGAAGTGAAACATAAATTTTGATTTTAATAACAAAAAGTCAGTTTTACAAAATTTCAGGAATGTTTTTCCCAAGTCAAGGAAGCACCTAGTGAAAAACGTCGGTGACAGGAGGAAATCTGATTTTTGTAAACGCAGAAAAAAATAAATATGGCTAAAGCTCTAGGACTCGGAGTAAATGGGATCAGAGATGAATCCAGAATATACGAGGCTGTCTGGGGTGTAGAATGGTGCCATGTACTAAGATTTCAAAAAGAATCCTGGAAACACATAAATTTTAGTTTAAAAGAACAAAACACTAAACAAACCAAAAACCCAGAGAACCAACTTAATTGTGTGAGCCAATTCCCATAATAAATCTCCTCTTACATATCTATTGTATTCCTTTAGTTCTGTTTATCCAGAGAATCTTAATACACACTAGAACTTGAGAGAAAGGTCCAGTCGGCACATAGATGTGGTAATTGAAGAATGGGATGAAGTTGGCAGAAAGCATGTAGAGTGAAAATGAGCCTGGGCCAGAGCCCTAGGGAACTCAGCAAATTTCAGGAAGAGATAGAAGAGTCAATAAGGAGCATCCAGAACCAAAGGAGATAAAAAGGAAGAGGGTGTATCATAGAAGCCAAGGGAGGTGACAGGCAACACACAATTAAACAAGGCCATTTCAGATGGCGTTGACTGCTATGAGAGAAATCAAGCAGGTTAAACAGGAAACTAAGACAGCTGGGTGGGAAGAGCACATTGGGTTTTTGTAGCAGTGTGGACAGAAGGGAGAGTCAATCATGCAAATATTGCAGTAAATACTGTCAAATATTGCTGAGAAGTTAAGTAAGATAAGGGCTAAAAAGTGACAGCTATTTTGTGTGACGGGAAAATATGAAGCGGTTAAAAATGTTTTTGAAAAATAATTGACTTGGCAAAATGTCTATAACTGCAAGTGAATGAAGCAGAAATTTATATATAGTATAATTCTAAATTTGAATAGTAATTTAATTGACCAGAAGGAAATATACTGTTTTCAGGGTCTCTCTACATGGTGGGATCATAGGTCAAACAGTCTGGCTCTTTCTCCCCACTCAAATCTCATCTTAATTGTAATTCAAATTGTAATGCCCACGTGTTGGGGGAAGAACCTCGTGGGAGGTGATTAGACCATAGGGGTAGTTCCCCCATGCTGTTCTCATGATAGTGAGTGAGTTCTCATGAGATCTGATGTTTTTATAAGGGGCTTTTCCCCTCTTTGCTTTGCACTCTCTCTCCTGTCACCTTGTGACATAATTGTAAGTTTCCTGAGGCCTTCCCAGCCATGCAGAACTGTGTCAATTAAACCTCTTTTCCTTATAAATTACCCAGTCTTGGGTATTTCTTTATAGCAGCATGAGAATGTACTAATACAACAGGTAACATTTATCATCATCTATATACTTTTCAAAATTTCTGCAGAAATGTTTAATTTATAAAAGTAAAATAGCTTTTTAATATGTTAAAAAACATAAAGGATAACTATCCAAAAAGCTGCCACGCAGATATAAGTACTATTAATGTTTTGGCAACATCCAAATATTTTTTTCTACACATATTCTGGATAGCATTTATTGAGCATTCACACTGTATAATGCACTGTGCTGAGAAGTCTTGTAAATGTGTAAGATTTTATAATCTAATACTATGCTGCTATTGACCTGAGATACTGCATTTCTAACAAGTTTCCAGGTAATGCCAATCCTGTTTTTCTGAAGGCTATACTTTTCAATAAAAATGTTGTACATTAAAATATTGTTATATGGAGGTCTGTAAAGGGGAAAACAGTTCAGGGAGGGGAAAGAAGAAAGGAGACTTGGGCTTTCCTTTCCTTGAGAATCAATTGTCAGATGCTTAGAATCCATTATGTTACATTAAAGCTCAATTGGGAGAAGTAAGTAGTTAATTGTGGTCTCATAACATATTGGGGATAAATCCACTATAAAGGCAGACTACTTCCTCATTTGAAAGGTAGCAAAATTGAAAAACTTTAGTTACTGAGTCCTTCCCATGCATATTCCATTCTTCACTTAGTGTTTTAATTCCTGTTTCTTGCCTTTTCTACATCCATCCCATAGCATGTAAAGTATAATTATCTTCATTGTTGTATTTCCTAAATCATCAGTATTTGTTATAATTTCCTCTTTGACCCAAAGGTTATTTAAGAACATTAAAAAAATTCCAAGTATGTGATTTTTCAGGGTTGAAAATTATTATTTTCTAGGGTATTTTTTTTTTTTTGTAATGTCATGAGTGCTTTCTAGAAATATATTAAAGTTTTCTCTACATTTGAGTATAAAATCATTTAGAAATGCTTCAGGATAATTTGAAGAGAATGCAAAAATAAGGTAGAAAAATAATATATATATTACACACACATTTTAACTATTTACCTTTTATCTCTTCCCATTTACTTGATTTATCAAAGGCTGTAACTGCGCTGGGTTGGTGGCTCACATTTGTAATCTTAGTGCTTTGGGAGGCCGAGGCAGGAGGATTACTTGAGCCTAGGAGTTGAAGACTGCAGTGAGCTATGATGTTGCCACAGCATTCCACCCTGGGCTACAAAGCAAGACCCTCTTGTCTCTAAAAAAAGAAATCATAAATGTTGAAGTCATAGTCCAACATATTTTTTTGCTATATTCTCTTTAATAATACATACAGAAGGATTACTCAATAAATTTTAAATACATAAAATGCACCAATTTAAATGTACATGTTTTTAAATAGATGTACATAAGTAAAACTATCACCCACATCAAGATCTGTAACATGTATTTTATATATTAATGTCATATTATTTACCATATAGTTTGTTAAATGTTACATCCTATATTGTATGTTTTACATAAAATGTCTTATGTTTAGATTTTAATAAAAATGTTGCTATTTTTATGATTTATAGTTTCCATTATCTTTAAACTCTTTGATCCTTTGTTTTATACAAATGTATCTCAGGTTAGAGATTGATTTTTGACCCAATTTCAATTGTAATAGGGCTATTTAACCAGTTTATAGGTCATCTGTACTGTCAATCTACTTTTTGCTCATTTTAATGTCTTTTTGCTATTTTTCTTTTGCTGTTTACCACTTCTTTTCCAAACATTGGAATGTATATATTCTATTTTTGTAGTTAACACTTATTTCCATGTCAAATTTACTTAGATGAACTATATCATGCAGTAACTACTGTTTTTCCCCATGCATCATGTACAGAAAATGAGGATGTATCCACCCCCTCCCAAACCAGTGATTTGGAAGTTTCTTTACAGTATCAGTAGTAACATTATGGACAAACTTGTTATTTTTTTCCTGCTATACTTAAAAATAAGGGAAATAAAACTGTACTGTTTTCCAATTTTGTCAGATTTGACATTCAGAATGTTGTTATTGGTCAAATCTACAGTGACAAAGCCCTTTTACTTAGGTTTAGCTTAAGAACACGCGTATTTGTATCTACAATACTACATGCTAAAAATAAAACAGTATTTGTCCAATATATTGAACATGTGGTATGCCCTTCCAGTTTAACTGTAAACTGAAATTTTATACCCAGCTTATGTTTCTATTTTTGTATTTAGTTTTAATGCCCTATACTTAACAATTTAAACTTAATGCTCCTTAACTAGTTTTAATGCATACCATTAATTCTTTCATACAATTGCCTCCCTATTCTTACTTTAATTCAGGTTCTCTGTTAGCTGCAGTAAATCCTTCAGCAAAATTTTCAGGGAAGGTTCTTGGTTGATATACTTTCCTAACCCCTGTATATCTAAGAATGTCTTCCAGTTTCCTTTGTAAAGAAATGATAACTTGGCAGAGTATATAATTCTTGGCTCAAAATTATTTTCCCTTAACACTCTAGATATTGTTCCAGTGTCTTCTGGCATTTAGAATTGCAGGAGAAATTTCTGAGGTCAGCCTGACTTTTGCTCCTTTGTAAGTAACCTGCTTTCTCTGACTGGATGCTTGTAAAATGTTTCGTCTTTGAAATTCAAAAACGTCACCCGGATATGTCTAGATGTTGCGTTCTTTTCATTAAATTTTAAAGGTATCCTGTGAGCCTTTTCCATTTGTAGATTTAGTTCGTTCTTCAATTCTGGAAAATTTTTTCAATTAGATCCTTAATTATTGTTTCAGCTCCACTTGCTCTGTCCTCAGTTTCAGGTATTCCTATTATGCATAGATTGTATCTCCTGGACCGGCCCTCTAGATCTCTCTTTTTCTCCCCTTTTCTCTGTATTCTGTGACAATTTGTCGTTTTGCACTTACTTCAGTGATTCGATTTTGTGGCCACTCCAGCATGCGCCCTTCTGTTAACTCTCTCAACTTCCTGGTATTTTCCAAGCGCTCTAATATTACCCTCTTTATCATCGCGCATAGGTGTTTAAGCTCCTGTATTATATGATTCTCAATCCTTCTCATATCTTGTTTCCATCTCTATATCCGTTTCAAGGGGAGGCATTTTCTCGATTACTTAGCGCTGCTCCTTTCTTCTGAGGGGCGGTATTACGACCTTGGAGACAATAAACATAATTTAATTCCACACAGCCCCAAACAGCCCAAAGATTCCCATTGATAATTATCGACGGCTTTATTAAAATGCTTTATTTTTCTTTCTTACCTTTTCAGTTGCTTTTCTTAGAAACAGGGACCAAAATCAAAGAGTAAAGGAGGTCCTCTGAAGCACGGAAAGAAATAGACGTTGAAAACTCTTCCCGTTACGTCATCTCTGCGCGCCTCACGTCAGGGCCAAGAGCCTAGCGCGTAGTTTTATGGCTGACTGGGCTCTGGCGCTCTAGCCAATTCCGAGGCTGCAAACTCCGCTTCTCCACTCGCAGTCTGGTTCCTCCCCTGCCGCCCCGCCCATTACAGCAGGGTCACGGTAGTGCGCATGCGCAGCACCCCATTCAAGTTTCTCCTCTTTGCAGTGGCTTGGCTTAGATCCGGTGCCGCCTTGAAGGAGGGGCTGGGTCCCAGCCGTAGCCAATGGAGCCCCGGGTGAGGGTTGAGGGGTGGAAGGTGCCTACTAGCCGGTGCAGGTTTCTTCTAGCGCGTGTGGTGGGCTACCTGGTCGTCATGGAGGCGGTCTTGACCGAAGAGCTTGATGAGGAAGAGCAGCTGGTGAGAAGGCATCGCAAAGAGAAGAAGGAGTTGCAAGGTGAGGTGGAAGGAAGTGGGAATCTGGAAACCGCCGCGACTGGGGGAAGGGCGCGTGGCGGGTCGGTTCTGGGGAATCTTAAGGCGTGACTTATCTGGATCACCCTAGACTTCCCCTAGTAGCAAGTGGCCTCTTCTCTCTCGCCTTCCCTGCCCCGACGGCCCTTTAATTCCCCAACTTTCAGAGGCTTTGCCTTCTGAGGCCTGCGGCGTGCCCCCTACCCCGCGCCGCCGCCGTGGTGCAGGTGTCTGAAAACACCTAGAAGCCGCCGTCTTGGTCCCCTCCCAAACCCACCATGCCTCCCTTTTCTATACCTGCCCCAGTTACCAATACTTGTCCCTAATGGGTGTATTTTGAATGGACTCGCCTCAGTTTGGGAGGTTCAGAAAGGATACCGGGAAGATTTAAAACTGGCTACAGTCAGGTTTTTTCCTTCTATCTCACCAAACAATCGAACCATATTCAAGATTTTGTTAATGAATTTTTTTTTTTTTTTTGGTCTCAGCTTCATCTGGACCCTTCTCTCTCTGTAGCTGTCTGTTATGTGATGACTCTTTCTTCCATAATTACTTTTTCTGTACCCTTCGCCCCTTACCATCCCCTTATTGGTTCCTATTTCTCATCTCCTTTTACTCCTGCGTGTCTGACTTAATGATTTTAATGGCTTTTCAGCCAAAATTCAGGGCATGAAAAATGCTGTTCCCAAGAATGACAAGAAGAGGAGGAAGCAACTCACCGAAGATGTGGCCAAGTTGGAAAAAGAAATGGAACAGAAACATAGAGAGGAACTGGAGCAATTGAAGCTGACTACTAAGGAGAATAAGGTATGTGAAATAAATGTTTGTCGTTGCCTACACCATTTGAAAACAGCTGTCCACTTCTGTTAATTGTTAAACTGCTTTTTTTTTTTTTTTTGAGACGGTGTCTCGCTCTGTCGCCCAGGCTGGAGTGCGGTGGCGGGATCTTGGCTCACTGCAAGCTCCGCCTCCCGGGTTCAGGCCATTCTCCTGCCTCAGCCTCCCGAGTAGCTGGGACTACAGGCGCCCGCCACTACGCCCGGCTAATTTTTTGTATTTTTAGTAGAGACGGGGTTTCACCATGTTAGCCAAGACTGTCGATCTCCTGACCTTGTGATCCACCCGCCTCGGCCTCCCAAAGTGCTGGGATTACAGGCGTGAGCCACCGTGCCCGGCCCTGTTAAACTGTTTATTATCTAAAATCATAAAATTGGTAGGGAAATGAAATCACTTAGTTATGCTCATGCATCACTTCTCATTAATGTTTTTGTAACCAAGTTTACAGGGCAGTATGTTTTTATAAGGGAGATCAGCAAAGCAAGTGCTATACTTCTTTACCTATTTACTTGCCCAAAAGATGAAGCTTCACCAAATGAAAGCTGGAAGAACAGGCATCTGATCCCAGAATTGCGACTGAATGGGATTGTAACCTGAGCAAGCTTACTTAATCTTTCTGAGCTCAAATTTTCCCACATATATAATACGATACAAATATTTCTGCTCTCTAAGCACAGGTTTTTGTAAGAATCAAGAAAGTGAACGTGAAGTCATTTTTAAGTTATAAAAGTGCTTTATTAACAAGTTGTAATGAATGAAATTTTACTGATGTTTCTTGGGTAACTTGGAGCATCCTAACTTTCATAATTTTAACTAATATTTATTTTATCGTTGGATCTAATATATATGTGTCAAATACTTTGGTTTATATGTATTATCTCATTTAACCTCAGTAACACACTGTGAGGTATTACCTATGAAGTCAGTGTACATAATCCCATTTTTCAAGTGGGAAACAGGGTTAGAGAGATGAAGAACTTTGTCCAGGAGTCTTAACAGCTGTTGATTGCCAAAGCCAGAACTCCAAATGAGAACTATCGTACTCCAGGAAGTGAATACTGAATTCTGTTACAGCTTTGTATAGTGTGGTATTTATTGTATGGGCTTTGGATGTGAAGGGTCATATAGACTCCACAACCTCACTCCATCTTTGATAGAAAGTTCTTATGTCTATGCAAAATCTTGTCTGCCGTACTTAAATTTTGGTTGATTTTTGGTTTGCTGTTGACAAGTACAGCTTGTCTGTGCTATTTACAATGGTCCTTACATTAAATATAGTCTAAATTTCTTTAACTTTGTTAGTTATCAAGTTCCCAACTTTCCTTGCCTTTAATATACTTCATTTCCAGGTAACAAGGCATATATGATACTCCAGGCGTTACATTGTGTTGTGACAATTGTGGTGTTCCTAATTGTCTCCCCATCTTTTCTATTAATGAGGCAGTTCTGTTTGCTCCCTCAGACCTTTCAGTTTTCAGGTTTCTTTCCCAGGTTTCCAAGGACAAAAATATTTGATTCATAAGCTACATGGAGTCCTACTGTTAAAACACAAACTCCCATTCTACTTTGAACTATTTATCTTTTTCATTAATTTAAATTGGTTTTCTTTTCTGAATACTACCAAAAACTAATGCCATTGCTTTTTTGTTTTTCAGATGCATCTCTTTTATCTTGCCTATTGTCAATATAGATGTTTGTAAATTTTAGCAGATTCCTCTGAAGAATCACAAGACTCCTAATTTCACTATAGTTGATAGCTATATCAACTATAGTCTGTATCTGATTTTGATATTTTGATCATTTGGGACATAGCCTTTGGAGACTTCTGTCTCTGTGTATTAAAGGCCTTGAGTTGTTCTATGCATGTGTTACATTAAAAACTGGCTTAACTTATAGTTTCAGTAATAGTAGCTACTCATCCTTATAGTTAAAAGTCTAGCATCTTTTTTTTTACTCTAGCAAACACACACTAGCCATTTAGGATTGATTATAATATCAAATGATGTTATAAATTAAATATATTTTCTGCCTGCAGTTATCAGTTTGTAGATGGAAAAGGGTAGGGTAGGAAAAGCTCAACTTGCTACTAGGGTCAAGGATTAGTACTCATCAGGTTCTGGCTAATTAAGATGGAAAAAGGCTTCTGCTGCCAGTTGAGGTTATGCAGGTAATAATGAACTGAGCCAGCACAGGACCTTTATCTTATATGTACTGGCACTAGTCAGAGAAAAGAAGAGTGGAGTGCTAAATGAGTTGGCACTTACAGAAAGTACAGTACTGCATTTAGATTAATGGAGTAGGCATTCTAAGAAGGAAGGAAAGCATGCAGGGATGAGCATGATCTTTGAAAGAAACTTCTTGGGAACTTGTCAAATTCTTCCATAAAAATAGAAACAGGAGACAAAACCATATTATCTAATATAGTGTCTATTGCTGTTATTCAAATTTGAAATGTAGGATTAAATATATTTATGATTTTCAGTAATTTAATAAGTACATTGACTTGTTAATGCTTTTTGTTTCCTTCAGATAGATTCTGTTGCTGTTAACATTTCAAACTTGGTGCTTGAGAATCAGCCACCTCGGATATCAAAAGCACAAAAGAGACGGGTATGAAAGTCATGTCACCAAGTATATAAGTTAGTGCTGTGTGTTCAATACTATCTTAGGTACTATCTTAGGTCTTGTTATAGGAAGAGAATGAAAAAAAAAATGACGCAGTTCTTTGTCTAGGCACTTGAACTAACATTTATTAAGCACCTGCTGTGTGTCACATACTATGCTAAGCTGCTTATATGACATCTCATTTAGTCCTGACAATAATCCTGTGAAGTAGCATTTCTTATCCCCATTTTATGGAGAAGAAAATGATCATAAGAGAGTATAAAATAACATATTCAGGTTGCAGCTCTCATAGGAGAGCAAAGCTGGGAGTGGGAGTGCAAAGTAGTTTTTTTTACAAGTATATTATCCCAGACTTAAAAATTCAGAATGTGGGCCCAGGGGATTCTGATGCACAACCCTGGCCAAGAACTATGCCATTGGGTGAGAAATTAAGATTTGAACCTAGAAGTTAACATGTATAGGTATACAAAATTCTTAGAGAATTATGTAGGTATCTGTATAATGGTTAATTATGAAAATTTAGAGAAGGGAAAGTTCATTATGCTAATAATGGGTTGGAATTTGAAAGAAATATTATTTAGATAGGATATTCCAAATAGGAGGAGCAGCATGCACAAAAACAAATGTGGGGGTGATATATTGCATTATTGAAGAGCTATAAGGAAACTGATTTATTGGAAGTAGCTAGTTCATATCAGCATTATGGAAATGAGATTAGATAGGTAAGTCCCTTTGAATTTGAAAAAGAAAAATGGTTAAATTCAGTCTTTTTAGTTGCGAGTATTATTTTATTAACCCTTGATGTTTTCTATGGTTTAAATGCATATTTTTAAACTTATTTTGCATCTTATGACATAGTATGTAATTTAGTAGAGCATGGAGTTTAGTGTCAAACAGGTGAGGTTTTGATTTCATTTACTGTTATACTTTGGGTACGGTTCTTCTTTAAGCCTCAGTTTCACATCTGTAAAACGGGGGCAAATTATAGCTACTTCATAAGCTAATTCATTGTGAATATTAAATACTGTCCTATTTCCAAAGCCCTTAACACAAGGCCTGGAGAACTAATGGGTCAACAAATGATAGTATTGTTTCTATATTAAGTAGTGCATAGTATGCCTCTTAAAAATGAAACCTAAAAGCAATGTCTTTTTCTGTGTTAAGTAGTGCATACTATGCCTCTTAAAAAATTAAACCTAAAAGCAATGTCTTTTTTTGTTTACAAGTTGATGAAATGCACATAGTCAAACATTTCTCATTCTTGTATAGAATTTTATTCTTGAGTAAATATAATTGTGAATTTTGTAGATTCATAAAATTTAGATCTCATGGAATCTTAGAGATTATCTGCTTGTGATATGCATTCTTTTATGATGATCTCACAATTGTCTAGCTTCTATAGATCAAAAAGGAAGGGCAGAATTTTTGCATGCCAGTAGCATAACAAAATATTGGAATTACGTCTACTTAGTAATTGAAACATCTTATAATAGTCTATTTAATTCTGGAAAACCTAAGGGCACAAGTTCTTCCTATCTTTATCAAAACTTGTTCCTCCCCAGCTGGACCTCTGACAACAAAACAAACAAAATGAAAACTCCCTTACCTTTCTCAAAAATTTTGTTACTTTTCCCCTAAGATACTGCATAACTGGAATTAATACCTTTGTCAGTTATACTCTCAAACCATTTAGTATCTTTTATAGTCAGCTGCTTTAACACTTGGCAGAAAAAATGCCCAAGTAATGTTTTTACAGGGTTATATTAATGGGATTTTAGAACAGAAAACATTAAACGTTTATAATGCTTAAGAAAATGGAACCTGAAGTCAGGATGCACAATCGGGTGTTAGATTATTTGGAACCTCCTTTTTTGCCAGAAGCACCAAGGAATGAAGTCATTTAATTAATGATGTTTATCTTTGGGAAAGATACAACTCTGGAAGAAAAATGTGATAAAACTTTGTCAAGATTTATTTTAAGAATATCGTGGAATATTGTAGAGCATATCTCTTATTTTTAGTCTAGAAAAACAGTATTTTATTCAAAGAACTTAGGAGCTTTTTGATATGATAGAAAGAGTCTAAAATAGAACTTAGAAGAGCTGGGTTTCAAAAATATGGAATTTGAGGGCTGGAATGAGATTGAATTCAATTTCTGTATTTTCCAGTGAGAAAGCAGAGACCCAGGTTATCTCAATTGTACACTAAAAGTTTGATACAAACCCAGGACTGGTGTCCAGCTCTTAATATTCCCTTTGAATCTTCTTTGTTATATTACTATATCAACATGACTCTAGTTTTATTGGCAATACATTTATGATTTACATGCTATTTTCATCTTTTATACGTTTTTATTAGAACTTATTAGTGCCATTCTATCTCCACTACTATAGCTGTAGAAACCAAAGTGCCTAGTGCTCTTGGGAAACTATATATTGCTGGAAAAAGAATTCAGTGTATTTCTTACCTAGTGCCCTGAAAAGGAAACTCAATTGCTTTGTTCTAATGAAGCAAAGCATGAAGGGAAAAAAGTGAAATGATTTAGAATTAGTATTTTAGAGGCTTAAACAGTTTTGCAGATAGGATAAAGTGCCACTCTTTCAGTAAATAGTACATGACATCATTAACTCCAGCTCCCATCTGCTCCAACTTTTATTCTGATTCAGGTGCCTGGATAGAAGGAGCTCTCTGTGTTGTCCTTGGTCCCTGCTCTGCTCTTACCAGCTGTATGGCCTTTGGAAATCTTTCTGCGTGCTGTTTCCTCAGAAGAGGAAAATGAGGGGTTTTGGATTAGATGATATCTAAGGTGCTTATTCTTCCTTTCCCCTCTGAAACTTTTTTAGTCTTTTATAAAGTAATAGTGCCATCTTGTGTTTTAAGATTTTATGCCTCTGTGATCCACAGTTCTAGGTACACAGTGAAATAAATTTGTTCCTGTTACTTATACACACCTTAAATAGGCTATGTTTTATTAGGGAGATATTACTGCTTTTGATTCAGGTAACTTAGAAATCACTTTAGGTTCATCTAGCATGGCACATAACAGGCAAGTAGTACAGGTACATGACAATAAGTTTAATTGAAACTTGCCTTCTCATTCACTTTTGTTCCAAGGAGGAATTAGAACTAGCGTTATGGAAGTCTTTACCTTTTCCTGTTCTGGGCTTACCAAATCCTTCACTGTAACTTATTATTAATGTCAAAATTTATATAACTTAGTTTTTATTCTTAAATTATAAAGCAGTTTCCCCTTGAGTATACAAACAAAATATATGGTAGAGAATTAGAAAGATGCAGAAAAACATACAGACATACACACACACATACACACACCCCAAAATAAAACTTATTTTGGAATCCCGTCATCCAGAGAAAAGCACTATAAATATTTTGTGTATATTGTAGTTTCTTTTTAGTCCTGTGTTAAGTATAGACCTACTGTATATTAACTATATGCCTATGCTTTTTGCCTCCAATTTCATCTCTTGACACTTTTTTCTGGCACTGTAGTTCTATGAACTGTTTTTAGCTATGAAACATATAGTGCTTTCTGGCTTTTGATCATTACTAGTCCATCTGTTAGGAATTTTTTTTCCTTTCTTCTTCCCCAACCTTCCCTATATACCTCCTGTCTATTCTTCATGTCACAAATCTCTCATTTCCCTCACCCCACTCCATCGTTGCATATGTTTCCATGGGAGGAGCTCATCAGACATTTGCATAAGGAAAGCAAATTGTAGAATGTAACATATGATACCATTTTTATTAAGAATTTATACATATTTTCAAGAGTATACCATATTTATTAAAATGAATGGAAAAACAATCTAGAAGGATGCATACCAAACCTCTAGAGCAAGCACTGGGATGGCAGTGGTGTTAGGGGGAGCTTGAGTCTCTCTCTTACATTTTAATTTTTTTTTTAACAAAATATTTGTTAATTAAATGTATGTGTATACAGACATTTTAAAAACCTTGATAAAAAGGGTGTCTGCCTGTACCCTTCTAAAGGCTGTGTCATATTAACACGTTACTGGTGGACTGATAAGAAGCCTGGATTAGCCTGGGCTTTAATATAATAATAATGTGCTTTAAGGCCTAGGATAACTCAGTCTTAAGAGAATACTTTGAAATCAGTAAGTAAAGTTTTTAGAAACTTGGCATGTAGCTTTTAAGTAAACTTTAAAGAAAAATTAGAGAACTTTCTTAATGTCCAGTATAGAGCAAGGTGCTGGAAACACACAGATGAGTAAGAGAGTAAGGACCTCACCTTGTAGAAAATTCTTGAGATGATCAATGTGATAGTGCTTGTGCGAGAAGGGAGAAAAAACACCGAAAAGTTTTGAGACCTTTACATTTCCATTCCCTTAATAAATGAGAATTAGTCCAAATTATTATCAATTAACTTTCATGCATTCTCCTTTTCTTAGGAAAAGAAAGCTGCATTGGAAAAGGAGCGAGAAGAACGGATAGCTGAAGCTGAAATTGAAAACTTAACAGGAGCCAGACATATGGAAAGTGAGAAACTTGCTCAAATATTAGCAGCTAGACAGTTAGAAATTAAACAGATTCCATCTGATGGCCACTGTATGTATAGAGCCATTGAAGATCAACTGAAAGAAAAGGATTGTGCTCTGACTGTGGTTGCCTTGAGAAGTCAGACCGCTGAGTATATGCAAAGCCATGTGGAGGACTTTCTGCCATTTTTAACAAACCCTAATACAGGAGATATGTATACTCCAGGTAATTTATTTTTCTTTACTATGTTTTATTGTTGCTTTGTTGTAGTTGTTTTTAAGTAAAGTGCTTCCCAGCACTGAGCGTAAGAAGAACCCAGATGATCCTTATGAGGAAAAAACATCACAAGATTTAGGCAGAATTATTTTCTGTAATTTTAATAGATGTTGGTATATTTTTCTCTATTAAGATTTCTTAATTACTTAGTTATTTTGTAATTATAATATGCTAATCATTTTATGTAAGATAGAAATAGGAATAAGATTAATCATTTTTGAAAAAAATGTAAGTTCATATTTGACAAAGTGAAGTATTGAGGAAGGTAAGCTTCAGGAAGTATATATAGGGTCTGAAGACCATAAGGAGAGAATGACTAGGAAAACCATTTCTCCTTTCATCTTATAATTTGGGAACTTTACTTTTATTCACAATAAGCTATAATTAGGAAGATTAGTGTTCAAGTAAAACAAATGAGTTAATAACCTGCTTTATTCTATACAATACTTTCACAGTTAAGATAAAATATTTATGAGGAAGTAAAAAAGTACACAACTAGCAGATGAGGAAGAGAGCAAGTAAAAATCTGAATAGGTTTTGGGGGAGTAATGAGTGGAATAGAGGACTATTAGTCCTTGAGAGAAGATGGCAGGTTTGGCAGTATCCATTGGGAACAAGTCATATGGCCAGAATGGGTTGGAGAGAGAAAGGTTAAAGTTGACTTTCCTTTAGTGGAGTCTGTCCTCCATGGAGGAAAGGTAGACAGTGATGCAGAGTTGATAAGAATGAGCATTGGCAGTCAAGTGTGTCTCCTTTAGTGGGTATGGCTTAAGGTATCTGTTGATAGTTCTCAAGAATGACTTAAGCACATCTAATTCTGTAGCGAATTAATTTCCCATAGATGTCATATTGGAAATGTTAACTTATCTCTTGCTGTTTTAGGTCATTGCTGTTTTCTAAATAAACAGAATTTGCTATGGGACATAAAACACATTTTTCCGTATATTTTGATATATGCATAGGCAATGTGATAAATGACTCTTCTGTCATTTATCTCCCAAATGATTACTAAATCATTGAAACTCCCCAGTTGCGCTAGTTGTAGGGCATAGAGGAGGTGGCAGTTCAGTATGCTGAGTCAGAGAAAAACACAAAAGACTTAATTAATTATCTCCATTTATTCAACCAATATTAATTGAAGGCCGCTGTGTGCCAAGCACTATTCTAGGCACTGTTCTGAACACTGAGGATTTAACAGGATATGAGACAAACACAAGACATATTTTTCTTCTAGATGTCCATAATTTCTTTCCCTCCATCTCTGTAGTAAGGATAATTGTTTTCCATTTTAACATACTGTATAAAAAGGTGTATGCACAAAACATACCCATTGTAAATTTAGTGATTAGGTCTTTTACTTCTCAGGGCTGATCTGAAAAGCCTTTTCCTTGGTTAGAACTGATACTTATGCAAATAATGTAAGTGCTTCCAAAATAACAAGTGGAGGCACTGTTTGATGCTATCTCTGGGGAAGGAATTTCAATTCATCTGTACTTTTACTCGAATTCTCTTCGTATATTTCCCAGAGTCTTACAGTAAACCTGATTATACAGGAACTACATTTTTTTTCTTTCATGGTATTTCTTTGGATGCAGGTTTGGGCTTCAAAACACATGTCAAGATAGTGAATATGGTGGCAATTTTTGGGGTCAATGCTTAGGGTAGAGTGAGGTAGGTTTGTTATATAGGGAGGGTATCTGGGCCTCCGACAGAAGAAGAAAAGCAGAAATGGACTGCTTTGTTCCTGGATGGAAATGTGGTAGAAAGTTGGGGTGAATTAAGTTTGGACCTGGGAGTTAGATTAGATTCTGGAGGATACTGGTAAAGAAGGAGAATGTTCATAACTTGGGCATTTTTGTCAGGAATTGTCAGAACTATAAAAGGGATTTTGTAACATGAGTTACAAAAATTATTAAGTGCTGTATTCTGACCTGTTCTCTACAGAAGAGTTTCAGAAGTACTGTGATGATATTGTAAACACAGCTGCGTGGGGAGGTCAGCTTGAGGTAAGTTTGTAGTTATTCATAGTGATTGTGGGTTGTTAAATTATTTCTAAATCCCTTCTGTAGTTTTTAGATGTTTCTCAGCTGATCCCGATTTCTCTTTGACGATTCCTTTTCTTTATATATTTGCTATTCTCAACTGACAAAGGAATAGGGAGTTAACATGATTAGGTCTGTGATTAAAGTATGTATGTTGAGGGATTGAAACACTATTACATTTTAAATAGCTCTGTTAGATCTGTGTGTTGGAAATATGTATGTGTAAGTCTTTTCATCATGATAGTAGTATTGGCAATACATTTGATTTTCTGGACTTAGGAAAGTGAAAATTTTACTGAAGTAAAGTAAAATTTAGCCTAGTAGTTCAGCTGATCAAAGTCACTATTGGAAAAATATATTTTTTACATCAGAAATGGAAAAAAAAATTATATGACATTATAGGCCAAATCCTACCACAACATATATATTAAAATCGTATT
Source organism: Pongo abelii (assembly GCF_028885655.2). Lineage (NCBI taxonomy): Eukaryota > Metazoa > Chordata > Mammalia > Primates > Hominidae > Pongo > Pongo abelii. The sequence goes on from NC_071992.2 coordinate 106,972,816, forward strand.
TTGAATTCCTAACTAATAGTGACTTACTTGAAAGCGGTAGTTGGTGCATTAAATTCATATGTAAGAAAACAGTATGTTCAGTCACTTACAGGAAGTTATCAAGATTACTTTTTAGCTCTAATTTTAAAAAAATCTTACTGTTAACTTTGTTTTGTTAAAAACAAACAAACAAACAAAAAACAGGTAGGTGGGCCAGATGGTGATGAAGCAGCCTGGGTATTAAACAGGATAAGAAAGTCCTGGGTTCAGGTCCTGGCATTTTCTTCCGCCCCTCTGTTTTGTGGCCACAGGGGAGTCAGCCATCCTCCCAAGCTTGAGTTTCTTGATTACTATATGGCCATAATAAACCCTCTGTGTGTACTCAGTTGAGCATTTTTGAGCATTAAGTAAGGCAGAGAGTACCTGCATAAAAGTTTGTAAGCTGAAGTGCCAGATGGATGAACCTAGGCAGTACAATTAGTAATATATAATGATGATTAATCATCATGAATAGTCTGTGGCTCTAAATAATTCACTTTAAGAACTGCTTCATTTGAAGATGCAACATGAATGTTGCCCCAAAATCTTTTTCTTAGTAGTGCTGTGTATGTGCATTTCCACCAGAGGGAACTGTATCCATTAGTTTTGTATGCCTCTGAAACTTAGGAAATGTTCATAGTAGCTTTGTTACTACATTAGGAATAGTTAAAAATGCTTGAACTTTCTTAAAAGGATCATTCATATGAGTATTAGAGATTAAATCAAGAATTAAGAAAAGCCTTTTAAAACATCTTTTGAAGGACACATACATTTTTTTCATCTGTGAATTCATTTGAAGTAAGAGTTGCAGTTTTCACAATAGAGTAAATTTAAGTTATTAAAGAGAAAATCATTCTATGATTTCTGAAGTTAGAAGGCATAGTAGGATTTCCAGAGTTTGGTTTGCATCCTCTATCCTATGCTAGTTTCTTAATGATATTTTAGGTATAAGAAAAATGTGCTTCAAAGGAACGTTTTTGATTTACCGCCATGCAGCAGAGTGCTTTCCATATTTTTGAAGTAATTTCTTACATTCTTTCAAAACCTCAGAAAGGAGTATGTTCATCAATGGAATGTTCTTGTAATGGGGCAAGTACATATCCCATAGTGCCCCCATAGATCGGGGCATTATGATTTTTATTTTCTTTTTGAGACAGAGTCTCACTCTGTCACCAGGCTGGAGTGCAGTGGTGCTATCCATCATTGTTCACTGCAGTCTCAATCTTCTAGGCTTAAGCTTTCCTCCCACTCCTGAGTAGCTGGAACTACAGGCATGCACCACCATGCCTGGCTAATTTTTGTATTTTTTGTAGAAACGGGGTCTCCCTGTGTTGCCCAGGCTGGTCTCAAACTCCTGACTTCAAGTGACTTTGACAAGTCTTGTAACCCTTTTTTTGCCTCAGATTCTAGGTCTTTAAAATAACAACAGTACCTATCCCATAAAGTTATTGAGAGGATTAAAGGAATTAATACACATAAAGTACTTAAAGTGCTTGAGTGCTTGGTCATATGTCTTTTTTTTTTTTTCTTTGAAACAGGGTCTCACTCTGTCACCCCAGTTGGTGTACAGAGGCGTGATCTTGGCTCACTGCAATCTCTGCCTCCCGGGCTCAAATGATCCATCATGCCTGGCTAATTTTTGTGTTTTTTTGTAGAGATACAGTTTTACCATGTTGCCCAGGCTGGTCTCGAATGCCTGGACTCAAGGTATCTGCCTGCCTTGGCCTCCCAAAGTGCTGGAATTATAGGTGTGAGCCACTGTGCCTGGCCTGTAATCATAATAAGTCTTTAAAAATGTTAGCATTAATGTTCATTATTCATCATTATTCATCTGGCTTTAGGCTCTAATTTTATATTGTATGGTATGAAATTACTTAAAATTGTATATTTTAATCAAATAGAAATTCATTGATAGGGCAGTACAATTCATATACATATCTCATTCTACTCTTTGAAAATTATAGAACAGTGGTTGTCAAAAGTATTTGTAGATTAGAAACATCTGAAAAACTTTAAAAAGATAAATATTTTGTTCTTCCCCCCTGCCCATTTTCTCACATTGTAATTTATTTGGTCTGGTGCTTGAGCAATGGTATTTAAAATTTTTTTTTGTTATGAACATTTCAAGCGTATTCAAAAGCAGACTAGTATAATATACCTAGTCTACCCATTGCCCCTCTTCATTAACTGTGGCATTGATATTTTTTACAAAGCTTTTGTGCAGGCAGGGCTTGAGCAGTCTCTGCATTTGATTTAATAAATACAAGTTGAGCATCCCTAATCTGAAAATTTGAAATCTGAAATGCTCCCAAATCAAATTTTTTGAGGGCTGACATCACAAGTGGAAAATTCTACACCTGACTTTATGTGACAGGTCACAGTTCAAACTTAGTTTCATGCACAAAGTTATTTAAAATGTTGTATAAAATTACCTTCATGATGTGTGTGTAAGATATGTATGAAACATGAATGAATTTTGTGTTTAGATTTGAGTCCCATCCTCAAGATATCTCATGAAATATATGCAAATATTCCCAAATCTGAAAAATTCAAAATCTAAAACAATTCTGGTTCCAGGCATTTAGGATAAGGGATATTCAACCTGTATTATACTTATTTATTCAACAGATATTTATTAAGTGCCAGTATATACCAGGCTCTCTGTGTACAGTGGTGAACACAGCATATCCCTGCTCTGAGACTGGTTGCCCGTTCACACATACTTGAATGTGATTTACATTTTTATTTTCCTTACTCATACTTTTTTTCTTCCTATAGCTAAGAGCTCTGTCTCACATTTTACAAACACCAATAGAGATAATACAGGCAGATTCTCCTCCCATTATAGTTGGCGAAGAATATTCAAAAAAACCACTAATACTTGTGTAAGTACCTAGACATTTTTGCTGTTTTATTTTTCACAATTAATACAAAAAGGAATATTAAAAAATTTAGATTATATGTGTTAAAATATGTGACTTAGATAATTTTTTAAACCTCTAGCGATTTATTTTTGTGTGTGAGTTAAGAATAAAGTCATTTCTAAAGGTTGTAACATTTTAGGACTAGTTTGTATACTGTCCTGGTTTGACATTAGTAATGCTAAAAGTTTCAACAAGTGTTAAAAGTTGAAATACATTCATGTTGCCTGTTTATTCTTTAGATTTATTTTTCTTCATTTTATGAAAATATCTTACATGATTTAGAAATCTCTTCTGAAATACAGCATGCAGAGTTTGCTATTGGCTTTAGTATTTTTTAGCTAAAACTATTAAGATAGTCATCAATGGCTAGGTGACAATTTAAGCTTATTGAACCTTCAGCATTTCAGCCTTTTCATTTTACCCCAGTGATTGAACCAGATCTTGCTGACTGCTGCCACTTTTCAAATGGTGTTGAATTCTGAGTTAATATGTCCACATAGTCTATTGAGTGATACCCATGTGGACTGAGTCATTCAGAATCATTGGTTTATATATAAATAAGCATATATATATATAAAAATTGCTTTCATCAAAACTACTCATTTCTTTTTTTTTTAATTTCAGATATATGAGACATGCATATGGTTTAGGAGAACATTATAATTCGGTTACACGGTTGGTAAACATAGTTACTGAAAATTGCAGCTAATTTATACAATGTTGTACAATTATGTTTTAATACAGTGTGCTGAACTGAGTATTTCTACCAAGTGTTGGGTTGTTCTAATTGCTACTGAAAAACACAACTACCTTAAATCAGTTTTATGGCAAAGCTACTAACAGGTGTTTTTAGAAATATGTCAGAGAGAAACTTTAACCAGTGTCTTCTTAGTGGAATTTTAAAAATTTGTTAAGTTCATTGTAGAGAACATCATTCAGAGACCAAGATGGTCCCCTATTCGCTGATATTTTCATTTATGTAAGATCCTGGACATTCTGTTTTGTGCTGGAACAAATTTTCAATGTTTTTAATTCTCCCTTTTCTGCCTGTTCCTAAAAACTTTCAAAATAACCTTTTCAATGTAATTTGTCTTGAAGAAGTTTACCCAATATCTTTGTTATTGCAATAATGTAATATGGTGATGGTCAATTTAACTATTGCTTATAAAATGAACTTGATTGCAGTAACCATGGTATTGATGAGATTTAATGCAGTGAAGCTTTATTATTAATATATATAGCCTTATCAAAGCATAGCTAAGAAGCTTGCTTTAATAATTAAGAATTTAAAAATATTTATTTAGATGGGATTCAGTTGTTTAAAGAAGTGAGATAAATTCAAAGGTAAACAGGTATTCTCTGTCAAATTTAAATCTCTAAAGAATTAGAGATTAGTTTTTTATTTGTGTATAACTTAAAAAAGACCTAATAGGTTACTGTCTTTTTAATGCATTTGTTATTCTTTGGTATTTTTTAAGCATCAGACTGGAGTTAGTACCATCATCTCTTGATTCTTTCATAACTACACATTTTTATATTTCCTTTTGTGTTTTCTACTTTGCTTTCTTTGAAGGAACAAGCATTTTGTGGCCTCTACCTTGTGCAATTTTAGGGAGTAGCAGTGTAAAAGGTCCAAGACCACATTTACTTGAAATTCTTCCTCTTTTCTGATTTGTCTTACCAGATATTTCCCTTCTTGCTTCATTCTCTAGGATTTGAAGAAAATCTTTGCCACTTATTTTATTAGCCTTATTAATGTCACCTTTCCTTCAACTCAAATATTTGAGAAATTTTATGTTACATATATGAATGAAGTTGAAAGCTACTGTTTGGAAGCTAAGACTTGTATACAGTAGTTTTGTATATGAATGGTTGTTCTAGCTCAGATTTCAGGTTACTCAAACAGTATTCTTTCTAAGAGGATATATACAAACGTCTCTCATAATTTATGTAAGGAAATATTATGAAAATGAGACTTTTTTAGTTTGATGTATGTTTCCCAAACTAGAGATAAAACTAGTAAGATTTAGTATCGTTTATAACATTTGAATTTTTGCTTCATGAGTACAACTAATTTTTATAAGTAAATATTGGGTTTATATGAAAAATGGGGTGTCAGTCTTTTCATACACCCAGCAGGTAACAATGTGGGAAGCTGGCAGGGTCATTGATAGCAAGTTAAGTACTTCCTGAAGGCTTTCCATTTCAAAAGATTACAAGCCATTCTGCCTGCCAAACAAATTATATTCTGAAGATGCCTGTTTTGTAACCCTTGATGTGAATTTTTTGGTGTCTGAAATTTACAAAAGAATGAAATTGAAATTGTAAAACACTAAATGCTTTGGGTTTATTTTGAAGTAATCTGTTACTTTAAAATGTCAGCATTAGGAAGTCATAAAACAAGATATTATGAAACCCAGTATTATAAATGTTATCTACATCTAAAGTATTCTAAAATAACTTATTGGCAGCTTTATTCTTTTTTTCCTTACAAGATTTAGAATCTTTTTGGTTATATGTCTATTTTTCAATTTTGTTATATTTTTAATTTAAGTGGCCAATGAGGTTATGAACAAGATTTGTATGGTTAGCTTCTGTTCTTTCCTAAAACTTCAGATAAATATCATTTTAGCTATAACCTAAAAAAGTGTTTAAATAAAATGACAGATGTTAATTTAAAAGCAGCATATGCTAATTTACTTTTTTCATATGGTAATGGTCTAATGGAAGTTACATATGCTTTCTTTTGTCCTAACTCTGAAAAGTATATGTCAGAGTTCTGGAATATGTCTTTAGCCAAGAATTTTATTCACTTAAATTTGTTTACAACTTGTATAAAGCAAAAAAGAATGTGTGTAACTATAGTGAAGAGCATAGTTTTGCTTATATTATGTGATGTTTGCCAAAAAAAGAATAAAAGATGAATGAATTAAATCAACATTTATTTGCTTGAATTGTCATTCTTTAACAATTCGAGAATTTAGAAGTGGAGAAAACTCATTTTGCTTTGTATCCAGCCTTTACTTTGTCTTCACATATAATTGAAAATAATACAATCACAGATTCTTACATTTTAAGGGATTTCGAATAAATATATGAGCATAGCTTATGACCCAGAGTAGAGGGAAATAAAGTAATAGCCATTTAAGCTATAGCTCTTAGAAATCAGGTAGAATCTTAGAACCTTTTAGAACAATGAATGTTTATTTAGGGTAAGTGAATTTGAAAAATATTTTAAGACCCATAGATGTTAAAATAAAGAATAAACATTTGTGTGCAAGAATGTGGAGCAGCAAGAAGGATGTTTGTACAAATTAATGTTTTCACACAATTGTTAATATAGTGCCTTCTTGGTACAGGTTCTTATGAAGTAGCTGAAGGACTAGATCAGTTGATTTTCTGAGAATTTATTTGGTGATTTCATGCTTTTTTTTTTTTTAAACTTCTATTGAACAGATGAAACTTTTTCTCTGCCTGTTTTGTTATCACATACATTGATTGTTTCCTCCTGTCTTAAGTCTTTATCTTAGAGCTCATGAGGTTTTAATTCTTAACACATGGGTCTTTTAACCCACCATTGTTCTCTCCCACTTAAGGTCTTGGAACTACCATTCAGAATTGAATGTTTCACCCAACCTGCTTTATCCAGCTTCCTTGTCTTTCTAGTCTCAGTTTACATATTAATAGTACCTACTGAGAAAACCCTCCTCAGACTCCTCCCAATCTTGTTTCTTTCTAATACCTACACACTTGTAATCACTTACTTGAATTTAGTTGTTTTTCATCTATTTTTTTTCCATAGTGTGTTAAGAGCTTAGAAACAAGAATTTCTTGTTCACTGCTCTTAAAATACCTAGCACATTGCCTGGCCTGTCTGCATTGCGTGCTTAAAAAATGTTTGTTGATAGTCTTAGACTATCAGTTGAGAGGATAGGATATGAGTAAGAAGTTGCATTAGGTTAACAGACTGCTGGGAATAGAGAGATGGATATGATTTAGAATTGTGCTTGCTCACAAAAGGCCTGCTTTTTAATTTACCTTGGCCTTGGATGAATTCTTCAAGTCTTTTGGTCAGTTGAAGGGAGAAAGGGAACCCAACAGAGCTTTCATTTTTCTTAACTTCCAATAGTAATGTTTCAGCTAATTTACCTTCACATACCAATTAGGGTAATGTCTAATTTTAATAAATGTACACAAATATAAGAATCCTATAAAATAAGTGTACAGTTCAAAAAAAATTAAAACCTTTGTTAATACACTGACCATGAAGAAGTTTTATAGTTGTCTTATTTCAGTATAATCAGGATGACTAGTATGACATACTGAAACAAATTGCTGCCTTTCTATAAGGCTGCTGAATTTTTATTTCTGTGAATAGGGATGATATATAATCTAGCTCTTTTTTGTCACTCTTGTATTGACAAAAAAAGTCTTATTTATTGTTTATAATTTATTGTTTATAATTTTTTTATATTGCTTATCATTTTTTTGTCACTCTTGTATTGACAAAAAAGTCTTATTTATTGTTTATGATTTAATATAGCATTAACATGGGAATCAATAACCTCAGTGCATGAGTTGATGAACAAAAATAAGGACCTCACTTTAAAAAGTAAATTACATGAGTTTTTTAAATTTTTCATTTCATTTTATTTCTTAATTTTCTATTTTAGATTTAAAGGGTACATGTGCAGGTTTGTTACATGGGTATATTTTATAATGCCGGAATGTGTGTTTTTATAGAACCTGTCACCTAAATAGTGAACATTGTACCCAATAGGTAGTTTATCAACCTCCCCTACCCTTTTGGAGTCCCCACTGTTATTTCCATCTTTATGTCCGTGTGTATCCATTGTTTAGCTCTCACTTTATAAGCGAGAACATATGGTATTTAATTTTCTGTTTCTGTGTTAATTCACTTAGATAATGGCTTCTAGCTACATCCATGTTGCTGCAAAGGACATGATTTCATTCTTTTTTATAGCTGCATAGTATTCCATGGTGTCTATGTACCACATTTTCTTTAATCTACCAGTGATAGGCACTTAGGTTGATTCCATGACTTTGCTATTGTGAATAGTGCTTTGATAAACATGAGTGTAGATGTTTTTCTGATAGAATGATTTCTTTTCCTTTGGGTAGATAACCAGTAGTGGGATTGCTGGATTGAATGGTGGTTACATCTTTAGTTCTTTGGGAAATCTCCATACTGTTTTCCACAGGGGTTGAACTAATTTACATTCCCACCAACAATGTATAAGCGTTCCCTTTTCTCCATATCCTTGGCAATTTCTGTTAATTTTTGGCTTTTTAATAATACCCATTCTGACTGGTGTGAGATGGTATCTCATTGTTTTAATTTGCAGTAAGTAAGGGTTTTTTTCACTTTGCCAAATCTTGATGGAAAATTTGCTGTTTTTGAATCAGGCATTTCCCCCACCCCCCACCCACCCCTACTCTTGTGACTGACATTGGAAAGGCCTTATACACCCAGATCAGAGATTTTCATCAGTGGCACTATTAACATTTTGAGTTGGATAATTCTTTCTTTGTTGTGGCATTGTAAGATGTTTAGCAGTGGCATCTCCTTTCTAAGTACCTGTATCATCCCCCTCCAAAGTTGTAAGAACAAAAAATGTCTCCCTGGGAACAAAATTGCCCCCAGTTGAGAACCACTTACTAAATCATAGGTTTTATTGCTAATGAGGTTGGAAAGTTCTAAAGAAAACCATTTAGATCACAAATTGGACACATTAGGCAGTTAGTCATCTGCTTTACATGACTTTAGCAACTGCCTAATGCCAGACTTACATGAATCCCCTTTGAAAAAGCTGAATGGACCTTAACTTTTTTTCCTTTCTCTTCATCTTTTTTTTTTTTTTTTTTTTAGTATTTATTGATCGTTCTTGGGTGTTTCTCGGGGAGGGGGATGTGGCAGGGTCATAGGATAATAGTGGAGAGAAGGTCAGCAGATGATAAACACGTGAACAAAGGTCTCTGGTTTTCCTAGGCAGAGGTCCCTGCGGCCTTCCACAGTGTTTGTGTCCCTGGGTACTTGAGATTAGAGAGTGGTGATGACTCTTAACGAGCATGCTGCCTTCAAGCATCTGTTTAACAAAGCACATCTTGCACCGCCCTTAATCCATTTAACCCTGAGTTGACACAGCACGTTTCAGAGAGCACAGGGCTGGGGGTAAGGTTATAGATTAACAGCATCCCAAGGCAGAAGAATTTTTCTTAGTACAGAACAAAGTGGAGTCTCCTATGTCTACTTCTTTCTACACAGACACAGTAACAATCAGATCTCTTTCTTTTCCCCGCATTTCCCCCTTTTCTTTTCGACAAAACCGCCATTGTCATCATGGCCCATTCTCGATGGTCGCTGTCTCTTCGGAGCTGTTGGGTACACCTGCAGAAAGGCTGTCACTTAACACTTGGAAGATTGCACAGCGGCCAGGCAGAGGCACTCCTCACTTCCCAGACGGGGCAGCCGCCGGGCAGAGGCGCTCCTCACATCCCAGACAGGGCAGCCAGGCAGAGGCGCTCCTCACTTCCCAGACGGGGCAGCCGGGCAGAGGCGCTCCTCACTTCCTAGACGGGGCGGCCAGGCAGAGACGCTCCTCACATCCCAGACGGGGTAGTGGCCAGGCAGAGGTGCTCCTCACTTCGCAGACGGGGTAGCGGCCGGGCAGAGGCGCTCCTCACTTCCCAGACGGGGAGGCCGGGCAGAGGGGCTCCTCAAATCCCAGACGATGGGCGGCCAGGCAGAGACGCTCTTCACTTCCTAGACGGGGTGGCAGCCGGGCAGAGGCTGTAATCTTAGCACTTTGGGAGGCCAAGGCAGGCGGCTGGGAGGTGGAGGTTGTAGCGAGCCGAGATCAGGCCACTGCACTCCCGCCCGGGCAACATTGAGCATTGAGTGAGCGAGACTCCGTCTGCAATCCCAGCACTCGGGAGGCCGAGGCGGGGAGATCATTCGAGGTCAGGAGCTGGAGACCAGCCCGGCCAACACGGCGAAACCCCCTCTCCACCAAAAATACAAAAACCAGTCAGGAGTGGCGGCGCGTGCCTGCAATCCCAGGCACTCGGCAGGCCGAGGCAGGAGAATCAAGAGAGCCCAAGGCAGGGAGGTTGCAGCGAGCCGAGATCACAGCAGTACAGTCCAGCCTCGGCAACAGAGGGAGACCATCGAAAGAAAGAAAGAAAGAGAGAAAGAGAGAAAGAGAGAGAGAGAGGGAGAGGGAGGGAGGGGTCTCTTCATATTCTTAACCACTAAAATGTGTTTATTTGGCTTTTGGGATTACTGGTGGTAGCACTCAGGATAGACTAAGTTGTGCTATGGTAACAACTCAAAAATCTTGGAGTCACATAACAACATGGGAGTGTTTCTTGTATTGTTACATTTTGCAAGTTGGCTGAGGGCCCTGCTCCATGATTTTGTACTGTATGACCCAAACTATTCAAGCTGTCACCATCGTAAACTTTATTAGAAGAGAGCATTCTGGAAGATCTCCCTCCAGCAAGTAAATTCTGTGGTTTAGAAGAAACACATCTCATTTCCGTTCATTGTCGGAATTAGTCACATGGCTTCACCTAAGTAGGAAAGTGCCCAGAAGTGCAGTCCTACCCTGTGTCCTGAAGGCAGGGAGCTGGAATATTTGGTGAACATTACTAAGCATTATTACATGTACTGGAAATCGTGGTCTTTGGGTTCAGACTTATCATTTCAGTCTTGACCCTGGTGCTTATTGACTAACCTTTCAGAGCTCCTGTGTACTTATATAAAATAGGAATAATAATGTTTTCCTAGTAGGAGAACTATAAAGATAAGTAGGAATGTTTAGATAATATATATAGCATATTCTATATAATTTATGGTATTTATGAGAATAATAGTTATTATTTTACAGGTTGGTTTTTGGTGTATTATATGTCACCTAAATGGGAGGCAGAAATGTGATAGGCTACTAATCTCTTCTGGAAAAGTGGGATTGTCAAGGTGGTTTCTAAAGCAGAGCCTTGGAATGTTAGAATGAGGGGCCGGTTTCACTGTTGCTCTTAGAATTAAGCATGTAGGAATTTAGCATGTAGTAACTTGTAGGACATAATGAGACCATTATGAGACAAGAAAGTATCTGATATAATAAGGTAAACATTCTAATAGTATTTCTGTTTTGCTTTCTACTGAATATCTCAAACTTTGATATTTATATTCTGTTTAGGATTTAGCTGTCAAGATTCTTGATTGACATAGAGGTTGTCAGGTTTGGTTTTGATATTCTTAAACTCTTTTGGTATTGTGGGTGAATTAATGTGAATTAAGAAAACACCTTTCCTAAGCTCCACAAAGAATATTCAAGTGCTTTAAAGAAATATTTTGTGTATGTTGTAATATATTTACAAAGCTTGTTTTAATTATTCCTAACGAATGACACCCTTTGCACATGGACCTATTTATTTAAACTTGTAATTTTGAATATATATATATATATATATTTGTTTTGTTTTGTTTTGTTTTGTTTTCTTTCTTCCTCCTGACTCAAAACAGTCTGGATTTGGTCTCTACCATGTCACTGAAACTGCTTCTAAGAGTAGTACCAGGAACTGCTAACTTATCCAAAACTTACTGGAAATCTCTGCTGCCTTTAGCACTGTAGACTACACCCTCCTTGAAATTATCTTTTTCCGTAATACTACTTGTGATGTTTAAAATTGAGTGTCGACTTGATTGGATTGAAGGATGCAAAGTACTGTTCCTAGGTATGTCTCTGAGGGTGTTGCCGAAGAAGATTAACATTTGAGTCAGTGGACTGGGAGAGACAGACCCACCCTCAATCTGAGTGGGCACCATCTAATCCACTGCCAGCATGGCTAGAATAAAGCAGGTAGAAGAAAGTGGAATGAGCAGACTTGCTGAGTCTTCTGGCCTTCATCTTTCTCCTGTGCTGGATCCTTCCTGCCCTCGAACATCAGACTTCATTCAGCGTTGGGACTCTTGGACTTACCCTAGTGATTTGCCAGGGGCTCTTGGGCCTTCAGCTAAAAACTGAAGGCTGCACTGTTTGCTTTCCTACTTTTGAGGTTTTGGGACTCGGACTGGCTTCCTTGCTCCTCATGTTGCAGATGGCCTGTTGTGGGACTTCACCTTATGATCGTGTGAGTCAATACTCCTTAATAAACTCCCCTGCATATATATATCTATCCTATTAGTTCTGCCCCTCTAGGGAACCCTCACTAATACACTACTCTTTGCTAAACGGTTCCTCCTCCTTAGGTGCTGTTCTGGTCTGAGCCTCTTCCCCTGACTGTCCTTTAGGATGTTATCCTTGACTCTCTTTTTCACACTTATGTCAGAGCTTCCGAACTGCTGGACTGAATGTGGCTCAGAGACATACTTTGTTAGACCTGTGTAGTGATTTAAAATAAAAAATAAAAAAAAGATGTGAGGTAGTTGGTAGCATTTAAGGGGAGATTTCACCAAAAATTCATATTTCCAGCTTCTTAAAAAAAGTTAGAAGGGCTGTCTACACTGAGCCAGGATTTCCTTGTGACAGCACTCAACAAAAAGTGAGCAGTGGCTGGAGGTTTCAAACAGGGTTTCACCCACCACCATCTCCACCTGGTCTGCTAACTTAAATTTCTTATCTCAGTCAAAAATGCCTAGTTCCAGCCGGGCATGGTGGCTCATGCCTGTAATCCTAGCACTTTGGGAGGCAAAGCCAGTGGATCACCTGAGGTCAGTAGTTCGAGACCAGCCTGGCCAACATAGAGAAATCCTGTCTCTACTAAAAATACAAAATTAGCTGGGCCTGGTGGTGCATGCCTGTAATCCCAGCTACTTGGGAGGCTGAGGCAGGAAAATCGCTTGAATTCGGGAGGCAGAGGTTGTGTGCAGTAAGCAGAGATTACACCGCTATACTGCAGCCTGGGGGACAGAGCAAGACTCTGTCTCAAAAAAAAAAAAAAAAAAAAAGCAAGCCTAGTTTCCAAGCCAAAATCTTGGCATTATCTTATCCCCCTTTTTGGTTTATTCCCTACTTTATTAGACTTTGTAGATGTTTAGCTATCTTACTGGTCTTAGTTTATCTCAGTGTTCTATTTTGTAATCTATTCATTGCTACTTTTTGTTTTGATTGGCTACTTCTGTTTTCTGTGTTTAATACTTGGTAAAGCTTCCCAAAAATATAAAAATATGTATGTGTATTTGTGTATGTGATTTTAAGGAGAATATTGAGAGATTCCTCTAGCCTAATGGTAATTAAATGCTGGTCTGTAAACTAATCCCATTGGCAACATAACAACATTTAGTATAAGATAGTGAGATTTTCATAAAGCAAATTTAATCAATTTAAGAAACTTATGTATATGTCATCCTCTTTCAACAGAAGGATTTAAAATGTCCTTACTTTTATGAATTTGTGGTGGCAGTAGTTGAGAGTGAATAAAAAAAAATGTCCTCACTTGACAAAATTAAGAGTTGGTAACTGTATTTCTTACTAATCTCTTTCTGTTTTAAAGTCTGTGAACCAGTAATCTATTTCCAGCCACATAGCCAGTTTAAGGATCTCTTGTATAACATCTCCAATAGATCTTTATTTAGCCCCTCATTTGAACTTCTCTAACAAGAGTGTACTCAGATATCTAAGCAATAAGTTGAAGTAGTGATGGATAAAGAAGAGTATAGTGGCAAGAAAGTGGCATCAGGGAGACATCTTTGGCACAGTGGGCACATTAGCACCTTAGATCAGCCTCAGGGGTAGTGCTTGCACACTTGAGATTTGTTAACAGAAAGTGGAACTCTTAATTTAAGTGTGTATATGAGATTGTACAAAAGCAAACCACTACCTTTTACTGAGCTCTTACTGTGTGCCAGGCAGTGTGCTAAATGCTTTAAATATATGGCTTACTTATGCCTCACGGAAAGCAGGGGTTGCTGTTTTCATCCCTATTTTTTAGAGAATGAAAATGAGACTTGAAGAGGTTGAGAATGAATAACTTGCTTAAGCTACATAGCCAGTAAGTGACTCTAGAAGGCAGGCTAGAGAATCCAAAGGCCAGTCACATAGCTAGTAAGTGACTCTAGAAGGTAGGCTTTGAGAATCCCAAGCCCTTTAAATCAAACCTTCCATTTCCATATTTAAAAAGAAAACTAACCAAGAGAAACCCAGTACCCTTCTTTATTACAGGACAGAATTTCTACAGCAGTTTTCAAGTACATGAAGCATCTGATCATGTTTGAAACTTTTACCCCAAGTCTCAGACCACATTTTAAATCACAAAATAAGCTTGCCAAAACAAATCAAGTAAGTGCATCGGTTTCTGCCATAACCTGTGTTTATGAACTCCTGTTTTTTATGCATTTTTCCAACTTCCAAAATTTTTAATTTGTCATGGGCCCTTGTCATATTAAGAATTAGCCAGATTATTTTGTATTATAAAGTGTTAATAAATGAAACAACCCTTCTCTGTTAATAAAATTAATGATTGTTTCAATTTTAGGGTCCTTGAGTTCCTAGGATGCTATATATTTTAGCATTCTTACAGCATTTTATACTTCCAGAATAGTTTGTAATCATTAGTTAGCTGTTTCCCACACATTCTCTGTGGAATAGATTGGCATTCTTTCTTGTTGTTTTACTGATGAGAAGAGAGATAGATACAGGCAATTTGACTGACTTTCTAAATTTACACAATAAGTCAGTAACCGTCTGGATTAACATTCAACTTTAGATTCCTAGTTTTTTGCCGAGTTCACAGGCTGATGCTGTCTCAAAAAGCTGGTGATTTTTTCAATTTGCCTGCCAAATGGATTGATTTCAGGTTGCTGGGAAAGCTCTAGATTCTGACATTCCATGAGGCTAGCCTATACAGCACAGAGATCAGCAACCCTTTCATTTTCCGCTGGTGTCCATAAGGAGTGTGTTTAAGATGCAGGTGAAAACTGAAAAGTTTGAAAGAGCAAACTCCATCTCTTTTTCTGAATCTGTCTTTCCTAGATTCTCCGTGTCTTAATAAACCTAGACCTGTGTCACAGCTGTACCCTGCTAAATATTATACAACTCTCATCTCTCCACATCCTAAATTGTGGCTTATCTAATGTTCCTACAAAGAGACCAGATTCTAGTTACGGTCTTCCCCAGGTTATACCTACCACTTTATCTCCATCACCTGGAATAGTACAGAAGCCATCCCTGCCTCTGGTCTTACTCCCTTAAACCGTTCTTTTATGCTACTAAAGTGAACTGCCACAAATGCAAATCTGACTACCACTTTCCTGTATCGTTTATGTTTTTGATTTTTATTTTTTGTATATTCTGATGTTTTGACATCTTAAAAACCTTTTTGGCTGAGGAGGGGGTGCTCCTACTGGGGTTAGTTGGTTCTTAAAGATAGCAAAGGCCAGGTGCAGCCAGGAGCATGGCTTTGATATGCAAACTAACCAGTCCTAAGCCAGACCTCCTCTGTCTGACCTATACACCCCAGGAGACAATATTCCTTTGCTTTAATCATCCTAGGGCCAGGTACTCTGGAACCACCTCTAAATCCCAAAACCCACCAGAATTATTCACACTAGCCAGTCCTAAACTGTTTACCCTTTCCTGCTTTGTATTTTCCACAAGAACTCCAATAAAGGCTCTGGCCTAAACTTTTTTTTTTTTTTTTTTTTTGAGACGGAGTCTTGCTCTGTCGCCCAGGCTGGAGTGCAGTGGTGCAATCTCGGCTCACTGCAAGCTCTGCCTCCCGGGTTCACGCCATTCTCCTGCCTCAGCCTCCCGAGTAGCTGGGACTATGGGCATCTGCCACCGTGTCCGGCTAATTTTTTTGTATTTTTAGTAGAGGCGGGGTTTCACCACGTTAGCCAGGATGGTCTCGATCTCCTGACCTCGTGATCTGCCCGCCTTGGCCTCCCAAAGTGCCGGGATTACAGGTATGAGCCACCGTGCCTAGCCCTCTGGCCTAGACTTTCTACCCTTGCTACTCTCTTCTACCTCCTGACAGTCCCCAGTCCTTTCCCACATGGCCCTGCCTCCTGTTTCTAGGGATTCGAGTATAAATTTCCTTCATAACAATCACTTCTTAATCACTTGATTAAAACAAATTCTGGGTATACTTTAATATACTTTCCAACCTAATCCTTATGATGGTTTCCTATTCCCATAGGATGAAGTCTCCTTATTATGGCATTTAAAAGAGGTCTTTCATGACAGGTCCTATTTACTCCGCCAGCGTCACCTCCCATCACTCCTTTCTTTAGATATATGCACTAGAATCAATTATTTATACTCCCCGTGGCCTGTGTATTTCATGTCCCTGAACCTTTTCTTCATGCTTTTATTTAAATGCTTTTCCACTTCACATTTACTTCATCTGGTTAGCTCTTTTTAAACCATTATGACTGGACCCAGCAGTCAATAGCAGGAAATCTTCCTTGAACCAATAGATCAGACTCTTTGCCGCTTTGTGTACTGTCACTTCTGCTAGATCTTCTCCTTTGGCTTCTCTGGATTTTAGGGAAGGCATAACACTGGGCACAAAAGTAACAACCATATATAGAGGGCTTAACCAGCTCCCATAGTTATATAAGGTCAAATTCCTGTAATAAAACCCATGTTCTATACAATTCCTAATGGTTTGTATTGTTATTAATTTTTATTAAATCTTGATATACAATTTGCTGCTACTAAGCCATGTAGTAGGAGCTTTGAAACTGAGCTTGAGTGTAAGTTAGAAGGGCCTTGAAGAGACTGTTAACAGGAGCCTAATATCACTTCAGGAAGCTATTGGTGAAGTTTTAAACAAGGTGAGAGATATTATTGGTAGCTGGAAGAAAGGTGACTCTTGTGACATAGTTGCAGAAATTTTAGCTATGCTGGAAATTTATTTTCCATGAAACAGTGGAAAATAAGTATAGCTCAACTGGATGATCTCACTAAAGAGATTTCTAGGCAATGTCAAAGGTGCTATCTGGATTCTTCTAGCCCCTATAGCAAAAGACAAAAGGAGAAAGGCAAGCAAGATAAAAAATTGTTCAATATAAAGGAGCCACAACTTTTTGGGTTTGAAAAATACTTTTTTTCATTTCTAACCTCTCCAGACAGTGAATGATGCCAAAATTAAGCAATCTGTTCCAGACAGAGCCAATCCAGGGAACTCTCAGTAAAATGATGAAGATGAAAAGGCATGCCTATAAAAGGCTTTGTTAAGAACAGGAAGGCTAAATACGCTGTCTTACCAACAAACAATAGGGCCCCTAAAAATCTTAAGGATAATGTCTCGCGGCAGTTTCACATGGGAACCCAAGATAGAGGTGGGCCATCCGAAAGAGATTTGTGAGTGTGGTTTTTGTCTGATGGAGTGAATTATAAACTGTTTTAAAAGAAACCCATGAAGTTTTTAAAGGATTTGCATCAGGTTGGATTGAGAAGGACAATAAAATGAAAAGACAAACCTTCATGCACTGTTAGTAGGAGTATAAAATGGTGCAGCCACTATGGAAAAGTCTGGCAGTGCCTCAAAAGACTAAACATAGAGGTACCGTATGACCCAACAATTCCACCCCTAAGTATATACCCAAGAGAATGAAAACATGTCCACATAAAAAATTATACACAGATGGTGTTTATAGCAGCATTATTTGTAATAACCAAAAAGTAGAAACAATGCAAATGCCCATCAGCTGATGAGTGGAAATGTAAACTGTGATGTATTCATACAATGGAATATTATTTGACAATAAAAATAAATGGAGTGCCAGTACATGCTATAACATGGATAAGCTTTTGTATTAGTCTGTTTTGGCAGTTCTATAAAGAAATACCTGAGACTGGGTAATTTATAAATAAAAGAGGTTTAATTGGCTCAGAGTTCTGCAGGTTGTAAAGTAAGTGTAGCAGCTTCTGCTTCTGCGGAGGCCTCAGGAAGCTTCCAGTCATGGTGCAACACAAAAGAGGAGCAAGGCACATTTCACATGGCTGGAGCAGGAGGGAGTGGGGGGAGGTGCCACCACTTTTAAACAAACAGATCTCACAATAACTCACTATCATGAGGACAGTACCAAGAGGGAAATCTGCCCCCATGATCCGATCACCTCTCAACAGGTCCCACCTCCAACACTGGGGATTACAATTTGATATGAGATTTGGGTGGGGACACATATCCAAAGCATCTCAGCCTTGAAAACATGCTAAGTAAAGTAAGCCAGTCACAAAAGTCCACATGTTATATAAATTCATCTATATAAAATCCCCAGAATAGGCAAATCTATACAGATAAAAAGTAGATTTGTAGTTGCCTAGGGTTGGGGTGGATGGGAGGAATGGAAAGTGATTGTTAAAGGCTTCAGGCTTTCTTTTGGGGATGATGAAAATATTCAAAAATGGATTATGGTGGTAGTTACACAAGTTGGTGAATATCCCTAAGGACCATCAACTTGTATACTTTAAATGATTGAATTAATGGTATGTGAATTTTATCTCAATAAAGCTGTTATCAAAAAAGAATTAAAATGAGAGGCCCTTGGCACCTTAAACTTCTATGGACAGGAAGCAGACTGAGGAAACTACTTGGCAAACATGGGCTACATTTTATGGAAAAGGAAAGAAATTCAAGAGGATGGAATCAAGACCCCAAACAGGGGAACCAAAAGCTAATCCCAGGCAGTACATGTGGGCTGGGTGCAGTGGCTCACTCTGTAATCCCAGCACTTTGGGAGGCTGAGGCGGGTGGATCACCTGAGGTCAGGAGTTCAAGACCAGCCTGGCCAACATGGCGAAAGCTTGTCTCTACTAAAAATATAAAAATTAGCCAGGCATGGTGGCACGTTCCTGTAATCTCAGCTACTTGGGAGGCTGAGGCAGGAGAATTGCTTGAACCCAGGAGGTGGAGGTTGCAGTGAGCTGAGATTGTGCCACTGTACTCTAGCCTGGATGAAAGAGCGAGACTCCATCTCAAAAACAAAAAACAAAAAGCAAAAATAATGACAACCTTGTGCCTCATTTGATTTCAGAATTGCTATGAACCTGTGGCTACTTTGTTCCTCTGATTTTTCCTTTTTTTTTTTTTTTTTTTGAACGGGACTGACTATTGCCTGCCCTTTGTTTTACCCATGTTGTATTCTAGGTATGTGTGGACAGATAACTTGTCTCTTTAGTTGATAGGTCTTCAGGTCAAGATGAACTGCACTCAAGCTGAACTCAAGGAACTGCCTCAGAGGAGCTTCATCTACCTTTGTACCTAACTTAGATGACAAGATCTTTGAACCTGATGTTCTAAATAGATGAAACTTTGGGGGAAGGAGGCTTTGCAGGAAGAGTGTCTCTGTTTTGCATATGGGAGGAATGTAAACAGTTCATGGCTACAGGGTGGATTGTGGTGGGTTTTAAAACATGTCCACAAATTTTTGGTCACTTGCCTTCGAGAGGCAGAGTCTAATTTGTCTTCCTTTGAATATGAGCTCGTTTCTGTCACTTGGTTCTGATGAATAAAATGTGGTAGAGGTGATTCTGTATGACTTCTGAAGCAAGGTCATGAAAGTAATACAGCTTACACTCCACTTTCTCTCGGGATGCTCAACCTTCAAACCAAGCCACCATGTTGGGAGGAAGTCCAAGCCACATTGGAGAGGCTACATGTAGAAGCTGACCACCTTAAGGCCCTAGCCAACAAGGAGTATCTACCACCAGATGTGGGTTAGTGAACCTTTAGATGATTTCTGCCACAGACTTTGAGCTGCTATAGCTGTCACTAAGAGAACTATAGGCAAGCCCTGCCCAGATTAAGATTTGTCAATAAAGGCTGGGCGTGGTGGCTCACATCTGTAATCCCAGCACTTTGGGAGGCCGAGGCAGGCGGATCACGAGGTCAGGAGATCGAGACCATCCTGGCTAGCACATTGAAACCCTGTCTCCTAAAAATACAAAAAATTAGCTGGGCGTGGTGGTGGGCGCCTGTAGTCCCAGCTACTCAGGAGGCTGAGGCAGGAGAATGGCATGAACCTGGGAGGCAGAGTTTGCAGTGAGCTGAGATCGCACCACTGCACTCCAGCCTGGGTGACAGAGCGAGACTCGGTCTCAAAAAAAAAAATTTGTCAATAAAATAAATGTTTTAGGCCATTAAGATGTGTGGTGGTTTGTTTCCCAGTGATAGATAACTGGAACAGGCAGTATGAATAGGATTGATTATATATTGGAAGTAAGGGAGAAGAAAGACTCAAGAATGTTAACCAGGTTTTCTAGGTTCAGCGGTTAACAGAAAGCAGTGTCAGATTGTATTGGTTTGTTTACCTACTTAAAGCAGTAAATTTCCAGGGTTTGGACAGTGTCATCTGGGATGCTAGCCACCCAATAGTTACTTAAGAGGTGATGATTGTCATGGATTTTTTTTTTTTTTTAAACAAAGCCTTGTGATCAGTTTGTTTTGATAGTAACGCTTTATTATTCTTAGGAAACAAATAATATCAAAGTAAAGAAGACGAAGCATAGGTTTGGAAGAGGGAAGGCAAACAGCAGTGATTAAGAAGCTGAAAAATTATCTTTCTAGCAACTGAAAGTCACTATTAGCATCTCTTGATTTACTGTTATGATATTGATATTCATTATAATCTCTTTAAAAATTTAATGATCCTTTTTTAGAATTTTGGCACTTGATTTTACTCTCTCACCGGAAGAGGTCTTGTCTCTAATAGCATTTTCTCAGTGAGGCCTTTCCTGGTCATCCTATTTAAAATTGTAAACTTCTCATTTCCCACACTCCCTATTTCTCTTTTCTGCTTAGTTTTTTCCCCTTGGCATCAAATCACCATCTAACATAGTAGATTTACTTATCTGATTGCTTTTCTTCCCCTCTGTTCCTTGAGAACAGAAATTTTTATCTTTTTCATTCACTCCTGCAACAGTGTTGACTATGTAGTAGGTGCTCAGTAAATATTTGTTGAATAAATAAATAAAGTGATTTCTGAATGCCAAAGGAAGGATTGATTTCTGTTCAAATCACTTTCAGTGCAGAATGTATTTTATAGTGTTCAAGTTTTTGGAAATCCACATCTAAGTGTGTCACATACATGTGTAATCCTAATGCCTCTAAGACTCATCCTATCTGGGTGCTAATGGGGTTGTGATAATAATCAAATGTTACTGGCCACAACTCCCCCCCTCTCCTTTTTGTCACTGTTTTAATCTTTTATTTGGAAATTTTTAAACATATGCAAAAATAACAAGACTAATATAATGAATGCTGATAATGGTTTGGATTTGTGTTCCCTCCAAAATCTCATGTTCAATTATAATCCCCAGTGTTGGAGACTGGGCCTGGTGGGAGGTGATTGGATCCATGGAGTTCTCATGAATGCATTAGCATCCCCTCAGTGCTGTTTTCCTGCTAGTGAGTGAGTGAGTTATCCTGAGATCTGGTTGTTTAAGTGTGTAGCACCTCCTTCCTGTCTTCCTCCAGCTCTGGCCATGTGAAGTGCTGGCTCCCCCTTTGCCTTCCACCATTATTGTAGGCTTCCTTAGGGATCCCCAGAAGCTGAGCAGATGCCAGAACCATGCTTCCTGTATAGCCTACAGAACTGTGAGCCAATTAAACCTCTTTTCTTTATAAATTACCTAGTCTCAGGTATTTCTTTATAGCAGTGCGAGAATGGACTAATACAAACCCCTATGTGTCTATTACTCAGCGTTAATAATTATCAACATTTTGTCATCTTGTTTGATCAGTTTCTTCCACCCACTTTCCCCCTAGATTATTTTAAAGAAAACTCAAGATATCATTTTATTTCACTTGAAAATTTCAGTATGCATTTCTGAATGTTAAGCACATTTAAAATAAATACTACCACCATACCATTTTCACATGTAACAGAATTAATTTCTCTCATCTAATAGCCCATGAACAAATTTCCGTGAGATGTTTGTATTCAACTGAGGATTCAAATACAGTCCAGACATTGCATTTAGCTGTTATTTGCCCTAAGTTTCACTTACATCATAACAGTTTTCCCTCCTTTTTATTAATGTCTTTCATTTGTTGGTGAAACCTTGTGACACCGGACCAGGGACCAGTCCTGTAGAATCTTCCATGTTATAGATTTGACTGTTTCCCTATAATGAACTTAACTTATTCTCTAGTTGTGTTTTTTTGTAAATGGTAGTTAGATCTTGAAGCCATGATTAGATTCAGATTTAATTTTTGGGCAGGAACATTTCATAGGTGGTGCTGCTGTGTACTTTTTAATTCATTACTTCATAAGGCTTATAATGTGATTGTCTCAATTTTATTGATGCTAAAATGATTAGTGGGTCATTAACCTGATCACTTGGTTATAAAGTTCCTCATCAACCTTTCATCTAATACTTTTAGTCTCCAATTATGATTTTTGCATAGCTCCATGATTTTATTAGAATTTGCAAAAATTGTGATTATTCTAGTTATTTTTTCTTTCTCATTTATTAGTTTCAATTCTTGTGAATAAGAACTTTATTAACTATTAAGTTATATTTAAGTGCAGTTTGTACTGGAAGAGCAGAATAAATGCTTCTATTTTTTCCTTTATCAATTTTCAGACTGAGTTGGTGCGCTAGTAATTCCCAGGGTGAGTAATGTTTCTTTTTAAAAAATGCCATTATGAACTCAGATTTTAATGTGTTTTGATATGTTTCAGTCTACTCTAGATTATTTTTTTCTGATCCTTAATATTTTCCATCTTAGACTAGTGGGAGCTCCTAGAAGTTCACTTCTGTGTCCTCATTAATCTCTGATAACTTTTACATCGCAGGCATAAGCTATTTTAGGCTTACATTATACATTTCCTGCCCCAAACCTGGACCATCTACTTTCCCTTCATATCTTTCACATAGGAAAATAATCTAATGCTTCCCCCCTTCCACATGGTGGTTCTCAGAATGTTCTTGTTTCTATGACACACCAATTCTGTAATTAGAGGTTCTAAAGCTGTATAATAAAGAACTCTAATGGTTACCTTCTTTGTTTTCTACTTCTTTTCCAAGATCATGACTGAGAGATTGTTAATAAAAGCATTGAGTGGTGGTAAAAATACGAAGATCATTACTTTGAATGGGAAGAAGATGACAAAGATGCCCTCAGCATTAGGAAAACTGCCTGGCCTGAAGACTCTAGTCCTTCAGAATAACCTAATCCCCAAAGTGTGTCCAGAGTTATGCAACTTGACCCAGGTGAGGAACAGTGTTTTGCTGTTGTGGTTTGGTATTGAAGATGGAAAACAGGAAGAGAGAAAAAAGGGGTAAGAGACAGAACGACAACACTTCGATCTATGGAGACTTAGGTATCTGGAGACTTAATGTGGAGTGTTGCTGGAGAGGCATCAGAGAAGGCTTTCTCCCTTAGGGAATTCCATGTGTTAGAGAGAGATGTTTCAATTTATTCATGTGCTCTTTGGCCCACGTCTGGAGTCAGGGGACTAGGTCTCTGCCACACTCATCTTTCTAGAGGCTGTCATCTGGAAAGGGGTTGGAAACCTGGATCTGGTCATCTACCTTGGGGGCTCACATCTGGAAGTAGTTTTGAGGATCCAGGAGATGCTGTTCACCCTGGGGATTGTCCTGAAGCTTTTGCATTTAGAATGAAGAGACATTTAGGATGTAGCAAGGGAGTTCCTTTTCAATTTCCTAGGGCAGGCTGAAACTTTGAAATGGAGTGTTGGCAGGGAATAGGAAGGAGGGGACATTTATTTCTCCTGAAATAGTCTTTAAAGGAAGGTTAATATTTTAAATAAAAAATACTCTTTTTTAAAGAGCAATAGTTGACATGAATGAATCCCAGATGCTTGTGTTAAACCTTTCTGCCTAACAATGTGAAACTCTAGCTGCCAAAAATCTTGAGGTTGAGAGAAGGCAAGGGATATTAACTTTGTAATTTTCTTTTTGTTCACTGCTGAATTGTCATCAGCACAGGAAGAACCTATAAGCAGCTAAGGCGTTATAGCTCATTAATTTTGAGTTTACAGTTCCAAAAAATAAATCTGTATTTTCTTACTTTCACCCTGCCTCATTTCCTTTTAGGTTTAAGAAATTGAGTTTGTAATCTGTAGTTGTATCTTTGTAAGAAATAGGGTAACTTTTACAAAGTCCCCCTTCATTAGTAATTGCAGAAAGTACACTTGTAGTTACAAGACAACAAGGACTTGGAATTGGAATTTTTTAATAGGAAAGAGGAGTTTCTTTGCAAAAGAATTTGGGACTTGACTGAGTCATGAACCTATTCTCTCCCTCTACTTGAATTTATTTCCACTAAAGTAATACTAACCATTGGTTACAGAGAATTAAATATTACAAAAAGCTTATAGCAAGAAGCTATCTTCTATCCCACTTCCCCTCATCCTCAATCCTGATCTCCATATATAACCACTTTTAACTCATCTATTTTATTGATTTGTCTATTTTTGGCATCATTTTCTTCATCTTCTAGATACAGTTATATTAATGTATCTATTGTATATTGGTCCACATCTGGAATCAGGGGATTAGGTCTACAGGTATCTTTTGCATGTAATGTTACTACACCTTTATTTCTTCCTTCATCAACTGCAGTCTCTTTTGACTCCCCACTTCATAAGATGACAGTGTCAGCCCCTGTAATCCGCCTTCAGCTGTCCTTTCCTCTCCCCCCTCACAAACTCTGAAGTTTTTACTTTTATAAGACTTACAGCTTTTATATCCTATTCAGTTATAACCATAATTAAATATTTGTTTTGTGTCTTGGGTAATTCTAAACTTCTAAAAATATATATTACTAATAAATAAATATTCACATGGGGTCAATTAATCTATGATTATATTTTCTTTCTTATATGCAATTTTTGTTCTCTTGGAGTTTTTAATAACCTTTCCTTTGTTCTTGTGCCTTAGCTTTATGGTGGCCTCATTTTATTTCAAACCGTATTATTTTTTTCTGTCAAATGTACTTTTCCTTGAGAGACTTCCCTCCAAAACCCTCCATCCTCTGCCCCACTCTAAGTTGACTGCTATCTAGGTTTGCTAGATACTGTCAGCCAAAGACATTCCCTTTGTTGCTCTCTTAAATTGGACCCACTGTTTCCTGTATCCTGTATTTTCCTTTCTTGGCTTGCTCTCTTAGTTTTTCAGGAGTCTCGAGAAATCATCCTAGTCTGGGTATGTGGTAGTTAAATTGTTTGATCCCTTGCATATTTGAAAATGTCTGTATTCTTGTCTCACACTTGGTTAATAGTTGTTTAGTAAAAAGTTACACATTCCAAGATATATTTCCATGGGAAAAAGCCCCAAGAGTCTGATTATCATTACATTGTCTTCTTCTTGTGGCTTCCTTTATTACTTGCCCTCTCATTCTTCTATTTAGGGGTAACCTACGTGTTGACTTCTGTTTGTTCACTCTCATTTCCTTCACCAGGGAGCTGTCTCAGCCCAGTGCTTACTTTTAAAGAGGAAATTACACCATTAAGAATTCAACTGATTTGCAACTAGGCTGCTTATAGTCTATTCTGTCTTTAAAGTACTTTAAAAGTCAGATTCAGGCCAATGGCATTATGTTTAGCTGTTCACGAGCTAGTAGTTTTTCTTATATAGGGTCTTGGAGAAATTGTGGAATTTTGGAAAAAAAAAAACAATTTTCCCTATGTAATGGGAGTTTTAGAAGCATGCTAGATAAAATGTGCTAGAAACCCTCAAAGAATGGTTGTAGATTATCATAGAGTTCAGATATACAGCTCCATCCCTCTCACAGTTGGTAATAAAGGGCAGATGGCCCAGTGCAGTGGCTCACACCTGTAATCCCAGCAGTATGGGAGGCCAAGGTGGGCAGATTGATTGGGCTCAGTAGTTTGAAATTGGCCTGGGCAACATAGTGAGACCTCATCTCTACAAAAAAATAAAAATTAAAAATTAGCCAGGCACAGTGGCACGTGCCTCTGGTCCCAGAGGATTGCCTGAGCCTGGAATGTGGGAGGTTGCAGTGAGCTGAGATTGTGCCACTGCACTCCAGCCTGGGCTGCAGAGTGATTCTGTCTCAAAAAAAAAAAAAAAAAAGGAAAGGCAGATGAAGGTTTCAAAGAAAGAGACAGCTTAGAGAATTGAAAAGGAGAGTTTAGAAGTGCTGGCACAACTTAACTGGTTCAGCAGTTACCAGCTATATACAAGGCACTTAGTTTCTTTGGGCCTCAATTTCTGCCTTCATTTATTTAATCCACAAATAAGCAATGAGGACCATCTGTGTCTCAGGCACTCAGAACTGGTGATTCAGTGATGAGCAAAACAGATGGAAATCTCTGCCCTCATAGAGTTTATGTTTTAGTCAGGAGTGATGTAAGAAACAAATAAGCAAAATAGGGCGTGAGGCAGTGATTAGTGTTAAGGGGAAAAATAAAGCAGAGAGAAGGGCCAGGGCGTATTGTGACATTCAGCTGACCTGACTGATGCCACAGAGTGTCTTGTGGGCTTTATAACTTGGTGATATGTATGTCAGAATTCGGTGATTATAATTCTTATTCTAACAGTTTTCTCTAAAATTCCCGTGTACTTTTAAAGTTAATTTGAACTCTTTCTTATGTTGCTATAGTCATACCCTTTATCAATAATGTTTAAAGCTACCCATCTACCTATGACTTTTGTTTCATTTTGTTTTATGTCTACAGTGTTTATCTTTTGAAATAGCCTTTTATCATCATACAAAGTCCAGTTTGCCCCAATATACTGATTTTTTGGTCATATTTCCCACAGAATGCGAAGTATTAACATAGTCTTGTTTTTTTTTTTAAGTTCCTAAAACAAAAACACTACTTTTAAATTTCTTTACTCATAAAATGCTAATGGAATAACAACATCAACCATTCACTGGGAGCCAAGCATAGTATCAGGAGCTCATCATTTTCTACAACTTGCAAAGAAGTTATTACCCTCATACTGTTAATAAAATTTATGGTTCAGGAAGAGATTAAATTATTTGTCAAAGGTCACTCAACCAGTAAATATAAAATGAGGTCTCCTTGGAGGTTGCTTTCAGCTCTATCGTGTTATTATTCTATATATTTAGTGTGAAATTTATCAGGGTATGGTGTTCAATTTATAGTTCTTAAAAACTGAGTTGCCTAAAGATGGCTGCTTTGAACACTACATGCATTGTCCCCACTACCCCTGGCTAATTAAAAAAATTTTGTTTTTGTTTGGAGACAGGGTCTCACTTTGTCGCCCAGGCTGGTCTTGAACTCCTGGCTTCAAGCAATCCTCCCATCTCAACCTCCCAAAGTGCTGGGATTACATGTGTGAGCCACCCCACCTAGCCCATAGTGATTCTTGTATTATTATTATTATTGTTATTATTATTATTTTTGAGACAGAATCTTGCTCTGTCACCCAGGCTGGAGTGCAGTGGTGTGATCTCGGCTCACTGCAACCTCCGCCTCCCAGGTTCAAGTGAGTCTCCTTCCTCAGCCTCCCGAGTAGCTGGGATTACAGGCACCTGCCACCATGCCTGGCTAATTTTTTTGTATTTTTAGTAGAGATGGGGTTTTGCCATGTTAGCCAGGCTGGTCTTGAACTCCTGACCTCAGATGATCTGCCCACTTGGCCTCCCAAAGTGCTGGGATTACAGGCGTGAGCCACCACGCCCGGCCCATAGTGATTCTTTTAACAAATATTTACTGTTCATTTTCTTGCATCTATGCTGTTCCCAAGGATATAGATGTGTACAAAGTGTGGTCCCTGCCTTCATGTTCGGTGATTAAATTAAATGTTTATATATTTAAAGCTCCATGGCTGGCATGTAGAAGCTTTAAATACATTTTAGCTATTATGATTAGTGTTATCATTATGATATGACTAGCAACAATGATAAAATCAGGGGGTAGGGGTTCTTTAGTAAAGAACCTACTTCAGATCCTACTTCCATTTTTCTTTCGTAATTTAACTAGTGAAGCTCTGGAAAATTTCAGTCATTTCTAATGACAATGAAAAAAATGGGTTAATGTCCTATAATTTATGGTGAATGCATTTGGACTGTGGCTCTTGAAGTATGGGGATGTCAACAATTTTCAGAGAAGCACTTTATGAATTTTGAGGGCAAAGATCTTGTCTCGTCCCTATTGCTTTTTACTTACTAACTCATATAATGTCAACATGAGTGAAATGGAAGTAATTTTCAAAGTCCTGCCTAACCAAACACACGTAGGAACAAAGGTTCCTCACAGGTAAAACATAATAGCCATCATCTCTAATTGTGTGCAGCATTGTTGACATGTATCTTAAAGTCCAATGGCAGTGTGGCAAAGTTCCCCTTAAGCTGCTCACATGTGCAGCTGACCAGGACAAAGATATGGTCTGCCATAGCTTTTTATTTGGCCATAAACAATTGACAGTAAATAAGACCAACTCTAACCAGATTTGAGTAGTTTATAAACTTACTAATTGTGTCCTTAATCTCTCCTTTTCATACTTTTGCTGTCCTTAATGACCCTTTAACCCAATCAACTTCATTCATTCATACATTAAACAACTAGTTATGTGTGTCTGCAGGGGAGTAGGCACTCTCCTAGGTGGTAGCAGTACAAAAAGGAACAAAATCATTCATATGTCTCTAATAGGTTTAGTGGAGAAAGTTAATGAAACATACAAATAAGTGTATTATTACAATTGTGAAATATTACACTTGTGCTGTAGGAGAATTGTGAAAATTGCTGTAAAGGAGAATTGTGTTGTACTATGAGTCTCTAGTCAGACAAGTCTTGTGCTATGAGAGTCTCTACTCAGAGAAGTCAGAGAAGGTGATTGTGAAAATGTGCAACTGAGCTAAGATCTAAAGCAAGCTTGTCCAACCCGTGGCCCGCAGGCCACATGCGGCCCAGGACAGCTTTGAATGTGGCCCAACTCAAATTCATAAATGTTTTTAAAACATTATGAGATGTTTTTGTTATTTATTCATTTATTTTTAAGCTCATAAGCTATCATTAGTATTAGTGTATTTCATGTGCGGCCCAAGATAATTCTTCTTCCAATGTGGCCCAGGGAAGCTAAAGAATCGGACATCCCTGATAAAGAACAAATTATGCAAAGGAAGAGGAAAGGAATGACCATGCGCAGAAACTTCCCGTAACTCTTCCTCCTTGGGCATTCTGGTCTCACTTTCTAACCCAAGCGGAACAGAGAAGATCCATGTCATTTATACTGCTTGTCAGCATCAAGCCTTTCTCTTCTCCTGTTCCATCCACTGAAAATCTCTTCTTTCTCCATCAATTAGGTAATGCCTCCTATTTCCTAAGCCTGGCTATCAAAACAGGGATTCATTATCCTGTTTTGTTGTGTCCTGTCCTGGTACAAGGGCACATAGTGAGTACCTTCTCTCCAGGAACCGTTCATGTCTCCTTTGCCTCTGCTTTCAGGCTGAGGCGTGTATTAGGTCTCTTGAACCCCTGCTGGAAATCCAGCTTCTCTCTCTGCTGGCAGGCATCTAGAAAAGACGCAGCCCTCTTCTTTCCTTCACTAGTGATGTGGAACAACTGATATACTCTATCTGTAGACCTGCCTTGACTCATCTGAAAAGTGGGCCTTGTCATTCTTAGCTCCTAAAGTTGCCTTTACTGTTATCTACCTAATATAGGATGCCTTATCCACATTGTTTACATAGAAAATTTTAGCCGAACCTTCATTCAAACCTCCAAACACTTAAGATTTTACATTTTAATTGAATGTCATTTTAATTGAATGTTAAGATTTTACATTTTAATTGAATTCTAATAATTTGAAACTCTAGTCCTTCCTTCTTATTCTTTCCTTATGAAGCTTTTGATGGGATATTAAAAGGCAATGCCTTGATAATCTTTTTATGTTAATGCCAGTAGAGAATCCTTATATTTCTTGACATTGAGCTTAACTTTGGGATTTAAGGGGCCAGCAGTAAGAGGTTGTGGGGATCTCCATGAAATATCTAGAGATTAGATAACATGCTGGCCCATGGAAACTTCCCCTCAGTTTCTAGTGAAATTATAATTGTTTTGAGAAATATGACTTTGTTAGGAAGTTACTGCAAAATTAAATAGTAGCTTTGAAATTGGCAGTTATTCATATAAATAAATTCCTTCAGGAAGAGCTGGACTCAGAAGCAGTTTGGCAATTGTATTAAACAGCGGTTTTAAGGATGCCACAGATTTCTTTAAAAAAAAGGCATTGGTAAGAATTAGCCGATTGAACCATAAATTGAACCTCCTTCCATACGTTGGCCATACATATGCTAATTCAAAACTGTAAAATCCAGTTATTATTCCCTCATTAATTTGATTCAATTACCTTTACAAAATAGTTTACAGAACCTGACACGTATATTATATACTATTTGATTGTAGTAAATGTGAATATTCACTCTTCTTAAGGAAGTTAAAGATTCACTCTTCTTAAGGAAGTTAAGTAGTTCAAACATATTTGTACATCTTATAGGCAAATAATCTAATAGTTTATTCCAAAATGGTATAACCATGATTTAGTTTAGGAAGACAGTCTTCCGGATAAAGATGGACATTTGAGAATTTTTTTTAATACTTAAAAAGGTTTTATCTGGCCTGTAATCCAAGCACATAGGGAGGCTGAGGTGGTGGGGATTACCTGAGGTCAGAAGTTCGAGACCAGCCTGACCAACATGGTGAAACCCCGTCTCTACTAAAAATACAAAATTAGCTGGGTGTGGTGGCGCATGCCTGTAATCCCAGCTATTGTGAGGCTGAGGCAGGAGAATCACTTGAACCTGGGAGGTGGAGGTTGCAGTGAGCCGAGATCGTGCCATTGCACACCAGCCTGGGTAATAAGAGCAAAACTCCATCTCAAATAAAAGGCCGGGGAGTGGGAGAGTTTATCTAAGTTAGTCAAAACCAAGTAATTAAAATATATAATAAGTAGCATAGTAGCATAGAGTTTTCTAATGATAATTAATAGCTACCAGCATGGAATAATTAAATATTAAGAGAGGCTGTCTCGTCCAAGTTCTAGGCCTACATATGCCCTACATTGAATTGAATATAGGGATTAGTGAGAATGAGCAGGCTAGAATAAAGAAAGCATGCAGCTCATTAGAAGGAAATAAATAGAGCTGGGCAAATTAGAACAGATTAAGCTCAAAAGATATTTGATTTTGAAAATAAAAACTGATGTGGAGCCATAATGACTATTCCATAGTTTGAGTCTTTACAGAGATGATCTAAGCAGGCATCATTCAACTAATATTTATTGAGCAACTATTATATTCCAGATATTGTTCTTTGAATGCTAGATGATTCACACAGAGACCCTGTCATTGGAAAATTTCCTATTTAATAGTAGAGGTAAAGTATACATGTGAATCATGGAATCAACATAAATGCCCATCAGTGATAGGCCGGATAAAGAAAATGTGGTACATATATACCATGGAATACTATGCAGTCATAAAAAATGAGATTATGGGCCGGGCACAGTGGCTCATGCCTGTAATCCCAGCACTTTGGGAGGCCAAGGTGGGTGGATCACAAGGTCAGAAGTTCAAGACCAGCCTGGCCAAGATGGTGAAACCCCGTCTCTATTAAAAATACAAAAAATTAGCTGGGCACAGTGGCAGGTGCCTGTAATCCCAGCTACTCGGGAGGCTGAGGCAGGGGAATTGCTTGAACTCAGATGGTGGAGGTTGTAGTGAGCCGAGATCGTGCCACTGCACTCCAGCCTGGGTGACAAAGTGAGACTCCATCTCAAAAAAAAATAAATAGAAAAATAAAAATGAGATTATGTCCTTTCCAGGGACATGGATGGAGCTGAAGGCCATTATTCTTAGCAAACTAACGCAGGAACGGAAAACCAAATACCACATGTTGTCACTTATAAGTGGCAGCTAAATGATAAGAACACATGGACACATAGAGGGGAATAGAACACACTGGGGCCTATCAGAGAGTGGAAGCTGGGAGGAGAGAGGAGCAGGAAAAATACCTAATGGCTACTAGGTTTGGTACCTGGGTGACGAAATAATCTGTGCAACAAACCCCCATGACACAAGTTTACCTGTGTAACAAACCTGAACATGTATGTACCCCTGAACTTAAAAGTGAAAAAAATAAAAAATATATATACACAAGTCATTATAATATAAATAATAATAATTGATAATAGAAAGTACACCATGCTATGCAAATGCAAAAGGAGGATGCCTTCATGGGAAATATGGTAAATCTCAAGGGGAAGCAATAAGCACGAAAATCTGTTATAATTATTGGAGAACCAAGATATTGTTAGTATTTAATGAAAACAGAATCCTGAAGCACATTATTACTGCGGAAACAATAAAGAATTTTTATCCAGCAAAATTAACAGTCCTTCTGTGGCCATTTTTCTCATTCCATGAAAATGTCATTCAGAAGTGGCTGTGACCTGGGACCTCAAAGCCGTGATCACTCTGCATGTACCTGTGCTCCAGACCCAGCTCTGCGGCTGCTCTGCATGCACTTGCACCTCTGACGGTGGCATCTCTGTGGCCCAAACACGCCCATGTGCTGGACCTACCACCAAGGGGCATCCCCTTGGCCACAACTACCCCTGATAGAAGGAAAAGAGATTAGCAGCACTGCAGCACCTTTTACTGCCAAGGACCCCGATATATGCAAATCAATCAATGTGATACAACACATTAACAAAACGAAAGAAAAAAAACCCAGATCATTATCACAATAGATGCAGAAAAAGCATTTGACGAAGTTCAGCATCCATTCGTGATTAAAGCTCTCAACAAAATAGGTATAGAAGGAATTTACCTTAACACAATATAGGCCATATATGAGACTCCCACAACTAACATCATAATCAGTGGGGAAAAGCTGCAAGCTTTTTCTGTAATATCTGGTACAAGGAAAGAATACTTACTTTCTCTACTTTTCAACATAGTACTGGAAGTCCTAGTCAACAATTAAATAAGGAAAAAGAAAGGCAACCAAATCAGAAAATAAATAATGTTATCTCTGTTTGCAAATGACATGATCATGTACACAGAAAAGTCTAAAGACTCAATAAAAAACCTGTTAGAACTAATAAATGAATTCAGTCAAGTTGTAGGTTATAAAATCAACATACTAAAAATCAATCATATTTCTATATACAAGGAATAAAGTATCTGAAAAGGGAATTAAAAAATCAATCCATTTACAATAGCAATAAAAATAATAAAGTACTCACAAACAACCAAACAGGTCAAAGATTTATACATGAAAATTTATAAGACATTAATAAAGGAAGTTGAAAAAGATACATGTAAATGGAAAGACATCCCTTCTTCATAGATAGGAAGAATTAATATTGTTAAAATGTCCATATTACTGGAAGTGATCTACATATTCAATGCAATTCCTATCAAAATCCTAATGGTATTCTTCACAAAAATAGAAAAAACAATTTTAAAATATATATGGAATTACAAAACAACCTGAATAGCCAAAACAATATTGAGCAAAGACATGAAAGCTAGAGGCATCATACCTCCTGATTTCAAAATATATTACAAAGCCACAGTAATCAAAACAGTGTGGCTTAGGCATAAAAACACATAGACCGATGCAACAGAATAGAGAGCCCAGAAATAAATCCACATATGTATGATCAACTAATGTTTGAAAAGGGTGCGAAGAGCACACATTGGGGAAAGGATAGTGTCTTCAATAAATGTTGGGAAAATTAGGTATCCACATGGAAAAGAGTTAAATTGGACCCTTATCTCATATGGTATACAAAAATCAACTTAAAATGGATTAAAGACTTTAATGTAACACTTGAAACTGTGAAACTACTAAAAGGAAACACAGGGAAAAACTTCTTGACATTGGTCTGGACAATGATTTTTTGGATATGGCGCCAAAAACAAAGGCAACAATAGCAAAAATGGACAAATGGATAATTTAAAACTAAAAACCTGCACAGCAAATGAAACAATCATCAGAATAAAAAGGCATCCTACAGAGTGGGAGAAAATATTTGCAAAACATATATATGATGTGGTTAAAATACAAAATATATAAGGAACTCATGCAACTCAATAGCAAGAAACAAACAAACAAATAACCTGATTTAAAAATGGGTAAAGGGGCCAATAGGAGGATCATTTGAGACCAGGAGTTCAAGACCAACCTACACAACATTGTGAGACTTATCTCAAAAAAAAAAAAAAAAAAGGTAAAGGACCTGAATAGCCATTTTTCAAAGGAAGACATGTAAATAGCCAATAGGTATATGAAAAGGTACTCAACTTCACTAATCATCAATGAAATGCAAAGCAAAACAAAAGTGAAGTATTACTTTACACATGTTAGAATGGCTATTATCAGAAAGACAAAAAGTAAGTATTCACAAGGATGTGGAGAAAAGGAAATGTTTGTACATTGTTGGTAGGAATGTAAGTTGGTACAGTCATTATGGAAAGCAGTATGAAGATTCCTCAAAAAATTAATAGTAGTATGATCCAGCAATCCCACTCTGGGTATATATCCAAAGCAAATGAAATCAGTATGTTGAAGAGGTATCTGCACTCCCATGTTCATTGCAGCATTATTCACAATAGCCAAGATATGGGAACAACCAAAATGTCCATCAATGGACAAATGAATAAAGAAAATGTTTGTGTATGTGTGTGTGTGTGTTTGTGTGTGTTGTGTGTGTGTATATATATATATATATGCATATATGTCATGTGATGCCTAACAGCATTTCAGTTAATGATGAACCACATATATGACAGTGGTCCCATAAGATTATACGGTATTCTTACTGTACCTTTTCTATGTTTAGATACTTTTTGATACGCAAATACTTACCATTATGCTACAATTGCCTTTAGTATTCAGTACAGTAACATGCTGTATTGCATAGGTTTTTAGCCTAAGAGCAATAGACTACCGTATAGCTAGTAGGCTTATAGTAGGTGCATAGTAGGCTTATACCATCTAGGTTAGTGTAAGTACTATGATGTTCACAGAATGACAAAATTGCCTAACGATGCATTTCTTAGAATGTGTCCCCATAGTAAAGTGACACATGACTGTATATGCATTGGAATATTACTTAGATTTAGAAAAGAAAATTCTATCATTTGCAGCAACATGGATGAGCCTGGCAGACATTATACTAAGTGAAATAAA
Organism: Pongo abelii; assembly: GCF_028885655.2. NCBI lineage: Eukaryota > Metazoa > Chordata > Mammalia > Primates > Hominidae > Pongo > Pongo abelii. The sequence continues at coordinate 107,007,892 of NC_071992.2, forward strand.
CCAGATGCAGAAAGACAAATACTACATGATTTCATTTATACATGGAATATAAAAATGTCAGACTCAGAATCAGAGAGTAGAATGGTGGCTACAAGGGTCTAGGGAGAGGCAGATAAGGGGAGATGCAGTTCAAAGGGTACAAAGTTTCAGTTATGTAAGATAAATAAGTTTTGGAGAGCTAATGCACAATGATGTGACTATAGTTAATATTGTATAGTATACTTGAAATTTGCTCAAGGGGTAGATCTGAAGTGTTCTGATCATACATACACACACAGAGAAGAAGTTACAAGAAACAGTTTGAGATAAATGGGTGGGGAAAGCTGTTAAATAATAGGATGAGATTTTCTTTTGCAGGCCATCTATTTTATTCAGAGGTTGAAAACACATGCCTCCAGGCAGGTAACATATGAGAAAAAGGGACCAGGAAGGAACTGTGGCAAACTGGTAGCTCATACATGCATAGTCAGTAGTGACAGTCCAGCCAGTCCCCAGCACTGGTGAATTTTTGTCACAGCAGGATTGTATATTTAAAGGTTCTGTGGAAATAAATACTATTTTTTAAAATACTGTGTCTATTAGTCATACCAGTTTCTGAGCTAAGAGTTTAGGCTTAATTCAGCAAATGGGATGCCTCGTTCTCTACGTACTAAAGTATGCAGGAATATTTCTTTAAACTTTTCCAGTCTAAATGTTTCTTAAATTTTTGCCCAAACATCTGGGAAGATATACCAGTCTCTTGGTTTCTATCAGATATCTCCCTTTTTGCAATTTCTAAATCAAAGTGATTTTCTCAATTCAGTCAAATAGGAGAGGAAAATAGAATTGCTGTTGGTAACTGTGCCTCCTAACTATGGTTAGCGAGTTCTGAGGGTGAAACAAAGCTGACCCTGGAGTTGCTCCTTGGCACTTCCAGCAAGGCTGCTTCAGGTTCCTTGCCCGTGGTTGACTCTGCACATGGAGATCCTGCCAATCCCACTCATATTTACAGGTATCACTCCTGCAGGTAAGCCTAACATACATGTCTCTTCACCGTGAGCCAGGTAATGAATATATGTGTGTAATTTAATCATGGTTTATAACCTATTAAATGTAATATCCCATGCCTAATAAAAGAGTGTTTGTGAATTTAGAAATATTTGAAAAAATGAGTTAGAAATTAAGAAAATAAGCAGGTTTTAAATTTGAAAACTAGTAAAGTGTCAATATGTATGTATGTGTGTATGTGTGTGTGTGTATCAGGTGTTTACCGCATTTCTAGCACCAGGTATGGCTAACATTTTGCCCCACAGTATTTTCCTGGGCCTAAAAGATTATCATTTAATAATATCTGCTATTTGCCTGGCACTTTATTAAACTGTCTCTAATCCTTAAGACAACCCTAAGAAGTAAATGCTAGTATCTCCATTTTTATAAAGAAATAGAGGCTTAGGAATTTGAGTGACTTGCCCAAGATCACATATCCGGTATATTGCATAGCAAACAGCCTGTGCTTTGCCTACTGCACAATACAGACTCAAGAATGTGCACATGATAGGACAAGGATATTTAAAATGAGAATTTCATGTATTGTATTCCATTTCATTTTGTGAGCATGTGTATGTGTGTGAGCATATGTGTCTGTATACATATATATATATTTGTATCATGTGCATATGTATGATCATTCTGAGCAATAGTAAATTCTTTTTAAAGATACGCAGTGTATTACTGAAGACAGTGGAGGGTAGAAGTTAGGAATATAGGCCGTAGAATGAACCTAGGTCATTTCACCATAAATCATAGCCTGGACTTCAGATCCCTTTTCTGTAAGATCAGAGTTATTGCGAGGTCCACATTAGACAATGTTCAGCTTGGCACAGTGTTTCATATATTTGGCACTTAATTTAAATTTAATTTAAATATTAGTCATTTGTATTGTCATTAATAGATTAATCAGTATGTTTTCTCCTTAAATTTCTTGTCTTCTTCTCTCTCACTTATTAAAAATATCACTATACATTGAACCTAGATTCTATAATCCAAAGGCATCAATGGACATTGAGATGCTTGCCTCATATCCAATATGTAAGAGAAAGTGCACATGCCTGTTTTAAGGCAGGCCACAGATAGGCTATAACTTCAGGTACGAGTGGGTCAATACAATCAAACAAATCAAATAAAATTTAGTAAGAGCATAGAGAGACAGTATTTGGAGCAAGTATACAAAGACATAGAAAAGACTATCTACAGGGAGGTTGGAAACATTTAGGATATACTGGGTAGAGAAATTATAGGTTCATCTTTTGGGCAGCTGTTTAGATATAATCTAGTAGGATCGAATAAAGGGAATTTAAGTCACAATACATCCATTCTTTGCATCTTTTGCTATGTAATGCTACAGGCAGGCAGTAATGAGTACTAGGTTGATTGCAATGAGATAGAACTGAAAAAGGTACATCTAAAAGGATTTTTAAGACTAAAACTTGGTGGCAGATTGAATTTAGGTGGAGGGAGAGAAAGATGTTCTAGGTAGCTCCAATGTCTGGCCGCCATAGGTTTATGAGAAGTGGGAGAAGCAGATCTAGTTTGTCCAGGGGGCATTGTCCAGTTTTATACTTTGAATTTAGAGTGATCCACTGGAGTTATCTTAGAAGCCAAAACTAACAAGATCCACTTTTTTTTTTTTTTTTTTTTTTTTTTTTTTTAACAGGGATAAATGTAAATTCCTACATTTAGGTTAAGAAATGAATTCAATTGCACAAGCCCAGGACGTGGGATATCTGCTTGACAGTTAGCTTAGGGGTTTTTATTGGCCACAGACAAAACTAATTATGCACCAACAATGTGCCTTGTTGCTGAAAGAGTACATGCCATGTTAGGCTGCATAATAGAAGTGTAGTCATCCGCCTGAGGGAGACCCGTGGTCCCACTAGCATATGTGCTATGAGAGCTGATTTCCTGTCTCACCATAGGCTCCATCTTTTCAGAGAGGGGTGCTCACAAAAATTAGGGAGTGGTCAGTATGGTCAGGGGTCTGGAAATTACGTCCTGAGGGAAATAGTTAAGGGAAAATGGAACAAATTTAGAGGGAATATGATAGCAATCTTAAAAAATTTGAAAGATTGTTATGTGAGAGAGAAGGAGTGCAAATATTTATTATGATTACTGTGAGAAGAATTGGGTAGAAATTTCAGAGAGCCTAAATATTAAAAAATTAAACATAGATAGCTAGATCTTCCTAACAAGATAAAAGTGCTACCCATTACTGGGTGTGCTCATGGGGAAGGTATATAATTGCCCACCTGCATTCTGTATGTTGGTCTAGGTGACTTGTAAAATTTCCTTCTAGGCCAGGTGTGGTGGCTCATGCCTGTAATCCCAGCACTTTGGGAGGCTGAGGCAGGCGGATCACTTGAAGCCAGGAGTTCGAGACCAGCCTGGCCAACATAGCAAAAATCCCATCTCTACTAAAAATACAAAAAAAAAAAAAAAAAAAAAAAAAAGCCAGTCGTGGTGGCACATACCTACTACTTGGGAAGCTGAGACATGAGAGTCACTTGAACCCAGGAGACAGAGGTTGCATTGAGCCGAGATCGTGCCAATGCACTCCAGCCTGGGTGACAGAGTGAGACTGTCTCAAAAAAAAAAGAATAAATTCTTCTAATTGTAAGTTGCTATAATTCCCTGGCTCATGGGTCTATGGGTAGCAATGGTGTCTTTCAATCTATAGCAATCAGTAGCAATGGTGTCTTTCCATCTATAACCATACCAATTTCCAAGGGAGAAAGAATACCAGTAGAACTTCATTCTACATGTAATTACTGAAGAGATGCAAGCTTTAAAGCTTATCAAATAGTTGTCTGTCATATGACTAAAGCCTTCCTTCAGGAATTACACATAATCATAAAGAATGTTACTGATGAAACACTGCCTACACTCTTTCTGGATATCTGCTATTTCTGCAGTTCTTTGTTAGTAAAACACCATTTGAAACAATGTTGTCAAAGCATTCCAAATATCTTACATCAAATGTCATCTTCTCAGAGAGTACTTCTCTAATGACCCAATCTAGTCCTGAGTTACTTTCCATTGCATTATCTTGTTTTCTTTTTTCATATTTAAGACTAACTACTAACACACTATTTATTTGTTTACTTATTTGTTGTCTGACTCACTTCCCAACATAGAAGCATTGTAGAGCGGGATCTTGTGTGTCTTGTTCACTCTTCCTCTAGCATTCAGAAATAGTACCATCATAGACATATCTTAAACATAATTGAATTAATGAACCATCTAGGTTGGGGCTTGAGGTATTTCTCAAAGGTAACTCAATCCTTGCTACAGTGTTTCTGGACCTTTCTGTATAATTTAAGTAATCTACGCTGAAGCTCTGATGTATTTGCCATGGTGACAGAGTATAAATGCTACTACCTAGTCTTTAAGAGACATTTATGAATTTAAAGGCAATCAGTGAATCTTCCTTTGGTTATCCTATGCCATGAAGAATATTCCCAGTCCCACTCACTTCATCTTAGTTTTGACTTTGAAATCCTTTACAAGTTGAGGTTTTTATGTGAACTCTCTTCCTCTTCTCCAAGCTACATTCTTGGTTGCAGAGCTCAGAATTTCACATGGTAGCTTTTTCCAGTCAAAGGTCCATGTGGTTAATGCATTATCCAGATAAAATGTCTTTTCCTAGGTCATCTATCCATTTTACAATATCTTGGGAGCTAAGTTGGATGAGATAATCAACTGTGGTTGTCGGTCACCCTACTACATTCCCCTAGATTGCCTCTCAAAGTGACTTTTTCCTTTTCCTCAAACCTCCTAATCTCCTCTCAGCAGATGACTTTGTTTCATATTTCCGTGAGAAAACAGACATCATCCTTCAGGAACTCTCTCATCTTTTCATCACGAATTCATCTACTTATCTGATCCTCACTCACCCTTTCCTACCTTCCTTCCTACTATCCTTGATGAAGAGCCCTTACTCTTATCTAAGGCCAGCACCCACTTGTACTTTGTACCTGTCTCATCTTCTAAAGGATTTTGATTCTGTGAGTGTCCCCATATTTAAGGCATGAGTTTCTAATCCCTACAGGGTTATTTCCATCAGCACATAAGTAAGCTATACTATCATTTATCTTGGGGGTGGGGGGAAACTCCAGCTTCTTCTTCATTTTCTAGTTTCCCTTCATAGCAAAAGTTCTTACAAGAATTGTCTATTAGTTATTGTCTTTGCTTTCTAACATTTTCTGCACAGCCCACTTCAATCAGACTTTCTTCCCCAATACTTCACCCCTATTTTCAAGGTCACTAATCACTTTCCAATTGCTAAATCCAGTGGTTATTTTGATGCTTTAATTTTATTTAGCCCTCCCCTAGGATATGTCTCAAATTTTCCTTTTTAAAATACTTTTTGTTTCTTTTGCTTTTGCCTTGGATTCTGTTACACTATATATCTTGGAAATCCTGAAACACAGATTTTTGTAATATTGAGGCATTTCTCTCAGAAGAAACCTGTCCAGGAGTGAGGGAAGAAACCTGTCCAGGAGTGAGGGAATCTGGACAGGGCAGGGAAAGAACCTGAATAAGGAGGTGGTTCCAGGAGAAATGTAGTCTCAGCCCAATCCCTTCAGAGCTTTGGGGCATGCCCTGCAGCACAGAGGCAAAGGGGTTGGGCTGTTATGTCCTGGCATCTGTCATGGTGTAGCGGCTATCTGGAAGGATGGAGCAGAGGCACAACCTTCCAGGTAAAGCCCTTCCTTGCAGTTAAGGGAAATTCTTCCAAGAAGGGCGCAGGAGAAAGTCCTCACGGGATAAATTCATGGTAGCTGCGGATGGAGCAATACTCAGCTGTGGGATGTGGTGTACCAGATGCTTTAAGTGGCTTATCTTTCCCTTCTACTTCAGCCACTCCTCAGTCAGTTCCTCTGCTGGGCTTGCATTCTCATCTCTTACAATCCCACATGGTGGGATTTTACTTACTGAAGGCTCACAAATTTGTTCTGTGCTCTTGATTACTCCGGAGAACCCTAGAATTACATTTACAACTCCTACTTGACATTTTCATTTAAAGATCTAAAAGCCTTCTTAATTTTAACGGGGATAAAACTAAACTCTTGATTCCTTGTCCCTCCTCCAAACCTGCCCTTGTCCCAGTTTCCCCATCTCAGGTGCTCAAGTTCCAAAGTTAGGTGCTACTCATGATTCTTCTATTTATCTTACATCATACAACATTCTGGCTCTTCATCCAAAGCATATCCCAAACCCACCCACGTCTCTCCAGGTCCACCACCCACTACCTAGATAAAGCCGTTGCCTCTTGCCTGCACCACTGCAGTATTTCCTCTGCGTTCTCTTTGTGTTTCACTTCTTGCTGCCTCTGCAGATTCTGCTGTACAGATGCCAGGATGATCCTGTTAAAACACATGTCAAATAATGTTACACGTATGCTTAAAACCCTACAGTCATTTCTCACTGAACTTAGAGTAAAATCCCAACCCCTTACCCTAGTTTATGAAACCATATGTAATCTGGCCCAAGTATACCTTTCCAACCTCTTTTTTGCTGAGTGTTCCTCTACCTGCAGTGCTCAGCCACATCAGCTGCATCTCCTGGCCTCCTCAACCACACCAAGAATGTGCCTCCATTGGGGTCTTTATTTTGACAATTTCTTCTTCCTTATTGTCACTCAGATCTCAGTCTACATATCAACTTCTAAGACACGTTCTCCTGATCAACAAATCACTTTCTCCTCACTCTTTACATTGTCTCTAGAACACTTAATACTGTCTGTTATTTTTGTATTAATTTGTTCAGCCATTTAGTCATTGGATGGTTGCTTTCTTACTGTGTAAGTGCCTTGAGGGCAAAGACGTTACATGTCTTATGCATGCAATGAATATTTTTAATGAGTGAATAAGTGAATGGTGACCCACCTGCTTTAAGAGATATGTATTCACTTAGAATATATGCAGTTTAGACTGCATTTTTAAACTGTTTATGGATATATTTCTAAGCATCAACCCACAAAAAAACAAAAACTAAACCAAAACTGAAACCCACCCTGCTTTACAGTCAAGATTGATTATAATCTGTGATTTCCCTTTGACATGTGATGAAATCTAGTTACTATGTATCTTCATATATCTGGGCCAGATCCTTATATTCTGTAAAACACAATGACAAAAATATATCTAACTCATATGTAAGAACTTACCACATAACATGCAAAATGAGCATTGTACAGTATATGCCCTCAGAAATACACAGAAAAGCATTGATAGTGTGGGACATTACAAGCTGTTTCTTGTTTACTTAAAAAATATATGTTACCATCCCTTTTTTTAGGTGGTAATTCACCATGAGTCTCATACTTCTGCATATTCTGTAAACAGAGGCACTGGCTGGCTTTGTTTTGGACCAATTTTTCCAGTATAATTACATAGCAGACAACCTTGGAAATAAGAAATAGTGTCTCCTTCTGGACCAAAGGGCAGGCATGGTTACTGCCCATCATAAAAGATTCATGGTCCCTAAACTCATTGTTCCTGTTCAGTAACACAGCCTACTTCATGTCTAGGTATCTCTTTGTGTTCTTTGCATTTTCAGTGCAAAAATAGTAATATTCTGGACACTGCTATTGCTCTAAGTAATAAACGGTCCCTTGTATCTTTCCCAGGGGTCTCATGTTTTCTACCAGCATTCATGAAACTGTGGCAGGTTCACTTGTTAGCTTGTAAACTGGGTAAAATCTTGGACCTTTCACAATGCCTGACACATTCTTGCCTATCTCACCAGTCCTCAGGGAGATTTTCTTGGGCTCTCAGTACTGCTAGACTGCTGTGCATGTTTCACTAAATTTAGGCAAAAGAATGAAATCTACCTCGTTTTGGAAGAGACTGCAGATAGTCACTTTGATAGGCAAATAATGGACCCCCAAAGATGCCCACACCTAATCCCCCAATCCTCTGAATGTGTTAGGTTATATGACAAAGTGAAATTAAGGGTGCAGCCAGAAGTAAGGTGGATAGTCAGCTAACCTGGAGAATGGGAGGTTACCCTAGATTATCCAGGTGGACCCAGTGTAATTATGAGGTTTTTAAATGTGGAGGAGTCAGCATTACTGTGATATGATTTGAAAAAGACTTAACCAGCCATTGCTGGCTTTAAAGGGGAAAGTGGGGCCAAGGAATGGAGGCTGACTCTGAAAGTTAGGAAAGGCAAGCAAACAGATCGTCCCCTGGAGTTTCTGGAAAGGAACACCAGCTTGATTTTAGTCAGTGAGACTGTTTCTGATTTCTGATCTCCAGAAATATAAGATAAATTTGTGTCATTCTAAGCCACAAAGTTTGCGGTAATTTTTTATAGCAGTTATAGGAAACCGATACAGTTACAGACTCTGGAAAAAATAGCTACATGAATGTATTTTAACTTCACATTTACAATAGAAGAAGACCTCCAACATGGTAGTAGATGTATTATACTATTATAAATTAGGATAATGGTAATTCTTAGACAAAAGCACATATGCAAGTGAAACCTTTACCATGAATTCTTAGGATGAGAAATTTCATTTTAATATCAATGTATATTTCTTTGTGTTAATTTAAATCATTGTCTTACATCCATAACAAGTACTAGGTGACATTTAAATATAAATTGTGAATGGCTTAAATTTTCTTCTTAATTTTTTTGGTTTTATGTAAATTCATTAGTTTGTTAAAACTTCCAAGATTCCTTTTATTTGGCCCTTACTATTAAAATTCTAAAGTATGCAATTGGTAATTAAACCTAAATAGTAAATTATGTTTAGGAGTAAAGTAAAAGCCTCTTTGTATTTTGGAAAGTACAATTAGATTTTACAACAAAGAATATTACTATTTTTTGGGAACATCTGTATCACTGATTTATTGGATTACAACATCAAGGAGGAACTTTTTAACTCCCCTTATGTGCAGTTCTTCCTAGGCCTGACCAATCTGTTCTCTGTAGGACAGACAACTGTAGGGTAGATCTTTTCTACCCTCATTATACCATTTCAATAGTTTCTTTTCTAAATTTTGTGATCACACAGAGTGACATCAAAGTTAAAGGCCCGCCCACCAGGCTGTGTACATGTAATAGAGTGATCTTATGGCCTAGCTCATTTGGGAGTAGTATGTCAGGAGGACCTCAGATCTTTGGCTATGTTTCTGTTTTCAGTAACTTAGTTCCTTTGCTGAGTGTTTAATAGTTTGATTCTATAGGTCACAAGGTTCAGATACTCTTAAGTTGTTCAAATGATTTATAAATGGATCACCGGTTGTGGTTTTACATATCCTTGGGATGGTTTGTAATATAATTTTAATGAACTTAAGTGCTCTAATTAAAAATTAAATTGTGCTTTAATTAACATAAAATGAGCATGAAGCTCAAATGAACTTTATTTATAAAGATAACTTTAGGTATAACTGAAATAATTGCTTAAAAATATTTTGAATTTTTCTTAGGTTACATAGATCTGAGCAAGGGGACTTAAATTATTTCTTTTTTTCATTTGAAGTTGGATAATATATGAGTCCATTAAACCTCTATATGTTTGCAGTTGACAACACTAAATCTGGGAAACAACCTTTTAGAAGAAGTTCCGGAAGAGATGAAATATCTTACATCTCTGAAGAATCTCCATTTATCTGGAAATAGGATCTGTAGATTTGCACCTGGAGCCTGTGGTAATTTAATCAACAAGGAGCGACATTATAGCATCAAATTTAATCTCTCATATTTAATAATATGAGACTGAAATGAAAAAGAATTTTGCATGTTTAATTTTTTTTTGTTGGAGATATTTACATACTACTCTTGAAATATAAGAGGAGACAACACTTTTAAAAAAGTATTGTATCATATGTTTATTTACATGTAGACCTAAGAAAATAAGTAAGCGTCAGTGTTAATGAATTTTCCCCTTTGTAGAATCAGTATAAAGTCAGATCGTGAATCTGGGGACCCTTTTCCTGAGCCAGAGTTAATTCTATTGGAAAATCAAATCAAGTAAAGCTATACCGTAGCTTTGTTCTTTTCACTTTTTATTCTGTCTTAGATATTAAGTCACACTTTTTGATCAAGATGCTAAATTTAAATCAATTTGGGGAGAATTTTAAAGAAAAGATATGAGATCCAATAAGCATTTTTTTCTTTCTTTTTCCCATTAACTAATAATTTCTCCATTCAAGATGATGCTATTCTTATTTAATATTCCTAGAGTGGGCTTAAAGACAAATGTATGACAAAGAGATCTAGATGGCTTTTATAGCTTTATCAACTAATGTAAGGTACTTCACCACTTTCTGTGTTGGTCCTTAGTAGTAAAATGAGAGAAATATTATAAAATTTATAAATTTCTATGAACTTTTGAGGCATGGGTGCTATATATAATCATTGTCATCTTCACGCAGAATTTATTAATGGCATTACTGCATGCAGCAATAAATTAGGGATTATATTTGGCAAATAGCACAAGTAGACTCTAGTACTGTCTTTTTAAAGGTACTTTAAAATCTTAGGTCATGTATCTTAGAAAAATATTCTTTTCCAAAATAATAGATGTAACAAACAGTTATTGAACTTGAACACATTATATATGCAAAGCCACAGACCAGAGTTCAGTTACAATTTACCTTGGAAGAAAACAGTTTATACTAAAAAAGTTAAGGTCATGCAAATCAATAGATAATAATATTTTATGACCTATACTGAGGGGATAAATTTAAGTGCAACCTGATACACATAAACAATATTGAACATACTAATTTATACTAATTAAGGCTCTATAAGGAATTTTTTATCATGTTGCCTTTAAATTTGAGATAGGTGTATATATATCTGTATCTGTATCTATCTAGATATATTTTATATACATATATAAAATTTGTTCGGAGTGCTCTTGAATGTCTTTAGTTTCTATATTTCTTTTTAAAAATAATTATTTTTTTAATTGACAGATAACAATTGTACATACTCATGGAGTACAAAGTGATATTTTGATACATATAATATATAGTGATCAGATCAGGGTAATTGGCATAGCCATCATTTCAAACACTTATCGTTTCTTTGAGTTGTGAACATTCTTGACTTGGGATTATTGAACTTTGAAAATCCCATGTGATTGACCTAAGTTATGTTCTATGTCAGGTCCTGATGATTCAAGGTCAGAAGTAGTTTGATGTCAGGGAGTTTAATGCTGCCCAGCATGGGTCTGAATAACCTTGTTGCATTACATGACCCTGTTTCCCTGACCAGAGCAGATTGATCGGGGCTGGAGTTGGGTCCCAAGCTAAGCTTGTCATATTTTTTCTTTCTTGGGAATTGTGATAGAGTCTAAAACAGTTTAATTGGTTTGAGATAATTACATGACCTGAGGCAGAGATTGCAAACTGGTGGCCCATGGGCTGAAGCTGGTTCATAAATAAGTTGATTCTATTTTTTTGGCCTTTAAAAATCTTTGAATTAGGTGCCCATGTTTTCAAATCAAGAGAGTTCACAAAGAAGTCTGGATCATTGGCTCTTTTTAAAAATCTGTTTTAAAAAAGAAAGATTTAGCAACACTGCAGTTGCATTCCCATATGACAATTGCCAGAGCTGGCTGAATGGTGGTGGCCCTGTCTGACATGGCGTGGGATTATCATTTTGATTCCTGTGGACATGTGAGTTTGAAAGCTCTGTCTTCCCTGTCAATGAACATTCAAATTCAGAAGTTGTGATATGGTTATGAGTACATAGAAAAATAGAGAAAACATGTTCAAAAGAGAGAATGGAGGGAGGAAAGAGAGAGCGAGTAAGATATTATAAATACGAAAATGAGAGAAGCTGTAATGAAGAACTAAATTATATTTTCTGCAGAGATATTCAGACAGTACATTCTCAGGTTCTGGGTGCCTTTTAGCTTCTGATTCCAGTTTTTGATGAGCCTGGTTGCATCCTCATTCCACAGGCACAGTGACTTAGATTTGTAACTTTGTGATAAATTACTCCATTTTGCTTGAGTTAGTTTAAGAGGGTTTCTGTTACCACCACCAAAAGAGCCTTGGCCAAGGCAAGAACCGGAAGGAAAACAAAGGTATGTAGAAAAGTAGAAAAGTGACTAAAAATTATCTAACAGATGGCTAAAGTGACTAAAATTATTTTCTAACAGATGGCTTACAAAACTTAATCCTGCTTAATCTGAACAACAACCATTTTACGCAGCTTCCTCAAGAAGTCAGCAGGTAATTTTGTTTATAGCAAGACTTGGTTAACAATCACGCCCCTCCTCTATCCCCACCCTGGTCATTTGAAAGCATTATGCCTATCATAAGTCCCTGTGGGATTTATACATAGCAAAGAGGGATCTGAAGGACTGAGGCAAGCCACTAATTTTAAGCAGATGATTCCTTAAACACTTTGGAGAAATGAGAAACAGCATGATAATCTTAATGTAAACATTGGGCTTTGAAACATAAAGTTCTAAAACTGATGGTCTCATTGATTTCCCAACCCTGAGGTTCTTGGAGCTTGGTTAGCCCCAGAATTGGGCACATTAAATGTTATTTTGCATGTGTATTGTAAACCATTTTGAGCTTGATGGAAAAGGTAATGTAAAAACTAAGGATTTAAAACTGTGATGTCATTTTCGTTTTAAAAAACCCCACATTTTATTGTCATTAACCAAAAAAAAAAAAAAAAAAAAATGCTGTTTTTCCTTATCCTGCATATCTGCACAGACAGAATGCCTTTCTGGAGCCAGCTGAGAGCCTTGTCCTTCTGTAGGCAAAACATGCTCTTGGGCTTTTCCTGTGACAGATGGAGAGAGAACTCTGTTCAGGTTTACTTTGGAGACTCCCTTTATTGCCTGTTGAACAGAAACAGATGTGTCACAGAGCAAGAGCATCCAGGGTTTTAAAAGAGAATACAAAACTTTGAACAGTCCTCAACACAGGGCTTTCTGCAGCACCTAACATCTATTCCAATTTACTTGTCTATACCTCTAGCCAATGCATTATTTTTTCCAAATATATTTTTATAAGGAAAGCAATATTTTAAGTCAGAGCAACTAGAAAAGAATTGAATCAATCTAATTTCTACAGAGGATAAATATTTGCAGCAATGAAAATGCCATGCTAATAGTTGTCTGCTTGCTTTTTTTACAAATTCAGCTTATCAATCGATGTATATATTGATGATGATATAATTTTAAAAATCCCTTGGGAGATCTCATGAATGAGGTTCAGGGCATATCTCTGTGCAACTAGATTTATGCCTTTGGACCAGTAATTTAATTACTTTGAACTGCTGCTTTCTCATCTCTAAAGAAAGAATTTTGAATAGATGAACCTCAAAGTTTTTGCAGCTATAACACGTTATGATTTCACAATTTCATACACTTATTTCTGTTTGGAATACAAGTTATAGTATTCAAGGAATCATGTAAATCTAAGGGAATATGTTAGAAAGATGAAAGAATGCTTTCACTGAAAAAAGTAGGATTGCAAAGTGTATAGGTCTATTCTGTTTTATAGTTAACTCTGGGTTGTCTATATTCTGGCCATATCCTACTAGATATCAATTAATTGGTCATCTCTCTAAGTAGAATTCCATTTTCTGAGCCTGGGAAAGTTTCTTCACTTTCCTATATCTTAACATCTTCATCTGCAAAATGAGGATGATGATAGTGTTTTCAGAAAATAAATCGGATTGTTTTGACAGTTAAGCGAATTCATACAATATATTTAGGGTTGAGCCTGAGACATAAAAGGTATTAGGGTTGAGTAAGTGCTCAATGGATGCTAGCTTTTATTATTATTGGTTGTTATTTTTATTCTAGCTTCTTTCCATTCCCTTTGTTCACTGATTTCCAGAGACAAAGAACGACTTCTCAGTGGATTTGGGCAAAGCATTGAGCATGTGTAGTTTGGCATTCTCCTCTTGCTCTGCCATGAAGTAAGCAGCAGCCTCAGCAGGAAAGGCTGTGAATGGGGTGGTATATTTAATACAGAGGAGAGCTAGCAGGGACTCAGAGTGATCATGTCAGCTCTGTGCTGATGTTTGATTTCCTTCTCTCTAAATCCCATATCTTATTTCTCAATTTATTTAGAACTTAGGAGAGGGAAAAAGGAGTTTTGTTTTTGGCTCATTTAAACTACAGAATATCAGTTCATGGACTTGGAGTCAAATTTGGGCAGGTAAGAGTTTTACACCTAAACAACTCTGTCATGGACAGCACTGCACAGGCACAGGAAGAGGACAGCATGAACATCCTGGTGACAGAATGAGTCTGGAAGACAGAGAGAGAGAGAGCAAGGGACTAAGTCGGCAGGCTCAGTTCTTTCTCCAAATTCGTCAGTCGGTGAAGTTGTTCTTCAATCTCCCGGGGAAGACAGATGTCAGGGAGAAGCTGCAAGTGTATCTCCTGTAGATTTTCTTTGGAAAAGTAGAACATCTCCCTGCTTTGTGGAATCAGGAACAATGGCAGATATTTGTTTCTCTCCCTGCTCTTTACTCACACAAATGAATAATGGACAAATGAACAATAGGATCTGAGCTCATTTTATTGCTTTGAAAGAACAAAAAAGTTAAAACCAACTCCCATGATATAGTAAATCAGAGTAGAATCAATAAAAATGATTATAAAAATTATTAATGAAGAAAATTCCCCATCCCTTTCCCCACAGGACCTGCTCCACACATTTTTACTCCATTTCATTGCTGAGTTGTCCTTCTTTGACCCTTTATACTGCAAAGAACTTCACTTCCTATTATCCTGAGAAATTTGAGCTCCCTCCATTCTCTTTTCAGCATCTTTCTCTCCATTGTTCTATTTCTTTCCTTCCTCTCACTCTTGCTTCCTTGTCATCTCTCTCTAAAGTGCCATGTCTTTTGCTTTTGCTTCCTGTGTAACACATTGTAAATCCTCTTCTGTCTTCTCCATTCTACCTTAGATCATTTTCAAAAGTCGTTACTGTCCTTTACATAGTCAAATATAATGGCCTTTTTTTTCTGCTGAATAAAAATTACATAAGCACTATTCAATGCATTTTGTACTATTTAATGTATTTTGACAAATGTACGCACACCAATAACATGTAGAACATTTTCTTCAGCCCAGAAATTTCCTCATACACCCTTCCAGTGAATTCTTACCTCCCATAAGCAATCAATATTCTGATTTCTGTCTTCTTTACAAATTAGTTTTACCAATCCTAGAACTAAATACATGGAATCATATAGTATATACATTTTTGTGTCTGTCTTCTTTTGCTTAGCATATTTTTTGAGACTGATATAACTGTTGCATTTATTAGTAGTTCATAGATTTGTTTTTTGTTTTTGTTTTTGTTTGAGACAGATTCTGGCCCTACTCACCCAGGCTGGAGTGCAATGGCGCGATCTCGGCTCACTGCAACCTCCACCTTCCAGGTTCAAGTGATTCTCCTGCCTCAGCCTCCTGAGTAGCTGGTATTACAGGTGTCTGCCACCACACCCAGCTAATTTTTGTATTTTTAGTAGAGATGGGGTTTCGCCATGTCTGCCAGGCTGGTCTCGAACTCCTGACCTCAAGTGATCTGCCTGCCTCGGCCTCCGAAAGTGTTGGGATTACAGGCGTGAGCCACCATGCCTGGCAGTTTTTGTTTATTCTGAGTAGCATTTCATTGCATGAATATGCCCTAAATTATTCGTCTTTTCTCCTATTGATCTACATTTGGGTTATTTCCAGTTTAGGGCTATTATGACTTAAGCTACAATAAACATTATTGTACAAATCTTTTTGTAAACATGTTTCATTTCATTTTCATTTAAATTTCTAGGAGTAAAACAGAAATTTATTTCTCATAGTTCTGGAAGTTGGGAAGTGAAGACCAAGGTGCTGGCAGATGTGATGTCTGGTGGGGGTCTACTTCCTGGTTCATAGAGTGGCACCTTTCTCACTGTGTCCTCACGTGGTAGAAGGGGCAAGGAGCCCTCTGGGGCCTTTTGTAAGGACATTAATTACATTTATGAGGTTTACCCCATCATCATGACCTAATCATCTCCCAAAGGCCCCGTCTCGTAATACCATCACATTGGAGATTAGATTTTAACATATGAATTTTGAAGAGACACAAATATTCAGACCATAGCACTGTCATTTCTCCAATACCATATGATCTTGATTGCTGTAGCTGCATTGTAAGTTTTGAAATCAGGTAATGTGAGTCTTTTGATTTTATTCTTTATAATAGTTTGGCTATTCTAGGTCCTTTCAATTTCCATATAAATTTTAAAATTGATTTGTCTTTTTGTTTTTTTTTTTTTGAGATGGGGTCTCACTATGTTTCCCAGGCTGGTCTTAAACTCCTGGGCTCAAGCAATCCTTCCACCTTGGCCTCCCAAAGTTATGGGTTTACAGCCATGAGCCACAGCACCTAGCCCAAGTCAAGTCTTACACAAAAAAAGCTGTCAAAATTTGTATTTGAATCTGTTATTGAATCTATAGATCAATATTAAAAAGTTGATATCTTAGCAATATTTTTCTTTTCTATACCTGAATATAATATATCTCTACTTTTATTTAAAGCCCCTTTACATTCTCTCATTCATAATTTATAGTTTTCAGTGTAGAGGTCCGTCATGTCTTTTGTTATATGTACTCTTAACTATTTCATGAAGGGTTTTTTATACATTACTATAAATGGAAATCTTAAACTTTTATTTTCCAATTGTTTGTGGCTACAATATGGAGATACAATAGATTTTTTAAATATTGACTTTTTAGTTTGTGACTCGGCGTTATTTCTACGAGTTTTGTTTGTTAGTTTGGATTATCTCTCTTTAACATTTAAACTTTTGACCATCTCTTTAATTTTGAAATTTTCTTCTCTCACACCTTCAGAGATTCCTTGCTAATCTGGTTCTTCTTCTACTTCTGTGTTCATAACTTTGCTGGGCACCTTTAATTTTTAATGGTCAGTTGTTTATATTTCTCAAGAATCTTTCTATTGGCTTCCTCTCTCTTCTCTCTGCCCATTTTCTTTTGTTGTTTTTCCTATCAATCCCAGGTATTCATATGGCTTCTACTATGTATGGAGAAATCTGTAGGATCCTCAAAATTCCCTTTGCTAGCACCGATGACTTCGTAACCTCCAGTCTCCCATTTTCAACTGCCTAAAAATTTAGTTCCCTCATTCTTACATTACTTCAATCTTAACACACTTCAACCTTGAGATCATTACATGTTTTCACTCTTAGCTTTGCAAACAGACACACCTGCATTAGAATTTTGACATTGTTACCTACTAGATAGGTAACTTGGGGAATTTATTTACTGCCTCTAATACTTTATTTTCCTCACTTTTAAAATAAGAGTAGTAATTCCAACCTCAGAGTTATGTTGATGATTAAATTTAATGCACAGGCATGTAGTTGTGCTTAGTAATGTTAATTCCCTTCTGTTCCCTTATTCATAATATTTTTCTTAGCTTACTATTCCCTCTTATTGCCCTATTTTATAAGTTCTTTTATTCAGGGCCAAATTCAAAATGTCAGTTCTTTAGAAAAACTTGCAATATGCTTCAGGAACCATATCTGCAATTACAGACTCAAATTTCCTTAACCTTTTTCTCCTTAGCCAATGGCATTTGCTGTTCTCAGTTTATGGCTCTATTTAATATCTTCTAAACCATGGCATCCAAAAGGGTAGAATTTGTGGCTGATTCATCTTTGAACTTCCACAGCAATTGAGCAGTACTCATATCTATTTGGTACTAGGTATATTTATGTCTATGTATGCTTATGCCTGTACATGTATTGATCTGTATACATAGGTATGTCCGTGTTCTCCTTGTCCTCTAGCTTTCTCTTGGGTATGGCCAATGTATATGTATAAAGAAAGGAAATAGAATTTTCTTTTTCTTAAATCTAGGTTTTGATTACCTAACATACTTTTAACATAAGCCATCTGATTACAAAAGATCTTTAAAAATTAAATTTCAGCAAAAACTTTTTATACTTATGATTCACAATAGTTGTAAACACTTGACTGAAGTAAGCTCAGAAGAGCTACAAAAAATAAATTGACACATGGCTTCTGCTAAGTTGGGCCTATATAGTGGACTCTGTTATTCTTGTGAGTTTCATTGATGTACTTTGGTGTTTTTTTTTTTAGATTAAAAAGTCTTACTTATATGAGTATAAATTATAACCAACTAGCCAGCATTCCTAGAGAACTTTGTTTTCTTGAGAATCTTGTTGAACTTCAAGTTAACTACAATCAGCTGATATGCATACCTAAAGAGATTAAATTCTTGAAGAAGCTTCAGAAGCTTTTGCTAGCCAGAAACAACGTTGGAGTTTTGCCGGAGGTGAGCAAAACATGGAACCACAGTATTTTGCTGTTGGAGAAGAACTCAACATGATGGGAGGTGGTTATAGATTAGATTTGGGTATCTGAGTATAAGCCACCACTTGCTTTCTCTCAGATTAAATGTAGTCAGTTCCCAAATCCCTATGACAGAAGAAGGCTATAATTTGAATTATCCCACATAGCTAGGGCTGCCAGATTTAGTAAATACAAATATAGAATGCTCACTGAAATTTGAATTCCAGATAAGCAATGATTAAATTTTTTACTATAAGTATGTTGCAAATATTGCATGGAATAGACTAAAAAACCTATTTATTGTTTGGTATTTCTTTCTTTCTTTCTTCTTTTTGAGACAGAGTCTCTCTCTGTTGCCTAGGCTGGAGTGCAGTGGCACGATCTTGGCTCACTGCAACCTCCACATCCCGAGTTCAGGTGATTCTCCTGCCTCAGCCTCCTGAGTAGCTGGGATTACAGGCAGACACTACCACGCCCGGCTGATTTTTATAATTTAATAGAGACGGGGCTTCACCATGTTGGTCAGGCTGGTCTCAAACTCCTGACCTCGTGATCCGCCCACCTGGGCCTCTCAGAGTGCTGGGATTATAGGCGTGAGCCACCACGCCCAGCCTTGATATTTCAATTTAAGTGAGCATTATATATTTTATCTGGTAACGATGTATACAGAACAAAAAACAAGTTCATTTTGGCTTTGGAATATGTACTGGCTCTCCTCCTTTTTTCCTTCATATTCATTCTCTGTCCTGCCTTCTGCTTGGGAGACTGACCTGTGTGGGCAGCAGTGAACTCCTTTGTCCTCTGGTTTCCTCTTGGATATGGCAGATGAGAGGCACTAGCAGGAAGTGACAGGGCAGGAGGATAGCAAGTAGTTGATGGTATTCAACTACTTGAATTGTGGGTTGGCTGTGTGCCTTTCTGGAAGGTCACAACTAGTGAACTACTAACATATTTATATAGATAGATAGATAGATAGATAGATAACAGGATAGCTAACAGGAGATTTATTAGGGGAATTGGCACACATAATTATGGAGACTGAGAAGTCCTACAGCAGGCTATCTGCAAGCTGAAGACCCTGGAGTGCTAGTAGTGTGGCTGAGTCCAACTCTGAAAGCCTCAGAACCAGGGAAGCAAACGGTGTAATTCTCAGTTGGAGGTCAAAGGCCTGATTACTGGGAGGTTGTGGTGGTGGCTGGAGGGGAGGGGTACTGGTGTAAATCTTAGAGTCTAAAGGCTGGAGAGCCCAGCGTTCTGAGGTCCAAGGGCAGAAGAAGAAGTGTCCTAGCTCCAGGAGAGAGAGGAAATTACATTTTTTTTCATCCAAGTCACTAACTGATAGGATGGTGCCCAGCAACGCTGAACACATATCTTTCCCACCCCTTCTACTGACTCACACACCCATCTCCTCCAGAAACAACCTCACACAGACACACCCAAAATAAAGCTTTACCAGCATTCTAGGTATTCCTTAATCCAGTCAAGTTGACACCTAAAATTAACCATCACACTAGACTTCTTATAGTTCTATCCCAAACAACTGTTTGCTCTTAATGGAACATCATTTGTTCCAAATAACTCAAAGAATCTCAGCTTAAACTTCACTTTTTCCAGGAAGCCTTTCCTGACCTCCTAATACCAAATTTTCCATATATCACTGTTTCCTTAACCCTTCATAACACTTCTCATTCTCATAGCACAACTTTGTCCTTGCCTATTTGTGAGTTTTTAAACCTTCATTGAATACTTGTGAGAGGTATACACATGCAAAGATTAGAAAAAGACAGCAACAAATATCAACAGCAATAATAGTGGCAGTCATGGCAGCAAAAACAAACAAATGAAAATGGAAGAGTCGACAGCAACGGAAGTAATACTATGAAGTGTTTTCAAGTGGGGTGGGAAGCCCTTATATCATAACATGAGATACTGAAGGAACACATTGGAGTCTGAAAATCTCTGCAGCTAAAGCAATACAAAGGAGAGTATCATGGCAATAGAAGACTATGTAGGACTTAAGAAGAGGACTCCCTTCAAGGATTTGCTGCCTAGCTGTAGAGAATGGGGATTGCAGACAGCCTCTAGCTGTTAGCTCTTTCAGTAACTTAAGTAATCCATTCAACAACCATATGACTTAAGGGCTTCTATTAGCATTTTCATTTTACAAATGAAGAAATTGAAGTACAAAGCAATTAAGAAATTTGCCCATAGTTATAGTACCTGCCAGAGGTGAGATTTGAATCTAGATGTAGTGTAACTCACAGTGGCCATGTTATGTTGCCCTGGAGTGGTCAGAGGAAATGAAGAATTCAAAGATAGCTGACAGACCAGGATATGGGGGTCTGCTCGGGAAGATGTGCTGAAGAATTGGTCAGTACAGTGATTAGAAAAGATGGCCACCTTCATCATGTTGGAGCTTTAAAAAAATTTATGATTTTCCTTATGATTTTAAATATTAGATTTAAAAAATCTCTCTCTTCTGTTTTCTGACACAGGAACTTTGTGATCTTAAAAAACTGAGAATCCTAGACATAGCTGGAAATATTATTCAGATATTTCCATCAGGAGTAAGTAGAGTCAACTTCCATTATAATTGAAAAATAATTTTGTTTATGCTATTGGGAATAGAAAAAATATGGGCAGACAGTAAAACCTGTAGTAATTGGAACCTTAAATTATACAAATGACTCAAAGATTTGCTTTTAGAATTTCAAAACCTGTTCTCTCCTGTTTCTTTCTTTGTGTTCTGTTGCTGAACTTGTTTGAACTAAGTGAACTCTGATTGCTATCATAAATATTTTAATATATCAGCTATGATTAAATTTTTTGGTTATTACACACTGCTTTTGGTCACCTCTGGCTTTTTGAAAATGTTACTTTCTGGAGCATAAATTTTTATCCCTTGTAATTAATCCAAAGGTGACACTTTTGTTAGTCATTTTTAGGCCATAAACAATGAAAAATGCACTTTTTTCTCATTTGAAAATGAATTTTGACCTCATTTTATTTCAAATATGGAGAAACCATTTGTCTTGGCAACTCCTAACTTTTGAGAAGGAAATGTCAGTTTTTCCTATTGCATTTTTATATCCAATTGAACATGCTTAAACATTCATGGTAATAATGAGAAGTCCATCTATCCAGAAGGTATTCAATGAATAGTTGTTGACCCATTAATTATTTTTCCTGATTTATCCACTCTAAATTGAGGTTTCAGTCTTTTTTTTACCTCCTAGAGCAATATTTTATACTGAAGGTAATTCAAATATAAAAAAAGGAGTGTAAAGTCTATGTTTTAGAAAAAAGTATACAGTTTTTAAATTGTGGCAAAATATACACAACATAAAATTTACCATTTTAATCATTTCTACTTGTATAGTCCACGGTACTTAGTACTTTCACATTGTTGCACAACCATCAGCATCATCCATCTCTAGAACCTGTTCATCTTCTCCAGCTGCAACTCTGTATCCATTCAACTCTAACTCCCCATTCCCTTTGTACACCTATTTTAGAAGTTCCTATAAATACTTTGAAATAAGATCTTTCCCCCATCCGTGGCAACCACAAATCTACTATATGTCTCTGAATTTGACTACTCTAGGTACTCTAGGTACCAGATAAGTGGAACCAGATATTTGTCCTTTTACCACTGACTTATTTCACTTAGTAAAATATGACTAACATTAATTTATCTTATACAATGTGTCAGAGTTTCTTTCCTTTTTAAGGCTGAATAATATTCAGTTGTATGTATATACCACATTTTGTCTGTCCACAGGTATCTGCCCACCTGTGGGACCTTGGGCTGTTTTCTCATTTTGGCTATTGCTGCAATGAGCATGGGTATACAAATATTTGTTCTTTGTCTGCTTTCAGTTCCTCTGGGAATATACTTAGATGAAACTGTTGAATCATATGGTAATTCCATGTTTAATTTTTTAAGGAATCACCACAGTGTTTCCAAAAATGTGTAGATTTGAATGTTGTAAAAATTGGATATTGTTAATATTGACCTTGAAAATGCAACATGGTTTTATTTACCCTCTGTGTCTTAATTTAACTCTCTATGTCCTGTGATGCCTTCTGGTGCCACTTCTATGGTACCCCTGGTGCCACTGCTACTTCTATGGTATCTTCTGGTGCCACTTTTTCTATGGTATTTCTATTGTATGCTTAAGCAACATAATGGAGTAATTCATTTCAAGTCTTTCTCGCTTTTGGATGGTAAGCTTCCAGAGAAAGAATACTCTTTTTTTCCTCTATACTTGCAGTGTCTTGAATTTTAACTCAATAAGTATTTGTTAAATGAATAAATCTAACTGACGTTCTTAAACTTCATTTATTATTCACCTTTCACCTGCGTAGTCTGTTAATTGACTGTTTCTTCTATGAAGTGATTCTGTACTTAACAATTTTGATAAAACATAATTACTTAGGTCCCAATAATTTGGAGTAATTTTGACAGGTCTGAGTTGGTTTCATCTGTGTAGTACCTATTTCAGGAATTTCTATAGACACTCTAACATAAGATGATCTGCAAACTCATCTGAGCTTTGGTCCAACCATTTCAAATTATTTTGGTTCAACTGATTCAAAATCAAAGTTTCCCACATTAAAAATATGGCACAACTGGTGGACCTAGAGGAGAAATGACCGACTCTAGGTCACACAATGATTATCAGTGAAAGAGAATAAGTTTCAAAGTAATGGTAGAGAACATTCAAAACAATTAAGCCATGCTTTTTGTGAAACACAGTAGTGTAGAAATGAATAACATAGACTTTGGAGTCATATACACATGGGTTTAAAGCATTAATTTCCTATTTTCTAAATTCATAATCTCAAACAAGTTGCTTCATTTCTCAGAGTTGCTATTTCTTCACCTATATAATGACAATATTAAAACCACTAACCTCATAAGCTTGTTATGTCAAATAGTGATTATGAAGCATTTTGTGCATAGTTGGTTTCCAGGAATGGAAACTATTATATGTTGTGTATAAAATATATACCAATAATGAAATACTAATAAGTAATATATAATTATAGCAATCATCTACTCTCTACTGGTGATGATAGGAAGCATTAACCTTGTGAAGTACATTTTTGAAAACCTTTTTTAACTATGAGAATATTCAAACATACATAAAAACAGAGAGAAAAGCAAAATAAAGCTCTGTGTACCCATTACTTTTAAGTGTACTCTTAACTCAAAGATTTGAAACTGCATTGTGCATAAGTGCCTTTGAGTAGTTTATTTTACTGCCTTATAACTACTTTTTAAAATAGGTATTTATTTAAGAGTGTTTTGCTATTTTATGATTTAAATAAATTTGGTGTGCAATTTAGAAAACGCAATTTTTTTCAGAACAGTGTTTTTTTTTTTTGAAATTCACATGGCATTTGAACATTTGAAACTGTATTTTCACCAGGACTTTTGTATAAGAATATACATTAAATGGAAATTTACAGTAAGAAATGGGACTATTATAAATATTTGTTCATATGTGTTGGATCAGAAGAGTTTCTGTGTTATTTAGTTATTAAGAAAAAATCTGGCATGACCACATAGTGAATTAATTGTTTCAGAAATGGACAGGTATGGTGGCTCACGCCTGCAATCCTAGCATTTTGGGAGGCTGTGGCGGGAGGATTGCTTTTGATTCCGTGAGTTCAAGATCAGCCTGGACAACATGGTGAAACCCCTATCTCTACAAAACAAACAAACCACCAAAAAAATTAGCTGGGTGTAGTGGCACACCCTGTGGTCCCAGTTACTTGAGGTGAAGTATCACTCAAGCCTGGGAGGTAGAGGTTGCAGTAAGCTGAGATCATACTCCAGCCTGGGCAACACAGTGAGACCGTCTTAAAAAAAAAAAAAAAAAAAGAAATATCTTGGTTCTTTTATGAACATGTAGTCAGATCTGCTACAGAGAGACTTTAGTTTCTTTCCTTACCTCTTTTTTCCTTTCCTTTATTTTAACTTAAAAAAATTAAATTAAAACTTAAAAATTTTGTAAGTTGTACAACTTCTGCATGCTTCTTAAAATGTCAAGCAAAACAAAAGTATGGAATAAAAATAAAAGTTTCGGCCGGGTGCAGTGGCTCACGCCTGTAATCCCAGCACTTTGGGAGGCCGAGGCGGGTGGATCATGAGGTCAGGAGATCGAGACCATCCCGGCTAACACAGTTAAACCCCATCTCTACTAAAAATACAAAAAATTAGCAGGGCGTGGTGGCGGGTGCCTGCAGTCTCAGCTACTCGGGAGGCTGAGGCAGGAGAATGGTGTGAACCCGGGAGGCGGAGCTTGCAGTGAGCCGAGATTGCACCGCTGCACTCCAGCCTGGGCGACAGACTGAGACTCCGTCTCAAAAAAAAGAAAGTTTCCATTCCAGGACCTCTTCATGTGTGTTTTTAGAAAAGCCTGTTAAAACATTTTTTTCACACAATACTATGTCTGGATTGGTTTTATTATATTTAATTTCCCAGTATGATTTTTCTTTTTAAAAAAGTGCCATCTGGCCGGGCGCGGTGGCTTACGTCTGTAATCCTAGCACTTTGAGAAGCCGAGGTGGGCGGATCACCTCAGGTCAGGAGTTCGCAACCAGCCTGACCAACATGGAGAAACTCCGTCTCTACGAAAAATACAAAATTAGCTGGGCGTGGTGGTGCATGCCTGTAATCTCAGTTACTCGGGAGGCTGAGGCCAGAGAGTTGCTTGAACCCAGAAGGCAGAGGTTGCGGTGAGCCAAGATCATCGGGCCATTGCACTCCAGCTTGGGCAACAAAAGCGAAACTCCGTCTCAAAAAAAAAAAAAAAAAAAAGTGCTATTCAAGTATTCTTCATAAGGCGTTATCAATATATCAATAGCAGAAAGATCACGAGAGAAAGCAAAACTCTGGGGGCTATTTTGATCTGATCTATCTATCATTGCACAATTTTAGAACATTCTCAGCTTTCTCACATACAATTTTTTAATACCTAATTCCTGTCTGAGACATACCAAATTATTTATTGTATTAGTTTGCAAGTGTCCTCTGCTTCTTGAATGAATGGGTATTAAGATTTAAGATGTTGTCTTCATTTATCCTTTTGTAAGTAGAATTTTTCTGGTAATTCTTTCATTGTAGAAAATAAGTAAACAAGTATAGAAAGAGTAAAATGTAAGGTGTCTTTAAGTTTACCTTCCAGAGATTACACTTTATTGTTTTCTTCAAGAATCTCATTTTTATATTCTCATTAAAAAAATTCAATGTATACTGCATAAAGAAATACGTGTCTTGCTTTGTCATTTTCACTTAACATTATACATTAAGCACTTTCCTTAAATGAATATTCTTCAATATGTGATTTTTAATCACTGGGTGTTCTTCTACCTTTTCTTTATCATATGTTCACTTTTTCTGACATTTTTATTTATTGCCGGAATTAGAATTGGATTTTGAATGAACAAGCCTTTGAGAACAAGGATGATCTGAAATAAAATGTCTTTTATTTGTACCTGTCTTTCAGAGAATAACATATCTGAAGTATGGCCTTTGGTGGACACTGGACAATCTATGGCAACACTGTTGGTTGTTCAGTTAGTGCAGGAAACAGTGATGCTTGTTTTATTAGTTTCCTGAGGCTGCTATAGCAAAATATCACAAACTGGGGCTTAAAGGACATGTCTTTTTTTCTCTTCTTAGAAGGATACCAGTCCTTGGATTGTGGCCCACTCTAATCCAGTATGACCTCATTTTAACTACTTACATCTGCAAAGACTCTGTTTCCAAATAAAGTCACATTCTGAGGTTCAGGGTGGATATGAATCTTGGAGGACACTATTTAACCCATTATACTTTGATAGAACATTGAGTTTATTACTCTATTTAGCATCTGCAAGGGCAATTGATATAAACATCCTTGATGAGGTTTATACGACTTTCCAATTCCATAAACAATTACTGAGTACCTTCTCTGTAGCCAAGCTCTCTTCTAATCTGGGGAAGCAAGTGAAGAAATATGGATGTTGCTGTATAGAAACTTTGGAATTTGTGTTTGAAGAAATCTCTAAACATTGAAGTAGAACCTGGAGATATCATAAGAACAAGATAAATATGTGATTTTTAATGACGGATAGAAATTTAAAATTAGAAAAATCAAGGAAACTGGCATGAATTAGCTTGAACAAAGATGCAAGTCAGGTAGGTGGTAATTTCATTGTTGAGTTCAAAATAATAAGGGGAAAGTGACCTGTTGCCTTCATAACTTTTGATGATGGGGAAAGAAAAAACATTATTATTTGCTGCTGAAGGGTTTTGGATAGGCTATCATCGTGGGATTTCTGGGAAGAAAGGATTACTAATATCTTTCTTTAGGTCAGAAAACTCAGTCTACGAAGTAGTTGTGATTCAGTCTTTTCAACAGAAAAAAAAGTAAATTATTGAAATTTTATAGTTCCTTTGAAACAGTTTTTATTTTAATCTTTTAGTCACAGGTCTTCTTTCTCTAGCTCCTCTTTCCCTCAGGAGCCCAGTTATTTTTCAAACTGCAATCATTTGAAGAAAAAGATGACCTGACAAAAGCGAGAAAAAGTTTTAATGATCATCACCAGGGAGCATCATGAGTTTTGTGTTTGATGTGAAGTTCATAACAAAATATCATATATAAAACATTGCAGACCAAATAGAAAACTTCACATTTAAATAAGCCCTTAGTTAGAATCCTCCGTTAGCAATCTAACAACCTGTACTATTATGACTACTTTTCAAATTCACAAATAGAGTTCAAAGTTATCTTTCTGGATGAATACTTTGCCATTATCTAAAAATTTGCAAGTTATCAAATCTGTTTGTTATTGAAAAATTTCTTGAAGAAGACAGAATTGGTATCATTATTCCTGTTTAGAGCTGAGGATATTGAGGCTCCAGAGTAGTTTGTCTGCAGCAGCGACCCTCAAACTTGAATGTGCATCAGAATCCCCTGGATGCCTTCTTAAAACCCAGAAGGCTAGGCCCTCCTTCTAGGATTTCTGAGTCGGTAGGTTGGGGATCCCACGGGTTTGCATTTCTGTTATGTTCTTGGGTAATGCTGATGCTGTAAGTCCAGGAACTACACTTGGAAAACCATTGGCCTTAATGATGGAACAGTGGTAGAGCTTGAACTTGCACTCAAGACTTTTGGCTACACTCTCAGGACTCCTCCTGCCTCTGAGGAATCCATTCTTTGTCCCAGGTTGGGGCAGTCTCTGTCATGCTATACAAATAAGGCATTTCTTTGAGCTCACTGGGAGTTTGGGTTCTGAGAATTTCACTGTGTCCTTGACTAAAATGATACTCAAGGAACATTCTTTGGACAATAGAATTCTTGTATACTCTGAAAAATATTTCACACAGAAACTAGGATTTTGGTATGTGAACACAAGGAATGCCTATATAGTTGGAGGCTGAGTTTTATATGTTGTTTAATTCGGTTGGCCTTACTTCTTTTTAGCCACACTGTGGATGTACTCGGTGCATATATGCCACTGACAAAACTTCTTAAACATTTATTCATCAGCCAATCTAAAATTGGAGAGATTTTTTAGCATGTGAATTTAACACTAAATTTTATTTTGGAGAAATTTGGGGAAGGCCAAATCTTTACCATGTTACTTTCCTTTCTGAGTTTTGTCTTTTTAAAGTTCACCCTTTGCATTGGGTGGTTGTAGTTTGGGAGTGAAACTCAAGTGTAGCTAAAACATTTACAAGGATACAGATAAATGTGACAACTTATGAGAAAGTGCTTTGGTAAGAGTAGACACTTAAGAAATGTGCTTAAAAAGATGTAAATTATACCCAATGCTACATTTTCCACAGTCACTGCTTTCTTTCAGTTTCAAATTCATGATATTAACATTCATGTGAATCTGTAGCTTCCATAAACACATTCTGTGTCAGAGTTAAGAATCTTAAGTATTTGTATATCCCTAAGGTTTGTAGGCACATACTGTTTTTATAAGAAAAAAAATACAAAGCGGGAAAGCCTCATGCAATGTTGTCATGAGAAAAAGTATGCTTGGACTATTTATGGGAAATCATAGTTATAGCACCTATTCCATTTCATCAATGCCCCTTTTTTCCTTCAAGAATTCTTTAGAGTTATCATAAATAAAATTTGAGAATACTGAAAGCAGTTTTCTCGTTTACAGTATGAGAAACACACGAGGAAAAAAAATGGAAGCAACTTTCCCAGAAATACAAATCATTTGAATAGTAAGGAGAAGATTTGAATCCATTTTTCCCAAACAAAAATTAAATTTGCCTAGCTTAATAATGTACCCATTGTGTGACCTTGGACAGGTAACTCCATTACTCTATGTCTCACTTTTTTCCTTTTTAAGTTGGGGATATTGATAACACTTGTATCATCACATTGTTAGGAAAGTGTCACATAACAGTTCGTGGTCAGTAATGATAGAATGAATGAATAATTAAATGAGATAATGTATATAAATTCTTATTAGTGTTTGGCACATTACAGATATTGAATGTTATTTTCTTGTCATTTTAAGGTTTGGTCTGAGATACCTGCCCCTCAATCCACCCCAAATTTAGGGTTGTCTCTGAAGGCTTTCAAAGCCATGAGATCACCTGAATGGTTCTAACTTGTAACTGTTACTGTAACCAACTGATCTGTACCCAAGGGTGTACAAGGGTGGCTGGTTTCAGCAGTGCACTCTGCTTCCTACTCCCCATGTTGTCTTTGCCCCTGTTCCAGGTTATTTACTTCTGCAGATTCCTTTACATTCTTTAGGCTTAACTTCTTTGGGCAACAAAACAGAACCAATAAACTACCTCCCTGAAGGGGGTCTCCTTTCCCTGGCTCCTTGCCTTTAGTTTTCTGTTTATTTCTGTCTTACCCTTTCCCTCTCCCTTGTGGCTCATTTGGTTTGTTTGCCAGACCAGATTCCTCTGGAAATAGGACCTCTCATTACTGAATTCCCTTTTTCTTAGACACTTCACTTAACTTGTTGCCTACTACTTATCCTGATGTCTCTTCTTTTCTTGGATATTTTTAATTTAAAAGGATTTCTCTTCTTATAGCCAATGATGAATGATTTTGATCCACACCAGTCTAAGCATATCTTGCTATGGTGTCCTTGGTTCCAGACACATGCCTGATATCTAGCATGGTACATACCTTGGTTTACTGTCACTCTCTGTCTGTTACTTGTCTAATTCAAATACTACCGGTATCTTTTGTTAGTACATAAATATTTTTTGGGCTTAATACAAAGTCAAGTGAAGAAAGCCATTTTATTTTTGGATGATTCTCATTTCCAAATGAACTCATCTGCCTTCAATAGAATGATTTCCATATATGAGTAGTAACACAAATGTGTGCACATACAGACAAGCATTCCTAGGGAGACCTTTTAGTTTTGCATTAACAGAAATATTTCTGTGAAATTGATTGAACACTTGGAGAATGTCTATTTCAAATTTAAACATGTCCATGATCAAAAATGTCCTTAAGTGGTCTAGAAAGTGCAATACAATTGTGGGAAAGAAACTCTTTGGGAAAGTGAAATTGTGGTTTGCCTTGTATCAAAACTCCTATCAAAACTTTTGAAACTCTTTTCAAGATGGTAGAAAATAGCCTAAAAGTTTAAAAGTGATACACAGGGAAATGTCCATAAAGCTGTGGTCAAGAACATCCCTGAATATCTCTGCAATCTAGTGATTTCCTTGGAACTATCCACGTTGCTCAAATAGCCATGAGAAATTCCAGTTGGCTGCCTCATCCCCATTGTTGTTCTGCCTCTTTTGATTAGCAGCATTAGAGATCCACTTTATTCTTGTTCCCATATGAATAGTTTATTTTCTCTGTTTATTGTTAAGGAAAAGTATACCCTATACTTGAAGCTCATTAAATGCCTCTCTAAAATTTGACCTTGATTTTAAAATACTATAATTTTCTTTGGTTGTCAATGCTGCCTTCAGTGGCTCAGTTTATTAGGAGCCATACATTTAAAACAACATTCACTGACCTTTTAAAAAATGGGACACAAGCCAATGCTTTTCTAATGGAAACCCCTTGTGGGTTCTGTGGTTTTATGTAAGTGATGTAAGCTTAGCTAATATAGAATTAGTGAGTTCCAAAACTTGACTAAATGCTTTCCCTGTCACTACTTTTATGAGAATGAGATCATGTTTTCTGCTGTTTCTTATATGCGGGTGGGTGAAGAAGAGGGTGTTGAATTATGTGTTATTGCTTCTTTCACCATTGTAATTCTAAAATTTCATGGGGTAGATTTTTTGAAATGAAAAGCAGAGAGAAAAAAATTATGAAATATTATCCTCGATGCAATGGTGATTTTGTTCAAATTCTTGTTTTAAAAATTGAGGGCCCAATTAAGTTAGGGAATACAACTATCTTTCTCTTTTTAGTTAACTTACGTAATTTGAGTTCTGACTTTCTACTTCTGTATGTGATTTTATTAGAATTAAAGATAGGCTGGTCCTGAATGCCTATAAAATGTAAGTGCTGCAGAGGACCCTGTTTCACATGGTATAGTGGTTGGTGAGCAGCATTTCACCAACCACTATTGCTAGCTACCCTTGGAAATTTTATTCTTCTAGCCAAGTACCTAATGAAAGTGATTCAGGAGATAAAGGGGATGCCTTGCTTACCTTCAAAATGGAGATCCTCAAATTTCAGCAACATTCACCTTTTATCTCTCTTGTTGAGAGGTAGGAAGGACAGGATCATAAAGTCAGAGAGTTGGAACTTCTGTGTTTTTACTCTTGCAGTAAAACTGGAGTTCAAATGATTTCAAAATCAGGGCCAATATTTTTCAGAAAGTAAACTTTAAAAAAATTAAAAATATTATAGAGACTGATTGAAATCAAATGTGGCTCTTGTACAGACTGTTTAAGCATTGATTTTCATTTAGATGATTTCTCTCTCTCTCCCTTCCATCTCCAAGTAATCTCTATGGAGGTCGGGGTTTTTGTCTCTTTCACTGATGTATTCCAAACTTATAACAGTGCTTGGCACAGAGTAGGCACCCAATAAATAATTGCAGAAAGGGTGGGTAGACAGATAGATTGATGGGTGGGTGGATATAGATTTTACATAACAAACCTGATTGCTTTGCTCTTCTGAAAAATCAAAACTAATTTGTGACAATTAATAATAAAGTTGTTTTAAGGCAGTGGATTTCAACCAGAGAAGATTTAGCCCTCCCTCCATGTCCCAGGGATATTTGACAATGTCTGGAGATATTTTTGGTTGTGAAAACTGAGGAGTGGTACTGCTGGCATCTAGTGAGTAGAAGCCAGAGATCCTGCTAAATGTTCTGTAATGCATAGGACAGTCCCCCATAACAAAGTATTACCTGGCCCAAAATGTCCATGTTGAGATTGAGAAACTAGTTTACATTCCCACCAAGTTGATTTAAGGGATTGACTATTTCTTTATGTTCTCCAGGCCTTAATCCTAATAAAATATATCTTCATCAAATAGATTTTAGAGTATATAAGAATCAGCAATGTGTTTGTTAAAATGTTGATCCCTCGGCCCCATGCTCATATATTGTAAATTATTGCTAATAATGCTTTGGCTTTAAAGTTTATTTTTTTCTCATATGAATATAGCTATATTATGTATAAACATATAATATATATTATATACAAACATATAATATATAATATATAAACATAATTTATATCATACATAAACATAATATATATCATATATAAACATATAATATATATTATATATTTGATTCACGTTTACATGATATATCTATTTTCACTGCCTACTTTCAACTTTTTATATCCTTGTATTTTAGATGTATCTTTTATAAATACCATATAATACTTCATTTTAGAAAATCCATCTGACTATTCTTTTTTTCTCTTTGTTTGAGACGAGGTCTCGCTATTTTGCCCAGGCTGGTCTTGAGCTCCTGAGCTTAAGCTATCTTCCCACTTCAGCCTCCTGAGTAGTTGGGACTACAGGCATGTGCCACTTTGCCCAGCCTGCTGTGTATATTTAATTTGTTTTACTTGTTCTGTACTCCTTTTCTCTTTCTTCTTTTGAAATAATTGGATACTTTTTAATGACACATTTTTAAAAATCTTATGAAGTTTTATATCATTTTACTATTCCTATTTTAAAATTTATTTTATTTTAGGTTCTGGGGTACATGTGAAGAATGTGCAGGTTTGTTACATAGGTAAACCTGTGCCATGGTGGTTTGCTGCACCTATCAACCCATCACCTAGGTATTAAAACCTGCATGCATTAGCTATTTGTTCTGATGTTCTCCCCACCTTACCCCCCCAACAGGCCTTGGTGTGTATTGTTCCCTTCCCTGTGTCCATGTATTCTGATTGTTCAGCTCCCACATAGGAGTGAGAACATGTGGTGTTTGGTTTTCTGTTCCTGGGTTAATTTGCTGAGTATGATGACTTCCAGCTTCATCCATGTCCCTGCAAAGGACATGATCTCATGCCTTTTTATGGCTGCATACTATTCCATGGTGTATATGTACCTTTTTTTTTTATTATACTTTAAGTTTTAGGGTACATGTGCACAATGTGCTGTTTAGTTACATATGTATACATGTGCCATGTTGGTGTGCTGCACCCATTAACTCATCATTTAACATTAGGTATATCTCCTAATGTTATCCGTCCCCCCTCCTCCTACCCCACATCAGGCCCCGGTGTGTGTTGTTCCCCTTCCTGTGTCCATGCATTCTCATTGTTCAATTCCCACCTATGAGTGAGAACATGCGGTGTTTGGTTTTTTTGTCTTTGCGATAGTTTGCTGAGAATGATGGTTTCCAGTTTCATCCATGTCCCCACAAAGGACATGAACTCATCATTTTTTATGGCTGCATAGTATTCCCTGGTGTATATGTGCCACATTTTCTTAATCCAGTCTATCATTGTTGGACATTTGGCTTGGTTCCAAGTCTTTGCTATTGTGAATAGTGCCGCAGTAAACATACATGTGCATGTGTCTTTATAGCAGCATGATTTATAATCCTTTGGGTATATACCCAGTAATGGGATGGCTGGGTCAAATGGTATTTCTAGTTCTAGATCCTTGAGGAATCACCACACTGACTTCCGCAATGGTTGAACTAGTTTACAGTCCCACCAACAGTGTAAAAGTGTTCCTATTTCTCCACATCCTTTCCAGTATCTGTTGTTTCCTGACATTATAATGACTGCCATTCTAACTGGCGTGAGATGGTATCTCATTGTGGTTTTGATTTGCATTTCTCTAATGATCAGTGATGATTAGCTTGTTTTCATATGTTTGTTGGCTGCATAAATGTCTTCTTTTGAGAAATATCTGTTCATATCCTTAGCCCACTTTTTGATGGGGTTGTTTGTTTTTTTCTTGTAAATTTGTTTGAGTTCTTTGTAGATTCTGTTGTCAGATGTTGTCAGTTCTTTGTCAGATGAGTAGACTGCAAAAATTTTCCTCCATTCTGTAGGTTGCCAGTTCACTCTGATGGCAGTTTCTTTTGATGTGCAGAAGCTCTTTAGTTTAATTAGATACCATTTGTCAATTTTGGCTTTTGTTGCCATCGCTTTTGGTGTTTTAGACATGGAGTCCTTGCCCATGCCTACGTCCTGAATGGTATTGCCTAGATTTTCTTCTAGGGTTTTTATGGTTTTAGGTCTAACATTTAAGTCTTTAATCCATCTTGAATTAATTTTTGTATAAGGTGTAAGGAAGCAATCCAATTTCAGCTTTCTACATATGGCTAGCCAGTTTTCCCAGCACCATTTATTAAATAGGGAATCCTTTCCCCATTTCTTGTTTTTGTCAGCTTTGTCAAAAATCAGATGGTTGTAGATATGCGGCATTATTTCTGAGGGCTCTGTTCTGTTCCATTGGTCTATATCTCTGTTTTGGTACCAGTACCATGCTGTTTTGGTTACTGTAGCCTTTTAGTATAGTTTGAAGTCAGGTAGCATGATGCCTCCAGCTTTGTTCTTTTGGCTTAGGATTGACTTGTCAATGCGGGCTCTTTTGTGGTTCCATATGAACTTCAAAGTAGTTTTTTCCAATTCTGTGAAGAAAGTCATTGGTAGCTTGATGGGGATGGCATTGAATCTATAAATGACCTTGGGCAGTATGGCCATCTTCGTGATATTGATTCTTCCTACCCATGAGCATGGAATGTTCTTCCATTTGTTTGTGTCCTCTTTTATTTCATTGAGCAGTGGTTTGTAGTTCTTGAAGAGGTCCTTCACGTCCCTTGTAAGTTGGATTCCTAGGTATTTTATTCTCTTCGAAGCAATTGTGAGTGGGAGTTCACTCATGATTTGGCTGTTTGTTTCTCTATTATTGGTGTATAAGAATGCTTGCGATTTTTGCACATTTATTTTGTATCCTGAGACTTTGCTGAAGTTGCCTATCAGCTTAAGGAGATTTTGGGCTGAGACAATGGGGTTTTCTAGATATACAGTCATGTCATCTGCAAACAGGGACAATTTGACTTCCTCTTTTCCTAATTTAATACCCTTTATTTCCATCTCCTGCCTTATTGCCCTGGCCAGAACTTCCAACACTATGTTGAATAGGAGTGGTGAGAGAGGGCGTCCTTGTCTTGTGCCAGTTTTCAAAGGGAATACTTCCAGTTTTTGCCCGTTCGGTATGATATTGGCTGTGGGTTTGTCATAGATAGCTCTTATTATTTTGAGATATATCCCATCAATACCTAATTTATTGAGGGTGTTTAGCATGAAGAGTTGTTGAATTTTGTCAAAGGCCTTTTCTGCATCTATTGAGATAATCATGTGGTTTCTGTCATTGGTTCTGTTTATGTGCTGCATTACGTTTATTGATTTGCGTATGTTGAACCAGCCTTCCATCCCAGGGATGAAGCCCATTTGATCATGGTGGATAAGCTTTTTGATGTGCTGCTGGATTCAGTTTTCCAGTATTTTATTGAGGATTTTTGCATCGATGTTCATCAGGGATATTGGTCTAAAATTCTCTTTTTTGGTTGTGTCTCTGCCAGGCTCTGGTATCAGGATAATGCTGGCATCATAAAATAAGTTAGGGAGGATTCCCTCTTTTTCTATTGATTTGAATAGTTTCAGAAGGAATGGTACCAGCTCCTCCTTGTACCTCTGGTAGAATTCTCTGTGAATCCATCTGGTCCTGGATTTTTTTTTGGTTGGTAAGCTATTAATTATTGCCTCAATTTCAGAGCCTGTTATTGGTCTATTCAGAGATTCAACTTCTTCCTGGTTTAGTCTTGGGAGGGTGTATGTCTTGAGGAATTTGTCCATTTCTTCTAGATTTTCTAGTTTATTTGTGAGAGGTGTTTATAGTATTCTCTGGTGGTAGTTTGTATTTCTGTGGGATCAGTGGTAATATCCCCTTTATCGTTTTTTATTGTGTCTATTTGATTCTTCTCTCTTTTCTTCTTTATTAGTCTTGCTGGTGGTCTATCAATTTTGTTGATCTTTTCAAAAAACCAGCTCCTGGATTCATTGATTTTTTGAAGGGTTTTTTGTGTCTCTATTTCCTTCAGTTCTGCTCTGATCTTAGTTATTTCTTGCCTTCTGCTAGCTTTTGAATGTGTTTGTTCTTGCTTCTCTAGTTCTTTTAATTGTGATGTTAGGGTGTCAATTTTAGATCTTTCATGCTTTCTCTTGTGGGCATTTAGTGCTATAAATTTCCCTCTACACACTGCTTTGAATATGTCCCAGAGATTCTCGTATGTTGTGTCTTTGTTTTCATTGGTTTCAAAGAACATGTTTATTTCTGCTTTCATTTCATTATGTACCCAGTAGTCATTCAGGAGCAGGTTGTTCAGTTTCCATGTAGTTGAGTGGTTTTGAGTGAGTTTCTTAATCCTGAGTTCTAGTTTGATTGCACTGTGGTCTGAGAGACAGTTTGTTATAATTTCTGTTCTTTTACATTTGCTGAGGAGTGCTTTACTTCCAACTATGTATGTACCACATTTTTTTATCCAGTCTATCATTGATGGGCATTTGGGTTGGTTCCAAGTCTTTGCTGTTGTGAACAGTGCTGCAATAAGCATATGTGTACATGTATCTTTATAATAGAATGATTTATATCTCTTTGGGTATTGTACCCAGTAATGGGATTGCTGGGTCAAATGGTATTTCCGGTTCTAGATCATTGAGGAATCACCACACTGTCTTCCACAGTGGTTGAACTAATTTACATTCCCATCAACAGTGTAAAAGTGTTCTTATTTCTCTGCAGCCTTGCCAGGATCTGTTGTTTCTTGACTTTTTAATAATTGCCATTCTGACTTTTGTGGGATGGTATCTCATTGTGGTTTTGATTTGCATTTCTCTAATGATCAGTGATGTTGAGCTTTTTTTTCATATGTTTGTTGGCTGCATAAATGTCTTCTTTTGAGAAGCGTCTGTTCCTGTCCTTTGCCCACTTTTTGATGTTTATTTTTCTTGCAAATTTGTTTAAGTTGCTTGTAAATCCTGAATATTAGACCTTTGTCAGATGGGTAGTTTGCAAAAATTTTCTCCTATTCTGTAGGTTGCCTGTTCGCTCAGGTGATAGTTTCTTTTGCTGTGCATAAACTCTTTAATTAGATCCCATTTGTCTATTTTTGCTTTTTTTGCCATTGATTTTGGTGATTTCATCATAATATCTTTGCCCGTGCCTATTTTCTGAATAGTATTGCCTAGGTTTTCTTCTAGGGTTTTTATGGTTTTTGGTTGTATATTTAAGTCTTCAATCCTTCTTGAGTTAATTTTTGTATAAGGTGTAAGGAAGGGGTGCAGTTTCAGTTTTCCACATATGGCTAGCCAGTTTTCCTAGCACCATTTATTAAATAGGGAATACTTTCCCCGTTGCTTGTTTTGTCAGATTTGTTGAAGATCAGATGGTTGTAGATTTGAGGTCTTATTTCTGAGATGTCTATTCTGTTCCCTTGGTCTAAGTGTCTGTTTTGTTACCAGTACCATGCTGTTTTGGTTACTGTAGCCTTGTAGTATAGTTTGAAGTCAGGTAGCATGATGCTTACAGTTTTGTTCCTTTTGCTTAGCATTGTCTTGGCTATTAGAGTTCTTTTTTGTTTCCATACAAATTTTAAAGTAGTTTTTTCTAATTCTGTGAAGAATATCAATGGTAATTTGATGGGTATAGCATTGAATCTATAAAATACCTTGGACAGTATGGTCATTTTCACAATATTGATTCTTCCTATGCACAAGGATGGAGTGTTTTTACATTTGTTTGTTTTCTCTCTTATTTCCTTGAGTAGTGGTTTGTGAATGTGCACAATAACCAGCTAGCATCATGATGACATTATCAAATTCACACATAACAATATTAACCTTAAAAGTAAATGGGCTAAGTGCCCCAATTAAAAGACACAGACTGACAAATTGGATAAAGTGTCAAGACCCATTAGTGTGCTGTATTCAAGAGACCCATCTCATGTGCCAAGACATACATAGGCTCAAAATAAAGGGATGGAAGAAAATTTACCAAGCAAATGGCAAGCAGATAAAAGCAGAGGTTGCAATTGTAGTTTCTAACAAAACAGATTTTAAACTAACAGAAATCAAAAAAGACAAGGGCAGTATATAATGGTAAAGGGATCAACAAGAAGAGCTAACTATCTTAAATATATATGTACCCAATACAGGAGGACCCAGATTTGTAAAGCAAGTTCTTAGAGAACTACAAAGAGACTTAGACTCCCACACAATAATAGTAGGAGACTTTAACGCCCCACTGTCAATATTAGACAGATCATTGAGACAGAAAATTAACAAGTATATTCAGGACTTCAACTCAACTCTGGATGAAGTGGACCTGATAGATATCTACAAAACTTTCCACCCCCAAACAACAGAATATACAGTCTTCTCAGTGCCACATGGTACTTACTCTAAAATTGATGAAATAATTGGAAGTAAAGCACTCCTCAGCAAATTGCAAAATAACTGAAATAATAACAAACAGTCTCTCAGACCCCTGTGCAATCAAACTAGAACTCAAGATTAAGAAACTTACTCAAAACCACACAACTACATGGAAATTGAACAACCTGCTCCTGAATGACTCCTGAGTAAATAATGAAATTAAGGCAGAAATCAAAATGTTCTTTGGAAACAATGAGAACAAAGAGACAATGTACCAGAATCTCTGGGATGCAGCTAAAGCAGTGATAAGAGGGAAATTATAGGACTAAATGCCCATATAAGAAAGCTAGAAAGGTCTCAAATTGACACCCTAACATCACAACTAAAAGAACTAGAGAAGCAAGAGCAAATAAATCCAAAAGCTGGGAGAAGACGGGAAATAACTAAGATCAGAGGAGAACTGAAGGAGATAAAGACATGAAAAATCCTTCAAAAAAATCAATGAATCCAGGAGCTGGTTTTTTGAAAAAATTAATAAAATAGATAGATCGCTAGCTACACTAATAAAGAAGAAAAGGGAGAAGAATCAAATAGGCACAATGAAAACTACAAAGGGCATATCACCACTGACCCCAAAGAAATAGAAACAACCATCAGAGAATACTATAAATACCTCTTTGCAAATAAACTAGAAAATCTAGAAGAAATGGATAAATTCCTGGACACATACACCCTCCCAAGACTAAACCAGGAAGAAGTCAAATCCTTGAATAGACCAGTAACAAGTTCTGAAATTTAGGCAGTAATAAATAACCTACCAACCAAAAAAAAAAAAAAAAGCCCAGTATCAGATGGATTCACAGCTGAATTCTACCAGAAGTACAAAGAGGAGTTGGTACCATTCCCCATTCCTTCTGAAACTATTCCAAATAATTCAAAAGGAGACACTCCTCCCTAAGTCATTTTATGAGGCCAGCATCATTCTCATACCAAAACCTGGCAGACACACAACAAAAAAAGAAAACTTCAGGCCAATATCTCTGATGAGTATTGATGCAAAAATCCCCAATAAAATACTGGCAAACTGAATTCAACAGCACATCACAAAGCTTATCCACCATGGTCAAGTGGTCTTCATCCCTGGGGTGCAAGGCTGGTTCAACATATGCAAATCAATAAATATAATTCATCATATAAATAGAACTAAGGACAAAAACCCCATGGTTATCTCAATAGATGTAGATAGTCTTTGATAAAATTCAACATCCCTTCATGTTAAAAACTCTCAATAAACTAGGTATTAATGGAACATATCTCAAAATAATAAGAAATATTTATGACAAACCCGCAGCCAATATCACATGGAATGGGGGAAAGCTGGAAGCATTTCCTTTGGAAACTGGCACAAGACAATCATGCATTCTCTCACCACTCCTATTCAATGTAGTATTGGAAGTTCTGGCCAGGTCAATCAGGTAAGAGAAAGAAATAAAGGGTTTTCAAATATGAAAAAGGAAATCAAATTGTCTCTGTTTGCAGACAACACGATCCTATATCCAGAAAACCCCATCATTTCAACCCAAGAGATCCTTAAGCTGATAAGCAACTTCAGCAAAGTCTCAGGATAGAAAATCAATGTGCAAAAGGTTACAAGCATTCCTGTACACCAACAGTAGACTAGCAGAGAGCCAAATCATGAATGAACTTCCATTCACAATTGCTACAAAGAGATTAAAATATGTAGGAATACAGCTCACAAAGGATGTGAAGGACCTCTTCAAGGAGAACCATTTTTCTATTATTTTAACTGACTACCCTAAAAATTAAAAAAAATTATTGCATGCTTTATGAAAAGTATTTATTTGATACTTATTCTCTCCTCTTAGACAATTCAAAACTTTCTATTACATACCTCCATCTTTTTAAAAAATTTTTAAGCAACACATAATAATTGTACATATTTGTGGGGTGCAGAGTGAGTTTTTTTATATATATACAATGAGTAATGATTGAATCAGAGTCATTAGCATATCCATTACCTCAAATATTCATCATTTCTTTGTGTTGGAAACATTCAACAACCTATCTATTTGAAATTCATCTATTTGAAAACATACAATAAATTATTAACTATAGTCACCCTACAGTGCTACAGAATACTAGAACACTAGAACTTATTTCTCCTCTCTAGCTGTAATTTTGTATTTGTTAACTAACGTCTTCCTCACCTCTTCCCTACTCTTCCCAGCCTCTAATAACCACTATTCTACCCTCTACTTCTATGAACTCAACATTTTTAACTCACACATGAGTGATAACATGGGGTATTTATCTTTCTGTGACTGATTATTTTACTTAACATAATGTCCTCCAGGTTCATCCATATTGCCTCAAATAACAGGATTTCATTCTTTTTTATGACTAAATAATATTCTTTTTGTGAATATGTGTGTGTGTGTGTGTATATATATATATATATATATATATATATATATATATATATATATGCAACATTTTCCTTATTCCTTAATCTTTTGCTGGATACTTAGGTTGACTACATATTGTACTGCTGTAAACATGGGGGTGCAGATGTTTCTTTGATATACTGATTTCTTTTCCTTTGGAAATACTCAGTAGTGGTATTGTTAGATCATATGGTAGTTCTATTCATAGATTTTTGAGGAAACTTCATACAGCTTTTCGTAATGGATGTACTAATTTATGTTCCCATCTGCAGTGTAAGTTTTCTTTGTGTCCTCACCAGCATTTATTTATTTATATTTGTTTCTATTTGTTACAACAAATTCAAACTCTTAGACAAGAGCCATTCCAACTGGGATGAGATATGTCTTACTGTGGTTTAGATTTGCATTTTCCTGGATGATTAGTGATGTTGGACCTGTTTTTAGGTACTTGTTGGCCATTTGTGTGTCTTCATTTGAGAAATGTCTATTCAGATCCTTCACCAATTTTTAAATCAAATTATTTGGGGTTTCCTTTTGCTCTTGAGTTGGGTTCTTGTTTATTCTCTGTATTAATCACTTGTAGGATGAATGGCTTGGAAATATTTTCTGCCTTTCTACAAGTTATCTCTTCACTCAGTTGGTTGTTTCCTTTAATATGCAGAAACTTTTAAGTTTGATATAATCATGTCTATTTTTGCTTTTGTTGTCCGTGGTTTTGAGTATTTTTTTATTCTCTTTTTTAAAAAATTATTCTTTCTATTTTGATTTTGAGTCTTACCCACAAAATCTTTGCCCACACTAATTCCTGAAGTGTTTCCCTTATGTTTTCTTGTAGTAGTTCTATAGTTTCAGGTCTCACATTTAAGTCTTTAATTCATCTTGAGTTGATTTGTGTTTATGGTGGGAGATATGAGTCTAGTTTCAATCTTCTGTGTATGGATATTCAATTTTCCCAGCACCATTTTTTGAAGAGGCTCTCCTTTCAGTGTATGTTCCTGGCACCTTTGTCAAAAATCAGTTGACTGTAAATATATGGATTTATTTCTGGGTTCTGTATTCTATTCCATTGGTCTAAGTGTCTTTTTAAAACCAGTTCTATGCTGTTTTGGTTACTATAGCTTTGTGGTATATTTTGAAGTCAGGTAGTTCGATGACTCTAGGTTTGTTCTTTTTGCTCAGAATTGCTTTGGTTCTTGGGGGTCTTCTGTGGTTCCATATAAATTTTAGAATTACTTTCTCTGTTTCTGTGAAGAGTGTCATTGGTATTTTCATAGGGATTGCTTCAAATCTGTAGGTTGCTTTGTGTAATAAAATCACTTTAACATTATGAATTCTGACATTAGAAAGCACACTTCACCTCTCTAATGTGGCCTTTCTCACAGGTGTGCCTCCTTCAGTTTCCCATGTGGCACCCACAGAAACGTTCACCTATGAATGGACTGTCACCAAAGAAGTAGGACCCACTAATGCAGATCCTGTATGTCTAGCTAAGATATATTATTCTGCTGTGGATCCCACTAAAGACATATTCACTGGGCTTATTGGGCCAATGAAAATATGCAAGAAAGGAAGTTTACATGCAAATTGGAGACAGAAAGATGTAGACAAGGAGTTCTATTTGTTTCCTACAGTATTTAATGAGAATGAGAGTTTACTCCTGGAAGATAATATCAGAATGTTTACAACTGCACCTGATCAGGTGGATAAGGAAGATGAACACTTTCAGGAATCTAATAAAATGCACTGGACTTTTAATGTTGAATGCCTTAAGCTGATCATTACACAGGCGGCATGAAGCAAAAATATACTGTGAACCAATGCAGGCGGCAGTCTGAGGATTCCACCTTCTACCTGGGAGAGAGGACATACTATATCACAGCAGTGGAGGTGGAATGGGATTATTCCCCACAAAGGGAGTGGGAAAAGGAGCTTCATCATTTACAAGAGCAGAATGTTTCAAATGTATTTTTAGATAAGGGAGAGTTTTACATAGGCTCAAAGTACAAGAAAGTTGTGTGTCGGCAGTATACTGATAGCACGTTCCGTATTCCAGCGGAGAGAAAAGCTGAAGAAGAACATCTGGGAATTCTAGGTCTACAACTTCATGCAGATGTTGGAGACAAAGTCAAAATTATCTTTAAAAACATGACCACAAGGCCCTACTCAATACATGCCCATGGGGTACAAACGGAGAGTTCTACAGTTATTCCAGCATTACCAGGTGAAACTCTCAATTACCTATGGAAAATCCCAGAAAGATCTGGAGCTGGAACAGAGGATTCTGCTTGTATTCCATGGGCTTACTATTCAACTGTGGATCAAGTTAAGGATCTCTACAGTGGATTAATTGGCCCCGTGATTGTTTGTCAAAGACATTACTTGTAAGTATTCAATCCCAGAAAGAAACTGGAATTTGCCCTTCTGTTTCTAGTTTTTGATGAGAATGAACTTTGGTACTTAGATGACATCATCAAAACATACTCTGATCACCCCAAGAAAGTAAACAAAGATGATGAGGAATTCATAGAAAGCAATAAAATGCATGCTATTAATGGAAGAATGTTTGGCAACCTACAAGGCCTTACAATGCACATGGGAGATGAAGTCAATGGATGATGAAATAGACTTACACACTGTACATTTTCACGGCCATAGCTTCTAATACAAGCACAGGGGCGTTTATAGTTCTGATGTCTTTGACATTTTCCCTGGAACATACCAAACCCTAGAAATGTTTCCAAGAACACCTGGAATTTGGTTATTCCACTGCCATGTGAACGACCACATTCATGCTGGAATGGAAACCACTTACACCGTTCTACAAAATGAAGACACCAAGTCTGGCTGAATGAAATAAATTGGTGATAAGTGGAAAAGAGAAAAACCAATGATTCATAACAATGTATGTGAAAGTGTAAAATAGAATGTTACTTTGGAATGACTATAAACATTAAAAGAAGACTGGAAACATACAACTTTGTGCATTTGTGGGGGAAAACTATTAATTTTTTGCAAATGGAAACATCAACAGACTATATAATGATACATGACTGACACTTGTACACTAGGTAATAAAATTGATTCATACAGTCTAATCATATCACCACTATTAGGGTTTATAAAACTGCATTTAAAAAAAATCTATGACCAGATATTCTCCTGGGTGCTCCTCAAAGGAACACTATTAAGGTTCATTGAAATGTTTTCAATCATTGCCTTCCCATTGATCCCTCTAACATGTTGTT
This sequence comes from Pongo abelii, assembly GCF_028885655.2. Lineage (NCBI taxonomy): Eukaryota > Metazoa > Chordata > Mammalia > Primates > Hominidae > Pongo > Pongo abelii. The sequence continues at coordinate 107,051,836 of NC_071992.2, forward strand.
GACATCACACCTAATATTCAGAGGGAACGGGCAAGGTATGAGGGAAGGAAATAAAAAATAAAATAAATAAAATAGAATGACGCAAATCTGAGTTTTGTGAACCCCTGAAGGGATGGTCTAAAGGACGTTATCTGGAACTGGAGAAAAGCAGAGTTGAGAGACAATTCTATAGATTAAATCCTGGTAAGGATAAACATTGCCATTAGAAGAAAAGCTTCAAAATAGACCTGTGGCAGATGTCACATAAGTACAATTTCTGCCCAGCCTCAACTGCATTCAGAGGATAATATCAATGAACTAAACTTGAACTAAAAATTTTTGAAACAAAAAGTTATAAATGAAGACACATGGTTGTGAATACAGTGATATATTTATTTATTTTCACAAACACTCTAGCTAAAAGAGCAAGAGTACACATCAACAAAAAATGGAAACAAGGCTTTGGCTGAAAAAAACTTGCATTTGACAAATCATGTTAATAGCTAGACAAGAAGCAAGTTAGCTTTGTAAACTTCTACTTCATTTGATTCAGAGAAACAGAGCATGGGTTTTCTTAAAGTAACAAGAAAAGGAACCAAAAAAATGAGGTTTGAAATTTTTTACCATGGCAAAATATTAACATCTTTCTCAAAAACATAGAGAAATCTGGAAAAATCAAGAAGATAAAATTCTGGATCAGTTAGTGACATTCTTTCAAGCATACTTGTAAAATGTTTCCTTAAAGTGTTCTTGGGATGAAAATGATTGTCATGTCTCCAACAACAGTGAACTGATGTTGTTCCTTGAAATAAAAGTCAATCCCCACCTTAAAAACAAAACAAAACAACAACAACAACAAAAATATGAATTCTTCCAATCCATGAACATGAGATGTATTTCCATTTCTGCGTGTGCCCTCTTTAATTTCTTTTAACAGTATTTTGTAGGTATCATTGTGGAAATCTTTCACCTTTTTGGGTAAATTTATTTTTAGCTTTAAAAACCTTTTGTAGCTACTGTAAATGGGATGAATTTTTTCTTGATGAATTATTTATTACTGGTGTATAGAATCACTACTGATTTTTGTTTGGTTGATTTTGTATCCCGCAACTTTATTGAATTTGTTAATTAGTTCAAACAGGTTTTTTGGTGGAATCTTTAGTTTAGTTTTTTTTTTTTTAATGTATAAGATCATGTCATCTGCAAATAGGGACAATTTGACTTCCTGTTTCTTAATTTCATTCCTTACTATTTCTTTGTCTTGCCTAATTACTCTCTTAGGAACTCCAGTACTGACATGGTTTGGCTCTGTGTCCCCACCCAAATCTCATGTTGAATTGTAATCTCCAATGTTGGGGGAGGGAACTGGTGGGAGGTGATTGGATTATGGGTGCAGATTTACCCCATACTATTCTTGTGATAGTGAGTTCTCATGAGATCTGGTTGTTTAAAAATGCACAGCACTTCTCCCTTCGTTCTCTATCCTGCTGACCATGTGAAGATGTGCCTTGCTTCCCCTTTGTCTTCTTCCATGATTGTAAGTTTACTGAGGCCTCTCCAGCCATGCCTCATGTACAGCCTGTGGAACCATGAGTCAATTAAACCTCTTTTCTTCATAAACTACCCAGTCTCAGGCAGTTCTTTATAGCAGTGTGAGAATGGAGTAATACGAGTATTGTACTATGTTGAATAAGAGTGGTAAAAAATAGGCATCCTTGTCTTGCTCCAGATTTCAGAGGAAAAGCGTTTTTCTTTTCCTTGCTGAAAGCTTTTCCATACTCACTATGATTTTACTGTGGGTTTATCATATACGGCCTTTACTATGTTTAGGCATATTCCTTTAATACCTAATTTGTTGAGAGTTTTTATCATGACAAGGTGTAGAATTTTATCAAATCCATTTTCTGCCTCTACTGAGATGATCATATGATTTCTACCCTTCATTCTGTTGAAATGATGTATTATATATTTACTTATTAGCATATATTGAACCATCCTTGAATCCATGGCCTAAATCCACTTGATCATGGTGTGTAATCATTTTGATATACTGTTGGATTCCATTTGCTACTATTTTGTTAAGGCTTTTGCATCTGTGTTCATCAAGGTTATTCATCTGTAGTTTTTCTTGTTGTTGTTGTTGTGTCCTTTTGTGGTTTTGGTATAAGGGAAATGCTGGCCTTGAAGAATGAGTTAGGAAGAATTTCCTCCTTTCTTTTTGGAATGGTTTGAGAAAAGTGGGTGTTAGTTTCTTACAAGTTTGACAGCATTTAGTAGTGAAGTTATGCAGTCCTGGGCTTTTTTGTTTGTTTATTTTGGGAGACTTATTACTGATTCAATCTCATCACTAATTACTGATCTGTTTAGGTTTTCTATTTCTTCCTGGTTCAACCTTGTTAAATTATATGTGTGCACAAATTTATCTGTTTTCTCTAGGTTTTCCAATTTTTTGGCATATAGTTGTTCATAATAATCTGTAATGATCCTTTGCGTTCTGTGATATTAATGTGTCTCCTTTTCCATTTCTAATTTTTTGTATTTGAATCTTCTGTTTTTAGTCTAATGCCATGTTGATTTTGTTTATCTTTTCAAACAACTTTTTAAATTTGCTTTTTATTCTCTATTTTGTTTATTTCTGTGCTAATTTTATTTCTTTCTTTCTACTAATTTTGGGTTTAATTTGTTCTTGCTTTTCTAGATCCTTGAGGTGCATTGTCAGATTGTTTATTTAAAATCTTTCTAATTTTTGTTGTAGGTATTCATTGCTATAAAATTCCCTCTTAGTAATGCTTTTACTATATTTAATAGGTTTTGGTATGCAGTGTTTCTGTTTTCATTTGTTTCAAGAAATTTAAAAATTTTCTTCTTAATTTCTTTATTCACCATTGGTGACTCAGGAGCACATTGTTTCACTTTCATATGTTGGTACAGTTTCCACAATTCCTCTTGTTATTGATTTATAGTTTTATTCCATTGTGATCTGAAAGATACTTATGATTTTGATTTTTAAAAATTTGTTGAGACTTGTTTTATGTCCTAACATATGGTTTATCCTGGAGAATGTTCCATGTGCTGGGGAGAAGAATGTGTATTCTGCAGCTGTTGGATGACATGTTTTATAAATGTCTGTTAGGTCCATTTGATTTTGTAGTGCAGTTTAAGTCTGATGTTTCTTCATTGATTTTCTGTCTGGTTAGTCTGTCCAATGCTGAGAGTGGAGTGTTGAGTTCCCAACTATTATTGTACTAGGGCCTATCTCTCCCTGTAGTTCTACTGATACTTGCTTTATATATCTGTCTGTTCCAGTGTTGGGTGTGTATACATTTACATACGTTATATCCTCTTACTGAATTAATCCCTTTATCATTATATAATGACCTTCTTTTTTCCTTTTTATATTTTTTGACTTGAAGTCTATTTGATCTAATGTAAATATAGTTACTCCTGCTCACTTTTGTTTTCCATTTGTATGGGACATCTTTTCCCATCCCTTCACTTTCAGTCTATGTGTGTTGTTGCAGGTAAGTGAGTTTTTTGTAGGCAGAATATAGTTGGGTCTTATGTTTTTATCCATTCAGCCTGTTTAAATCTTTTAATTGGGAAAATTTAAACTGTTTATATTCAATATTGTTATTGATGGTGAGTACTTACTTATCTTTTTGCATCTTATCTCCCTCCACCTCTGTTTTCCACTCTTTTGTCTCCCTGTGTTTAATTCTAGATATGTTCTCCTGATATATTTTTCAGATTTAATACTTTTTTCTTCAGCTTTGTCTACATGTTGTCAAACCTACCCATTAGATTATGTATTTGTTTTATTTATTGTTACAATTTCTTGTTTTTCAAATCTACTATGTTACTTTTTACACTTTGCATTTATCTCCTGAAAATCTTAAACTTGGCTTTTATTTTCCAGATCATGTTAAGTGTAGTTATTTCTATCTTATATTCCCATGGTTGTCTTTTTTGTATTATATAGATCTCAGCTCAGATATCAACTCCTCAGGAGAGCTTTTCCTCACAACTCAGTCAAAATAGCCTCTACTCTATGACATCTAATTTTAAATTTTTCTTTATGGCACTTACCACTGTAATAAATACATGTTTAGATTTGTTTACTTGCTTATTGTTTTTATGTACCCACCCTCCATTTTTTTAGCCTCCATAGAATGCAAGTTTCCATGAGAACAGCATCTTTGCCTGTTTATTCATTGCTATATTTTATTGCCAAGAGCAGTCCTTGGTAAATAATAAGCATACATAATAAGCAACAATACACATTTGTTGAATGAATGAATGACTGAATAGCTTTATCATAGCCATTGTCTGATTTCCCTACACTTCATCTAATGTTCACAAGTCACAAACTTTGGGAAGGTCTCAAAAATCTTCTCTGACCTTGATGTCAGAACTTGTCTCCATCTTGATCCCACTTCTCTCAACTTCCACTTTATTTGCTTGCGTTTATATTGCTTTCCTGTTCCACTTATTTTTCAGAAGACTTTGTGTTCTTTCTTCTAAGACCATTTTAAGGTAAATTTCTTTAATGGGTGCATTACATTTCTATTATAGTTATATTTCCTTTTAAATTTTATCAGGTAGTTAAAATTATATAAACCCCTAAAAATTCTTACTGCTATGGCTGCCAAGTTTAGAAAAAAATTAAAAGATTATAGTTTTAAAATCAATATTTTTTTCTATATTTTGAGCTCTAATTTTATTGGCCACACTTTTCATATCTTCTATTATAAATCACAAAGTTCTTAGAGGATAATAGAATATATATTAAAATACAAGCCAAATCAAAAATAAAAATCCAGCTCTTGACTGAGAAGGTATCTCAAGAGACTTCCAAAGCTCCCTGTATAAAATTTCAGGGAATTTCAGAATATTTTATTTGTTGTCAGCAGTGAGAGTATGAGGCAAGGCAATCAATTTTTTCATTATTCTTAAGATGTTTATGAAGTGGGATCAAATAAATTTATAGAAAACTGCCTACAACTTTATAAATGTTATCTTTCTCTTGCTTTTTTCTCCAAGTGCCCATACACAGAAAATCACATTGTAAATTGGGATTGTGGAGAAGGTATTGTGAGATAGGTACAGTGATTAGAGGCAGTATATATGTAAGGTTCTAGAACATAATGATGGTAAAAACTAACTTCTGTGTCAAGAAGACAACTACCCAAAGGTGTCAGGAAACTAGGCTCAGAAAATAGCTCATTCTTTTTTTAGAGCCAGGACCGCTTTCCTTTAGAAAAACCTGGCAAGGAAATTCCATGGCCTAGAAGTCTGATGATTAAGGTCAGAACCTTCAAAGATGGCCAAAGTCCATCGTAGAAGGCTACTCTTCAGTCTGGGGTATACTCAGAATGGTTAGCTATGGTTTCATCTATCTAGGTCACAGATGCTTGCTGGAAACAGTAATATGCCAAGAAAGGATATGTAAAGTTGCTATATAAAAACAAACAATGGTTAATAATATTTTTTGAAAACTATGCTGGTTTTGTGCTAAACACTTTAAATAGTATCCTTTTATTTAATTTTCATTATAGTTTCATGAGCTAGGAACTATTACCGTTTCCATTTTACAGACGATAAAACTGAGGCTTTCAGAAAAGATTAAGGTACTTTTCTCAATTTCAGAGCTGAAATTCAAACCTAGATTGCTTCAAAACCAAAAATACTTTTAATTACTAGTAGTGATTTATATAAACATATTATGCCTGATTATCATGTATTGTTCTTGACTGTTCGTTAATATTGCATGTTCTTTTAATTGTTGAGGAAGACTTGGCTGAGTTGAACTAGCCAGAGAAAGGACTGATCTGTGAATTCCTTCCTTGCTGCTACATACCTCCCTAACTCCTATAGGCTCACTTTAGAAAATAGAAGTCAAGACTCCTACGAAGATTCATTTGAGATGGGAAGTTGGTGAATAGACATTTTGTGCCTGGTAATTAGGAGAAACAATTGGCAACATCTGTAGTTCCTCCACAAAAGGAAAATTTTGCCTAATTTTTGAGAGGAAGAAAGGATATTCTCTGGCACCATATCTTAGAGTCTTTGCTGGCATTCCTGTAGTCCAGGATAAAATGGGAATGTCAAAGAAATTTCAGGTGTGGTTTTATAGGAGGATACATTAAAGAAAAAGCAGAGCTGAAAGTCAAGGAAATAATTCCAAACAGAAGGCACTGGGTTAGTAAAAGACTTAGGCAACTTAGCTGTGCAGGGGATGTCATGCAACTGAATCACAAACGGTGACACACTAGGTGACCCTCAGAAAAGCTGATCGTGTCACTGTGGGGAGACTATGAGGTTTTTGTTATTGTAGTTGCTTGTTTCAGAATGCCAAAGTTTTGCTTACTTTTCCTTTCTTATACTTGTAAGAAGGGAGTTAGTGCTAATATATTAAAATAATCTGGTGGCAAGATTTCTCAGGTGGTTTGGTGCGTATTTGGACCTCAGACTTTTTTCTATGTGCATCTCTGTCATGAGAATTATAGCTGATTCAAGTCACATGCACAACTCTAATAAAGACATGCAGTTAATGGGTTTTCTATTTCTGTATAATAGATATATTTTAATTTTTTTCATTAATGGAAGAAGTATGATGGATGAAAACATCAGAGTCTGGAATCAGGCAAACTTGGGTTTTAATTCTGACTCTGACACTACTTATGGTTGACGTTTTATGATTCCTGCAGATAACAGCTATTGCAAGAGAACCCTGAGTTGGCTGTAGAAGAATGCAGGTTTTTCTTGGTAGTTTTCTTTACAAATTAGCTTTCCCAGGGAAATCTAGTGAGCAAGATTTTGGTAGTAACCTCTTCTTTAGGTCATAATAGAGTGAAGGGCAGCCAGAGTGCTGACTTGGTTGGGGCAGCATTGCGTAGTAGAAAACACATGAATTTTCATGCACTGCATATGAATTCCAGTTTTGCAACTTTCTAACTGTGTGACTTTGGGAAAATTTTAATTGAACTTGAACTTTAATTCCTTTATCTAAAAAATGGGATAATACAAATGATACTGTCTACCATGAGGATTGACTGAGCTAACAAATATAAATCACCAGAAACACAGCAAGTACTTTGAATATTACATTAGTTCTAATTCCTGTCTTCCCTTGTCACCATCAAAGCACTAGCATGTTCCTCCACCTCATACACACTATTACAGGGGCATAGGACTGCCACCGTAATGTCAGGACCTTAGACAAATTGTGCTAGAAGGTGATATTATTGCTTTCTCGCCACTCTTTTTTCCTTAGGCTACCCTACATATATGGGAGTCCTCTGGGGCAATCTAACCTGGACAATGAGAGAACAGATGGGAGGAGGGGGTTGTAAAATAAACTGAAAAAAACAAAACAAAACAAAAACAAAACCTATGAATACCTGAAAATCCTAATATTAGCAATTTTGAAAAACTTTATGACAGGAAGAGGAATTATAATTTATATTCCTTGATCAAAGATATGCTCTGGAAAGCAAGAAGAAAACAAAATCAAACATATAGCTTGTGTTAAATATTAGCGTGGAAAAGGGCACTTTACGAAATTGTTTTATGGGATACATATACAATTGTTACTCAATTATTCACTATTTTAGAGTGCAAGTTCCACTGAAAGTGCCCTGGGGAATGGCAAGTAGAGTCAGTCCAGTACTACCTGTCCTCATATAAAAAGAACAAGATTTATGCCTCCACAGTGGAAGCTCAAGACTGCCAACCAAACGCTGTTATTCAACAAAGGTTCTGCCCCTGGTCGTTTTCAGACACAGAGCTGGTTATAGATTCTGTTGTTCTTTTCCCCACCTACACTCCGGTGCCTTTGCCCACTTTGCTTGCTGGATAGTCACAGTTTTTAGTTACAGTTTTTGCCCCACTCCCTGTTGGCCTGTGATACTTCTTCAAAGATTTAGAGATTTGGAGGGTAAAGAAAGCAAGAGGAGGGCACCATGCTAACTCAGTGAGTACTACAGGAGCAGCAAAATAAGGACTGCTTCTAGGGACGGCTGTAGTAGTCTGTTCTTATGCTGTTAATAAAGACATACCCGAGACTGGATAATTATAAAGGAAAGAAGCTTAATTGCTTCACAGTTCCATATGGTTGGGGAGGCCTCACAATCATGGCGGAAATCAAGGAGGAACAAGTCATATTTTATATGGCTGCAGGGAAGGGAAAACTTGCGCAGCAGTACTCCTTTTTATAAAACCATCAGATCTCGTGAGACTTATTCACTATCACGAGAACAGCCCGGCAAAGACCCGCCCCTATAATTCAATATCCTTCCACTGGCTCCCTCTGACAACACATGGAAATTGTGGGAGCTACAATTCAAGATTGGATTTGAATGGGGACACAGCCAAACCATATCTAGGGGAGCAACTGGAAAGCTCACGGAATGCTTTCAGCACTAATATATACAAGGAAGTGAGATGTGAAACATCCAATGTTTTGCTAGTAAATGTTTAACACAATCAGCTCCCTGGGGCGCCAGAGCAGAACCCTCGTTTGTAGCATCTGCTAATTCCCATAATGTAAATACTCCCACCATGGCCTGTTTCAAGCTACCAATATAATGTCACTAAAAGCCATGTTGGACATTGATGCTCAGAACTGGCTCTTCTGTGTTGGTGCCAGTCAGCACACCAGTGATGGTAGCCTTAGCACCACTGACTGAGACAGGGAGGATATGGTAGAGAATTTTAAGAGACGATGTTCCTTTTTTGGTGATAGAAATTCTTAAAATATTAGCTTTACTGCTTTATTAACTGTATGACTTTCCGTAGAGATCCTTAAATTCCCCAAGTCTCAATTTCCTTATTTATTAATATATGTATTTGATATACATTTTCTGAGTGTCTTTTGTATGCCAGGAACTTTTGTAGACATCTGGATACAGAGGTGAATAATACAAATTCCGTGCCCTCTTGGAGCTTATAATCTAGTAGGGAAGACTGATAATACACAGGTAAACAAATTTAAGGTAGTGTCATGAAGAAAACGCTTAGAACATTGTAAGCCCAGGAGGGGAGATTTTGTCTGTTTGGGGCACTGGTGTGTCCTCAGTGCTTATGACATTGTAAGAATGATTCAGAGTATAAATGAAGGCTCTGGTACTCTAATTAGGGCTTTTGGAAAATACTGAGGGGCCGAAACATGACCAGAGATATGTGATTGATATACAAGAACAAATGTGGCAGGTGCTGTTGGGTAGCTGCTGACACCCCTATCTCCAGCCCTCCTCTCCTGAACTACTTCCAGTGGGAGTGGTCATGTGTCACAATTCTGGCTAGGGAAAAATAAATGGAAATCTTTTGAGTGGGATTTCTAGGAAAGCTTTTGTTTTTCCTATAAATTGGACAGACTTTATCTCTTGCCCCTTGGTCTTTTCTTGTTTGTGTTGCCTGAATCTGATTGAGAATTAGCAGCCATTTGGGACTGTAAAGTGCAAGCACGAAGACAACAACCTACCTGCTAAGCAGGATGGACCTCTGGCAGCAGCATAGCACAGCCCTACTGCTCCTGGCCTGCTCAACTTGTGACACTTGTTACATGAGATAAATGACACTCTATGTGTTGTCTGTTTTTTTGTTTTCTGTGTTTTTTTTGCAATTAATCTAGCAAGCCAGGCCATAAAAATATAGAAAGAATAATGAATACTACATAAGTCATATAAAACAGCAGAATTTAAGAAACATTGCTCAAAAAATGTTGCTCTTAATATCATAATGACTCAAGTAATAAAGAATCATTGCGTACTTTTGAGCCCTTATTCTGTGCTTTATAATAGGAATCATAATAACATGAGTGATTCCAGAGTCAAATACAAAAAACAAACTGTGAATTTAAAATCTTGGGACTAACGTTAATAGCTATCAGTTCACACTTCATCAACAATTCAGACACTTATATTTCAAAACAGGAAGCAACAAAATGCTTGGAAAAAGATCTAGGACTTTATAAAATATTGTCCTTTTTAGAGCTGGAGGCCATAATCCTAAGCAAACTAATCAAGGAACAGAAAACTAAATACTGCATGTTCTTACTTATAAGTAGGAGCTAAACATCGAATACACATGGACGCAAAGTAGGGAACAACAGACACAGGGGCCTATTTGAGGGTAGAAAGTGGGAGGAGAGAGAGGTTTAAAAAACTCTCTATCAAGTACTATGATTATTACCTGGGTGATGAAATCATCTGTATACCAACCTCCATGAAATGCAATTTACCTATATAACAAACCTGCACATGTACCCTTGAACCTAAAATAAAAGTTAAATTTAGAAAATATTATCTTTTTGGTATAGAAATTTCAATATAGAAGCAAATTACTGAAGAGTTTCCTGACACAAAGGAGCATGAGTACATGTACATATGTGTGTATATAATTTTTTTTAAAGTAGTCAATTCTGAGGCTCTAAGGAATGTAACAAAAACAGAATGTATGAAAAAAAGAATTTGGGTTTTATGTTCCTAAGGCTGAATCGTGTTTCTCAACCATTTTTACATTATTGTTTCCCTTCACCCAGGACAATTGTTCGACTTTATTCCTCTAATAACCTCCTCCTACCCACCATGAAATTTTAGTATTAGAGTTATTCCATATATACATTTATATTGTCAGAGTTGAGCTTTGGAGGATCATAAGCAATTATAATATCTAAGATTTTTTCACCTCCCCCATAAACCGATTTTTACATCCTTGGGGATGATATCACCCCCTCCCGCTCCCCGATTAAAATGCGTAAGCTGAACCAGCACTGAACTTGAAAAAATATTTTACTTTTTTACCTCATGGGCCAGATATGTGGGAGAGCTTTCAAACTTCTGAGAAAATCTTAGAATCAGCACAGATGTTGATACAGCTTTCTTGAAACTCTTGAAATATTTTTAGCCCTGGGAAAATCGTATCCACGTTGGGAAGCTGTATTTTCAGACTTTTGAGCAAGTATAGGAAGAATCTATCTCCTAGTATTCTCATTCCCAAATGTGTCTTCAGAAAATTTACAGATTGGTAATCAGAATCAGAGTGATGTAAATTTAATGATTCCTGGAAAAACTTTTAAAAATGTCTTTTCACTGTAGATTATTTGGAAAATATAGATAAGCAAACAATAAAAGCCAAATTACCCATGGTCTGACCAAGGAGGTGTGAACAACATTGGCTTATTTCTTTACTATTTTTCCATTTTAAAAATGTGTATGTGAGTGTGAGGGCATGTATACATATGCACATGGAGGTTTTTTTTAAAAAATGGAATATTCAGACATGTTAATGTGTTTGTATTATTAGTATTATTCATACATATTAATGTATTATTCATACATGCTTTATAATGTATCTTTTACATTTTATTGTAAACATTTCCCCATGGTTTAGAGTATTTTCCTACATCACTATTTCTACTGGCTATTTAGCCTTGATATATGTATATAATTAAACAGTCCCCTATTTTTTGACAGGTAGGATTCTTCACACTTCTTACCACAATAAAAATGCTTCCATAAAATTCAGTGTGGCTACTCTTTGTACATACCATTAGTTATTCCCTTAGGAAATATATCTAGAAGTGTAATTGCTATCTCAAAAATTATGCACACTTCCACTGATTTGATAAATATTGTTAAATTATGCTTCAGGAAACTTCTATGAGTCAACATTTCCAAATTTTCTAATTGGTTGTTATCACTTCTTTTTCTTGCTTTATGTAAGCAATTCTTTACATATTTCTTTGAAGATATTAATTATACTAATTATTTTACAGTCCTGTTTTATCAGCTCTATTTCATCTGGTATAAACTCTTTATTTATTTTTATTTTTTGAGACTGAGTTTCACTCTTGTTGCCCAGGCTGGAGTGCAATGGCAAGATCTCAGCTCACTGCAACCTCTGCCTCCTGGGTTCAAGCAATTATCCTGCCTCAGCCTCCTGAGTAGCTGGGTCTACAGTCATGCACCACCACACTCGGCTAATTTTGTACTTTTAGTAGAGACAGCATTTCTCCATGTTGCTCAGGCTGCTCTCGAATTCCTGACCTCGTGATCAGCCCGCCTCAGCCTCCCAAAGTGCTGGGATTACAGGCATGAGCCACTGTGCCTGGCCATAAACTCTTTCATCTATTTTTCTGAATGGTGTTGGCATTCAATGATTATCAGATGATTGAATCATTTTTTAAATTTCAGCTTATTTTTGAATTCTGGGCACAGGAGATTCCCTGAAAGACTTATGGCTGTTTTTTCAGTTCACTTTATAGAGAGGAAAAATGTCTGACAGGAGATTGCTTTGGTCAGTGAATGTGTGGAAGCAAGTATAATGCATTCTGATTCTTCTCTGGTGTTGCCAGCTACTCATGGCTCCATTTTATCTCTCTCTGTTCAAAGCACATCTCCTAACTAGGCTATAGTTGCGTAGGATGTAGGGGAGGAGGGTGAGGGATAGGAGGAATAGTGTGGCTATAGGGTAGAGTAGGTGGTTTAGTCCACAGAGCTGCTTGGTCCTGAGAGAGTATAGTAATCTCTCGGTCTATTGTTCCCTGATCCCATTATTCTCTGAAGGACTCTACTACCTCTGTGTTTTGAATGGCCTTAATTATTTTTGGTGAAAGCTCTTCCTTGGGCTTCCATATTCATCCTGGGTCAATGCTTCCTTCCTCATTTGATACTATCTACATGTGGTTTCTGTTCCTGTAAGAATTTATCTTCCTGTATTTCAGTGGCTATTTACGTATTATTTTAAAAGTTATCCTCTTATCATTTCTAAGTTTTGGCATGGGAGAGAGAGAGAGAGACACTGAGTATGCCTAGTTTTACCATCTTAAAACTGAAAGTACTTGTATCAATTTGCTAATACACTTGCAGTATATTGTCTGGTAGAGATTAATGGAAGTAAAGTAATTGTCTTAATCCATCTAGGCTGCTATAACAAAATACCTTAGACTGGGTAATTTATAAACAACAGAAATTGTTTATAAATTTGGGATCTTCAAGATCAAGGTGCCAGCAAATTTGGTGTTTGTTCAGGGCTTACACTCTGCTTCAAAGATAGTACCTTCTAGCTATGTCCTTATGTGGTAGAAGGGTAGACAAGATTCCTTGGGAATCTTTTATAAGGACATTAATCTCATTCATGAGGGCTCAACCCTCACAAACTAATGATCTCCCAAAGGCCCTACCTCGATACTATCATATTGGGGATTGTTTCAACATACGAATTTTCCGGGGACACAAACATTCAGACCATAGCAATAATGAAAGAAAAAAAGAAGAAAAAACAAAAGCTGATCCTAACAAGGCCTTTTTATTGAAAGAGAGCAAGAAACATGACTTGCCTACTTTAGACAATGAACTACATGTTAGTGTAGTACCCTATTTTTCTACAATGCCTTGAAGTTAAACATCCCTCATTTGATCTTCACAATTCAATGAGATGGATATTATTACTTCTATTTATAAGATGAAAAACAGGCTCAGGTACTCTAAATAATATGTTAACAGAGGCTGTGTGGAAGAAATGAATTAAATCCTTTCCCCAGCCTGTAAGTCCAGTGCTTTGTCTACTCTACTATTAAGTACAGATAAAGTTATATGAAAAGCTAAAAAGCAGTATTCTTTTGGTTGAAATAGTGACTTACAGGAAGGTGAAGAAAAGCATTCAAGAACCCCTTGAAACATATAGTCTAATACAGAAGAACAAAAATATACTAAGTGAAATTAAAGGCGCTATGCCTTTGAGAGGCTTTATTTAAAACCACACTGGGCCTTGTATGGAAACCAAGCCATAAGCTTCAACTGACATTCTTTCTGCAGTCCCCATCATGAATCTGACCACTCAAGTTTTAATTTCCTGTCGGATAAGATAAATGGAAGACAAGATCTCACAATTAGGTTTCAAATTATAAACCGCCTTCACGAAATCTTTGAGTATCTTTCGTCTAGTTCACTGCTTTGAGTTGTTGCTTGGTCTGAATACATTGTAAAATGGAATTCCTTAGTTTAAATTGTAGACTATTCCAGGGCACAGGTTGAGAGCTTTCACATCTTTGGTATTCCCTAGGGAAAGTGCCTTTTGTAGAGTCTGGTTACTGCTCATTCCAGCTTTTCTTTGTAACGAGTGCTGCAAGGTTTACAAGTATGGTTGAAAGAACATCACTAGGTATACGGCTCTCCTATCCAGTGGAGAGGTACTAACTATATAACTGGCTTTTAAAACCTGAAAAGACTGTTTTTAAGGAATAAATGACTAAGGATGGGGAGTCTTAGATTGAGAGAAGAGAGAAGTAGAGTTTGACATTTTGCAAAGGACAATTCATTGAAAAATACCCATGAAGGTTATTTGGAGCAATTTATAAATATTGCAGTGACTTATCTATCTGCCAAAGGTGGAGCAGGAGAATTCTACGACATGTTGAAATTGCTGTGCATGTTTTCTTTTGGTTCTTTGGTTGGAACATAAATGGAGTTTAATTAAAGTGACACAGGGAGGAGTAGGGAAAATCTCATGGGGACTCAAACAGGAAATATGGTAAGGCTGGGCAGAGCTCAGAGGTACTGGAGTTAGCATGTGATTCTCAGTTCAAGGAGGAGCTGGAATCCTCAGCTGCATGAACATTTAAGTCATCATACCTGTTACACTTAAATGCAGCATATCTTAGCCATGTTCCAAATGCTTCTTCTGCTTATACCTTTTTTCTACTCCTTTATAACTTCAATGTGCACATAGCCCACTGTAAACTCTCCAGTCCCTGACATAATACCTGTTCTATTTCAGCTTCTAGAACTAAATGTCAAATTATTTCCATATTTCTTGGTTTGAATTCCTGAAGAGTATATGATTAGGCCAACCCTTTTGCGGCTAGGTGATTGAATCAGAGTTTGTGGCCAGGCTATACTGGCTTTCTTTGGCTCAAGAGTCAAGCTCTTGTTCAGTTAGTTCAGTTCCCAAGCAGTAGAATTATATAGTGTAAAATCTGCAGATGACAGGGTCTCTGGGTAGGTGGTTGCACTTAGAAAGGGGGGCATCAACGGAGTAGGAAAAGTTTGGTGGTCCTATTGTATGTTGAATGGTATTCTTGACTAATTTTTAACTATCTTGAAAAGGACTAAGTTATGAGTAAGACGTGACACCACTGGAGTTTTTTTTTTTTGAGCAGAGGAGTGATATAATTGGACATACTTTAAAGGACTACTTTAGATGCTCTCTGGAGATGATCACTATTCACATTTTGGCATATTTCCTTCTTCTCCAGTGTAACAATATTTCTTTTACTGAATCTTCTCTTTTCTTTCATGTATGATTACTTAACATTTTGTAGGTATCTCTGTTACAGAATTTATTTCATGGCATACTCTATTTCAGCTGCAATTGCTGTCACATTTCCGTTGCCTCTTTCCTTAGTAGTTTCTTTGGCTTATGGTTTCAGGCACCACCCCTCCCATATATATATATATATTTTTTTTTTGTTTGTTTTGTTTTGTTTTTTTGAGACAGTCTCACTCTGTCACCAGGCTGGTGTGCAGTGGTGCAATCTCAGTTCACTGCAACCTCCGCCTCCCGGGTTCAAGCAATTCTCATGCCTCAGCCTCCTGAGTAGCTGGGACTACAGTCGTGTGCCACCGTGCCCATTTAATTTTTTTTTGTATTTTAGTAGAGATGGGGTTTCACCATGTTGGCCAGGATGTCCTCAATCTCCTGACCTTGTGATCTGCCCGCCTAGGCCTCCCAAAGTGCTGGGATTACAGGCATGAGCCACTGTGCCCGGCCTCTAGGATATATTTTAAATAGACGTATTAGGGTCTGCCAGAGAAACAGAACCAACAGGATATCTCTCTCTCTTTCTCTCTCAACATATTTATTATAATAAGTTGGCTTACGTGATTATGGGTTTGAGCAGTCTCACTTCACTAACTGCTGTATACAAGCTGAAGGCCCAGGAAAGCCAGTGGTATCCTTCCAGTTCAATCATGAAGGCCTTAGAAGCAGGAGAGCTGATGGCATAAGCCTCAGTCCCAGTACAGGAGAAAACTGATGTCCTAGTTCAGTCAGACAGAGTGAATTCTCCCTCCCTCCACCTTTTTGTTCTAGTCATGCCCTCAACAGATTGGATAATGCCCAATCACACTGGGGAGGGCAATGTGCTTCACTCAGTTCATCAATTCCCTAATTTCATCTAGAAACACCCTCAAGGCACACCAAGAAATAATGTTTAGCCGAATATCTGGATACGCCATGGCCCAGTGAAGTTGACACATAAAATTAATCATTATAGTAAATAAGTTTAAATATATTTGAAATACTATTATATGTTCTGTTTATTTACTTATGTTTAATTAACTGTGTGCTCATTTTATTAAAAATAGGTAATTATAGTCTTTTTTGGGGGGAGGAATCAGATCTGAATTACTTTATTTGTAATTACAATGTCCTTTAATCAAGAACTGATTGATTAGTACATAAAGAATGTACAGTTTAGAACCATAGATGGCAATTTTAAATGGATCATCTCAAAATTATGCTGCACATGTTTATATGTATTTGAACATCAAGTCATTCAGGAATAGTATTAATTCTAAAAAAAGGGTAAATGTTATCAGAGTTTTAAGAGAAATTTTGGTATTCTCTATTAATTTATTTGTGAAAATATTCTAGGAAAGATCTGACAATCAATTACTGTACTTTTTCATCTCATCTGATTCTTAGATATGATCTCAGGCAAATATTTAATAGACTATTCATTCTATTTTACTTTATTTGTATCAAATATGATAAGCATCAACTATACATATATTGAAATATATTTAAGAAGAATTATAGTTCTACGTAATTATATACATTCACTTTAATATAATAAGCAAAAATGACTCTTGATGCCAATAGTATTAGGCTGCTATATAGGTATGAATAAACACTGTTCTGAAACACTGCTGCACATGGTACTCAACAAATGATAACAAATCTATTTGGAATGCGGAAAATTTTCCTTTCAAAAGCAGAAAGTGAACAAGGGGAAATGGAAATGAATAGTATCAGCTATTCTGGAGAAATAAAAGTCTGTAGGTTCTAGCAGTAGAATTGTAGGGTTAAAAACCTGTATTTCTTTCTCTTTTTATCTCAGTCTCTTTCCAGACCGCCTAGGTTTTATTCTCTAACACTAAATGTTTTCTGCTTTTCTTTCTTTTTTTTTTTGAGACAGAGTCTCGCTCTGTTGCCCAGGCTGGAGTACAGTGGCACAATCTCGGCTCACGGCATGCTCCGCCTCCCGGGTTCATGCCATCCTGCCTCAGCCTCCCTAGTAGCTGGGACTACAGGGGCCCGCCACCACGCCAGGCTAATTTTTTGTTTTTAGTAGAGACGGGGTTACACTGTGTTAGCCAGGATGGTCTCGATCTCCTGACCTTGTGATCCGCCTGCCTCAGCCTCCCAAAGTGTTGGGATTATAGGCGTGAGCCACTGCGCCCGGCCTGTTTTCTGCTTTTCAACTCCAATTCTTGTGCTATATGTTTATCGGATTTCTGTGATGGATAAAATATGATGATATATGATAGATGACAGAGTAATAGTTGGAAAGAGTCCAGGCCTAGAGGCCTATTTCATTTCTGTTTGCAACAGCTGAAAACTTGTGTGCTACAATTGATATGGCCCCTCCTCTTTCTGGGCCACTTAAAACAACAGCTTTGATAACTTGTTCTGAGTTATCTTTTATTCTATGTAATTAACTTAGATGACTTTCTTCCTAATAGAAGGAAAAGCTTCAGGGGCAATCCAATAAAAAGGAAAGTTTTCCTAAATTTTCAGGCAGTACAATTAATATGTAAAATTGAGGCAAATGTTTTGTTACCTTTTTGCTTTTATCTTCTGTTTCCTTTTGTCATGTACTAGACAACATTAGGCTGGTGCTCACAAGTTTTATGGACTCCTGGTAAAGATGACGAAAGTCCCTGAAAAATGTTTGCAAAAAGGTATCCTCTGGTGTAACTCTTTACATTTCAAGGAACATTCAGAAATTTCAGGGTATACGTGATTCAAGACATGAGAGGTTTGGCAGCTCAGTCCTTTCACATTATTTGAAGGGACCTTAGGAACTGGCTTCTAGCAACAGATCTTTCCTTAACTGGTGTCCCTAGGAAGCAGGACTACCTGAGAGGTGACCCTGGGACAAGATTGGCAGGGGGCCATGGCAGTTTCATTCCTGGATGTTTATGTGTACACAATTTTCACTACCCTGAATGCTTTTTCTTCTTCTGTATGATTTCTCCTTGACTTTTAAGGTTCAGATGCAATATTTTCCCCATGTAAACTTGGCAGAGTTCTTGTAATTCACCTAGGTTTTATATTCTGCATCTGTAAACAGAAGCTAATAATATCCTCTTCACTGAGGATTAAATGAGACATGGGATTGAACCTAGGTCTAGCTAACTCCAAAGTCATTGAACTTAAGCAGTATATTAGGCCATTCTTGCATTGCTATAAATGAATACCTGAACCTGGGTAATTTATAAAGAAAAGCGGTTTTATTGGCTTGCGGTTCAGCAGGATGTACAGGAAGCACAGTGGCTTCTGCTTCTGGAGAGGCCTCAGAAAGCTTTCAATTGTGGTGGAAGGCAAAGGGGGAGCGGGTTGTCTCACATGGCAGGAGCAGAAGCAAGAGAGAGAGAGCAAGAGGGAAAGTGCGACATACTTTTAAACAACCAGTGTCATGAGAACTCACCATCATGAGAACAGCACCAAGGGAGATGGTGCTAAACCATTCATGAGAAACATCTCCATGATCCAGTCACCTCCCACCAAGTCCCACCTCCAACATTGGGGATTACAATTCTACATGAGATTTGGGCAGAGACACAGATTCATAACATATCAAACATAATGCTCAAGATATTTTAAGCTACTACCCACTTTATTTTTTCCTATTCTACCATTTGTATAGCAAACATTCTTTCTAAAGATACCCTTATTATCTGCGTTGGTCTTTTGACCCTAGGCATTCACTACCTTTTATTGATAAATATTATATTTTGGTATGGATAATCAAGCATTTATTGAAAAATATTTATTGAACCACATTTATGTATTAAACTTATGCTAGATCAGGAGATACAAAGAATAAGAAATCATTCTTATGAAGGGACTGAAAGACAATGTGACATGGTCTTGTAAAAAGTAACATTGAATTGTAAATTGGGATATTACAATGCAATGTGGTATGTGTAGGTCTACAGCTTGAAACTAGGGTTTTCTGTTTCCAACAGAATATGAAGCTTTTGAAAGCAGGAACCAGTCTTCTATTTCATTATTTTTAGCCTGGTGTCCTGTTCTTAGTAGGTGTTGGGATTTATCAATATATTTATTGATTTGCTTTAGTAAAATAGAAGCTCTCTATTATATATTAGTTACTTGTAGCTGTATAACACATTACTCCAAAATTTAGCTGCTTAAAGCATCAGAGATTTGTTATTTCACACAGGTTCTGAGGATTAGGAATCTGAGAGTATCTGAACTGGATGGTTCTAGCTCAGGGTCTCTCGTGAGTTGTAATCAAGTTGTCAGCTGGAATTGCAGTCATCTGAAGGCTTGACTGGAGCTGGAGGATCTGCTTCCAAGATGGCTTACTCACATGGCTTTTGGCAGAAAACCCCAGATTCTTAGCATGTGGGCTTCTCAACAGAGCTACCCAAATATTCTTACATCATGGCAGCTGGCTTCCTCCAGAGTAAGTGACTCACAAAGAAGAGAGAATAAGCAGGAATTGCAACGCCTTTTATGGTCTAATCTCTGAAGTTGTGCACATCACTTCTGCTTTATTCTATTCATTAGAAATAAGTCACTAAGTCCAGTACACACTCAAGGGGAGGAGAATTAGGATCTACCTCTTAAAGGAGCAGTAACAAATAATTTGTGGATATATCTTAAAGTTACCACAGTACACTAACAGCACAAAATGTACTCTATTATTATTTTCTTTTTGAGCTTTGTAGGCTGAGGGCAAAACTTCAGAAAATAGGAAGATGAAGGCAGGGAAAATAAAGAGGGACTGGGAGAATGCACAGGGTAGTTTAGAGGGAATGAGGGTCTGGCATAGGGCAAAGAATCTACACAACCTGGGAATGTTATGTTCTGATGTCTTAGGTATTCATAAGAAGGGGGCTAAAGAGAATGACAGTGAGAGATGGAAGTGGGGAAAGAATGAAGAAGAACAAAATAACTGAGAGAAAACAAGGACAATTGTGTGGAAAGTGAAAGGGCAAGAAAATAAAATAAAATAAAATACCTCTAGGAAAAAATCTCTGGAATCAGGCAAAAGCTGTTGCCCAGTTGTGAAGCAAATAAGCCCATTGGAACTGTCCAAAGGGGCTATTTTCTAAAATCTTTATTGTATAGTATCTAAGTATGACTATTTGAGACATTTTTATGGTGATTCAGGTGCCAATGCTGAAAAGAATGAATTAAGATTCAAGAGTAGAACAATTTATAATTATTTTAAAGAAAATATATGGAGAAAAAAAGATAAGAATTGCTAGAATTTTTTTGTATAAAAGATTTAGAAATAAAGTTGTTATCAGAGACAATAATTATATAACTGAAGAGTCATTGCTGGGCAAATTATGAACACATTTAGGCTATGAAAAGTGAAATATAAATGTGTGATGAAACCAAGGCAAGGTGGAATTAAAATTCCATCCTTCCTCATTCCCCTCCTAATTACTTAGTGGGGAGAGAGAAAGTATTGAAGTCATTTCATCTTTTTGACATACAGATATAGAGAAATTTCATTATAATCTTGTGGCATGTTTAGATATCAGAGATACAACATGTAGAACTGACATAACATACATGCAAACTAAGTGGTCAGATAGATTTACTGCTTTAGTTGTGTAGGTCAATTACACAAAGACAATTTATATGACCAGGATATTATTTAGAAGAAAAAGAGATAAAACTCATACAAATAAACTGGCAAGACTTAGTTAACTAAGTATCAAGAGAGACATTGTAGGGTTTAGACAATGCAGAGTTAATAGGAAGAGGAGTACCTTAGAAACATCAATAGGAGAAAGAAGCAATTGATGAATGGAATTAGGCATATGATTTAACTTGGCAGCAATGGTCCTCATGAGAAGGGAGTGTTCAAAATAAGGAAAGTTCAAGGGATGTAACTAGACTGTTAAAAAGCAGAGTACAGACTTTAAAGATAGTCAGTGGAGGCCCAAAATGGGGATTTTTGTCTTACTCTTAAGCGTTAGCTCAGCTAAGAGGGAAGAATGATGATGATCTTTCACATCAAATATGAAAAAATAAAAGACTATCAGCTTTGATATTGACAGGCACATTTTCCTTCATATCAGGGGAGCTATTTTTGGTCTATTTTTCAACATTTAAATGAAGAAAGGGTTTTCTAGTATTTCTTTTGGTTATAAACATAGTTTTCTAAATTGGAAAATTTAGGAAAATATAAAAGTTCATAAAAATAAATTACAACTATACAACCCATTACAACTGTTAATATTTTAGCACATTTCTATGTTTTGTTTTAATATTTATGATTTAAAAGATATTTTTTAAAAACAGTTTTGCATACTGCTTACTTTACTCAATATCATATCAGGACAATTTTGTCATTAAAAATCTCTTGTAAACATCATTAAATTTATTACCTATTAATTTTTGAATAAATTTTAAGGGGCATAAGATATTTAATCCTAATATTTACTAAAACATTATAATAAAAAATAGAAAATAAATGATACATGTTTAAATTATTAATGGTTGAAACTGTTGACTACCTACTGTGATAATAACAGGTAATACTAATTATTTACTCTGCCACAGGAACTGTTCTAAGTACTTTGTATGGATTACATCATTTAACAATCATATTAACCATAATGAGGAACCTATAATTATTATTCCCATTTTACTTAAAGAGGTTTAGTAATGTGGCTCAAGTTCTCACAGCTAGTAAGTATGGAGCTGAAATCCAAACAAGGCAATTTGACTCCCAAGTCCATCTTTCTAAATCTATACATTTTGCATTATATGTTTAAGCCTTGCATTAGGAACTGGAGATAGAATGATAAGGAAACCACAGAGGGTCTGCTCTTTCTGAGCTGTAGTGTGTAGAGAAACAATTATTACCAAATAATTAACATTTTAAATGTATAATTACAAGCTGAAATCAGCACACTAAATGAAAGGAACATAACTCCATAATAGACAACAGGAGCCTGACTAAATAAGTAAACTGGGGAAAGCTTCCTGGAGGAGGTGACACAAGCTGACAGCTGAAGAATAAACAACAATCAGTGAGGTAAAGGGGAAAGATACATTCCAGACAGAAGGAATAGCATGCAGAAAGGCCCTAGGGTGAGAGAGAACATGAATGTTCAGAAAACTGGAAGAAATTCAGTGTGACTGGGGCTCACAGATTGTATGGGAGCAGGCCGTGGCCCAGGAATGTAGGGCATGCTAAGAATTTTGAACTTTAAGGACAATGGAAATCTCAGAGTTTTATGTAGGTGGTGACATAATCAGATTTATTTTGAAAAGATCTTTCCATCTGAAGAATGACAGACATACTGGAGGGAGGCCAGAGGGAATGTGGGGTGGATTTCTGGTAGACTTTTGCTAAAGTTGAATAAGAAATGAAAATAACTTGGTCTAAGGTTGTGGCAGGAAAGGTGGAAAGACCTGAACATATTTAAGAGATATTTAACAGGTAAATTTGAAAATGGTGATGGAGTTAGTATGTTTTCTATGGGCTGAGATAGACAATACTAGAAGAAGACCAAAATTTAGGAGGGCAGATCATGAGTTCAATCTTGGAAACAGTGAGTTTGACATGTGAATATTTTGAGTATGCAGTTGCCTATTTAGTGTGGAACCAGAGTCTTTGCCATAGAGATTTAATCAATTTGATGAATATGGGTAAAAAAAAAAAAAGAAGAAGATAAAGTGCAAAGAAAATGTAGTGGGCTCTGGGGAGCACTATTTCATGACTGGGCAAAGAATTATGAGTTATCAAGGAAAATTTAGTTAGAAGAGCATGTTAACTAGATTGGAATTGTTGGCAACCACTGAGGTATACTGGAAGTTGGTGATGATGAATTTATGGTGATTCTTGTCTTCCCTGAGGTATGACTCTGCAAACAGCACCACAGAGGCAAGGAAGCCTGGTGGCAAGAATGACCCAGAAAGGTTTTGTAAGATATGTGAAATGAGAAGGTTGAGTGTCAGAGGATTCAGGCATATGATAGCATAATTTACCATTCTTTGTTTTTAAACATAGAAAAGCGTTTTTTAAAAAAAATTTAGGCTTGGCACGTGTCTCACACCTGCAACCTCAGCACTTTCGGAGGTCGAATTGGGTGAATCGCTTGAGCTCAGGGGTTCGAGACCTGGGCAATATGGTGAAACCCCATCTCTGCCAAAAATACAAAAAATTAGCTGGGCGTGGTGGCACATGCCTGTAGTCCCAGCTACTTGGGAGGCTGAGGTGGGAGGATAGCTTTAGCCCAGGAGGTGGAGGCTACAGTGAGCTGAGATCATACCACTGCACTCCAGCCTGGGTGACAGAGTAAAACCCCACCCACTCATCCCCCCACCCCAAATTTAAATAATTCTGAGAAATACCTTTTATGCATAAACGTTTGTCTCTTTTAAATATTTCTTTTGGAGATATTCCTATAAGAATTACTCAAAGAGTAAGAATAACTTTCAGCCTTTTAAATGACATTGCCAATTTGTTTCCAGATTCCCCTAATCTTGTTTGCATGGGGGCAGTGGGTGTTCTAATTTTTATTCTTTGTGTTTTGACAGGCTAGAAGAATGTATCCTTCAAATTCTTCTTTCTTACTCTCTTTCAGCTGCTGTGTCATGAGTAATTTTCTTTGGTTAAGGTGCATATCTCATGCACATACGAGAAGGTCTTCATGTTGGTTTGGAACAACAAAGAAAACTTTCTGGTTATTGAGTCTTTGGGTCATAAGCACTGCCCCTCTCAAACCACTAAAGATCTTACTCCATTTTGTTGTGATGTTTTATGATATGGACAAAACTGAGACCAAATTGTTCCAAGAAGAAGGAAATGCAAAGGCCCCAAGGTGGAGAATGCTTGGGAAGAAAGCCAATGTTACCACAGTGGAGAGAGACAAGAGAGAAGTGGAGAAAGAGTGAGAGAGCAGGTACTGGGAGATGAGCCCAAAGAGATAGTGCAGAATCCAAATCATAACCACGTCCTGAAGCCAGGGTGAGGAGTGTGCATTTCATTTTGAGTGAGATGAGAAACCACTGGGTGGTTGTAAGAGGGGGAGTGAAGTGGTGTGATTTGCACTGTAAAGCAATTGCATGGTTAGGGTTGGCACACACAGGCAGGGTGGAAGTAGAGGCCTCTTTGGGCTACTGGTTCTCAGGTAGTTTAAGGGCAGAAATGGGGTCTAAAGCAGGCATGGGGTGGGGACTGTGCGGTGACACAGATAAGCCCTTCCAGATCAGTTATTTCTATGCTGATGTCTAAATGGAAAAGCCTGAAGAGGACTCTCCCTTCAGCTTTAAGGCCTAGGGTACAAAAGGCGGGGCAGGGCCTGAGCTTGGGGGCCTTCATCTGCTTCTCCCTGACTAGAATGAGGAAGGTCTCAGTGTCTGTCTGTCTGTCTCTCTCTCTCTCTCTGTGTGTTTGTGTGTGTGTTTATAGCCTGGGAGTTTAGTTATCTATTTCTCTCCAGGCTTGGCTCTTAGCCTCTTTTCTTCAACTCCCTCTAAGGATCTTCTCTTGGGACAAGTATTCAGCAGATACTGAAGGATTATGACTCTAGGTCACTTTCTGACTATTTTCCCTCCCTTTCATGCAGGGTGTGTGAGACAGGGGTTCCCAGCACAGATATTTTTGGCTTTCTTATGTTCAAATGATATCATCAGCCTAATTGCTCCACAATTCTGATTAGATATCAAATTTATCATACAGTTTCTTGAATTTCCCATTGGTCACAAATAGTATTAATATCCTTTAGAGTTATTAATTAAATCTAAGTTTTGGATGCCTTAGCCCCCACACTTGAATCTTATCCCCCCTCCTTGAAACTCGACCTTAAGCCTATTTAGAAATCCCAGTTCTCACTAAAGAGTAACCCTGTAAATTTTGAGATGCTTTGAAGAATGCACAGGGATTTGTCATACCCTACTTATTGGTTCTGTTTTTGAGTCCATGTGAAATCTCAGCTTCCTCCCTCACCCCCAGTTTACTTTATAAATGCTCCTGCTAATCTAGCCCCCTTCTGATCTCCCTCATTACTTTGGGCTAGTCTGAAGCAACAGAAGGACTTGCTAAATTTGTATATTCTTCCTGAGGCCTGGGGCTTTGTGGGAACAATTATAAAAATTTACCAAGTCTAGAGAAGAAGGCCTTCGCAAATCTTGAGTGCGCAGGGAGAAGCAAATGTGTCTGGTGTTTCTGAGAAGATATTTGTTTATTCATAAATCATTTATTGAACATCAGCTCTGTACTAGGCATTGAATTTTGAGCTTGCATTAGTCACATAAGTCATAGTGTTTAAAGAGACCAAAGCCTGATAGATGAAGATGGACTTTTCAACAATGATTGTCTCAGAGTATTTATAGGTAATGTGATTAATTTATATACCAGGCCCAATGAGGAGACAAGGAAACATTTGATAGAGGCTGGAGAAGCTTAGAGGGGTGACATTTTAGTTTTGAAGAGATGACCCAGGTGTAGGATGAGTTAAAAGGGTATGGCATGAGTCATAACTGTGAGATAAGATACAGGCCTGTCATGAGATCTCTAAGTACCTCTGAAAGCTTAAAAGGGTAAAGATGGGGCTTACTAGGATATATGGTTGGAGAGTCAGCCAGGGAGAGCCAAGTATGACATATGAGGGCTTTGAATTTATCCTATGGACATAAGAGAGCCTTGAAAGGTTTTAAGCAAGGTTGTTATATGACAAAATTTTCCTTTCAGAAAACCATTTCTTCAGCAAAAGTTTGCGCTGAGATGAATTCAAGTACCATTGCAACAACTCACATAAGACAAAGGCCTCCAATGAAGGTGGGGTGGGTAGTGGGTGTGGCCAGGAGTAGGAGAAGATTGTGTGGGGGTGGTGAGGAGGTGGATGGGATGGAGGGTGGAAAGAGAGGTTTCCAAAAGTTTTAAGAAGGTAGAATTGACAGGACATGGTTAGAGACTTGAAGTGGGTGATGAGAAAAAGGAAAAAGCATAATTTGGGGGAAACATGAATTTAGGCTTAGAATTTAGAACTTTAGGTGCCTGTGGAACTTCCAGTTGGAGAGGTCCATTGGACAGCCAAATATTTGAGACCATTACTCAAGAAGGCAGTTGACATAGACATCTTAGCCTCAAAGTTCCTTGAATCCTTCATTTTAAGGAGCTTCCTTAGTCTTCACTTCAGCAAACCATATCTATAGTCAAGTCTAGATCCTGACATCACCTTCACATGCTCTAAATTTGAAGAATTAAGGTCTGGTATGGCAATGTGACCACTGGTTCCTTGTATGTTCAAGCTATCTTATTGCTTTATATCCATATCTTTTCACTTAATGACTCAATGACATGAAGTCACTCAATGAGTCTTTAAGTCAAAGTCATTGAGACTTCATGTCTTGCCACGTCTTCTTTTCTCCTAGTCCATCAGAGTTGGTATTGTTATTCCTTCCTGTAACCAGTCTAGACTGAAAAGGAGCAGTCCTGCCCTTTAATATTTAGTACACACAACATGCTCATTCTTTTACTTTCTGACATACTTATGTTGCAAACTCTTTATGTTGGATCTGGGAAGCTGAATGCTAAAGTGAAGCACATAATTGTGCAGACAGGGGCCACCACTAATATATAGATTACAGTGGTTCCCTCAGCACTTCTGTATAATATATTTCTGTCCAGGTTCCTTTACTGAAAACTGTGGGACATTTCAAACCTTCACTGCTTTCTTCCTGTCTCCATTCACACTGATACCCTGCCTCCGAACTCAACTGACATATGGTCTTATTCTCTGCTTCAAACAGTTGAAGGGACTATGTCTGACTCCTTTAACCATCCAGTGTCTTCAAACTTATTCAGGTTCACTTAAATGCCTTTTCCTCTGGTCACAAAGGAGGAGATAATTAAAAGATATTAATATTCTAAGATCATTCTGTGTCCTTCACCTGCTCATTTCTGTTTTACTTATTCCTTCTTTCTCCTTTACATTAATCTCTCTGTATTGGTTTTTTCTTAGAGGACTGTGAGTTTAGTATAAATTATGGAATGATATCCTTTAGGACAAAAAAGGAAAGAATGGTGGTTACATAGAATGAAGCACAAGGAATAACCCTTCTCATTTCAGCACACCGAGTACTGACTTAGAGCTGCCATTGGGTTCAACTCTCTAGGTTGTACTCATGAGATTGTTAACATAGGAAACGGAATTAAGAAAGTTAGAATGTCTGTTTTGAGACCAGGACTCAAGGTGATACCAACATACACTTGAGCTTTGTATTTTATTTAAACATCTGCCTATGTTGTGTAAGATTTCCTGTACTTTTGAAACCTAATGACATGATATCCCAGATGTTTAAAATCAATTATTTTTAATTTGTTGCATGCTTGCTACGTTTCAAATTCTGGGCTCAAATTATGGAAATATCTCTAATTTTCCTATAAATGTTGTGAGATTCAGTGGTGTGGACCCACTTCACCCAGGCTCACAAGAGCTAATTTTGCACATTCCTTCCCAAACTCTGTGTTCAGTGACTTGAATCAGCTATAGCAGGAGGGTTTACACTGTGGAGTCAACACTCGCTGCAAATTGAGGCTTTTTATTTCTTCATTTCAAGGACCTGGTTTACTAGCATACTACTTAAGATAGGTCATATGTCCCCATTTTACAGCTGAAATTTAGGTTCAGAGAAATAACTCCCTAAATCAGGTTAACTGTGAAAGCTACATGGGTTTTTGGGAGGCAAGGCAAGATATTCTGTAAGAGAGTAAGACATTGTCTTTTCTCTTCTTTTCTCTTCTTATTCTCTTCTTAATCTTTTCTTTTTCTACTGAAGTTGTAGAGTGCAATTGGATTTAGACTTTCTCCATAGAAGTTTAAATATCCTTGTGAACTGTATATCTTCCATCTTCTGTTTTTTTTGTTTGTTTTTGTTTTTGTTTTTTTTCTCACTCTGTTGCCCAGGCTGGAGTGCAGTGGCACAATCTCGGCTCAGTGCAACCTCCACCTCTGGGTTCAAAGGATTCTCCTGCCTCAGCCTCCCGAGTAGCTGGGATTATGGGCATGCACAACCACACCTGGCTAATTTTTGTATTTTTAGTAATATTTTCTTGGTCCCTAATAAATTATAATGTGA
The DNA here is from genome assembly GCF_028885655.2 of Pongo abelii. Lineage (NCBI taxonomy): Eukaryota > Metazoa > Chordata > Mammalia > Primates > Hominidae > Pongo > Pongo abelii. Next base: position 107,080,180 of record NC_071992.2, read on the forward strand.
ACATTTTGATGTTCTTTTATTTCTTTTACTTTCCTCATTAAACATAAATGGATCATAAGACAGTCTTTGAGATCTAGAGGTTGGTGTATGTTAGGATGTTATTTTTTGTTATGCTTGGTTTTCTAATAAATATATTTGCAAAATGTTCCCAACACTCAATTTATTAATGCTTATTCTATTACTAACCAGTTCTATAATCTCAAACAAGTTTTCTTAGTTGTTCAGAATGGGGATATGACCAGTGACCCCTAAGGTCATGGCCATTCATGCCACCATTAAAATTCTTATGCTTCTGATAAGTAGAGTATGCCCCAGTGTGCCCCTAAATTACTTTATTTAGGACTTATATCCACATTAGTATTTACTGTGGATTTTTAGTCCTAAATAAAGTAATTTCGGTTTAATTTTATTAAAGTTGTAGCTTTAGAGGTAGTTTCATTATTTTGTTGCGCAATAAGGTTTTAAATTTGTTTGAAAAGTTTCAGGATCTGAAGCTGAGGGAATTCTACTGTGAGGGAAACCCACTGTTCCTGCAGCAGCCAGTGATTTCTACACAGCGGGAGAATGTCTGGAGTCTACAGGTGAAGACTTACCTCATTCACTTAAGTCTTCAAACTAAAGGCACAATTTAAATTTTAAAGCATTTTCTTTTAAAACATTCTTGCCAAGCCAGCAAATGATTAATGTAATCCTAGTCCATTGGCAATGTGGATCCTATACATAATATTTTTGACTTGCTTATAGAATCCAATGAAATCCTAAGTCACTCTGATTACCAGAGTGACTTAATTCAGAGAAATGGAAATATTTTGTAGGACGAATAAAAGAGAGAAATTTATTTTCACTTTAGCCTTTTCAGTGTTATTTAAAGATGTATTGATTTGTTCTTAGTGTAGTCTTTACCTCTTTCACTCCCTTTTTACTTGTCTGTATCCCTAGTGGATGAATGAATATGATCCAGAAACTATGTTCACTTCAGCAAAACAAGTTAATGGCATTACAAGAAGGAAAAGGAAAGCATATTACAAAACTCTTTGGTAATAGACAAGTCAGAGATCACAGATCCTCCCACATTTGGCTATGATTCTCCATCAAGAATTTAGATTTCTGAGATCCATTGGGTCTGTAGCTAATGTGCAGGATTGTCATAAGACTTTTAGGATTTGTATGGGATCAACTTTCCTGGCTGCAGGAAACATCCAATCTTGTCCAGTGGCTTACTTTGTTTTTTTTTTAATTAAATTATTGTATGAATTAAATTATTGTATTGTTTATTGCAGAAAACAATAACATACAGATGAGCAATGGAGAAAATCAAAATTTCTTACACTGACTTTTAAAAAGTTTCTTACTACAAAAGTAATACAAGCTCCTGTAGAGAAATTAGGGGAAAAAAAGCCAACAGAAGTTAATAAAAATACTAAGAAATCAAACTAATACTCTATGACATTTATTCTTTTAGAACTTTTTATGCATTCAAAATATTTTTGTAATTAAAGATGAGTTCAAACTCTATACACTATATAGAGTTGTTTTTCCACTCAGTTATTGTGAATAGCTTTCCAATCAGTAAAACAAAACAAAATAAAACCAGACCATGACGTCTTTTTTGATGAATACATGGTATTCTGTATATGATGATATCATAATATTTTTAACTACTTCCCCACTGTTGGATGTTTAAATTATTAATAATTTTCTGGGCTTTTAGCCTTTATAAACAAATATACAAGGCTGGGCACAGTGTCTCATGCCTGAAGCCCCAGCAATTTGAGAGGTCATGGCAGGATGATTGCTTGAGCCCAGGAGTTTGAGACCAGCCTGGCCAACAGAGTGAGACCCCATCTCTACAAAATTTTAAAAACCTTAGCCAGGCATGGTGGTGTGTGCCTGTGGTCTCAGCTACTCAGGAGGCTTGAGCCCAGTAGGTTGAGTCTGCAATGAGTTGGGTTCGTGCTACTGCACTCCAGCCTGGGTGACAGAGTAGGATACTGTCTCAAAACCCCCCCCCCAAAGTCAAAAAGCAACAACCACAAAAAGCAAAGCGACAGTGACCATTCTTATAGTAAATTTTTAGTTCCTGTGCATATTATCCCTAAAAATGTAACTGCTGGGCCAAAGAACTGACATCTTGTAAAGTTTGATTTACTTTTTTCAGATTCCCTTTCACAGAATATTTTCACAAACAGCATTATTTCTTACTCTTCTGTAACAGAAAAACATCTTATTTGAAATTTAATAGTAAATAATTTGAGTAACTGTTGTATTTAATTTTTTATTCCCTTATAACTTATTTTTTCTCCTTTCATCAATCATTTCAGTATAATAATAGTAGCTAACACTTATTTTATGCCTATTATGGACAAGGTACTGTTCTAAGCACTTAACAGGAATAAACTAATTTAGTCCTCTACTAACCCTAAAAAGATAGGTATCATTATTGACCACTTTTTATAGATATAGAAATGGAGATTCAGGGAGGTCAAATAACTTATCTGAGGTCACAGAGCTACTAAGTGTTGGGACAATGATGCCAACTTAAGCAGTTGGGTTCCAGACTCCCAGCTGCAATATTGGTTCAGAAAGGGGATACAGGGAGCTGAGGGAAATGGAGACAGGGTCATCCTGGATTGGAGGAGGTTCTGGTTTGTGGAGGAGGCTGAATTAGCAGTTAACCCAATCTGGTAGCTGTCTTACAGACAGCCTTCAAGGACAAGAACCTTGTCTGTGAGGGCGGTGAATGAGAGAGAAATTGTTCTAATTTTCAGAACTGTTGGGTCCAGGAGCACAAAAGTTAATTTTTACAATGTGTTTAGTGGAAGTAGCTATCTATGCCTGTAATATGTAAATGATTTGGGTAGTTTTAAGAGTATCTCTAAGAATTTTTCTCAGAAAAGTGACTTAAACTGATTTGTACTTAAAGTAAGAGTTATTTCTACTGGGCATTTAGTCAATGTTACTGATTAAAGTACTTGCTGTGTCAAAGAATTCTAGGAACTATGATATGGGTTATGCCTTGGTAAAGATTTTAAAAACTTTACCTCACCTCAGAGATTTATGAAGTAAAATTTAATGCTAATAACTATATTATAGAAAAATATTAGCCAGAATATACTGCATTAGTAGATGCCAGGCTAAATGGCTTACCGTTTTTATGTAATTTAATTCTCCAAACTCTTTGTGATAGTATTGGAAAAAATCCCAGTTTTACAGATGAGGTGTTCAAGACCAGGGAAGTTAAGGGTTCACCCAAATACGATCACACAGCAAATAAGTCATAGAGCTAGAATTTACACCTATGCATGTATTTGTCTCAGACTTTGAATTTTTGCTCTTGATGCTACGTTTTAGTGCTTATCATACACATAATAACGCCTGAGTATACAATAGTTCCAAAATATATCACTCCTAAGGATTCATATTTGTTTTTACATTTTATATTTTTCATATTATATAATTTTTATGTATATAATTTAATAACTCAAAAATTATATGTATGGAAAACGTAGGACATATAAAATTAATTTCATTTATTATGAATTATAATTAACTTGGAAATATTCTAAGAAAATAGCATATAAGCTATCTAAAAGGAGCAATTTGAGTATTTTGAAATATTTTTATAGACCACTTTGGTCTATAAAAGATTTCTTGACTTTTAAATAACACTGGAATTAGGCCATCATTAAATTGTGTACTCTCAAAAATTGCATTGAATGCATCTCTAAGAGATGTACTAAAAGATACTATTGGTCATGCCAGTAGTATTTTATTTTACATATACTCACATTTCCAAGTAAGAACTTTATATTTTAATGGTGTATGCTGTCCTTCCAAAGTAACACATTGGCAATAAGTAAAAGAAATATAAATAATCAGTGATGTAAGAGCTGTCAGATATACTGAGTGCAACAAATATGTTTGAGTCCAGAAATCATAAATGGAAAAAGTGATCTATATGAACCTATTTTTAGGTCCCTTGTATTTCAGCAAATGCTTCTATCATCTGCTATTTTGGGTAGTGAATCCTTATCCATGAGTTTTCTACAGCTTTATAGTAAGACTTGGCCATTGAATTCATGTAGCTAAAAGCCTACCTATAAAATCAGTATTTATCTAAGAATCACAAGCTATGATCTGCTTAAGTAGTTGGAGAAAGGGTGAAAATAAATATCTGATTTAGGCATCCTGGTAATATTAGTGCAAAAGCATGACCTCAGTCATGCAACCACCCAGGAGAATGAGCTTAAGTGGGTAGGAGGTTGTGCTGTTGAAGGATCAGACAAATAAAGAATCCATGCTCAGGGCTGTTTACTGTATAAAGGCAGCTTTCTCGGGTGCTTGTTTATTGGGAGGGATAGGATCATAGGAAATGGACACAGCAATTTATAAGATTTTGCTGTTATTTTTTAAGTTTTTAAAGAATTTAATTTCTTTAAAATTAAATTAAATTTAATTTAAAATTAAAATTAACATTCAATTTAAAATTAAATTATTGTTAAATTTAATTAATTTAAAATTAAAATTAAAATTAAATTAAATTAATTTCATGCGTGGGGTGAATGCATGAAAGATTATGTGTGTATATATGTATTTCCAAAAATTCCTATCCAAGCTTTATGTGGACTATTTCAATACTACTGGGAAATCTTTCACTTTTGTCAGGAAAAAAAAGTACCAAATAAATCATCCCCAAACACTATTAAAATTTCAAGCAGTGTTTGTGTAACATTTACACAGGACTTCCATGCTACTGACAAAAACAATGGAGAAAATTTAATGGATTCAGGCAAATGTTTATTTACTTTCTTTGCTTGGTCAGTGAAGATTTAATTTTATGCATTATGTAATATATTTTTATTAAGATGATAGCCCTAGTGAAAGGCAACTTCCATTTTCTTACTTCCTCCCTTTATTATTTAGTATTTTATTATTATTATTGCAAGTGAATTTTCTGAACATATCTAGGTAGATAGGTTTAACTAAGATTAAATTCAGATATTTGGTTCATAGAAATCATTGCTTTTTTGATGGCGCTATTCAGGTTCTCAGTACAGCAAGGAATTTAGACCAGTGCTTCTCAAATTTCAATATGCATATAGATTACCTGAGGAACTAGTTAAATTGCAGATTTTGATTCAGTAGGTCTGGAGTGTGTCTGACATTCTGCATATCTAATAAGCTCCCATGTGATGCAGTCTGTGAACCACAGTTTAAGTAGTTAGGATTTAGACCTTAGTGAATATGACAAAATTCATTTTTGAATCCAGTCTGAATGTTTGTATGGTCTTTGCTTATTGTAATGAGAGGTGCCAGATTTAAACCTAAACTGTATCTAACTTTACAAAATGTGTAACGCAAATGTATTATGACTTGGATTCCTATATGTAAGAGATGTAGAAATACGACCATGTAAGAAACTTATTGTTATTATATTGATGAAAACCAAACTTATTTGCAATGCCAGTCATTTACAACACAATTCATTAGATACACTGCAGAATCTTAATTTAACAGAATCTAGATAATAAGCCATACACTTTATCTAATGAAATGGAAATCAATGTAATGTAAAATAGTTTTGAAAACAATCTGAGGAACTGTATTTTTTTTCAATTTAGGAAATAACATCAAGATTTGTAATGAATCAGCTAGCAGAAAATAACCCTTTCCTAATGGATGGCATAGAACGGTACCCACAAGTCAGGAGAATGATCTCTCAGGGAAAAACATGTGCAATATGTGGACAGTACTTTATAACCGTATGGCTGGAATGTGTTCGATTTGTTCCTCCACCAAAGGTAAATGATGCTTTTTGTGCGAATATGAGCATAATACTGATTCCTATCCTTTGTTCTTATCTAAATCCATTAATACTAACTAGATTTGTACCTATGATTGGCTTATAGGATAGTATACTGTAAATTTTGGATAGACAAATTTGGATAAATATCTGTAATAATCATCATCACCCATTCTATTTACATTCATAGACTCTCAAATTTATCAAAATACATGCATTCTAGCAAAATTTCATGAAAGTTGAAAGTTTTTAATCAGTAAATCCCTTTTGTTCATGAATATTAATAATAAAACCAGAACTAAATTCTTCTCAGAAGAAGAACTGGTCAGCAGTCTGTCGTGGAATTCTTGGTGTAGAAAAGGTGAATGTGCTGGCTAGTTTATATCATGATGGTGTTCTAGGACACTAAATATGCATGAATGTGCAACTGCAACATTATGTTACCCAGGAGTTGTGAATCCCAGGGCAGTTCACATAGCCCATAAGGCATGTTCTAGACCAGAGCTCAGCAAACTCCTTTTTCTCTAAGCGGCCAGATAGTAAATATTTTAGGCTTTGTAGACAGTGTGATCTGTGTGACTACTACTTGACTCTCCTTTGTAGCATGAATGCAGCTCTAGATAATATGTAAAGGAGTGTAGCTGTGTTCTAATAAAACTTTACTTGTGAATTTAAATTTCATATAATGTTAACATATCATGACATATTATTTTATTTTGATTTTTTTTCAACCATTTAAAAATGTGAAAACCTTCCTTAGCTTACAAGTCTTATGAAAACAGGAGGTGGGTCAAATTTGGCCCGGGGACCATAGTTTTCCCACACTTATTCTAGACTATCCAATATTTGCTTTTAATACCAGAATTCCTTTCTGCTCTTGGTGAGTCCTTGGCCTTCCTTGGGCTAGCATAGTATAATATTGGGGGATAATTTTAAATAAATTAATAAAAACAGCTGCAGTTTCTGCCGTTCTGAAAATTATCATCTAGTGAAGGAGACAAACAAATAAGTAAACACAAATGTAACATAAATTGTGACTAACATGACATAAAAGAATGGTATATTAGTTTGCTAGGGCTGACATAACAAAGTACTACAAACTAGGTGCCTTAAAACAAGAGAAATTTAGGCTGGGTGCAGTGGCTCACACCTGTAATCCCAGCACTTTGTGAGGTCGAGGTGGGTGGATCACCTGACGTCAGGAGTTTGAGACCAGTCTGGCCAATATGATAAAATCACATCTCTACTAAAAATACAAAAATTACCTGGGTGTGGTGATGGGTGCCTGTAATCCCAGCTTCTTGGGAGACTGAGACAGGAAAATCACTTGAACCTGGGAGGCAGAGGTTGTAGCGAACCAAGATTGCACCACTGCACTCCAACCTAGGCAACAGAGCGAGACTTTGTCTAAAACAAAAACAAAAACAAAAACAGAAAAACAAAAACAAAACAAACAAAAAAAAACAAGAGAAATTTATTGTCTCACAGTTGTAGAGGCCAGAAGTTTAAAATCAGGTGTCATTTAATTTGATCATCTTGGTAAAGGCCCTATTTCCAAACAAGGTGACTTTCAGGGGCACTGGATGTTAGGACTTCAACATATGAATTTTGGCAGAAACACAATTCAGCCCATAACCAATGGGTTTCACAAGGAAGAGTATCAGGGAAACCCTTCTTTAAATCTGGGATAAGGGAAGTCTTCACAGAGGAAAGGATATTTTAAATAACACCTCAAAGGTAAAGAAGGTCAGGTAGAATTGTGGAAGAGTGTTTCCAGGAAACTGTTCCAGTAGGAACAGTGTGTATTAATGGGAAATCACTTTTTGATTTGAGGAACTAAAAATGGTTCAGTGTGATTAGAAAGTATTAATTGACTAGGAGAGTTGAGATAGGCAGGAGTTAGATCACAAAATACCACGTAGTTTACATTAGGAATTTGGCTTCTATTTAATGTGTGATGAGACACATTTGAGGAATTTTAAGTAAAAGAGTGGTATGTCCTAATTTACATTTTAAAAAGATAACATCTGCATAGAGAATGAATTAGAGGGCAAGGAAGTGAGATTAGGCAGTAGGCTATTTGCACTAGACCAGCTGAGAGATGATGATTGCAGTGGCAGTGGAGGGAAATTATGGATTGAAGATGCATCTTGGAGAAAGAAGTGATAAGACTTAGATTTCCAGGTTTTTTGGTTTTTTTGGCCTACAGAACTGTGTAAAGGAGATTTTTTTTTTTTTTTTTTTTTTTTTACTAAAATAGGGAAGACTAAGGGAGAAGTAGGTTTGTTGGGGAGAGATAGAAGTTCTGTTTTTGCACATGGTTAAGTATGAGACTCCTGCAAAATCTGGGAGCCTGAGCAACCTGGAAGCTATAGACTCCTATCTAGTCTGTTAGGCATGCTGGGAAGTCTAGGACTCATTGTTAGCTGTGAGTGTGTGTGTGGGTGGGTGGGAAGATTTTGGTAGGGAACTAGATATATGATCTCTAACATCATCTCTATCTCTAAAGAGTTTGATTCTAAGTCCTGTTGTTAGAGTGATTTGGGGTATCATTATGCTCCAGTAGTCTTTGTGCCAATAAAGGATCTGAGTTGTGAATATGCTTATATCTATCTTTTTTTTTTTCTTTCCGAGACAAAGTCTGGCTCTGTCACCCAGCCTAAAGTGCAGTGGTGGTGATCTTGGTTCACTGCAACCTCCATCTCCCGTGTTCAAGCAATTATCCTGCCTCGGCCTTTCAAGTAGCTGGGATTACAGGCGGCCACCACCACACCTGGCTTTTTTTTGTGTGTGTATTTTTAGTAGAGATGGGTTTTTACCATGTTGGCCAGGCTTGTCTCGAACTCCTGATCTCAGGTAATCTGCCTGCCTTGGCCTCCCAAAGTGGTGGGATTACAAGCGTAAGCCACTGCGCCCGTCCTCAGTGTATCTTATCACCAGCCACTCACCAAATTTACCAAAGAATCTTTTAAAAAATACAGATTATCCTACCCTAGACCTACTAAATCAGAGTCTGTAGCAGTAGGATCCTGAGCATCCACATTTTTATAAAGATTTCTAGCCGGGCACGGTGGCTCATGCCTGTAATCCCAGCACTTTCGGAGGTGCTGAGGCAGGAGAATGGTGTGAACCCAGGAGGAGCAGCTTGCAGTGAGCCGAGATCCTGTCACTGCACTCCAGCCTGGGTGACAGAGAAAGCCTCTGTCTCAAAAAAAAAAAAAAGGTTTCTAGTTGATTTTCATGTGCAGTCAAGGCTGAGAATCTCTGCTCTCCCTGTTTAGGGCTGTCCCAGTACCACAGGGAAATGGTTGTGTCTTACACACCTTACTAAGCAAGGCCTATGTGGTTTCTTACACGTAACAAAAAATTGAATATAAAAAAAGTTGAATGAATATTCATTGGTTGACTATATGAATTAATGAATTGTTAGTGACAAAGGTGTAGTATAGCTAATAGTGAAAAAAGAAAAGGAGGTGTTGGTGAAGGAGTAAATCCACTGTGGAGCACTGGAAGATGACAAACACCTTAATATGGCCTCTACGCTGGGGAGAATTCTTACTATGGCTGCCTTCAGGCACACTGTAGAGTTTGCTCTGTCAGTCTGCTTCTTGGACCCTATGCTGAAAGTCTTTCACTTTACTCCACTGTAAGTGGAACAAAGGCTCCTGCATACAAGTATGCTATGTTCCCAAGAATCTCCAGAGCCTGGATTAGGCCTTTCGCCTTTCGCAGCCCATGGCCTCCCCAGGGACAATTGATGAGTGCATGTGCATGCCGATAATGTATTCTTACTAGCATTATTAGTTGTTTCATAAGTTTACATTTCTAACTCCTGGATGAGATCATCACTACTTATGTTTAGAGATACATTATCTTTCTCAAAACTGTAATTGTGAAACTTTCTTTCATGAACTTCACTGTATGTGTTGTTCATCATGAGGTTCAACAAGGACAACTTTTTTTCCACCAACTTTTTAGTTTGAGAAATTAGAAAACAACACATAACTTGAATGAATAATACAATGAACATTTGTATACCCTTTACCTAGAGTTGCCGATTTTTAGTATTTTTTTTCCATTGGCCTTATCTCTTACTATTTTTTGCCTTTAAGGATGCATCTTGTCCAAAACAAATTTGATACTGACACAAGCCAAGAACGTAGCTACCTAGAAAGATTGTGTTATTACTTTCTAGGGAAAAAATAGAAGAATAGATTCAAATTATAAAAAATATGAATGAATGAATGAATGGATAAATAAATCTATCCTTCATACCAAGTAGAGAGATTTTATCAAGAGTTACAATGGATAACACAATATATGAGCCAGAAAATATGTAGGTTATTTTAGCTATACTAACCCACGCTTAGGACATGGAGGCTCACATTACTGGCCTGCTTACTTTCCAAGAAGCAGAGTACAGATTTTACAACAGCCACTTTACATAGTTCATTTATAATCCTGTAGAATGAAATCCGGGAACAGTCATCGGAGTTCACATCACCTGATGTCAGGTATTTACACATCACCTGATGCCAGGTATTCACGTCACCTGATGTCAGGTATTTACTCTGAACTAGCTTTGTGGATCCTGATAGACAGCCTGATAGACAGGATCCACAGAGCTAGTCCAGAGTAAAAGACCTAAGTCAGCTGTGGTTGTGGTGTAGAGCTACTACAATTTTTCTCACAATGTCCTTTACCAGAGTTTTTGACATTGCCAAGTATTGTAAAATGTTGCATGTGAAATGGGAGACTAAAAGGAAGGCTAGAAGTGGTTTCCTCTTGATCCAGTCATGTACAAATTATGTCTTACTAGACATAACCATGTGTGCTTAAGACAAAAAAATAAAAGTGGAAGAATCTAATCAGAGAATTCATTCTCAACTCAGTTACGTGTATATTGGGCTCTAGTGTAGTGGTTGCCTATAAAAGTTCTCTATGAATAAGAAACAGTGATTTAAGTTGTTCAGTTTTTCAATACCTTAATGCTCTTGCTATGGAAATGTCTTTGTCAAAGTTGAGTTGGTGTTTATATCAGAAAGCTTTGAAGTCTTCATGGCATTTAGCAAAATTTGTAGTAATCGATTTACTTGGTGTTGGTGTCTGTCTCTACCATTGAATACTAAGCTCAAGGAATTCAAGAACCATTCTGGTTTTGTTCACCTTTATAGAGAGAGAGAGCTTTGGACAATACCTGATAAAATTTTATTTCTACAGGATGATAAATCAAATCTGGATTTGAATACCAGCTCCTCCTTTAATTAGTTTGTCAACATATTACATCTCTATGTATCATAAGAAAAATCTGGCAAAGGTGCTGCCAAGGAGAGCTAATGTTAACATTTTTAAAAGCCCAGAATCTAGAACTAAACAGATAGCCAAAGCGAACATTAAAATAGTGGTTGAAAGTTAAAACCAGCTGGACCTTAAATACAAAGAGAAAAGAGAGCTCATCGGTGGGAAAATGAGGATAGAAATGTATGTTGGACCTCAAGATGGGAGTAAATATGTAATCTTGATCACATATGTAGCTATCTGTGAATTGTTCACATTATCATCTGGAATGGATTGTTATATGCAAGAGACATTTAATGAGTACAGCATGTCAGATTACTTGGAAACAGTTTTCAAAACATCCTGCTTTCCACTGGTGATATTCTGAACACCTTGGACAAGTTGCCATGTTTAATTGTGCTCTGACAGATTCCGTCTCAAAACCATCTGATGTGCTGCTACTCTTATTTCATGTCTGTCTTTCAGAAACTACAACCTAATACAAGCAACAACAGCCAGAATTTATTTGGTACTGAGTGTGCGTCTGGTACTCTGCTAAATATGTCACCTGGAATACCTCAATTAATGTCCAAAATAACCCCATGACACCAGTAAGAAATCTAAGGGAAGGAGAAACCAAGTAATTTTGCCAATTTCGGAAAGCTGCCAAGTAGAGGATATGGGCAGGGAACTCATACGTGTTATTCCTGATCCTTAACCAGAGAGTCTGGGCTATGTTTCCTATGCTTTTCCAACCTAGTTATTCCCCATTTACTTCAGCTGAACTGAAGACATTTATGTTAAAGATCCTTCTTCTGTCCTCATTTATTTATCCACTGAAACTTATTTATTTTTTTCTAACTATGCGTCAGATTATTTGCCAGGGCTGGAAATACAGAACGCTGATCCTCGAGAAACTCACATGTTCCCAGGAGAAGTGGGATAATAAGGATTGGAATCTGACAAGTTAGGTTTGATGTCCAGCCCTACCACTTGCCACCTGTGTCCTCTTACTTTCCTCTTCAAGGCTAAGCTTCCTCATCTGTCAAATGGCAATAATAATAATACCCATCACACAGAACTGTGGTTAGGGATCATGAGGTAATGCATAAACAGTGCTTAGTACAGTGGGTGCTCAACAAAGGTAGCATATAGTAGTAGGTGCTTAATAAGTATAATTTTTTTTATGTGTGTGTGTTTTGTAAACCAAGGCTTTCAGACAAGAAAGAGAGAATGATTGCATTCTTGTAATAAGCAGATGTGAAGCTGCACAGGATGCTGTGTGAAGAAGGCATCTCCAGTAAATGGGATAGTCCCTGTTTTAACCCTGGTGCCTACCACAGTGATTGTGTTTGGAGAATCCATAATAAATGTTCAGTTATTTTAAGAGGCATTTCTTAGAAATGTGCTTTGAAGGCTAGGGAGGCATTTAGAATAGATAAAGAATTAGTGGATAAGCATTTCAGGCTAGGCAGTTGCCTGTGCAGAGGTAATATTGTGCAAATATAAATTGCACAATGAGTACAGGGAAGTCACGGAAGGTGAGGTATGAGAGATGAAGTTGGAGAGAACAGCAGTGTGAGGTTACAGTGACTCTTTTGTGTGAAGTTTGGGCTTAATTTCAAAAGCTAGTGTATAAGTTGCTAGGGCTGTATAACAAAGTATCACAGACTGGGTGGCTTACATAACAGGAATTGATTTATTAACAATTCTGGAGGCTAGAAGTCTGAGAGCAAGGTGCCAGAAGGGGTTGGCTTCTCCTGCAGCCTCTCTTTTTGGCCTCTACATGGCTGGCTCTTTCCTGTGTCTTCACATGGTCTTCCTTTGGTACATGTCTTTGTCCAAATTTCCTCTTCTCATAAGGATGTCAGTCATATTGGATTAGAGTTCACTTTACTTGACTTCATTTTAACCTAAGTACCGCTTTAAAGACCCTATTTCCAAATACAGTGACATTCGGAGATACTGGGGTTTAAGACATATGGATTTTTGGGTGACACAGTTTAGCCCATAACAGCTACTTAGAGTTGTTGAAGTAGTGGGGTATGATGACATTTTTGCTTGACAAAGAGAGGCTAGACCTGGTGATGTGGATTTAAAAATTGTTTATATAAGTGAGACACTCGAAGCCCTGGGAATGAAGATTACCTAAGGAGATCTACCCAGTAGGGTGAGAAGACCAAAAAGACAGAACCTTGGAGGGCAATATTATTAAAAGGTGGCAAAAGCAGGAGTCAGCAAATGAGAATGAAAAGAAACAATCAGGGACAGAAGGGCAAAACAGGGAGAGTGGCACAAATTCTTCAGCTATAATACACAGATGCACAATAAACAGGGCTTTCTTGCTTTTTCTTCCACTGAACTTAGCTTTTATTTGGGCCCCCATTCTACTGGAAAGTTTACCTAGTTAATTCAAGGCTTATGTGGTAATTTTAGGATTTCCTAAGTCATTTCAGATTTTATCTTGATCTCTTAGAATTTCCTTCCCCTCCTTTCTGCCTATATTATCTAATTCTTGGAGTTTTTAAGTAGTGTCATGGTATTAGGAGGTAGGAGCCATATGTTCTGCCAATGTCGTGTTTCATGTGGGCATCCTCTGGTGTATGATCTTCCTATCTAGATCGAAGCTCTGTGGTGGTGTCTACTTCCCATTGGTCATGCTTCTTCCATGTACCCTGTGTCTTCTTGTTCTGATGTTGAAGTCCCTTTTGTTTGCTGGTTCTCTTTCAACCACTTCTACACTATTCTCTGGGCATAAGAAAATTTTGGCTGCTCTCTTACTCTAATATGGGCTCAAGAATGAGCTGACTAAAGACACCAAGTTGACAGATCCAGGGCTGAGGAGAAGAAACAGCACTGAAAAATCAAGAGGAAGGTGGTGTCCTTTGTGTCATTAAGTGGCAGGGCTGGAAGCAGGTTGCATCGATAAGAAGCCTGATGGGGCCGGGCGTGGTGGCTCATGCCTGTAATCCCAGCATTTTGGGAGGCCGAGGCGGGCGGATCACCTGAGGTCAGGAATTTGAGACCAGCCTGACTAACATGGTGAAACCTCGTCTCTACTAAAAACACAAAAAAATTAGCCAGACATGGTGGTGGGCACCTGTAATCCCAGCTACTCGGGAGACTGAGGAGGCAGGAGAGTCACTTGAACCCAGCAGGCGGAGGTTGTAGTGAGCCGAGATCACGCCATTGCACTTGCACTGCAGCCTGGGCAACAAGAGTGAAACTGTCTCAATAAATAAATAAATAAATGAATGAATAAATAAATAAATAAATAAATAAAAAAGCCTGGTAAGAATACAGAAGTGAAGCCAGCAAGTCTTGACTAATCTCCAAGAAATGTAGCTGTAAAAGGTTGGAGTGCTATAGAATATTCTTTGGAGGGTGAGGAAGGTTTGAAGAAAGATTTTGAAAATGGGAAGATATGTGCATGGTTGTAGGCTGTGGAAAGAGCTAGTAAGGGGGATGTAAAATTAGTCTGTCTTGTACACCAATTCAGGAAGAGTTTAATGCTGTGATTAGGTACTGCTACTTTAAAAATTAATAGAATTTTTAATAGAATTTGTTACTGCATGATGAGCCTTATCTATTCCATCATGTTAAGGGAATGAGTAAACCAAGAAGAGGAGATATGAAAGGTTTTAAACAACCAGAAGATGGGTAACGGTACTGCTTTTCCACTTACAAAATGCTTTTTACATATTTTTTTCTTTCAACATCTTTACTGAGTTCTTACTATATGCAAGGTACTGCGCTAAGCTCTCTGGATCCAAAGATGAATAAGATGCAGTTCATGCTATTGAGGAGATCACAGACTATTAAAATGTAACGTTAGAAGCATTGTCATAAAGCATTATATACCCATGCTATGGAGTCATAGACAGAACAAACAACTACTTTGGTGGAGGCTAAAAGGTAACTTTCCCAGGGGGTGACATTTAAGTAATAGAGTTTCTGGCCCTCATATTAACTTTGTGACTTGGTTTTCATTGTCTCTATTCACAGTTGAGGTAACTAAGACTAAGCAAGGTTAAGTAGTTTGTTCACAAATTTCAAATCTATCAAATAATAGAATTAGGACTTTTGCTTACCTGACACCTCCTGATACCACCTTCTGTCTCTTTTTTCCTGCACTAGAACATGCACAATTTCATTTTGAATCATAAGAGAAAGTGCAAATAAATTTATTGATTGATGATGATACCATTACTCCCAATAGCTATCTTTGTATATTTGAAACACTGTCATGTGAAAGAGAGATGAGGCTTTTCTTCTGTTGACTTGCAGAGTAGAAAATAGAACCACTGGCCATTCAGGTCAGATAGATAGAACTTTCTTACAGGATTTTAAACACAGATACACACACACACAGACACACACACACACAGACACACAGACACACACACACACAGGTTCACACAGACACACACACACACACACAGGTTAACATCAATCATCACTGAGGAAACAAGCTTGGAAGCAAGAGTAGGAAAATAAGGAGATTTGACATCTATATAATTTCACTTTAAAAATTAAAAGAGAATACATTTTTATGAATTAAATATGTCTGAGGGCATTATAAAAACAGCAACATAATGGCATAAGAATATAGCATGGATTAAAAACATAATGGTTAAAAGAGAAACCCATTAGCTAGGATCTACACCCTTTGAATGTCCTAGCTAATGGCAGAAAATGTTCAAATATTGAAAAAAGACAATTTCAGATTGAAAAAGCACATTGAGTGCCAAGCACAACAAACAAGAACAAATCCATACATAGACACATTTTGGTAAAACTATATACCACCAGAGTTGAACTATTAAGAGCTAAAGATGAAATGTTAAGAAAAGAGAGATCACCTACAAAGCAGCAGCAATGAACTGACATCAGATTTCTCAGTAACAGTAATAGATGCCAGAAAAAACAATGGCATACTATTTTCAAAGCACTAAGGGAAAATAACACAAAACAGACTTATATGTGTAGATACATTGATAGGCAAAAGCCATGGGAGTGTCAGAAAATTATAACAAGAAAAAATTTTTAAAGGAAAATTGTTTTGCTTTATAAAAACCATTGATTCTAGCCTTATTAAAATCATTAAGCTAATAATATTTAGTAAGTATATGATAGTAAAAAAGTATATGACAATGGAATTAGAATAAGTGTATACAGTTTGTTAATCATGCTAAATAAATTTAAGGATGCTTAAAATATTTAAAGATTGATAAAGAAAATTGAGATTTGAATATATATTACTAGATGTTAGCGATTAAAAAAAAATTAAATGCCGTTCATAAGTTCCTTGTTTCCAGAGTTGAAACAGAGTGAAAACATGCACAGAATACTTGGGGATGATAATCAGATTAACCACACTGGTAAACAATTGCTTTTATATATCTCTAGATTTTTATGTTAAGTAGACGACAATTACACAATTTTTTTTTTTTTTTTTGCCTGGAAGCCTCTCTTTCTGTTAAAATTTTTTTAATTTGTTAATTATCTCTTCAGAAACTAAACTTAGAGACTGCTGACCTTTATAGCAAATACTTTATCAGGAAGGGAGAACATATTTGATAATGCCAACGTCTGGTTGCCCCTGTTGTGCTTTACACAATGTTCTGCTTCTTATGGGGTTTACACTCAAAGGAGGGAGACACTGGATGATAAATGGGTCTTTATTCTCAACATAAAACAAAGAACAATCAAATATCAAGTTGTAATTGCTTCTATTCAGGTGAATGTAAAATTATGTCATGCTTGCTTTATGAAATAATGAGATGAGGATTGGAAAATAGTCAAACAATTTTATTCAGTCTCAAATATCAACCTTGATCATAATTAATCCAGATGCTTTTGTCTTTTTCTAAATGCTATAGTTCTGCCATCAAAGTTGAGTTAGTCCTTAGCAATTACAAAATGATCAACAATTTCAATGTAGTTGATATTTCAATATTAGCTACTGATGATACAAATCTTTGAAACAGCAACAAAAAATTATCCTTTTTAGTTACTACTAACTTTGTCTGTATTTGAACAATGACTTAGACCTAACCTAAATAGTCTCATAAAATTCTTTCCAAACACTTGAGTGATCCTGTGCCCAAGATATGCATTTAATAGTTTTCATTTCTTATAGTTTCGTTAGTTGAACTTAACATTTCCCCAGATTCCTTTAAAGTTGAATAGTTTAGGGAGGGAATGGTTTGGAACATGAACTATCAACCCTGTATTAAATGATGTAATGTAATTAAAACTACCCTCAAAAGAGATTAGACTGAGTAGGTCTCCCTATAAATGAGTGAAAACGTTCATCTACTTTATGAAAATAAATGAAAATTTGTAACTTTAATTCCTTTTTTATGACAAGCTGCCAGTAATGAAACATAAGATTACATTTAATAATTTTACTCATTACTTATAAAGTAAAATCTTACTTTGTAGTAAAAAGTTATTACTGTTAAGATACCACTGACATTCATTTATGAAACTGATCATTTCAACCAGTCAACTGTGAAAATTAATGTAGGTTTTAAAACATTTATGCCGTGGTTAGTCAATTTAATGTACATTAGGTACTAACAGGATCAGAAAGCATCACATTTCTAATTCTAAACAGCCATGAAAGTCATAAGTATTTACTGTTTAGAAAAATTAAAATGGATATATATTTCTTATTGTTTTATTCCAAAAATAGCAAAACAATTAGAGTATAAATGAGCTCATACACTGTGTCTTGATTACTTTTACTCCTATGAGAACTCCTGGAATACTCTTACCCTTTTGGAGAACTCTCCCTTTTGTTCTCAAACTGCTGGATACAGTCACAGTAGTATTCTGTATCTATCATTTTTTTTCTTCTAAATAATCTTACATTTTATTCAGCTTTAGTTTAGTTTTCTGAAGCTGTATACCATCAAAATGTTGAAAATTCCTTGTGAAATTCAGAGGATATTGATTATGCAGGGGGTGCTATGGGAGAGCAGGACCACTGTGTGGGGGAGGGAATGCTGCTTAGCTGGCTGGCTGGCTGGAACATGATGGGATTTTCTTTGTCGTTTCTGTTCTTATCACAGTCCAAATTGCCCTAAGGGTGGAATGACCATATAATGTATCATCTAAGCCAAGATGCTTTTGAGAGTAAAAGTGGATTTTATTAATAGCTGTAAAAACAACAGGAAACCAGGACTGTCCTTGGCAAATCCCAATGTATGGTTACCCTTGCTAAATGGAGTAGTTAACTTCAGAGCAGTGCTCATGTCACTTATCACTGTGGCATGGCAGTGATAAATTATATTTAGTCATTCCATAAATTTTTGAGGGCCTGCTTTAAGCAGGGAACTGAATGCTAAGTACAATGCGAATAAGTAGGGGAACTAGTCTGTCCCAAATGGTTTAAAATTTGAGTTTAAATGCTAAAGAGGTAAAAGATATTAGCAATAAAATCTAGATGTTAAATGAGTGATAGAGACCAACTGCTTTAGGATTCAAAGTGGAAGATGAGATCACTGTAGATTGTCTGGTTTGGGAAGTGCCTAGAAACACAGGACTTGTATATAGCCTTGAAATAGGTGGAATTCAGATACATGGAGAAGAAAGTAAAGAGAATGTTTTAGGAGAAGAGAATGGTAGGGAGGAGAATAAATCATGTTCATAGGGCAATGAATCAGTTAGGTTGGTTTGTGGATAGGAGTGGCAGGAGGAGACATTATTAAAAAGTTGAGGTCACATTCCATGAACCTGTCAAAGGATTAGATTAAGTAAGGAGTTTGAACTTGTTCTTGTTTGGAAATGAAACCCTACTGAACATGTGGGGGAAAACCAGTGAGATATATATATGTGTGTGTGTGTGTGTGTGTGTGTGTGTGTTTTAGAAAGAGTCACTTGGCAATAGTGTGCTGGCTTAATTGAAGTTTGAAGAGAAGAGAAGCTGAAGATAAGAGGCTAGTTAGAGTGGTTGCCTACTGTGGGTGTAAGGTGTGGTGGTGGAAAAGCAAGGAAAGTAAGCATCATAAGGAAGGAAGGACAATATAAATTGTTGATTGATTGAGCATGGGAAACCTCTGAGGGGTGTGAAGGAGAAGGAGTCCAGAAGGGAGCTGGTTTGGGAGGCAAGACCCCAAGTTGTATCTTAGACATGTTGAGTTTCGAGTGATGCCTGGATAATTCAAGTGAATATGTTTAACCCTCAGTTGGAGACAGACTGGCATGGAAAAGAAATATACTTCTTCAGTATGTTATTTGAAAACATGTGCACGTTCCAACAACTGTTCATTCTTCCAAACCATTCTGTAGTTGCTATTAAACTATAATAGAAATCCTCATTAATGAAAGAGCCTGGGAATCATACAATGACTAACACTAATCTATAATTTAGTGAACTTAGATTCTAATCTTGTCTCTACCTTGAAATATGAGGCCTGAGGTAAGTCATCTACCTTACTATATCACGACTAATTTCCTCATTTGGACAATGAAGGGATTAGACCAGTCTCTTCTAGCATGAAAATGTGTTGATTCCATAAGCAGGGAGGGCTGCCATTGTTATGCTTTTCAAGTCCTGCTAATTTGGAACATGATAACAGTATTAGTTTTCCATTGAAGCTGTTAACAAATTCCCCAAAGCTTGGTGACTTGGCAGAAATGTATTTTTTATTTTTATTTTTATTATTATTTTTTTTTACAGTCAAGTAGATCAGAAATTCAACATGGGTCTCACTGGGCAAAAATCAAGATTTTGCAGGCTGGGTTTCCATCTGGAGGCTCCTGGGGAGAACTATTTTCTGGCCCTTGACAGCTTCTAGAGGCCCCCCATATCCACTGGCTCATGGTTCCTTTCTTCCATCTTCAAAGTCAGTATTGGCAGATCTAGGCCTTCTCATATCACCTCACTTGGACCTTCTCTTTTATCTCCCTCTTCCACTTTAACAACTCTTGTGATTACATGGCGCCCACCTAGATAGTCCGGGATAACTTCCTTATCTCAAGGTCCTTAATTTAACCCAACCTGCAATGTCCCTTTTGGTATGTGAGGTGACATGCCTATTCATGGATTTCAGGAATTAGGATGTGGACATCTTTGGGGGGACATTATTTTGCCTACCGAGATACCTTTTCCTGAGAAAACAGGAAACCATCTTATGCTCTTTTTCTATTCCTTGTGCTTCATATAATATTGAAATCTTATCCAAACTTTTTACTGTGCCATATAAATATATATTGCAATAGTTTTTAATTTCTCAAAGTTTAAAATATGGCAGTGATGGTTACCAATTATGTTGAATGATTTTTAAAAATTTCTCAATTCTACCATTCAACAAACATAAAACTTAGCAAAGAGTAATATTTGAATTTAAAGAGGAAAACTACTTTTTAAAAAACATGTAGAGAATATAATCATGTGTTTGTTTGCTTTAGAAAATAATGCAAATATTAATGGTGAAAAAGTAAACTGTATTATAGGATTTCACTTTTTAAAGCTTTTTGCTAAAATGACATTTTTTCAAAATAAAAGCATATATAATCACAGACCAACTCCTTTTCCTATTCACTGACCTTGGCTTGACAGAAAGGATATTTCATTGAGTGTTTTGATTTCTATCTATAAACAATGACAAAAGCAGTATTTGTCTTTGACAAAATCATGAGGTTTTGGTAATTGAGGTTTGTGAAGAGAGGTCCTCTATAACAGGGAGTGTCTTTATTCCTTTGTAACATGCTCATTTCAAATGGACATATGTCGTGCCAGTAGAAACGGTTGCAATAATGCCACAAATAGAAATACAAATTTAAAAGGGAAGCAAGTGGTAAGGTGGTACGAGAATTTCATGTTATGCAAACATTACTAGAGATGATGAATCTAGATGGAAAAGTGTAATACAAAGAAATTATGCTGAGTTGTTTTTCTAAGTTAAATTTCTAGAAAACAATTCATAGCCCTGAAAAATATTGTATAAGAAATACAAATTATTAAGTTAGAGAATAATCACCTTCAAAGTTTCATGTTCACTATAAAACTAACAATGGGCATTTAATAGACTTCTAAAAATCTCACCAAAATATTCATTTTATTCTAATTAACTAAACAATGTTTCCCCCAAGAAGGGGAAAGAGGGACGCAGACACTTTGCATTCCTGCTTGCAATAAGAGCCAACCTAAACTCTGCCCATGCAATGTCCTAATGACACAAGGGAAATGGCTAAAACCACACTGGAAATAGAAAATGCCTTTAATACTTTCTATTATAAACTTTTCACCTCATGAAGAAACTGGACAAAGCAAATCAGCTGTCGAACTTGTTTCCTTAGTTTATATTTGTTTCTTTCTCTAACTTCCTCTTGGTTCTTAGCTCTATTAATTGTTCAGGTTTCTTAAAGAGGAGCTGAGAAAATGTATGTAGCATGTTTTATTTTCAATAGTTCTTTAATTCTAGCTGAGATATGTTACAGAAGTAGGCAGGATTAACTGGTTGGGTGAGATGGTTGTCTAGTATATGGAAAAGGAAAAGACCATATTTAGCCTGTCTTTTGCCATTTGTTCTCCAACCACAATTTCATCACTTAATCATTATAATCTAGTTAGGGAATTAATATTATATCTTATATAGTAGATTTAAAATATTATATGTGTGTGTCATTCAAAAATACTTATTAAATCTTTTCATTTCTGGACTAATGTATTGTTGATATCCCATGATTTAAAATTTTATGGTCTATTTATAGTTTATACTGTATTGTTTCCCCAATACAATATGCACATTCTTGAATTTATGCTCTCATAGTTCACCCTCCCTGAAATGTCCTTTTGGTTTCTCCCCACGCAGACACATTCTCGTCAACCTTCAAAACCCAGCTCACCTTTTTCTTATATTGTGAAATCTTGCTTAATATGCAGCCTATGGTGTCTCCTTCCTCTGCACTCATATAGAACTTATCTTTGGGCTGAGCCATATGTTTCTATTTGTGTATGTGTGTATGATTATTGTCTTTCCAACTAGATGCTAAGATTCTTAGAGGCAGGGATTGTTTGCTGTATATCTTTGTAGCCTGACACTTTGCCTAATGTGCAGATTTTAGGTAACTTATAATTTGTCAGGACTCGTGGTTGCAAATTAAAGAAACCCAACTCATATACTAACTTAAGCAATGAAGAAGGTCCAGGGATGAATCTGGCTGAAGATTTTGTCATATCTAAATTAGGTTTCCAAATTTATCATTGGAATCTGTCCTTTATTTATTATCTCTGCATTCCTTTGTTTTGGATTTGTTTTCCAGTGGCTGCTGCCTAAATTGTGTCTTTTGGGAGTAAAGGGAGAGCTTCCTTCTCCCAATAGATGCAGAGAATGTCCTGGGGCTGATGTTTATTGGCTTCCTTGAACTGTCTTGCCTTATGTGCTTACCCCAGGCTAATCACCATTGTCAGAGGGAAGCAAGTGAGTCATTGCCTGGGCAAGTGAGAAAAGTTGCCATTTCACTCCCCCAGAATATGCACTGAGATTGGAGGAGTGGTAGTTGCCTAAAGGAAAAACAGGGCTTTTGTTCCAGCACAATGGGAAATGGATCCCAGACAGGAAAAACCAAGACGTCCACTGAGGAGTTCAGAACCTGTTTGCTGATTGATGAATTAATATCTTTGTAGGAAAAAAGTCAGGTTTGTAGATATTCTGTACCATTTTTCACCTTCATCCAAAATATTTTATGGTTAGGATAGTGCTGTGTATCCTCTAAGTGCTTCACAGCCACTGTTGGAGGTGGATGTGAAGGGGATATGACTTATGACTTTGGCTCCCTGCTGATATATCACCAGGGTTAGAAGGCTGTTACTCTCTCAAGGGTGGATCAATAACTGTGCTTACCTGTCTGAACCTTTCAATAGGATCTCAGAGTTCTTTTGTGGAAGAGTGAACAGAACAGCAATCAAATCTCTCATTGTGGGTTGTGATGGTGTTGGCCAAATGGTTTCATGGTAAAACTAAGCAGCATTATCAACCAATTAAATATTTCCCAGTTACCAGTTGTGGAAATCTTTTGGATTCTCTCACTGAGAGCTGTGTTGATTTCAGAAGATGATTAAAAAACATAGAAATGGTAAGCTTTTGAGGTTACCATTATTTCAAACATAAATTGTCAATTTATGTACACTAAATTGGCTAACAGTTTTGACTGCTTATTTTGTACACTAAGAAGTGAGATTAGAAATATTTGAAGTACAAAAATTTAATTCATGTATTAGGCAACTTGCCTGAGACCCAGCCAGTGAAGATCTTAATGAATGTGCAGACAGTGAACAAAGAATTTTAGGAAGATTAATTTCCATGGCAACTGCATGCTGGGCAGGTAAAACCAAGATGCCCATTAAGAAGTTCAGTACATATTTGCTGATTGATCATTTTAATACCCCTGAAGGACAAAAGTCAGGTTCATGTAGATTCTGTATGATTTTTTCACCTTCATTTCAAACACTTTATGGTTAGACTACATAATGATATGTTTGAATAAAATCACACATAATCTTTCATCATTTGGATTTTGTTTAGCATTTGAGTATGACTTTCTTAGCTAGTTAAGTTTGTGTTTTTATGTGTGAGAAAAGAGCAAATCAAACATAAATAGAATAGTGCGTCCTTTAGAAATCAATGTTCTGAAACCTCTGAGAAGGCAAATATTTATTTTAATGAAAAATATTTATTGAACACTGCCTAAATTTTATTTTTAATCTTTACTTTTTAGGACTGGAAGATAAGCAAGAATCTGCAGCTGGTGCCTCTCCAAGTATTAATTTGTTCTTACAAATGTTTTACTCAACGTGACCCTAACCTCTTCGGAATTGCTCAGGTGTAGAACAGGTGAGGTGCTCATTCATAGCCTCACTCAACTTGCCCTCTCAGCTCTGCATACACAGATTATGCCCTACTTAAGATACCATGCCTGTTCTCTTTGTCAACACATTAAATAAAGGAAGAAAAATAATTCCATTATAACGTTCCCAATCTAAGCACTACAATCTGCCTTTAGCTTGCTTAGATTCTAGGTGTGCTTTTTTTGGCTTAAAAAAGTACAAAAAAAAATTGAAAAATAAAGATTTGTGTGGCAAGTGAGTCATTTTTTCCTGCTGTTTTATGACCACCACTCCCCTTTTTCTAGGTGAGTATTAAAAGACTTTGATGGGGAAAAGTATTTATTTTATGAATGTTTTGCAATTGAAAAGGAATCACTGTTTTGTGCTAGATAGTTGTATTACATTTGTGTGATTTCATTTGAGGCACTAATATCTATTGACCTTCACAGAAAAAATGAGTAGAAGCCGGGAAACTCAGGTTTGGTAACCCCTAATATCACTTTGTGACTGTTTTTAATTTTTTTTTCTCGTTTTAAAAAAATTTTTACATGACAAACTGCTGAGGCAGTAGTGCAGAAATGAGAATTGTGCTCATATTCTTTAAGGACAACAGAAAAGTAGAAAAATAAGTTATGAAAATACGTGGTGTGCTTTGCACAGACCAGTGGTTCTTGGAATTGTGTTCTATTCAGCACCATCCACATCAGTTGAGAACGTGTTAGAAATACAAATTATCTGGCTCCACTCCAGAACCACTGAATTAGAAACTTTGGGAGTGTGGCCCAGAAATTGCTATTTTAACAAACCCTCCACGTGATCTCTTTGCATGCTCTAGTTTGAGAACCACAGGATAGACTTAGATAAAGCTGCTGCATGTTCAGAAAAGTGAGAAATGTCATTATAATTTTATATTTAAACCCCACCAGAAATCTATTTCTTCTTGTCACTACGTATGGTCCTTCTGGTGGAAAGCTGAGTGGAGTCTCTCATCTTCCAGGTAGTTATTATCAGGTTACCTTCCTAGCAAGGCCTTTTATGAGTTTAATTCAGGTTCTTTATGCATCAGAGTTGCCTCTGGCATAACTGAGAAGTGAAATCAATGGAGCACAGCAAAGAGATCCTCAAACCAGAGAGCAAAGTTCAGGCCCCACTGAGACAGAGACGGGGCCTCAAGGTAACTTTCTAAAGGCTCCATTAACCAAGAATGCATTTTAAACAAAAATAAAAAACCAAGTACAAATGAGCTCATCAAAAATGCGTTACAGGGGTAAAGTATGTATGCCTATTTTGAGGGAAAATTGCTCAGTAAATTGATTTTGATTAGGGAAATAATGTCTTATAACCTAAGCTGTTGAAAAAGTGTTTTTGTTTTTTTCTTTATTTCTTCTAAAAAAAAAAAAAACTGGGATACATGTGCAGACCATGCAGGTTTGTTACATAGGTATACGGGTGCCATGGTGGTTTGTTGCCCCTATTGACCCATCCTCTAAGTTCCCTCCCCTCATCCCCTACCCCCCAACAGGTTCTGGTGTGTAATGTTCCCCTCTCTGTGTCCATGTGTTCTCAACATTCAACTCCCACTTATGAGTGAGAACAGTGGTTTTTGGTTTTCTGTTCCCGTGCTGGTTTGCTGAGGATGATGGCTTCTAGCTTCACACAAGTGCCTGCAAAGGACATGACCTCATTCATTTTTTATGGCTGCATACTATTCCATGGTGTATATGTACCATATTTTCTTTATCCATTCTATCATTGATGGGCATTTTGGTTGGTTCCATGTCTTTGCTATTGTAAATAGTGCTGCAATAAACATACGTGTGCATGTGTCTTTACAGTAGAATGATTTATAATCCTTTGGGTATATACCCAGTAATGGGATTGCTGGGTCAAATGGTATTTCTGGTTCTAGATCTTTGAGGAATCGCCACACTGTCTTCCAGAATGGTTGAACTAATTTACACTCCCACCAACAGTGGAACGCTCACCAACAGTGTAAAAGCATTCCTATTTCTCCACAGCCTCACCAGCATCTATTGTTTCCTGACTTTTTACTAATCACCATTCTAAGTGGAGTGAGATTATCTCATTATTGTTTTGATTTGCATTTCTCTGATAATCAGTGATGTTGAGCTTTTCTTCATATGTTTGTTGGCCACATAAATGTCTTCTTTTGAGAAGCATCTGTTCATATCCTTTGCCTACTTTTTGATGGGGTTGTTGGTCTTTTTCTTGTAAATTTGTTTAAGTTCCCTGTAAATTCTGGATATTAGACCTTTGTCAGATGGGTCGATTGCAAAATTTTGGTCCCATTCTGTTGGTTGCCTGTTCAGTCTGATAATAGTTTCTTTTGGTGTGCTTCTAGAAGCTCTTTAGTTTAATTAGATCCTGTTTGTCAATTTTGCCTTTTGTTTCAATAGCTTATGCCATTTTGTCATGAAGTCTTTGCCCATGCCTATGTCCTGAATAGTATTGCCTAGGTTTTCTTCTAGGGTTTTATGGTTTTAGGTCTTACACTAAGTCTTTAATCCATCTTGAGTTAATTTTTGTATAAGGTGTAAGGAAGGGATCCGGTTTCAGTGTTCTGCATATGGCTAGCCAGTTCTCCTAGCACCATTTACTGAATAGGAGATCTTGCCCCATTGCTTGTTTTTTTCAGGTGTATTGAAGATCAGATGGTTGTAGATGTGTGGTATTATTTCTGAGGCCTCTATTCTGCTCCATTGGTCTATCTGTCTGTTTTGGTACCAGTACAATGCTGTTTTGTTTACTGTGGCCTTGTAGTATAGTTTGAAGTCAGGTAGCATGATGCCTGCAGCTTTGTTCTTTTTGCTTAGGATTGTCATGGCTGTACAGGGTCTTCTGTGATTCCATATGAAATTTAAAATAGTTTTTTTTAATTTCTGTGAAGAATGTCAATGGTAGTTTGATGGGAATAGCATCAAATCTATAAATTACTTTGGGCAGTATGGCCATTTTCATGATATTTATTCTTCCTATTCCTGAGGATGGAATGTTTTTCCATTTGTTTGTGTCCTCTCTTATTTCCTTGAGCAATGGTTTGTAGTTCTCCTTGAAGAGGCCTTTCATGTCCCTTGTAAGTTGTATTCCAAGGCATTTTATTTTCTTTGTAGCAATTGTGAATGGGAGTTCACTCATGATTTGGTTCTCTGCTTGTCTATTATTGGTGTATAGGAATGCTTGTGATTTTTGCGCATTGATTTTGTATCCTGAGACTGCTGAAGTTGCTTATCAGTTCAAGAAGTTGGGCTGAGATGATGGGATTTTCTAAATATAAAATCATGTCTTCTGCAAACAGAAACAACTTGACTTCCTCTCTTCCTATTTGAATATGCTTATTTTTTTCTGTTGCTTGATTGCCCTGACCAGAACTTCCAATACTATGTTGAATAGGAGGGGTGAGAGAAGGCATCCTTGTCTTGTATCAGTTTTCAAAGGGAATGCTTCCAGCTCTTGCCCATTCAATATGATACTTGCTGTGGATTTGTCTTATTATTTTTTAGATATGTTCCATCAATACCTAGTTTATTGAGAATTTTTAACATGAAGAATGTTGAATTTTATCAAAGGCCTTTTCTGCATATATTGAGATAGTCATGTGTTTTTTGTCATTGGTTCTGTTTATGTCATGGATTACATTTATTGATTTGTTATGTTGAACCAGCCTTGCGTCCCAGGGATGAAGCTGACTTGATCGTGGTAGATAAATTTTTTGATGTCCTATTGGATTCAGTTTGCCAGTATTTTACTGAGGATTTTCGCTTCGATGTTCATCAGTTTTCTTTTTTTGTTGTGTCTCTTCCCGGTTTTGGTATCAGGATGATACTGGCTTCATAAAATGAACGAGGAGTCCCTTTTTTTGAATTATTTGGAATAGTTTCAGAAGGAATGGTACCAGCTCCTTTGTATTTATGGTAGAATTCAGCTGTGAATCCATCTGGTTCTGGACTTTTTTTTGCCAGTAGACTATTAATTACTGCTTCAATTTCAGAACTTGTTATTGGTCTATTCAGGGATTCGACTTCTTTCTGGTTTAGTCTTAGTAGGGTGTATATGTTCAGGAATTTATCCATTTCTTCTAGATTTTCTAGTTTATTTGCATAGAAGTATTTATAGTATTCTCTGATGGTAGTTTGTATTTCTGTGGGGTCAGTGGTGATACCCCTTTATCATTTTTATTGTGTCTATTTGATTCTTCTCTCTCTTCTTCATTAGTCTAGCTAGCAGTCTATTTTTTTTTTTAATTTTTTCAAAAAACCAGCTCCTGGATTCGTTTATTTTTTGGAGAGTTTTTCGTGTCTCTAACTCCTTCAATTCTGCTCTGATCTTAGTTTTTTCTTGTCTTATGTTAGCTTTTGGATTAGTTTGCTCTTGCTTCTCTAGCTCTTTTAATTGTGATGTTAGGATGCTGATTTGAGTTCTTTCTAGCTTTCTGGTGTGGGCATTTAGTGTTATAAATTTCCCTCTTAACACTGCTTTAGCTGTGTCCCAGAGATTCTGGTACATTGTCTCCTCATTCTCATTGGTTTCAAAGAACTGATGGGCTTCTCTTTGTAAGGTGCCCTGAACTTTCTCTATGGCTGCCCTTAACAGTTTTTCCTTTGACCTTGGAGAATCTGATGATTATGTGTCTTTGGGTTAACCTTCTTATGGTGCATCCAGTGGTTTTCTCTGTATTTCCAGAATTTGCAAGTTGGCCTGTCTTGCTAGTTTGGGGAAATTCTCCTGGATAATATTCTGAAGTGTGTTTCCCAGCTTGTTTCTATTCTCCCTGTCTCCTTCTGGTACTCCAATCAATCATAGGTTCAGTCTTTTAAAGAAATCTCATATTTCTTGGAGGCTTTGTTCATTCTTTTTTATTCTTTTTTTCTCTATTCTTGCCTGCATGTCTTATTTCAGTAAGGTGGTCTTCAGACTCTGATATCCTTTCTTCTGCTTGGTTGATTTGGCTGTTGATACTTGTGTATGCTTTAAGAAGTTCTCGTGCTGTGTTTTTTTAGCTCCATCATGTTCCTCTCTAAACTGGTTATTCTAGTTAGTAATTACTCTAACCTTTTATCAAGGTTCTTAGCTTCTTTGCATTGGGTTAGAACATGCTTCTTTAGCTCATTGTTGTTTTTTATTACCCATCTTTTGAAGTCTACTTCTGTCAGTTCGTCCATCTGATCCTCCGTCTAGTTCTGTGTCCTTGATGGAGAGACGTTGCAATCATTTGAAGGAGAAGAGACACTCTGGCCTTTTGGGTTTTCAGCATTTTTTCATCAATTCTCATCTTCATGAGTTTGTCTAGTTTCAATCTTTGAGGCTGCTGACCCTTGGATGGGATTTTTTGTGGGGACTTATTGTTGTTGTTGATGCTGTTGTTATCACTTTTTGCTTGTTTGTTTTCCTTCAATAGTCAGGACCCTCTTCTGTAGGGCTGCTGCAGTTGGCTGGGGGTTCACTTCAGGCCTTATTCATCTGATTTGCTCCCATGCCTGGAGATGTCACTCAAGGAGGCTGGAGAGCAGCAAAGATGGGTGTCTCCTCCTTCTTCTGGAACCTCTGACCTCGAAAGGCCCCAACCTCTGATGCCAGTAGGATTGCTCCTGTATAGGGTGTCTGACAAACCCTGTTGGAGGTTCTCACCCAGTTGGGCGGCACAGGGAGCAGGACTAATTTAACAAAGCACTTTGTCCCTTGGTGGGGAGGGTGTGTTTTGCTGGGGGGAAACCCACTTCTCTAGGTTGCCTGGATTCCTCAGAACGACCAGGAGGAGAGGCTAAGTCTGCTGGTCCTTAGAGACTGCAGCCACCCCTCCCAAGGAGCTCAGGCCCAGGGAGATCTGAATTCTGTCCCTGAGCCTCTGGCTGGAGTTATTGGAGATCCTGCAGGGAAGCCCTACCCACTGAGGAAGGATGGGTCGGGGTTAGACCTGAAGAGGCACTCTGGCCACAGACTGACACAGCCAGTGTGTTGGGCTGTGGGGACAAGACTTGGGACCAAGCCATCCAGCCTCCCTGGCTCCAGCAGGGGAAAAAGCACAGTCTGGAGCTATAGAAATGGGTGCTGCCTTTCCCTTGCCTAGGGAGCTTAGCGTGTTAGGCAGTTGTGAGTCCCAGTGCTGGCTGCTGCCTCTTCCCCAAGGAGCTCAAATGGCTTAGACAGCAGGCAGTGGCAGCAGGTGCTGGTTGCTCCTCCTCTTGGGAGTTCGTTAGGCTTGAACAGATTCCAGCTGAGAGGCTATAAGAATCTGCGAGTTCTGGGGTTGGGATGCTAGGTCCCAGTGGCATGGGTTTGCAAGTGGGATCTTCTGATCTGTGGGTTGCACTGCACAGTTCCGTGGAAAAAGCACAGTTTCCCCAGCTGAGTAGCACGCTCACTCACTGCCTCCCTTCTCTGGTGGGAGGCGATTGCCCTTCCCTGTGTGGCTATCAGGTGGGCTGCAGCAGCACACTACTCTTCCTTCTCTCCGTGGGTCATGCCAGCCTTCTAGTCAATTTTGATGAGAGAACCTGGATACCTTGGTTGCTGGTGAAGGATCCACATGCTTATTATGTTTTTTTTGTTTTTTTTTTGATGGGAGCTTCTGAACAATGCTGCTGCTAGTAAGCCATCTTGGCCCTGCCCCCTGGAAAAGTGTTTTTTTTTTAACATTTTAACCTCACGATCTCAGCTACAATGTATGTGCTGTCTTGGTCTTGGGGAGAAAATTTTATCCATCCATCTATCTCAGGTGACACAAAAGAAAATGTTGGCTCCCTAACTTCTCCTTTCTACTCCTGTCCTTGTCATATCCAAGGTACTGCAACCTGGTTTCTGCTCCTCCATGTCATGGCAACTGGCGTTTCAGAGGTCATCAGTGACTTACTCCCAGTCCAGCTGCTCCTCCTCTGGCTGGTACTCCATGGAAAGTTGGGCTTAATTGGCTGTCTCCTGCCTCTTGGAACTACATGCCTGAGGTCCATTCCTTTTCCCCATCCCTTTAACAGAATCCTCTTCTATATTTCTCTCAAAACCATGTGTTGCAGAGGATTCTCTACTCAGTCTCATTTTCTTCTCTTTGAGTGCTTTTTCTTTATCAAATGAATCTCTACTCTCACCAGTTTCATTTAGCTTCATTTACCACACCTCGGTGGGTAGTGTCTAAATCTGTTTCTCCATTTTAACCTACGTTTCCAAGCTTCTCAATTTCAAGACATCTAAAATAGAACCTCAAATGACTTCCAGACATTTATTTTCTAACAGTGGTAGTCCTGAAAATAACCTAGACAACAAGGAACATGCAAAGAGATATTTTCTGAAGAAAAACTAATGAGAGTTTCTAATGTTATTTTGGAGATTTTAGAAGCTTTATCGAATAAAAAAATGGAGTCCAGCTTCATTTAAAATTTTCTCAGTAATCTCCACTAATAAATACATTAAGAATGAAAACAATGCTTTTTAACATGAAAGTCTTAAAAAAGCTAATATACATAATGGCTTCTTATGATTACCTCTTCTTCACAAATTGTTCTTTCCCCATTTATTCACTTATTAGATGAATATTAATGAGGGGCTACTACCTACCAGGCACTGTTCTAATGATATGGCATGAACAAAAGTGGCAGGGCCCTTGCTTTCATAAAACTTACTTTCTAATGTAGGGAGACAAACAATAAACAATGGGCTAACAATATAATGATAAGTACTTTGGTGAAGTAAAACGGGATCCAGAAGATAGAGAATTACGGGAATACTTTTTATAGAGGGCCTGAATCAGACAAGGTAGTATTTGATCAGAGATCTGAAGCAAGTGAATGAGTGAGTCCTATGGATATAATGGATAGGAACCAGTTGAATATTTGAAAAGCTAAAAGCTCAGCCTAAATGTGTGCTAAAAAAATTCATGACTCTGATGTCAGGAAATTTACTGTTACTGGTTGCATGGTCATGTATCAAGTGTTACCATAGTAACCAGACTCTGGAAGAATGCATCTGCTTCTGCCCTGTGGGGTCAACTCATGTTCTGAATCACTGATAAATTAAATTAGAAACTTAATCAATCTCACTCCACATATACATGTATGTGTATGTGTATGAGAGTGTAGTTATCTTGTCAATCTATAATCCATCTGAAACTCTCTTTTTGGGATCTGAAACTGCAAAATATTTTTTAACAATTACAACCAACTTTCTTTTATTCTGATGAAGTTAAAGCAACTGGAGAAATAACTTCTTGTGAATTATCTAGCTTCAATTTTTCTCCTTTTTTGCCTCTTCTGTGGCTGCTCTTTGGAATTTTTGTTTTTCACTCACATTTGCCTCAGAGAATAAAAAAGAGAAACTCAAGTTTCATTTACTGTTTGTTGTAAACTCTTAACATCTATTTTGTGGGGGAGTAGCTTCAAACAAAAGAATATATATTATTTTAGGATTATTAATGAATTCTATTTATGTCCTCAGTTATTAAGAGTAATTCAAGTGTGGTCTCTGATTCTTTATATTTGTGTATCTTATTTGTAAATGCAGTCCAAATCGATTTTCTCCATTTACTTACTCAATATTACTAACAACTTTTCACAATGGTATTGGTTGAATTCAGTGGATAAAGAGTTGCTAAATCTAGCTAAAGTATTGATATTATTTTTCTATAATCAAAGCAATAAACCATTATGTATATTAGCTATTCTAGGACTTTTATATTAAAAAGCATTGTTTTCTTTCTTAACATATTTATTAATGGAGATTACCAAGAAAGTTTTTAATGAAGCTGGACTTAATTTTTTTATTTGATGAAGCTTCTCACATCTCCAGAATAACATTTGAAACTCTCATTGGTATTTCTTCATAAAATATCTCTGCATGTTCCTCGTTGTCTAAGTTATTTTCTAGACTGCAGCTATTAGAAAATAAGTGGCTGGAAGTCACTTGCTCTTGCTAAAGAACTGTTTTGCCTCGTGGCCTTGAGAATGTCCCCAGGCAGCTTAAGATGCAAATTTACTGCTGGTACTTTGGGAGCCTTCTGTAGGCCACAAGGCTCCAAATTGCATGAAGGCTCCTGACCTGAAGTTCAAAAGGGATCTGGAGACACATAGAGCAGCCATGGCACACCGGAATTAAAGAAGGGACTTTTAAAAGGTCCTTGTCTCATTAGAGTCAGTGCCCTGAGGGGCCAGAGAAATCACCTGAGGTGATGGGAGACATGTGCCTTGTTTCTAGACGCATGGTTGGAGTGAGTGAAGATGGTTAATACGGCAGCACAGTAGTAAACATACGTGTTGGCGAGTGAGAAAATGAGCTACAAAAACTAAAAGAGCAAGGCTGCTTTAGAAGGTGGGATGGGGAAGGCAAAGGATCTATAATCATAGATTCAGGCCATCCACGGGCAGCTGAGAGTTCTGACACATTCAAAGGTAAGTGTTTGGGCCTTAAGAAGTGAGGTGGGGCTTATTAATATCACTGCAGACTAAAAGGTGAGCAAGCTGGTCAGCATTAAGCCTGGATCATGAGTTTCAGGCAGAAAGCCTGGGGCAGGGGCTGCATGCGCCAGGAGCTTCACAATGGCCACTTTATGGGAAGTTACTGGCTTTTATTCTTGTAAGTAATTTGATACATATTTGGAGAGAGAGGAAGAAAGTGAGTGTACTGGAAAGTAGGGAGGCTGGATCATGGCCATCACTCCCTTAGTAAAATTAGAAAAAGCCTCCAGTCACTTTAATTATAACCAAAGCCTGTGATTTCTTTCTGGTGTGACTGAAGAAACCAGGGGTTTCTTGTGGTTTATTATTTTATCTTTCCAAATAGAGGACAAAAAAGTGTGTTTAAAATGTTTTAAAACTGACCAATTAAAATGCCTCATTCAAGTAAGTAACATTGGTTTGAAAAAGAAAGTACTACTTCAAAGAATAAAATATCCATATCTCACTAAAAGATTTTCATTTTATGTTTCTAAGTGCTCATCCAACAAATATTTATTGCTACTTCTCATAAGGAAGACATTATCCAAACTTAGGAGTGGACGGACAAAGCCTTAGAGAGCTTTTATCTGTCCCTAGCACAATGACCAGAAAGGGATTCCTTTAAAATGTCAGACCAAGCTCTTCCCTGCTCGAATCCTGCCAGTCTCTCTCTCCATATGCTGTTTCCTCTGTCTGGATCACTGTTCCCTCAGATGTTCTGGCTCATTTCCCCACAAGCTTTAGGAAGTCCTTCCCTGGCCACCCTATTTAAAATTATGATGCCCACCCCAACATGCACAAAGGCCTTTCCCTTATCTTTCTCCCTCATCACCTTCTATTTCACTCTACTATTTACTTACTCATTTATTTATTGCCTGTCTTCCTCCACTATAGTGTAAATTCCATGAGGGCAGGGCATGAATTTTTCCCTCTAAAATTTTATTATGAAAATTCTCAAACATACAGAAAAGTTGGAAGAACTTTGTGATGAACACCCATATACTCATCACCTAGATTCTAAAATTAACATTTACTATATTTGCCTTATTAAATATCTATTTATTCCTCTATTCAGTCATCAGTCTATCTTATTTTTATGCATTTTGACGTAAGTTGTAAACATCAGTATATTTCCCTTCTAGTATTTCAGTGTGCATATCACTAACTAAAGTTAAATACTTATCTTTTTATCTTTTTTACATGAACATTCTTATGCACAAATTTACAAGACTTTGGCAAATACATTCCCAAACCTTTATAAAGATATGGAGCATTGCCACCACCCCAAAAAATGTTCTCATGTCCCTTCCCTGTAAGGTTGCTGGATTTTACAAATAAAAATGTAGAATGCCCTGGTAAATATGAATGTTAGCAAACAATGGATACCCTTTTATATAGTAATGTCATAAATATTGCACAGGGCACATTTGTACTAAAAAATTCGTTTACCTGAAATTCAAAATTAATCTGGCAATGCTGCTTTCTGGTAAATTCCATGCTGCCCCTTCACCCCCGGCAAACAACCATTTTTCTGATATTTTTTTCCACCATAGATTTTGCCTGTTGTAGAACTTCCTATAAAAGGAATCATACAATATGTATTCTTTTCTGCAAGGCTTTGTTTTCACTTAGTATAATGGTTTCAAGATTCATCCATATTGTTGCATATATCACGAATGCGTTCCTTTTTGTTACTGAATAGTATTCCATAACATAACTGTGATACACTTTGCTCATCCATTCTCCAATTTGGGCTTGTCCAATTTTTGTTTAATATGAGTAAGCTGCTATGAACCAAAGCATACATAGAAACATTTGTTAGCTGCCAGTTATGTTCTAGACAAAGTCCAAACTCCTTGACATCTCTCATAGGCACTTTGTGGTTTAGCTTTTCTTACCTCTTCTCTGGTCTCACCTCTTGCCACTCTTTCCTTAGGCTCACTTTCCTCCCAACTGTCTTCCTTTCAGTGCTCTGAAGCTCCCATGCTATTCCCACCTGGGGACTTCTCTATGCAATTTCCTCTAATTGGAAAACAGTTTCTCCCAGATGGTTCCTGGCACGTTTTGCTCCTATTCCTGTATTTACCACAGTGGGACCAGAAGCAAGTTTCCTCACTTCTCAGGGCCTCTATCAGTGACCTCTCTACCTGTAACATAAAAAATAGTCCCTTTTCAGGGGGTTATTATAAAGATTAAACGAATCAATTTATGAAAAGCACACAGCCTAGCATCACAGTATGTGTTCAGTCAATGTTTGTAATAGATGTCATGGAGGACCTTGAATTTCTAGAAGCTTATGCTTTATGTATACTCAATACTACAGAACAGGGAACGGCTAAAGGTGATGGCAACAGCATGGAAGATGAATTAAGAGGGTATAATCAAGCAAGGAGGAAAAAGACCAAATTGAGTTTATAAGACTAGTCTGCATGAGTACACTAAATGACAGCTGAGTTTATGGCAGTGGGAACTGAACATGAGATAGATTTAGAAGACCTTTATTTTAGAGATAGAATCAACTTACTATGCATCAAAGAGCAAAGTGGGTGGAGACATGAATAGCTGGAAACTTTCTATCTTATCTGAGTTTTATCTGGGTATTTGTAAGAATGTGGGTGCCAAGTAGCAAGGTAAGAGATTTGGAAAGGGGGCCTGGATATGGTGGAAAAGGATGAGTTTGATTTTATGATAGACGTGGGAAATTAAGGATGCTCACTGGACATTAGTGGAAATGCTCAGCAAGCCAATGGAAAGAAAAATGTAAGCAAAGGCATGGATTCTGATGAGGAATGAATTATATCCTTATATCATCAGATGACTATGATTTCATTGCTGTTCTACAAATTTAAGTCCTCTTTTAGACTAGTCTTATATGGGGTTTTAACAAGTGAACAATTAACTTATTTCCTTAGATGTTGTAGTCTCAGATAGCAAAGATACAGGGACATGTACAGAAGGCTCTTGTAATGGGGAGAAGGCCAAAATCACATACGGGGAGCCTGTTGCAGTCAGAAGGCACACTCTTGGAAAGGGACCACTTAATAAGGTCTGGCTGTGTCAGCGATGAAATGCTTTTCTTTTCTTTTTCTTTCTTTTCTTTTCTTTTTCTTTTTCTTCTGAAGGATTAAGAGTCTGACACTTTGAATCACTGTGTTTCAATTTGCAGCTTCTGGTGGATTATTTTAAATCCTAAAACTGTAAGATAAAAAATGGAGCCAGTAGTTTCGGTTTCTGATCTCCAGGCAGGAGGCAAATACTGTATGACATAGGGAACTCTGTGTGTATGTGTATGTGCGTGTGTGTGTGTGTATGTGCACATGTGAGCATTGTCTTTTTTCCCTGTTTTGTTTCTTTACCACGGCTAGGCAGGAAATGGAGGTCAGAGAATTATCTGACATTACTACAATGGCTTTCCTTTGATATAATAAGAACTTCATAGTCATAGTGATGGGTCTTTGTGTCATTTTTTAGAAAAGTAGGTATATGAAATCTTCATCTATTATTTTGTATAATTTTGTTAGTGTGTAATATAACAAAAACTACCTAAGATTTTCAAGCTCACAAGTTCTTTTAGGACCAGAATGACTAATTAAGAAAAACAAAATGAATCTGAAATTAAGTTTTTCTCTGAATGTATTTTTAAAGTACATATGCAATAAATAAACGACTACTTTCCTGATAGAAATTTTCATGGAACTCAAGTCTTTCAATGTAAGCATTTTCAGATTTATTTCTAATCAAATACGTTTATTTCTAACCAAAATATGCTATTTTTATTTCCCATAATATAGGGTCTGTATTATGAATGAGAGTTCTAATACACTATGATTTTATAGCAATATTTAGAGAAACTCAGAGAATCTGTGATGAAAAGATATCAAGTATTTTACTGCTGATTCCACACTTCGCTTTCCATGAAAGGGATAGTTTATTGTTAAAAACAAAAAAAGTCCTTTTTCACTACAACATACTACGTTCCTTACAATATTAAGTATATTCCCTTTTATATTTTACCAGTAGATTTTCCAGGGCATGTGCCCCATAACCAGTTTTTTGGGTTAAACATGTCTTGCTGAATTTCAGAGGCATCTAAAAAAATCACATTGGTTTGATTTGGGGAAATCAGAGTGCCAGAATGCTTGAATAGGTGACAAGGAGTGGAGAGACCTAGTGATGATGTTTTCAGACATCCTAAATTGGCCTACTTCATGGAGTTAGTGTTTGTTGACAGAACATCCACAAGGCTCAAAGCATTGTGTAAAAGAATCAGGCACTGCCTATGCCTAACAGGCTTGTAATACACCTCTATGAAGCTTCAATCTAAACAAAATGTTGCTTTTACTGGGGGAAAAGCATTTAGAGAATACAGATGACTGAATGAGTTGATCTCTTGGGGCTCCTGTGATTCCAATAAAGGCTATGCATTTTTGAAAGCTGGTGATTACTGACAAATTAAGACTTGACAATTCTAGCTAAGAATGTGCTTAATATTCCTCGAGAGAATTGAATTATATTGGGAATACTTCCAAGTTGGAGAAGAATGCCTTGGGTTTTAAAGATGCTTCCACAGTCCTGCTTGATTGTATTTAAATTGTGCTTTTAGATATCCTGTTGAGACCCTAATGAAAAAGAAACCATCAAACAGAGGATAATTTATTTCAGCCTAGTTAAGATTCATTGGATTGAGGCTTGCAATAATGCAAAACAGGACAAGTGCAGAAGAGGAGAAGAGGAAACATAAGGAGAAAAAGGAGAGAAGTAGGCCACTGAAGAGACAGCATGGAAGAACAGTAGACAGCTTTTCCCTTAGAAAATGTGGGAGAGGGGTGGGGCGCAGCGGCTCATGCCTGTAATCCCAGCATTTTGGGAGACTGAGGCAGGTGGATCACCTAAGGTCAGGAGTTTGAGACCAGCCTGACCAACATGGCGAAACGCAGTCTCTACTAAAAACTCAAAAATTAGCTGGGCATGGCGGCACACACCTGTAATCCTAGCTACTTGGGAGGCTGAGACAGGAGAATCACTTGAACCTGGGAGGCAGAGGTTGTAGTGAGTGGAGATTGTGCCACTGCACTCCAGCCTGGGCAACAGAGCGGGATTCTGTCTCAAAAAAAAAAAAAAAAAAAAAAAGAAAGAAAATGTAGAAGCGTGGAACCTGAAATCTCACCTTTTAGACAAATATGTTCTTGAAAGCTGAAAAAGTAAAGCAACTTGTCCCAAACTACACCTAAAACTCTCAGCTACCTCTGTTTTATTTCAATGTGTTTTATTTTCAGTCCACCTATGCTTTGGTCATAGAGTCCTCCAGAAAGCCAGAATTGCTACAACAATCTTTTGAATTTCCTTGTTGCTACAGACATGCTATTTTTAGACATGTGAATGAGTTACTGTCTTCCAGCCCCCAGAACAACCTTCCATTCTCTTTTACTGCCTTCACTCTGTCCTTGGGCTCTTCTATTCTCCAAAAATCTTAAGGCTGATATTCTAATCTGGGTTTCCAGAAACATCTGCTGATTCCAAATTGATCAGGGGCAGAGGTAGAAAACTGAAACAAGAATAGATTTAACACTGGTTTATGTGAATCTTGAAATCACTTTCCTAATCAACTTAGTTTAATTTCTTTTTCACTAGTATAATCCTCAATTCTCTGAAAGTTCTGTTATCTGTTTTTTTCATGCCCTTCAACGGATGACTACCATCTTTCTAGTGTGAAATGTTGGTTAGGAATACATTTTGGAGCTCACGAGTTCTATAACTTAATTGGCTTTAAGCAAGTCTATTGGACATATCACAAACTTTTCTATTTAATTCTGCTCAAAATGTTAAAGCTGTTATTTTTCAGGGTGGCCCACCAAACCCTTCATTAATTAGTGTGTGCATTAGGAAGCTCTTCTAGGTCTCTTAAGAAGTAGAGTAATTGCCTACCAGTTAGCCATTACTAAAGCAATGACACATAGTCATTGTTATTGCATTCATTAAAATTGGGTGGCCCTTCTGTTTTTTTTTTTAATAAAAGTGGGGCACAGAGACTTGGTAGTGAAAGACACCTGTCTTTGCCTTCTTTTCAGCTTCATAAAATACTTGCTCCATTCTCAAGTCCCATGAGGGAATTCAGAAATTAAATGTTGAAGTATGTGATGCTGTTAAATAAAACAGCCAAACCCAAATGAAAACCTTATATTTTTTTCAAATGGGAAAAT
Organism: Pongo abelii; assembly: GCF_028885655.2. Classification (NCBI taxonomy): domain Eukaryota; kingdom Metazoa; phylum Chordata; class Mammalia; order Primates; family Hominidae; genus Pongo; species Pongo abelii. Next base: position 107,119,738 of record NC_071992.2, read on the forward strand.
TGAAAATAATCTTCTCATTCAATGAATAGGCTTGTCATTGTTGCGAAACAGTCATTGTTCCTTTCTCTTTCTCTCTCTCCTTCCTTTCTTCCTTCCTTCCCTCCTTCCTTTCTCTCTCTCTCTGTTTCTTTCTTTCTTTTTCTTTTTTTGAGGCAGGGTTTTCCTCTGTCATCCAGGCTGGAGTGCAGTGGTGTGATTGTGGCTCACTGCAACCTCTACCTCCTGGGCTCAAGTTATCCTCCCATCTCAGCCTCCTGACTAGCTGAGATTACAGGCATGAGCGACCATGCGAGGCTAATTTTTTAAAAAATTTTTGTAGAAAGTGGGTTTTGCCATGTTGCCCAGGTTGGCCTTGAACTCCTGGGCTCAAGCAATCCTTTCACCTCAGCTTCCCAAAGTGCTGGGATTACTGGCATGAGCCACCATGCCCAGCCCAAGTGCCTGAATTTCTGCAGGGTAGAAGTGTGTCTCAAATCTGGTCATTGAGGGCTTAGTCCCTAAAGTCCTAAAAATAAACAGCAAGAGAAAAAGGAGAACTAGAGGAGATGGAAAGAAATATTACTGGAGGTACATTCTCACTCATATTTAGGACTGACTTTAAAGAATCTGGCATGCAGTTTCCAATAAATTATCCATGTTCGTACTCATTTAGATCAAGACGAAAAGAGAAAAATCAGAATTCCCACCAGTCTAGGAACATTGTGGAACAGTGTAAGCTATGAAATATTTATGAGAGATTTTGGGTGAAGGGGAGTCTGGGGGAAGAGAAAACTGCAAAAGGTCTGGGAGCCACAGAAATATTTGGTAATTGAAAATTATTGTCTGGGGATTTTAAAAGTATACCTAAAAAGATTAGTTCTTTAAAAGGACTGATTTCAAACTGATGTTTAAAATATATGTATTTCTCACAAACTCAGGAAATACTTCCAACATTCATTGATTAATAACTCTTGAGCCATATCTGAGTTGATATATTACCAGTTTTAATGCCAAGTTTACTTAATTTAACCATCTTTTGACCATTAGGCCATGGGACTCTAGTTTGTGACTTCTATAATATACTCATATAACAAATAGATTAAATGGGGTCAGAGTAAAATCTCTCCTAAAAGCTACTTGAGATTCTTAACCTAATTTCTCTTGACATTTCTGGAAGTGAACAAAAGCTGCCCTATTCATTACTTTCTGAAAATTTTACTTACATTCATAACTTTATGAACTATAAATCTCTCATCTCTTCGAAAAGCCCTCAAGACAGAAGCTACGTAATGTATCTGGAACAGACACTGGTCCCCAATTAATGCAGATATAAAATTTGTAACCAAATCTTTATATCTTAATTTGTGTTTTGGGAAAATTTCTTTTCCAAAAGAAGAGCATAGATATTCTTAACTGCATGAAAAAGAAAATAGATACCTCTAACCTAAATAGAATGAAAAGCAATTTGAGGCTGGTAATTGAGAAAGTCTCAAGCTTCATATTTCCAGCTTTGCTCACTTATCCCTCCCCTTCTGCCAAAGTTTTCAGGGAATAATAGAGTTAGGAGAAGGTCTGGGAAGTCCAAAGTCCATCTGAGTAATTTCATAATTAAACCCTTCTGATATGTTTCTTGAATAAAGGTAGGTAAGGACAGCAGATACCCAATGCCCTCATGTTGTTGAGTGTGCATCATTTTAATGAGACAAAATGAGATGAGCTGATGTAATAGGTTACAGAAAATACTACCATCAACATTCATCACTGATATAAATTCAATAACTTCTGTGCAGCTAAAAACCTCACAAATTTTATCCAGGTGTTCTTAATTGTTCATTATTGACTTCATGGCCACTAGATGACACTGTTGCCTTAAGAGTTAGTGCAAGAAGAGCCATTAATGTTGTAAAAGTTATACAGGAAGCACTATTGTAATAAACATATCATTTATAGTTTAAATGTGAGTGTCTGATTTCCCAGTTCTGAAACTCAACTAATACTGATTGTCAATATTGTTACAAATAGTTCTGACATTACTATTTACTACATAAAATTTATATATGTGCAGAATAAAACAACCAACTACAGCCTCTACTCCCAGGGCCATTCATCACCACACCAATGTCTAATATTTATCAATTGCTTACTCTGTAACAACATTTGTGCTTTGTACTTTAGGTAAATTATTTCATTTAATCCTTCTGTCAACCAAACTTGCAGAAGATTACAAAGCTAAGAAGTGACAGAACTGGAATTCAAACCCCATTTGACTGTTACTACTACCCGCTATCATTGACAGATGTGCTCCCTGGTAACACAGCAAGCTGGTGGCCAGGGGTAGAACATACCCTGAACTCTGTTATAGTATTTCCAATCCAATTCCCTACACCAAAATCCACAGGATGCCCATTTAAATTTGTGTGTCTGATAAATTACTTTTTTACTGTATGTCTCATGCAAAACAGTGAATTTCAGATAAACAACAACGTCATTTATTTTTTGTGTAAGTATATTCCAAATATTGTGTGGGACATAGCTACACTATAATTTTTTCTTGGGTATCTGAAATTCAAATTCAACTAGATTTCCTATATTTTTATTTGCTAAATCTGGCAATGCTTAGCTATTACTCCAGTTAAGTTGGGGCAGTTTAACAAAAAACTCAATTTCTTTCCTCTCTATTTCAGATTCTCTCCTTTCTCGATACTTCTCCCTGAGAAATATATATTTGTCTTTTTAAAGGATGCTCCTGTCATCAGTGCCCTTTATCCCTTTAATTCTTACCTCTTTCCAGACTTGCTCCATCTGGCATCAGCATGCCTGCCTCATTTTCACTCTTTTTCTCTCTACCATGTCCTTTCCTCCCTATAAACATGATTAGAGATTTCTACCTTTAAAAACCTCAAGCTTTAACTGCACTCTATTTCATTATACTTCTTAAATGCATATCCCCTATTTCCTTATCACTCATTCACTCTTCAACTGCAATCTGGTTTCTGCACCCAACATTGTAATAAAGCTCCTCTTCCAAAGGTCACTCAGCAACTTTCTAATTGCTAAATTTCAGACTTTTCTAAGCCCTCATCTTTTTTTGTTTTCTCTGTATTTGATATTGTTCCATCTCTAATCCCATACTTCACTCTATTGGTATTATTTCTTAGGGTTTAATCGTCACCTTATTGTGGTGGATTCCAAGATTCCCATTCTCATCTCTCCTGTAATAGTGTTCATAGTATCACCATATATGTAGTCACATGCAAACATTTCTCTTTGACATTTTTGGACCCCCAAATTTTTGCTATATTATGTTGCTTTTACCACTGCTGTATTCTTGAATCTTTCCTTTTGATTTTCAATCTAATAACATTATAAACAAAAGTAAAAGGAGCCTGTAAAGGAATTAAAAATTCATAGGAGAGACATCATATTCCTTTTTTTTTCTATTTCACTTTCCTTACCTGATGATCATCCTGGGGCTGGCAGGAATAAAAGGCATATTCTTGGGTGGGATTCTTTATTTTTCTTCATTATGAATAAGTTGATGAGCTCTCTGCCTTCCACTGGTTGTCATTTGACAGTGCTCATGAGAGTGGAGGTGGGATATGAAAATAACTTTTTATTCTATAGCTAAAGTGGCTCATCAGGTTCAGAAATTGCTTTATTGATGTATATGATATAGCCACTTCTGTTACGTTCACTTTTTTGTGCATTATCTACACAGGATTTGATTAGAACATGGGAAAGATTATATACATATATATACATACACACATATATATACACATATATACATATATACATATATACACACATATATATGCATATATATACATATATACACATATATACACACATATATATACACATATATACATATATACATATATACACACATATATGCATATATATACATATATACACACATATATACATATATACACATATATACATATACATACATATATACACATATATATATACACACACATATAATTTGCCTTGTTAGTAATATCAAGAATACATTCAAAAAGGGCACTTTAGACCTTGAGCTCTTAAGTCTTTGGTCCTTGGTTTTAAAGACTCCAACAATCCCAGTTATGTTAAGTATCTTGAAGTATATCTCTCCCTAATTCTTGAGTCTTCCTTGGGTATGGAAGCTATGTCAAAAAATTCTGATCATCCTGCATAATTTTTAAAGCAACCTATTAAGACAGTGACTCCAAATAATAAGAACGTTTATAGGGTAGAAGAGGGTGGACGTATATATTTAATTAGATGGATATTTTATTTTAAATACCAGTTAGTAGAGAGACCATAAAAACAATTCCTTCTCTATGGACATTTACAAGGATTGATAGGCGTAAGTACTATGTGCTACTAAGCATATTTATTACTTCTTATTTTGGCCCTGGTTTTAAGTGCAATAAAATCTTGTTTTTATAGATTATATATACCCAGAGTCAATCTCTTAAAAATGATATATAGATGAGGCCGGGTGTGGTGGCTTATGCCTGTAATCCCAGCACTTCGGGAGGCCAAGACGGGCGGATCACGAGGTCTGGAGATCGAGACTATCCTGGCTAACACCATGAAACCCCATCTCTACTAAAAATACAAAAAATTAGCCAGGCGTGGTGGCGGGTGCCTGTAGTCCCAGCTACTCTTGAGGCTGAGGCAGGAGAATGGCGTGAACCTGTGAGGCGGAGCTCACAGTGAGCCGAGATCGCTATCACCCCACTGCACTCCAGCCTGGTCGACAGAGCGAGACTCCGTCTCAAAAAAAAAAAAAAAAAAAAAAAAAAAATATATATATATATATATATGTATATATATGTGTGTGTGTGTGTGTGTGTGTGTGTGTGTGAAAATATTTCTGCTAGCTCTCATAAGAAATTGCCTTAGATTAAAAATTCCTAGATCAGTAATGATAGATTCACACTATGTTGTGGTTACATCCACTAATGCCTACGGCAGGTATGGGTCTATGCAAAGTTTCTTATTGAACATAATGCTTCAGAATTCCTCTCCACTCTGCATTTCAGTATTTCAATTCAAGAACTAATTCATCTTTGTTGACATAGGATTGACACAGATGGATTTGAGTTGTTTTTCAAGGGGCTAAGTAGACAGGTTTGAAAGGGACTACAAACTGGGTAAGATTGTCCATCCCAGGAGAAAAGGAAAACATTTCATTCAAATTGAATAATGGTAGGAAGTAAGACATATATAGTATTATTCCTTTATGTTTTTAATGTATTAAGGCATATTAAAAACAACTGAAAACTACTGAAAGACTTAAACAATATCCAAATTATCTTAGCAACTAATGAAATTTATGGAAGCTAACAACTAACATCTATCAGCACCTCTCCTGTGTGCCAAGCATTGTCCTTGGTACTCTACTTATCTAAATTCTTCCCTCAAAGACCTTGAAAAGTTGGCATTGAGTTTTGGCTTTGGTGGGATTGAATTTCAGCTTTGCTTGCCAATGTTCTGGTTGGTTGTCTGCTTCCATATTACAACACTTCAAATATTTATTTTTTGTTATGCTCCTTTTGACATGAATAAAAAGTAAAGTTCCAAAAGGATTGGTTTATCTATTCTAGTATATGTATTTTACTGCTAGTAATATAGTGAATATGGTACACAATATCATCCCAATCTGTGTGCAATGTAAACTTTGAAACAACTAGAGTAAATTTCAATAGTGTTACTAATTAATGGGGAGAATGAGAACTCTGGAACCATTCCCTATGTGCTATTTCTTGAAGTGAAAGAAATGTGTTGTGGAAGGTCTAAAAAGTTTCTTAAAATTTTGCATTTTCAACAAACTAAAATGGCTTATAAACTTATTCTGCATCTTCCAATAAATGAGAAACTTATAATTATTCACTGTCCCTTTTCCTATTATAGTACTTTGACCTCCACTGTCTGAGTTATACTTGGGCATTCAATTTGACTTCCTGAGACAAATAGGCTTGAGCACAGCAAATTTCTGAATATTATTATGTGCTGTTTGTGAACAAGTCATTAGTGGTAGCCCATATTTAAATTAGGTATTCAGTTGTGGAATGAAAACTAGCAAGTGAAAACAAGCACAAAAGAAAAATATATTCCCTGGCTTTAAGATCCTGGGAAAGCATGAATGCTCTAAATTCTTACTGGAAATTCAATTGATCCAGAAAACTAGACATCAGTAAGTGTTGTGGAAGTCAACACACAACAGTGTTGAGTGAGACCCTCAAAAGGTGAGTTTATTATAGGTCCAGGGCCATGTAAAATGGTGACCCAGAAAAGCCTCATTGGCACATAGAAAAAAATACTGTCCAATAAAAATGACATCATTAGCAATGATTCTTTGACACTTGGACCCTAATAATTCTGCTTCTAAGGAAACAATCAGAAATCTGAATAAAGATTTATTCTCAGAGATGTCTACCCTAGTGTTATCTGTAATAATAATAAAAATTGTAAGTAACCAGTTTCTACTTCTTGGGTAAGTGAGCTATGGTACATGTTTGTGAAGAAATATTGTACAGTCATTAAAAATGATATTCTCTAAGAGTTTTTGACGATATGACAAAGGCTTATGATATAAATCTCAGTGAAATAAAAAATTACATGTATAGTAATGCCTCAACTACGTAAAGAAAGATATTTCACATTAAAAAGCTAGAACAAACTATACCAAAATTTAAATCAACAGTGTGATTATGGAACATATTTTCTTTATCTTTTAAAACACTTTTCTATACTTTCTCAAATCATCTACTTTATAACAGTAATTTGATTATTTAATAATCAGAAAAATGAAGAAAAATATTGAGAAATATAAATAGCTTCTGAATTCTTATCAAAGTGTGTTGTGCATTTTGCTCTATTGATTCTTAACACAAAGAATACAAAGCCATGAAGCTTGACAGTAAAAGCAAATTTTTAAAGTCAACTTTAAAAGTTGAGTTTTAATTTCTAAATAATATACATGAGAGTTGTTTGATTATTTTTGAACTTTGCACACTTACTCATATTTCTATGGACACAATAATTGTCTTGAAAAACATTCTTTGTTGCAAGGAAGAGGGAACCCTAAAAATAATTATAAGCCCTCCATCTTAGAATAATCCCCTACTTTGCACATAAAAAGCTGCGTGACCGTATCTTAGAAATGCTATAAAAAGGATTTTCACATTGCTTGTGTCCTTTTAATTAGGAATGACCTTTTGGTACTATTTCAACTTTAAGAGATTTAATGAGGCTAACATTACAAGATAGAGGCTAGTTTTGAATTTTCCCTAGTTTTGAAATTTTCCCCTACATGTCAAACACTATTTGGCAGTGTTCAGTAAATATTTTTTGGACTTATCCTTTTGGAACAACATAGGCTGTATGGAGCATTTTAACCATTTTTCTTCTGAGTAACACAATATTTTTGAATATTCCATTTTTTTGTCTGCAATTATTATCCCTTCCAGGTGGGAACTCTCTATCCAGGGACAGAGTCTAATGAAGTTTTTAGACAAACTTCAATATCTTTTAATAGAAGTACTATATTGAAAAGTTACATGACTGCTGAAAACATAACATATTTGATTTCAGTAATTAGTTTGATTTGAGCTCTCCATATCTTTTTGGACAGCATGAAAAAATTCCATTTGATTGTTCTCAAATAATGCCTACTAAGGAATAAATTTTGATATGAAGTACAGGGACTTGTAACTATGTCTGGCTTTTATTTTTCATGAATGATTTTAATAAAGGCTTATCTACAGCATTCTTAATCAATTTTTTAGTAATGCCGTGGAGTAAATTGTATTCCTCCGAAATTCATATGTTAAAGCCCTAGCCTCCAGTGTGATGGAATCTAGAGACAGGGCCTCTGGGAGGCAGTTAGGTTTGGATAAGGTCATGAGAGTAGGGTCATCATGGTGGCAATGACACCCTTATAAAGGAAGCACCAGAGAGCTTTCTTCCTGTTTCTCTCTGCCATGGGAGAATGCAGAGAAACAGTGGCCATCTGCAAGCCAGTAAGAGAGCCTTCACCAGGGAGCTGAATCAGGTGACACTTTGATCTGGAACTTCTCAGCCTCCAAAACTATGAATGATAAATTCTTGTTTAAGCCACCCAGTCTATAGTATTTTGTTATAACCACCTCAGCTGATTAGTACAGACAACAAAGTTTGGAGGAATAGCTAACATTATAAGTGAAAAGCATAATTATCAATATTGATAATAACAGAATCAGATTAAAAAGATTTTGATACAATGAACTAATTGGCTAGATTCAAGATATCAGACAAGGTTTAATACAAAATGTTGTGCTTAAATTTTTATAAAAACCTCCTACATAAAAAAATATAGAGAATATATCACTTAAACAGTGGTGGATTTGCAAAAAGTTAGAATTTAATTGTGTGGTAATGCTTTTAAAGTCAGAACACAGCTAAAAATTGTGTTAAATTTTGGTATCACATTCTGAAGTGAAAATTGGCAAGCTGTAGCAGGTCATAGAGAGGGTGATCATAATGTTGGACAGTTTAAAAGCCATATTATGTAATAGATAGCTTCCATCTCTAGCCAGTTTTGAGTAATTGGGACTAGATTTACCCTCCTGCTTGAAACAAATAAAAATAACCTGATACAATATATAAAACGATGGTGTCAAGATTTTGGACATCAATCAGTAGAGGACTGATCTTGGAAAGATGGAAAATAAACAAAACAAGCATTAAGATTGTCCCGTCCCATCTTCTTTCAGAAAAGTTTGCAACCCTGGTGCCGAAGAGTGGAGGTGGAGGATAACTCAGGAGGAGGCTGGCAGTCTTCATAGGTTGAAGAGAAGAAGCTGAGTCTGGAGACTCCAAAGCAGCTAGATTTCACATGGCAGAGTACCAGAGAGAGGAGAGACACACTGACTCAGAAATCTGCACATGCAGAATGTTCAACTAAGTAATGATCAGCACATGAATGGCAGGAACCCACCGACACTGGGGAATGATTAAAATGAGTAATCTTAGGAACTCACATAGTTTCCATGTTTTCATCACAGTTCATGTTTTCATTAGCCAGAGTAAAAAAAAAGTCTCACAATCCACAGACAAAGAAGTAGCAAGATGGTAGATTTAAACCCAACCACATACATAATTACATTAAGTGTAAATGGTCTAAATAAAGCACAGGTCGTCACATTGGACTAAAACAGCAAGAGCCAACTGTATACCACTTAAAAGAAACCTGTATTAAATATAAAGACATAAATAAAAGTAAAAAGATGAAAAATATATCATATTATGAATAACTGAAGGAACTTAGTATGTGTAGTTGCAAAATGAGATACAAAAGAGAGACAGAATCATAATCTTCCAATATATATGTATTTCCTTTAGCATAGAGGTTAATGTTTCTAGAAATAGGATTGCTAAAGCAAGTTACAGACACACAATTATGTAGTCCTTAGGGAGGTGAATTTCCTGCATGTGTATTGGGTAAATCTCTTTTTACGCATCTTCAATTCTTCTTAAGCCATGATATGGCCATTGTTTATTTTACTTATTTTTTTATCAGTTGTTAGTCAGAAATGAGAAAAGGCTTTTATTAATCCTCAAATAATTATTTTTTACTGCTTTCTCCTTTGCCTTGCCTTTTCTTCTCTTCCTTTCTCCTCTTCCTTTTCTTCTTCTTTTCCTTTTTCTTCTTTCTCCTTTTCTTCTTCCTGTTTCTCCTTCTCCCCCTTTCCCTCTTTTCATTCTTTTTTTATGATTTCTTTGAAAATGTCTTATATTATTGTAAAATGTGTTTGAATATATAAGTGATTCTTTCCCTAGGCATTTTTTTTTCTTGCTGCTTTTTTGTGTTTGTTTGTTTTTGAGAGAGGATCTTGCTCTGTTGCTCATGCTGGAATGCAGTGGCATGATCACAGCTCATTGCAGCCCCGACCTCCTGAGTTCAAGTGATCCTCCTGCCTCAACCTCTTGAGTAGCTGGGACCACAAGCATGAGCCACCATGCCCAGATAAATTTTTCAATTATTATTATTATTATTTTGTAGAGATGAGGTCTCACTATGTTTCCTAGACTGGTCTCAAACTCCTGTGCTCAAGTTATCCTCCCACCCTGCCTCCCAAAGTGCTAGGATTATAGGTATGAGCCACTGCACCTGGCCCCTAGGCATTTGGTGACTTCACTTGATTTATATTCTTTTGGCCCCTATTATGTATCTAAATAGATCACAGAAAGAAAAAAACACACTAAAGAAACTATTGGAAAGTTCTATTTAATCCAAAGAAAGCAAAGTAAGACATGTTGGCAATCATTGTTGAGAACATAGAACTTTGCTCACTCTACTGTACTGGTTGGCCTATCATGAGAAAAATATTAATGGCACTGTTCAGGACTGTAATTAACTTATATATGTGTGTCCATATTTGAATTTAAGAGTATTTTTGAAATGAACAGCACCATAGAATATCAGAACTCTTTAGAGGGTTACACTAAATTAATTAGGCCTGAAGCTGAGGAACTAATTATGTGTTATGTGTCATTGGGATTGGGCTCTTAAGTAGCAGATTTTGCCTCAATAATTGGGGAAAAAAAAGTTCTAACAATCACAATGTTAGAAAATTGGAATAGGTTATTTTTCTAAGCCTTTTAATTTTAGAAATTGGAAGAATTAAAACAGAGGTTGGATTCAGGGATGTGCCTATATGAAACTTTGGGTAAATTAAAAAAAAAGTACTCTGTTTGGTAGACTTGATACGAATTACGCACTTTGTGTGGACGTATCCCCATGCCAGCTATGTGGCTTGGTGGGTAGAGTATGGCCTTCCTTAGTATCAGCCTTCGTTTTCCCTCTCAGATGGGAGCCTTTTACAGTGTCTTCTTAGAAATGCTGTAGATCAACTTCCTGAGGTAGGTATGAGTTTGGAGTTGATAACTTCCAATGTCTGATCTATACTTTTCATTGTAACCTCGATATAAATCAGTGTCTTAGGTGTCCCAATCTCCACAGAGACCACATTCAAAGAAGCCTCATGTCAAAACCAAAAGTATTGTGAGAGAATTTCACTCTTTACTAATGTCTCTCAGAAACCATTAAACGTGATTCAGTTTATAACCTGCACAGCATTTCTCAAAAGTCTGTTTCTTCACTTGAGCATGGCCAAACTCCCTCACACTACATAATTGCCCCAGAGATCCTCACATGCCATCCCTCTGCAAATTCTCTCTGAAGCCCCAACCCATGAGGGTGTCTATCTATCCTTTGTCTCCTTTGTTTCTTCTGCATTTTCCCATCGGTTTTTCTTCTCTTTGTGCTCCAGATTTTGTAATATTAGAAAAAATAACTGTTTTGGAAAAAGAACTTTCCTTAGATTGTGAGAGAACTGGGAGAAGTTGAGCAAACAAGGATAAAATCTCATCTTATTTTTCTCCTAGAACCTTTATTCTCATTTTCTCTCCACCTGGTTATCTGATTCTTTAACAGCACAACCTGGAAACCAGGATGAGATAGACTAAATGATTTTTGGGTACTTTTGGATGAATATTTGTATGTTAATACTTACTGAGTGAATCCAATGTCTGCAGCTCCTTCTGCTAAATTCTAAAAAAGAAACAAAGCAATTTATGTGAATAATCCCTACTCAAAAGGAATGTACAATCTCATGAGTCAGACTTGATAAAAATCACATGAAATAGATTTAAAGGAGGAAAACCAATAAACAGTGAAAATGACTACAGCTCTATACACACAAATACACTGAGAATTACCTGAATGTTCATTACACAGCATAAACAAAACTGTGGAGAAACCAGGGAAAGTTTTGTGGAAGAGGTAAACAATGAGTAAATGTTTAGAAGATGTAAAATACCATGTAACTAGGGACATTAATATAGAAATAGACTAGTGAACCTGTAATCCTAGCTACTCCGGAGGCTGAAGCAGGAGAATTGCTTGAACCTGGGAGGTGGAGGTTGTAGTGAGCCGAGATTGTGCCATTGCACTGCAGCCTGGGAGTTAAGAGCGAGACTCTGTCTAAAAAAAAAAAAAAAAAGAAAGAACAGAAAAGTAATGGCCAGGAGATCATGAGTATACTTACCTGCTGCAACAGAGAGTCTCAGCAGGCTGAAATACTTTTGTTTTTCCCCGCAAAGGGAATGCCACTCTCCATCCTCTGAGCTCCTGTATGACTTATTGGGTGATTTGACTGTTATTTATCACATTCTGCCTTGAGTTAGTTATACATGTTTTGATTTTCTTCATTAAATAGTGACTCCTAGAATACAGAGGTACTATCTACTCCTTTTCCTTCCCTTTTCTGTAGCACTTCACACAGAGTCTAGCAAATTATCATTGTTTAATAAAAACTTGCTGACTTAGAGTTAATGAGAAGCTAGTGAGTAGAAGGTGGGTAGGGGAGCAGAGAAGGACTGCATTGCTTCCACTAATGAGTTTAAGTTTGATATTGGAGATAACTGAAATTCAAACATATCAGTGATGTAATCAAAATGAGATTTTACAAAAAATCTTTCTGTTAATCCATGTATGAAGTAGAAGATAACAATTTCATCTTTTTATTTGTATAGGTATTGTCCCAGATGTTTAGGAAGAGATGTTCCATATGGATCGTACATAGTGTTGAACTGTAAGTTACTTTTAGTCATTGAAACTTTTGAATGAATACACTTAGCCTTCTTGAATTTTGCAAGCTGTTCAAGTTACTCTGAGAATCTTATGTGTGTGAATAAATCTCTTCATAATGTTTTTTCTTTCTTTCTGGCATTGCTGATTATAAATAGGAGTGATCTATGCTCTGGTTTGGCATGTTTTAAATAATGTGTATGCACATGGAAATTGAAAAAAACATCTGGAATTGGAATTCCAGATTTAAGCTTCAAAAAAGATTTTTAGGAAAGATTTATTCTAATTTAAAGAAATTTTTAAATTGAGAGACTTCAGAACTATTTTGTTAATTTCTACCCTCTCTTGGTCTTGAAATGTTTTAGAACAATTGCTGGTGCTATATGATTTAGGTACTTCTATTTACCTTCAATTCATAAAACCTTGTTCATGTGACTTTTTTGTTACTGGAATTTAACACAAATTTAAAAATGATGGAAATTACACAAATGATAGATGTTGATTGGTGATTTCAGTTAAGCTTTCAATTATTTTTCTCATATTGCTAACATACATTAGAATTTATGACCTAGATAGGATTTAAAAAATAATCTTGTGTTTATTTTTATTATAAAGGTAATACATAATCAGTGTATGTATAGCTTCTGAATTTCTTTGGGTATATAATAAATGGAGTATATAGAACAGAAGTAAAGATTGCTTTTTGTGAAGGAAAACCAATATAATGTTTCAAGCATGAATTTACAATTATTTGGTGAGTTCATCTCATACCAAGAGGATAGGATTAAAATGCTACAACATGGTCTCTAAATGGGGCTCTCTCTACAGGCCCCAAACCTGAACTATTGAATGGTTTAGACATTTAATATAATGTAAAAACAGTTGGACAAACAAAGCAGTTTCTATTTTGTAAGTATAAATAAAGTCCCCCCCACCCCGCTGCGTCTCTTTGTTGGATTTAAAAAGAAAGGTATTTTTGCACAGACACAAAGCTAGAGATGTCATCTTTAGAAGATGGAGAGCAACTCTTCACTTTAATTTAAAAACAACGGGAAAAAGTGCAGCAGGAGACCTTAGAGGTAGCTAAGGGATCCAAGTACTTTGTTATTATAAAGGCTTCCAGAAATCAGATTTATATTCTCCAAACAAATGAGCATTAAAAAGGACTCAGCAAACTGTATACATGGTATTCTTTTCCTTGGCTACACAATTTTAGTTAGTATATTGCCTCTTTGGTTTAATTCCAATGGCACAGTTCATAGATTTAAGTTTTTTTTTTCTTTTGGAGGCTAAGCAAAATGATCATAAAATAAAAATCTTTGACAGTCTGTTCTATTATAAAATGTAACACCGCTTCTTAAAAAGAGAACACCTACCCCCAAAAGTTATACAAAAAGAAGGCAGCACCATAAAAAAAGCTAAGGATACTTCAAACAATAGTTTGAACCATATGACATTCCTCAGTAAATTTCAGTTACAGTAGAATGAATTATAGGACTTAGAGAAACCATCAGAGAAAACTGAATGAACAGTTTCAGAGACAGGGAAGATCTCCTGTCACAATTATGTGCTCATTGTGAGATGAAATTTCAGTTTGTTTATGAGAACTAGTTACTCCTTTCCCAGACTGGGCAGTAGCTATCTGAATGTTTCTGTATGAATGAAAACCTCATCGGCCAGGGAATAAAAATGGTAAGGACCTTTAGCAATGCCCTGTTATGTTTCTGAATTTTGTAGAACTGGCAGTCATCTGATAATGTTGAAAATATATAGCTCTCAAAGAAATAGGGCTGGATTCTCTGAATATGTTTTTCACAACAGATCCCTCTGGCAGTTTTATGATTTTGCACAGCTTGTAGAGAGAGACTGGACTAGCTGGATATTTCCTGGTTTCATTAGCATAGCCCAGCCCACTTCCAACACACGCCCAGAACTACCTCATTAACCATTGGGATTGCAGCCAAAAACATAAGACTACAGTGAATATAAGGGGAATTACTGGCGAGAGAGCTGTAGACCAACTTAACACTGAACCCATTACTATTTCAAGACCAGAAAAAAATATTACATGAACAGGAACTACTTCTCCTTCAGATAAGAATTCAAGGTTTTAATCTACAGTTTTTAAATCTAGAATAATTAGCTGTATCATAAAAAGACAGCTGCATATATTGAAGTGCTTCTGTTAATCTCTCTCTCTCTTTTTCATTTACTTATTTTCTGGGCAGCTTTGACATTGTAAACCACAGACGAATTGGAGCTTGGCATTGAAAGGAGGTGTTCTGCAATGATTTTTTTTCTTGTTTAGAGAAGTTTACTTCTACAAGAAGAAATCTGAAAAATGACAGGAGCAAAGAGGAAAAAGAAAAGCATGCTTTGGAGCAAGATGCATACCCCCCAGTGTGAAGACATTATACAGTGGTGTAGAAGGCGACTGCCCATTTTGGATTGGGCACCACATTACAATCTGAAAGAAAACTTGCTTCCAGACACTGTGTCTGGGATAATGTTGGCAGTTCAACAGGTGACCCAAGGTAATGTATTGCATTTGAGTTTCCTGTATTATGCAGAGTAGATGTCACTTTGCTTCCTTGGAATGATAGTATGACCTAGAATAAACAATTTAGCTAAATAAATGGATATTAGCTGTGGGGAAACAAGCATATTGGATATCTTTGGAGAAGAGTTTTCCTAATTGTCTTTTTTCCTCTGTATTTTGATAACTATTAAGCATTGAATAAACTTTTGAATGACATTACATTTTTTCACTGTTAAAATTCACACTGTTTTAGAGTGAAAGATTAGTAATTATGGGAGAATGAGTTTTTATAACATGATCTTATTGATATGGTTTCCTACTTTCACTGAATCAAGCTATAAAATACTCCTGGCTTGAACACAATCGTTTTGGAACCTAATTAGCAGCACACAATTACCTGTTGTAGCCTTGAGAGTTGCTATAAACAAGGAACAAAGCTTTCTGTACATAAAGGAGGCTCTTTGCCAAGACTGGTATTTGCAAAGAGAATCCTGTGTGTCCTGAGAGCTTATGTTTTACTGTGTATGCTGATTTACTTCTGTATTACATTACCTACTACATCTATTTCTCAGTAAGAAATTTAAACTGGTGAGAAGTCTGATTTTAACTTTCCCCAAAACAGACTAAATGATATTCTGGATTTAGATAGGTGTTTCTACTGGTGAAAGCTACCGACCTAGTGTGCATGCGTGTGTATTTGTTTGCCTTACAGATATATCCATTGCAGTTCTTGGCTAATTCAAATAATTTCTACCTGTAGCAAGGAAAGGAACTAATTTCTGAACCTTGAGAATTTAGAGCAGTTTCCTTGGCATAGACACTGCAGGCTTATATTTCCTTGCAGTTTCACTACCTCCTTGGCTTTAACTATTATTTACACTGTTAAATTATAAGCACTCTTTTAATTAAATTATTCTGTAGCTGGAACAAACTGGTTTGTGTATTTGTGTTTTTAGTATGATTAGGAACATCTGCACTAGTGACTTTAAGATCCATAATACTGTCATACTTTATGGGATTCCATTTTACTGAATAGTCTTATATTTTTAATGACCATTTTGCCAATAGAAATGCATAGTAATCTTTCAGAAAAATGCAAAGTAAATAACAGCTTTGGGCATTTTTGGACTTGCTTTTATTCAGTTTTAAATTCCAAATGAAACACTACCAATGTACTTTGAAAACTTAGGTGATGATTTTTTTTTAACCAGATAGTTTCAGCATGTTATAAATTTATTTTGCTTTAATTTAATGTAAAATGGAAGAGAATTATGTTTTTAATAATAATTTCACCTTTTTGCCTTTGGAAAATATCGAGTTAATAAGGCAATGTGAGGATAAGATAAAGTTATCTATGGTGTATCATTAGCGATATTATTTATGTATAAGTTTCAGTAGTTAATTATATGGCTTTTATTTGGGTGTAGATTTTGAGGGATTTTGTTTTCTGAGTCATGTATTTCACTGGTTATGAAGGGACACATTGGCCAGCCCCAAGACTGATGAGAAGCACAACACATACTCAGCCCTTGTGTCTTGGGAAGTTATGAATCTGGCTGCTGATTCTCTTGGAAGGCTACCAGTGAATGGATAAGGCTACACTACAAAAACTTAAATGTTTTTGTTTGTGAAATTTAAGACTAATTATTTTTAAAATGCCTATTCTTTTAAAAACAATTTTCTCAAACTTTTTCATGCTCATCTACTATGTACAGAGAGTTAAAAAGTGAAATGCCATAAGCTACTATTTGTTGTAAGAGGCAATGCCCTAAACCCTTACATATATTATCTCCCCCTATCCTAACAGAATCCCAAGACACAGCAGTCTCCTCTCCATTTTCCACAGGAGAAAATGGAGGGTTAGAAGAGTTAGAAATTTTCCCTGGATGTCATACCTGATAAGTAGTGGAGTCAGGACTTGATTCCAAAGCCAACACTCTTAACATTTTCACTTTATAGTCTACACTGCCAAAATAACAAGACTAAATAATAAGACTTTTCATAACACCAATGTTATTAGTAATAGAAGACATTTCCTAGGAAAGGTGTGACTATCCTTCCCTTCAAGTTACTTTTGCATTCAGGTTTCATCCCTGCAGTTTTTAGGTTCAAAGGCAAAGTGACAAGAAAAATAACTAGAGTGGGATACAGAGTAAGGAAGGCATTTAGATATCATTACCTCTTGTTTGTCTGAATACAATATTGGCAATTATTATCGGCTCGATTTTCTAAGGAAAATTAGAAGAAATAGGAATAATTTTTGTTCTTGCATCATAACGCAAACAATAGGATCAAGCACCTTTTTTTAGCTTTACCCATTTTTGAAGCAGCTTTTCAGTTACTCAGCATAGCTGAATTATATAAAATTGTCCAATTTAATGTTTCTTGACCTACAAAGATAGAATGTTTATGTTTCAATCTAGTAGTTGTTTTTTGTTCTTCTTTCTCAAGGAGTACATTTAAATTAAGGATAATGGAAATTCATTTGAGTGTTTTCTATATGTCAAATACCAAGAAGCTGTTTTAAATTATTTTAATAAAGTAAATCTTTACTTTATTAAAGATTTCCTAATTGTTAAATATAGATGCTTTTCTATTATCAGTAGCATTTTCTGTGTTGACTACAGTCTTTCTGAAATCCCTTATTCTCTTGGTTTTTAGACACCACTCTTGTTTTTCTCCTGCTACCTGTCTGTCCTTCTCTTCTTATGATTCTCTGCAGATTTTTTGCCTCCCACCAAACATTGGTGTCCTGGAGATTCAAACCCTGGCCTTCTCTAAAAGCATAAAAGATGCTAATCAC
Source organism: Pongo abelii (assembly GCF_028885655.2). NCBI lineage: Eukaryota > Metazoa > Chordata > Mammalia > Primates > Hominidae > Pongo > Pongo abelii. The sequence goes on from NC_071992.2 coordinate 107,137,690, forward strand.
CCCCTCCATGCTAATGAAACTTTCTTCTCAACTTGAGATCTACATATTTATTTATTAATTTTTAAAAACCAGCCAGATTATCATTAAAATGTGATGTATACACTGCAAGACTACCTTTTCCAGCTTTCTTTGAGGTTAGGTGTTGTCCTGTGATTATATTTTGGCCAAGGGAAAATGAGCAGAAGTATACTTCTTCCAGTCCTAGCCCGTAAAAGTCACTTATGATCCTCACGTCCCCTATATGCTGGCAGGTATTAGTGCCCAAGGCAAATTTGGAAGCTATGTATTGGAGGTAACATTGACTCTATCAGCAGCCTTGGTTCCTGAGTGACCTTGGAGATCCACATATTTAAGTATGCTAACCTAGAATGTTCTAAATGTACTTCAAACGCTGTGTCTTCTAAAACAAACTGAATGAAACCTCCTTTTGAACCAGAACTATAATAATAACAACAGTAATTTTTAGGCACAGATGCAAGCAGTATTGTAAGAACACTTGACATATGTGCAAAACTGAAGCTGGGAGAGGACAAACAACTTGCCTAAAGTCACACAGCAAATGAGTGGAAGAGGTAGGATTTGAACTCAGGTAATCTGGCTCCTGAGACTATGCCCTCACCTTTATACTAGATTTCTTCTCTTAGAAAGTCCTGCACATCATTCTCAACTCTTTCCTCTCTTTTGCCACCCTGCCCACTAGCATACGATCAGCTGCCAGGTTCTTTTGTTTCTATCCCCTATCATTTTAACCAAGTAGTCTTGTTTCATGGGCCCTGCAGCCACTGTAATTCTGTCTGAACTATTGAAGTCATCATTTTGTGGGTCTTCATTCCTTACTCTGTCTCCGCCTGTAGGCCATATTCCATACTGCATCCAGAATAATCACAAAAATCTGAATGCATCGATCCTGTTCAGAATTGTTTAATGAACCTATATTTTCTCTAGAGTAAAAGTCCATTTCTTCAGCATGTCCTATTAGATCCTTAATAATCTGGGCCTCTTGATACAAAGCTCTACTCAAAGAGATTTCTCCTCTAAGAATCCCTCCCAATCTCCTGGGAAGATGTTTTTTTCCCTCTTACTCCCTTTGTACTTTTTACATATCTCTTTGATAGGCCTTAACATATTGTATTATAATATCTTGCTACAACTCTTTCCACACTAGTCTGTAAGCTCTGGAAACAAGACAATGTCTTAATCTATATATTCTTACCAGCTTGTGTATTGCTTGGCACATAAATGTTTGTTGGAAGAATTAAAACATTCTAGAAGTCACCAATTGTTCCATTGCAGCATGCTATCACTCTAGAGAGGAAACTGAATTTAAACTAATTCTTATGTTTTATTATATAAATAAATGTAATAAAGATACTGATAGTAAAAAAAATACATTAAAATACAAGTAATTGATTTTTCCCAACTTCTCTTACTTTCTTGAAGTTACAAATTTGCAGGCCTCCTGACAAATCTGGTAAAAGATATATTTTCTTTGTCCCAATGTTAATTTTTTCTTCAGCCAACAGTAACAAATATGAATAGTTTATATAAAAGTCCAGATGCCCAGCTTCTCTTGAAAAATCTAGGGAGACATTGTCATGCAGGGCCCACATCTCCATGCGGCAAAATCTGCAGGCCCTTAAGAGAGGCTCCTCGCTTTTGCCACAACCCCCACAATTCACAGGTTCACTGCCACCCTTCCTGCTGGCATGCCCATTACCTACCTAGCTCTATGAATGGCTAAATTTGTTTCCCCTGCCAAGACACTTTCTAACATATTTTGTTGAAATGCCTCAAATTTGCCCTTGAATAAAACCTTTATAGGGAGATGACATAATATTAGCTTCTTCACCTAGAACCACAGAATCTTCAGGTCTGTGAACCTAGACTCATACGTTTCAATATACTTCACTTCTTTATAATCATATGCATTGTCTGTTACTGATTTTTACAATGTGTTCTGGGAAAGAGTCCAGCAGCTTTACTAGACTGCCAAAGGGGTGGTTACCCCTCTTCAGAGTAAATAGATATAATACAGACATGTATAAAATAACATGTAGATGTATTAATTTCAAAGAAAGAAAGATAAAAGAAACTTCAGATCCTTCTTTTACTAAGTTCAAATATTTCCTAGAAACCACTTGTATTTTTTAAAAATATTTTTAACATTTGGCAGTTCTCATTAGTAACATCAGGTAAGAGCCTTTATATTTAGTATCTGCTATGATGTTCTTTAACTGATATCTTGAAGACCTTCACTGTCAAATATGTTTTATAGATAAGCAAACATTTGTAGAGAATGTCATTGACTTAAAACATGTCACCAACATGGATGGCAAGCTAAGCAGTATAAGACTCTGGTTTCTAAAGCATTTAGTGCACATTACAGCCTGAATGACCCTTTGGGGGAAAGAGTTTCTCTGTTTCCAAAATGAAAACTCAAGCATTGAGACAGAGTGGAGACCTGAAATGCATGATTTGCCATATAAGAACCTAATCCACTGGGGTGGAATATGAGAATGTTTGGCCTTGCATTCAAAGGGCTCACCTAGACTTTTTCTTCCCAAACCACGCAACTTTTAGCTGCCATAGGGTTGCCTGATGTTCAAACCACAAGGCTTTGGGCTGCAAACAAAAGATGGATGTTCCTTATAATTATGCAGAATGTGTGGCATTACTGGCACCAAAACTTGTGTGTGGAAGCTGAGCTTCATTGCACTCCTGAGGGCAGCTTAGTGACATGCAGAACAATAAGTGAAAATTCCTGAGGCATACTGCATTGCACAGATTAAAGACTTGTCTGGGAATGTTTCCCTGCATGGTCTCAGCTTTGGCGATACAGAATCCTAGCATTAGCCACATACCTCTAACTTAGCTCCCTTAACCACTGTTATCTTCCTGCTAGTAACTTTTCTCCAGGAGCAACGGCATCCAAATATTCCTAAATGAGTCTAAAGTATATTTTTCTTACCCCATGAAAATATAGAAGAGCTGTGACACATTCCTGTCTTTTTCTTCTTTATTTCCCCTCATCCAATGACCCAGTCCCTCACTATAGCTCCAAGCTTCATTCGGTACTTTTGACTCCCTTTTTATTTTTCTTTAATGCAAAACAATGATGGTTTAGATATTAAAGGACCCTGTATTTATTTATGCACTTAGTATAATGCTCCCTATAACATTTAGAGCTGTCCATATGGAAGAACCATGACCTTTAATTTTAGAGTGTTGAAAACATGGCAAGGTTTGCAACAAAATACATTGGCAGTGAGTGTCAGGATGAGATATGTGGTCTATCGTCTGTTTTTACCTGCTGTGAACCATCCCTGCTCTTTTCAGTAACTGTATCTCAGATTAGTTTGGGCGAACAACCCCTGTTCCATATATAGTACAAATGATTTAGGTGAGGTTCTATTCCTGGCACAGCGGATGGTGTGATCAGGCTGATCAGGGGACTGAATGCCTCTAGACCAGGATTCTCAAACTGGAGGCCTATTGGAACCACCTTGGGGATTAAAAGAATGCTAATACAAGGGTTCCATATCTAGCAATGAAACCAGATTTTCTGGAAATTGTGCGCAGGCATTGAGGCATTGTCTTTCTTCTATTCTTTTAAAAAAAAGTTGCAGTTTCTAATGTGAAACAGGTGAGAGCAGGATCTAGCCACAGTTATTGGACCAGGTGAAGGTTTGTGGGCCAAGATGTGATAATTAGCACAGTTCCATACACCTGGCCAGTGACTGATTCAAGAATAAGGTCTGACCTCTAGGCATAAGGATATGAGTTTACTATACAAGGGACCAGCTATTTATTATTAAAATGGTAATGGCAATCTAAATGACCTGAGTGGTCAGTCTGGGTCTCAGTACATGTATGAGACCTTTTAGGAAGCCAAAACTTCCTTCGTGCTGAAACTGATGACAGTACAGATAATGTGCCTCTACAGTTTCCCAGGACCTCCACAGCCTGAAAATGAAGCCAATCCAGCAAAATGCATAGCAGAGAGAAACCGAGTCCTGATGACAACTACTATAGCCCTGACTCTTCATTTGCATGTGCAAACACTTTTTTGCTTTGTTTATGTAGATTTAAGTTGGGTATCTTCTAGTCACCTTAATGACACATTTGAGTGCTATTATAGTGTAAATGTGTTACATAAATTATTTTGAATATTATGAAACCCAGAAAGATTGATATTATTCTACTGAAGAGCATCTCATGAAAATATGAGCTCTGAACATTAGGTGAATTGGCCCACTTCTAGGACTGCTAAGATGGATTAAAACCTAAAACTGCCCTGCTCCATTCCTCCTTCTTCACTGGTATCTGTTGCCCAGCTTGCTTCTAGCATGACAGACATAGCCTGGGTGGGACCGGGGCTGACTCTGAGCCTCTCTTCACATCTACCCCTCAGGCTGCCCCTTCCCATGATGACATATCACCTGCCTTGATAAAATAAAACCCTGGATTTCCCACCAGAAGAGAGCTTTGCTGGTGAGAAGCAATACAATGAGCTATTGCTCTTTCCCCTGAGGTTCTCCCACTGCCCTCTGCTACATAGAGTGGCTTAGGAGAGAGGGAGGGGAGACATGCTTTAATACTGGCCTGAGCATCCATGAATAATAGATTTTACCATGTAGCAGAGGCGACATATAGATGAAACATTTGAATGAAATTTTACTAAAGGCTAGAGAGCAATGAAAAGGGAAAATAACCAGGCTTACTGCTGTCCACTTGGTTTGATCCCTCTTGTCTCAGCTCTGTTTCCTCTATCAGGACAGATGCCATCTCTAACACTTACCACCCCCCAGCTCAGAGCACTACTGTGGACATTTAACCTCTCCCATTCTGAGTCCAAGAGGAAGGACTGCTTTGGGCTCTCCTAACAATTTTAACATTGGAGATATCTGCACAAAGGCAAGACTTGACTCCTATTCATAGCCATGAGCCTCAGACAGCATAGTTTCTTCTCATTTAACACCATTTCTCAAAATAAAAAAATTTAAAAAATACATTTTTTCCCCTTCATTCTTTGTGCTTGACTGTCTTTTCCTTCTGTAGTTTGTTTTTCATGAGCTAATCCATTTTATTTTTTATTTTAGGTTTGGAGGTACATGTGAAGTTTTGTTCCATAGATAAACACGTGTCATGGGGGTTTGTTGTACATATTACATCACCCAGTGTATTAGTCCATTCTCATGCTGCTATGAAGAAATACCTGAGACTGGGTAATTTATTTAGAAAAGAGGTTTGACTCAACAGTTCCACATGGCTGGGAGGCCTCAGGAAACTTACAATCATGGCGGAAGGTGCCTCTTCACAGGGTGGCAAGAGAGAGAACGAGTGCAAGCAGGGGAAATTCCAGACACCTATAAAACCATAAGATCTCATGAGACTCATTCATTATCATGAGAACAGCATGGGGGAAACTGCCCCCATGATTCAATTACCTCCACTTGGTCCCCACTCCACGTGGGGATTATGGGCATTACAATTAAGGTGAGATTTTGGGGGGTCACAAAGCCAAGCTATATCACCCAGGTATTAAGCTAATCCATTTTCATGGCTTTACTTGCCACTGTTCTATTGGTTAATTGTAGGAATATATTTCCATCTTAACTCTTCCTTCCTAGCTCTAGATATAAATCACCAGCTGCCTATTGGGCACAATCTCAATGTCTCCCAGGGACAAATTTTATAACTGAACACATCATTTTTCCTACCAAAAGTAGTCCTTATCCTCCATTCTTTCTTATAATGCAAGTCACCCCCCCATCTACACAGTTGTTCATGCCAGAAACCTGGGAGTGATCCTTCTTCCCCTGTCCCCTCAGCAACTATATTCAATTAACCAAGTTCTGTAAATTCTTCCCTCTTAATGTCTGTCTAATACACCTGATGCCCATTGTCCTCATGGCCACTTCCCTGATAATAGTAGATATAACCAACAATTGCTAAATGTTTAAAGTGTGCCATAAACTGTGCTAAGGGTTCATTGTCTATTATATCAATTAATCTTCATAACAACCCTAAGAGTTTGATACTGTTGTCTGTATTTAACAGATGAAGGAAAGTAGATTAATTTACTAAGGTAATCTAGTTAGCATTAAGGCAGATCTTTCTGACTCCTGAGCCTGTGCTTCTACCTTAAGAGCCACCAAAATTTATCCTGCTAGTTAGGATGTCTCTCACATACAGTGTTGTCCCTCTGTTCTCTATCTTAAACTGCAACAAAACTAAATTTTGAGTTAGGTAGTGGAAACCTTGTTCTTAAAATTCCTTCAGCAACACTGCAAATACCTTTTTACCTGCTCGTTCACTCTGTGTTGTTCCCTTGCTTCACATGATCTCCTTGGCCTCTCTCACTTTCCTTACTGTCTTTTTTCTCATCCCTTTCTATTTCTAGCTCCTTCCTGAAACTCCAAATACTACCCCTGGGACTGAAACCACAGGTGTGCATTGATTGGCTTCTACAGCATTGGGAATCAATGTTTAAATACCAGAAGACTTAATTTTAAAATGGAAGGCTTTCCCTCCTTTCATTTAAATATAGTCATCTAACCACACAGGTTCCATATTCCCAAATGGCAACAATAGGCTGAAGTTGACTTTTGCCTGCACCCTTTATATGGACATGGACTTTCTAATTTGCCATACCCTTCCACACTCCCGTTCTTTCGTACACCATCACTACTTAACACCTGCTGTTTTATTCTGCTCAGCTCTAGAACAGATGTTCTCAAACTCAGCTCAAGGACAACATGACTGGCCAAAGTCATCAAAGCATTTAGAATAACAAGGTATTTAATATAAAAGTAAACAACACCTAGAAGGCAGTTATGGCTATAAATTGCCAACTTGCCTCTCATTGTACAGGATTAGACTTCTGAAAATGCTTTTCAAGGCCCTTCAATATCTGAATCTCACCTTTCCAGCCACACCTTTTTTATGTTCCCTTCAGCATCATATGCTCTGCCTATATTGGACTGCACTTAGTATTCTAAAGGATCATGCTTCTTTGCCTCAGGACATTTGCACATGGTATTTCCTCTAAAATGAATAATATTCCCCTGCCTTGTCCCTTTCACCTGATTATAAGCTACCATATTTCAGGAATGGGTTTAGTTCAGTAATTCTCAACCATGGCTACATATTAGAGTCTCTTGTGGCACTGAAAAGAATACTCATGTCCAATCTCCACCCTAGATTAATTAAATCAGAATCTCTGGATAATTTAGGGCAAATAATTTTATGTTCTGTGCCTTGGCTTACTCAACTAATGAAAAAATAAATAAAAATGAGCAGCCAGGGTTGAGAACTATAGGCTTTCAGAAAGCACTGTTGATACCTCTATTTTGTTTTTCCATGGTACTTATATCCTTAACTAACTTTATAGCATTTATTTTTGATTCATATTTGATTGAGCACTGTATTAGTCCATTTTAACACTGCTGTAAAGAAATACCTGAGACTGGGTAATTTATAAAGGAAAGAGGTTTAATTGACTCACAGTTCCATATGGCTGGGGAGGCCTCAGAAAACTTATAGTCATGGCAGAAGGTAAAACAAGCACCTTCTTCACAAGGCAGCAGGAAAGAGAAGAGAGCAGGGGAAACTGCTATTTATAAAACCATCATATCTTGTGAGAACTCACTCACTATCACGAGAACATCATGGGACAAACCACCACCGTGATCTAATCACCTCCCACCATATCCCTCCCTTGACACATGGCGATTATGGAGATTACAATTCGAGATGAGATTTAGGTAGGGACACAGAGCTAAACCATATCAATTGCCTAAGCCATACATTCCTTGAGGGCAGAGATTATTTACAGTCTAGGAAGACCAATCACCTTGGCTTTAGCACTGAAAGTTCTGAGTTGCAGGAAACCCTTTCAGCTCCTATCCCCAGTATTTGGCACAGTGTAAGTACTGAAATATTTGTTGACAGTGAACAATCATAATTGAGATAGATGGATGGGGTTTTCCTAGGCCCATGCTCCTTCTGGTGTCTCTTCTCTTCATTGGAACTTTGTCTCTTTCTGTTTCTATTATTTAAGCTCTTAGGTCTGTTGGACTTGGGGTTTCTTGATCATAGGGATTCTTTGTGTTCATGCTTGTGAGACCTCACCTGTGTAGCAAGTCACAGGAGGAAGGTATGATGTGATTGGCCTCAACCTCTCTAATGATTAGAAATACTGACCTTGGAGTAATAATGGTTGTCTGTGGACCAAAAGAATGTGTTTTTATAGAAATTTGTTTTCACACAATTATAGTTGTTGAATATATGTAAATTTACCCCGGAAGATTCACTTGTAATAACACTTAACCCTAATCCCGCTGATATTATAAACTAGACAGCTGGTTATACTGTGGTTTGCTAATAACTATTCTAAGACCACCACAAACCAGCTACCACAGGGAAATAACTTTCATCATTGCCCACACAATTTGGGTTGGATTTTTTATGTGTAATTCTTGGAAGTGCTTACCCCCACCTAATTATTTTGTTTTTAAGAATACTAATCCATCTTGCTAGGATTCTTTATTCATTTCTATTCAAAAAATATTTGAAAGAATACAGCCTTTTGCTATGTTCTTGGAAAGCGATAGAGGAGTATAAGACAACAATCCAGCCCACAAGGGGCTTATTATTTTTTCCGTCTTCAGAAATGCGTACAAAATTATATGAGAATATGATTTTGTTATTTTAACCTTGAATATATCATTCTGGTGTGGGTATTTACGGGTGGGAACATTTTCTTAATGAAAGTTTGTAGAGTATTGGTTTCAGCCACTTTTTGCCTTGAGTAGATTGTATGACCCAGGGAGTTGCCAAAGAATTCTGTGTTTTTATTTTGGAACATGAAGATTAGTACAATCCCATCTATATAACATAACATGAAATGACGATTTGGTGGTAAAAACTGGATCAACAAACTGGCAGTCTTAAAAAGCTATCAAGGTTTGATTCACTACAGATCTATATTATATGATGTAGAATTTTAAGAAATCAGGTTCTGCTAATCACTCCTTCCCTGGAAAGGATCTCAAGGGAACTGTACACACAGGTAACATCTAGAGAAGGGCAACCATTGTCCCACTTAATCAGCTGAGTTAGTGTGCAAAGCATAGCTCTAGCAAAACTGGAGTGGAACAAAGCAGTTTCGACCTGATATCCAAGAGGAGTTTCTTTCTTTCTTTTAAAGCTAAGGTTTGGATGCACTTGTGGGGAAAAGAAAGAGAAACTTAGAGCTTACCTTGAGGCAGACCCCAGTCCTTTTATTAGCCAGTAGCGTGGATTAGGAAATAGTAGAAGAGAGTAAAACATACCATTGGACATGAACTCCTCCTACCAGGAAATGTATCCTCTTCAGAGTGTTCAACTTTGACCCTTCCACTTAGCAGCACTCCTCTTGGAGGAGGTGGTAGACAGAAGATGTATGAGAATTTCTGCTCTACAGCTTGAGCTGAGGTTGTGGCACTGTGCCTGGAGATGGCTGGATAGAATCAAGACATTGCCAAAGGTAGGATTTAGGTCCGGTTTGGGGATTTTAGCTAAGACATATAAACTCAGCCTGGTGAGGGTAAAGTTTAGCACTTGAATGTCAACCAGTAGGACTGGTTGACACAAAAAGTAAAACTGGGGAATCAAGTATCTGACGCTTAGGCAAAATGGAGAAACTAGTCAAGATTAGAACCTGGGGCCAAAGTTCTGGGTAGAAAGGAGTCTGAATTACAGTCTAGGAAGCCAACAGCAATGATAGATCTGTGTTTTCTAATTTTCTACCCAGCGTCTGAGCAGTCTTCAGATTTTGGTGGGTAAACCTGAGCCCATGGAAGACAGTGAGAAGATGCACCTGGCTGACAAGAGAAGTAAGGGAAGGAGGCATCAGCCAGTATGATGGAAGGTCATGTGCTGGTGTCCCCCGTCCTCGCATTAGAATATCAGGTTGGCCTCTTGGCCTCTTGTGGACTACTGTAGGCCCACAAGAATAGGAGTTATTTGACTTTTTTTTTTTCTCCTGAATATGGAGGGTCAAGTGATTACCACAATCTCAGCTTTTTGTGCTCTTTAGTTTTGAAGAGGGAGTTTTATTGATATTGACTTTAAGAATTACTTCATTATTAAAAATTTATGGACTATAAAATGTTTAATATTTTGATAATGCACTCATAAATCTTGAAGGTTGTGGAATAAAGTGCTTAATTTCATAAATATTTTAACAATTGTTAATATAAAACCAATATTTCAGCATTTAATAAGTAAACAAACCATTATTTAGGATAATTCTAAATAATTGTTAATAATGTAACCATGTACCACTATGCATAAATCTTACCTTGTGTGCTGTGAATCTCTTTAACTTACAAACATTATCTGTATTAAAACCAATTCTATCTCAAGTTTTTTCAATTGCAACAAAGTGATCGATAGTAATTTTAGGACTACAATTTTACAGAAGGGAAATTGGCTCTGAAAGGTAATTCTCTGGTCCCAATTAGATTCATAATATATGCATCTCAGCTAAAAGTTATTTCAGTTCTGCAAGTCTCTGAAGTAAAAACTGAACTATAAAGGGACAACCATCAGGCAGATATGGATGATATTGGAAGGCATATATTGCCTTCCAATATGTTATTTTACTTGGTCTTGCAGCGCGAAGCCCAATGCATCTGGCACTAACTAGCTGTCCTCTGGACCAGCCCTAGAGGTAGTAACATTTAGGAAAGCAGAGCAACATGGATTTGGATCTCAATTTCATCTCTTTTTGGCTGAGACCTTATACAAGTTATTTAACCTCTCTGAGCTTCAGTCTTCTACTGTTAAAAAAAATGGAATGATAATCCCTATCAATATGATTCTTTTATTCAACTAATATTTATTGAACAACTTCTTTGTGCTAATCACTTAACCAGTTACAAGAAATCAAGTGATAAATGATAAATCTGTTATAATGGTTTTTTTTTGTACTCATCATTTTTGCTGCTATTTATGACCATGCTGCCTTGACTTCATAGCCTTGGTTCTTTATATTAATCATAGATACAAGCACTTGCAACATTGTATCATTTAATTTAAAAAACTGAATAGAGGATTTCAGTTTACCTCTTATTTTAAAAGAAAATCCTTCTTGACTGAAAGCAACTATAAGTGCAAATTTCTCCCTTTACTATGGCATTTAAATCTTGAGGATGCCATCTTAAGAGGATGATAATTATATCCAAACCTATACAAATGCTGACATTTATTTAACACTTTCTTTGTGCCTTCCCTGTGTTGGGCCATAAGCTCCCTTTCTTCTGAGCTTTGCCTGGAGTATTCTTTTAGTTCCCTTCTTTCCTTCCTATCACCTTTGCAAGGTTCCTCCTCTAAGACTTAAACAACACTACCCTAATCCTTCTGAAATGGGTGAAGTCTCTTATGTGATCCTGTAACTTCCAATACTTCTTTCTTTCTAAAAACTTCACATGTAAATATTTATTTACTCTGGGTTTTTCCTGTTAAACTCTGAGATCTGTAGGTGCAGGGATAATATCGCGTCTACTTCATTTATCACTTAATTTCTTGTAACTGGTTAAGTGATTAGCACAAAGGAGTTGTTCAATAAATATTAGTTGAATAAAAGAATCATATTGATAGGGATTATCATTCCATTTTTTTTTAACAGTAGAAGACTGAAGTTCAGAGAGGTTAAATAACTTGTATAAGGTCTCAGCCAAAAAGAGATGAAATTGAGATCCAAATCCATGTTGCTCTGCTTTCCTAAATGTTACTACCTCTAGGGCTGGTCCAGAGGACAGCTAGTTAGTGCCAGATGCATTGGGCTTTGCGCTGCAAGACCAAGTAAAATAATGTATGGGAATCCACCTATCACAGGAAAAGTTCCTGCCTGCTGAGACTCATGCATCTACAGCTTTCCCTGGAATTGAAACACATGTCTCCAACAAGCTCAAGCAAACTAATTCTAACATTGTCCCCCGGAAACACTGGGAGAAAAATCAGAATCATTTAATTGAAGCACTCCTAAGTGCTGCATACAAGGAGGGAGGCTATGGTGTCAGCACAGATGTATCCCTGGATAGACGATGGCCCTGCCAGACTGACACTTCAAAACAAAATAGGAACTTCATGGGAACCTGCAGAATAGAAGCTAGGGAAAAAGAATAAACCCAGAAAATCAAAATGCTACTCAACCCACTCCTTATACCTGAGCCTCCTGGAAGGTCACCACACTAGATTTGCCTCCAATGTCTCCCCAGTCCTCCCCATGATGTTGTTTCTATTGTTGATAGCTCTGTATTACAGGTCACTTAACCTCCCAGACTAGCCCACTCTTGGATTCAGACACTTCCAAATTGCTTCTTTAAGAGTGTTTACTTTCATGGTTTCCCAAACCTCATTAAGTACTGTATATCTGTTCAGGAGGTTACTTGCCCAAAATTTTTTTTTTGTTTATAATTGACACATAATTGTACATGTTTATGCAGTATAGTGTGATGTTTTAATATATATAAACATTGAATAATGATCAAATCAAGGTAGTTATCATGTCTATCACTTCAGATCTTCATCATTTCTTTGTGATAATAACTTTCAGAATCTTCTTTTCTAGCTAACTTGAAATATACAATACATTTTATTAACTGCATGCTACTATGTAATTGAACACCAAAATTTATTCTCCTATCTAACTGTAACTTTGTGCCCACTGACTAATTTCTCCCCACTCCCTCTCTCCCATCCCCTTCACAGCCTCTACTAACCACTATTTTACTCTCTACTTCTATGAGATAAACCTTTTTAGATTCCGCATGTAAGTGAGATTATGTGGTATTTGTCTTTCTGTGTCTGGCTTATTTTACTTAATGTAATGTCCTCCAGGTTCATCCATGTTTGTACAAATGACAGGATTTTATTATATTTTTATAGCTGAATAGAATTCCATGGTTTATACTGCAGTTTCTTTATTTATTTGTCTGTTGATAGATACTTAGATTGATTTCATCTCTTGGCTATTGTGGATAGTGCTACAATAAACATGGGAATGCAGATCTCTCTTCAACATACTGCTTTCAATTCCTTTGGATATATACCCAGTAGTGGAATTGGTGGATCATATGGTAGTTCTATTTTTAATTTTCTGAGGAAGCTCCATACAGTTTTCCATAATGGCTATGCTAATTTACTTTCCCACCAACAGTATATAAGAATTTCCCTCTTTCTGCATCCCCACTAGCATTTGTTATTGATTTATTTTCTGTCATTTTGATGATAGACATTCTAATTCAGGTGAGGTGCATCATTATGGTTTTGATTTACATTTCCCTGAAAATCGTTGAGTTGAGCATTTTGTCATATAGCTGCTGGCCATTTGTATGTCTTTGAAAAAATGTTTATTTAGGCTTTTTGCCTATTTCTTGATTGGATTATTTGGATTTTCTTTGTGGGGTGTGTGTGTGAGTGCCTTTCTAGTTTTTTTGGTTTTTGCTATTGAGTTGTTTGAGTTCCTTTTATATTCCGAATATTAACTTCTAGTTAGATGCATACTTTGCAAATTCTCCCATTCTGTAGGTTGTCTCTTCACTCTGTTGGTTGTTTCCTTTGCTATGCAGAAGCTTTTTAGTTTGATATAATCCCATTAATCTATTTTTGCTTTTGTTGCCTGTGCTTTTGAGATCCTATCCAAAAAATCCTTGCTCAGACCAATGTCCTGAAGCATTTTATTTATGATTTTTTTTAGTGGTTACATAATTTTGGGTATTTTATTTAAGTCATTAATTCATTTTGAGTTGATTTTTGTATATCATGTTGTTTTGGTTAGTATGGCTCTGTAGTATATTTTGAAGTTAGGTAGTGTGATGCCTCCAGCTTTGTTCTTTTTGCTCAAGATTGCTTTGGCTATTCAAGGTCTTTTATTATTCCATACACATTTTAGGCTTTTTTTTCTATTTATGTGAAGAATGTCATTGATATTTTGATAGGGATTGCATTTAATCTGTAGATTTCTTTGGATAGTGTGGACATTTTAATGATATTAATTATTCCAATTTACGAACATGGGATGCCTTTTATTTTGGTCTTCTTCAATTTATTTAATCTATGTTCAATAGTTTTTATTGTAGAGATCTTTCCTATCCTTGGTTATATTTATTCCTAGCTATTTTATTTTATTTTTGTAGCCATTGTAAATGAGATTGCTTTCTTGAATTCTTTTTTGTATAATTCATTTGTAGCATATAAAATGCTTTTGATTTTTTTGATTGATGTATATTGATTTTGTATCCTGAAACTTCCCTGAATTTATTTATTAGTTCTAATAATTTTGTGGTGGAGACTTTAGGATTTTCTAGATATATGATCATGTCACGTGCAAATAGGGGCAATTTGACTCCCTCCTTTCCAATTTGAATGCCCTTTATTTCTTTCTCTTGCCTCATTGCTCTAGCTAGGACTATCAGTACTGTGTTGAATAAAAGTGAAAATGGGCATCCTTGTCTTGTTCCAGATTTTTGAGGAAAAGTTTTCAACTTTTGCCCATTCAGTATGATGTTAGTTGTGGGCCTGTGATATATGGCCTTTATTGTGTTGAGGTATATTTCTTCCATACCTAAATTGTTGAGAGTTTTTATCATGAAGCGATATTGAATTTTATCAAATACTTTTTCTGCATCTATTGAAATGATCATATGGATATTTTTCTTGATTCTCTTAATGTGATGTATTATGTCTACTGGTTGGTGTATCCTCAACCTTCCTTGCATCCCTGGGATGAATCCTAACTGATCATGGTGAATGATTTTTCTTTTTTTAGTGTGTTGTTGAATTCAGTTTACTAATATTTTGTTGAGGATTTTTCGTACTTAACTCTGTTAGGCATATTGGCATTCCCCCCACCTCTTTTTGTTGTTGTTGTGTCTTTATCTTATTTTGGTCTCAGGGTAATGCTAGCCTCATAGAATGAGTTTGGCAGTATTCTCTCCTCTTCAACTGTTTTGGAAGACTTTGAGAAGAATTGACATTAATTTTTCTTTAAATGTTTGATAGAATTCAGCAGTGAAGCCATCAGATTCTTGGCTTTTCTTTGATGAGAAGAGTCTTTATTATTGCTTTAATTCCATTATTAATTATTGGTCTGTTCAGGTTTTCTATTTCTTCATGATTCAATCTTGGTAGGTCCTATGTGTTCGAACATTTATCCATTTCTTCCAGATTTCCCAATTCATTGGTCAATAGTTGTTCACAACAGTCTTTTATGACCTTTTGTATTTCTGTGGTATCAACTGTAATATCTCGTTTTTAATATCTGATTTTATTTGAGTTGTTTCTCTTTTCTGCTTGGTTAGTCTAGCTAAAGGTTTGTTAATTTTGTCTGTCTTTAAGAAATGCCCAACACTTTGTTTTCTTGATCTTTCACATTTAAAAAAATCTATTTTTTAAAAACATTTCTGTTCTGATCTTTGTTATTTCCTTTTACTAATTAGTGGGTTAGCTGTTTTTCTAGTTTGTTGAGGTATAGCATTAGGCTGTTTACTAGAGATCTTTTTACTTCCTGAATGTAGGGATTTATTGCTATAAACTTCTCTCTTAGAACAGCTTTTGCTGTATCCTACAGGTTTTGGTATGTTGTGCTTCCATTTTCGTTTGTGTCAAGGAATTTTTAATTACCTTTTAAATTTCTTCATTGATGCATTATTATTCAGGAGAATGTTGTTTAATTTCCATTTATTTCTACAGTTTCCAATATTCCTTCTGACACTGACTTCTATTTTTATTTCATTTAGGTCAGAAAAGATACTTGATATGATTTCATTTTTAAAATTTTATGAAGACTTGTTTTCTGAACTAATATATGGTCTTTCCTGGAGAATGTTCCATTTTCTGTTGAGAAGATCTGTCCATTGCTAAAAGTGAGGTGTTAAAGTCCCCTACTATTACTGTATTGCAACTGATCTCTCCGTTTAGATATATTAATATTTGATTTATATATTTGGGTGCTCCAGTATTGGGTGTATATATATTTGAAACGGTTATATCCTCTTGGTATATTGACCCATTTATCATTGTATAATGTCCTTATTTGTCTTTTTTAAACCATTCTTGACATAATGCCCATTTTATTTAAAATAAGTATAGCTGCTCCTTCTTGGTTTTGGTTTCCATTTGTATAGAATCTTTTTCTATCTCTTCACTTTCAGTCTATGTGTGCCTTTAGAGATGAAGTGGGTTTTTTGTAGGCAGGATATAGTTGGACCTTATTTTATTTTAATTCATTCAGCCATATTCAAAGTGTCACTGATAGTGACACACTGTCTGTGTGTCTTTTCATTGAATAATTTAATCCATTTGCATTTAATGTTATTATTGATAGGTAAGGATTTACTACTGTCATTTTGTTTCTTGTTTCTGGTTGTTTTGTAGTTTCTTTTTTCCCTTTTTCCTCTCTTACTGTCTTCATTTGTGGTTAAGTGACTTTCTCTAGTAATATGTTCTGCTTCTGTGCTATTTATTTTTAGTGTATCCATTATAGATTTTTTTTGTGGTTATTATGAGGCTTACAAAAATTTTTATAGTTGTAACAGGCTATTTTAAACTGATACCAACTTAATCTTGATCACAAAACAAACAAAAAAACTAACAAAAACAAACTTTGTACTTTTATACCAATTCCTCCCATTTTGACTTTTTGATGTTTCAACTTACATATTTTATGTTGCCCATTTCTTAACCCATTGTTGTAGTCATTATTGTCTTTAATAGTTTTGTTTTTTAGTTTTCATACTAAAGATATAAGTGGTTTATACACCACAATTACAGTATTAGAGTATTCTAAAATTTTTTGTATGCTCAGTTTTACCAGTGAGTTTTATACTTTTTGATTTTTTTTGTTACATGTCAGCATACTTTTCTTGTAGCTTAAAGAACTTTCTTTAGCATTTTATGCAAGGCAGGTTTGGTACTGATGAATTTCCTCAGATCTTGTTTATGTGGTAGTCTTGATCTCTCCTTCACATTTGAAGGTTACCTTCGCTTAGTACATATATTGGTGTGGTATTCTTGGACATAGTATTCTTGGATAACAGTTTTTTTTGTTTTGTTTTGTTTTCCCTTAGAACTTTGAATATACCATTCTACTGTCTCCTGACTTGTAGGGTTTCTGCTAATAAATCTTTTGAAAGCCAGATTGAGACTCTGTTCAATGTGATATATTTCTTTTGCTGCTGCTTTGAATATTCTTTATTTGTCTTTGGTTTTTGCTAATTTGACCATAATTCGTCTTGGGAATTTTCTCTTTGGGTTGAATTTTATTGGTTACTTCCAAGGTTCATGTTCCTGGATGCTGCCATCTTTCTCCTGATTTGAGAAATTTTCAGCCATTAATTTCTTAAATATGCCTTCCAGTCCTTTTTCTCTCTTTTTTAAGTGTTCCTAGTAAGTGGAGATTAGTTCACTCAATGGTGTCCCATTTTTCTTTTTCTCTTTTGATTGGGTAATTTCATATGTTCTGTGTTTGAGCTCACTTAGTCTTTCCTCTGTTTCATCAAATCTACTGTGGAAGCTTTGTACTGAGATTTTCAGCTTAGTTATTGTATGTTTTATTTCAAGGATTTCTCTTTTTTTAATTGTTTATATTTATTTGCCAAATTTCTCATTTTCTTCCTGGATTGTTTTCTAAATTTAATTTTTTATACTTTTTTTGTGATTTTCTAATTTTCAAAAAAGTATTATTCTGAATTCTTTGTCAGCCATTTCATAGATTGTCAATTCTTCTTGGTCCATTATTGGAGCTCTGTTGGTTTCTTTTTGTGGTCTCATATTTCCATGAGTTTTCGCAATCCTTGTGTCTTTACATTGATTCCTGCACTTTTGAGAAGATAACCACTTCTTCCAGCTTTTGGAGGTACTCTTTGGTGGTACTAGACCTTTACTACTTAATATTGGAACTTAATCTCAGGCCTGATATTCCTTTCCATTCTGGGGAGAACTTGTAGTAAGCACCAGAACTTAAATGCTGCACCCAAACTAAATCACTGCTTGCTATTGTTTCCTGGTCTGGGGAAAATTTACTGTGATCATTGGAACTTAAACACTGCACTAGAACCAAAACACAGAGCTGCAGTGCTTTCCAGGCCTGGTAAAGACTTAAAGGAGCACCAGCACTTAATTGCCAAGGTTTTAGTTGTTTCCAGGAGAGGGGACAGCTCCACTGGAGCACCAGAGATTTGTGATAAATCCAGCCAGGGTTTCAGGCCTCAGGTGGTTATTTTTTAAAGCTCTCAATGAACACATACTCTTGCCACCCACCAATCTCTGGCAGCCATTGACCGTATGAAATAGGTAAACTGAATACTTCAGATGTCTCTCTAAGGGATATCTCTTACAGAGGAAGTTACTAGGAACATTCTGAGAAATTCAAATTTCTATGAATTGAGTTCTTTTCCTTGGTCAAATAAATTGTTCTTTTCGCTAGTTTTTAGGACTTTTACCCTTAAGATCCCCCTGAATTTGCCAGCATCATCTTAACTTGGTAGTACATTAAAGTAGGACTGTATTACTGGTTATCCAAGAGGTTTCTAAAGTACCAAGGATCTTGGTAAGGTTTCTGCTAACCAGCACCACTGTCTGTAAGTGCCATCAAGAAGAAAATCTGATAATGGCTCTTCTCTGTCAAGATCTGAACCACTCAATTCTGCTGTAGTCATAAGGACTGGTTCCCCGGTCCACTATAACTAAGGTATTATAATTTATCTTGCTTTATACTACTAGCTTTACCTGTTCTTGCATGTGTACTTCTCGTCTTTAAGATAATGCCCAAATATTATTTTCTCACTGCAGCCTAGCCCAACCATTCCATTTCACATTTCCTCCCTTCCATGCTCTCCAAACTTTCCTTATGTCTTTTATTCTGCTCTGATTTTTCTTTTTTATGGCACTAAATAATTTATATATTTTATGTCAATTATTTATTGTTGTATGCTGCATATTCTCTTGTATACACCATGAAAGCAGGGATTGTAGCCTATTTTTTAAAAAAGATTTATCCTAAGTGGCTAGAGCAGTGCTGGAAAATAGTAGATAATTCTACTAATGCTTGTTAAATGAAGAAATATTATTTTAGCTGCTTCTTACTAAGCTCAGACAACTTGGAGACCACCATTTTCTTACATACTTTCTTCATCTGAACGCAAAGTTAGAGATAAAGAACCAAAGTATGTGGGGAGGAAAATTCTTGTCCTCTGCTGCTTCCAGGCTCGGGGGTGGTCTAGAGAAATCTTTTTTTTCTTGAGACGGAGTCTCGCTCTGTCGCCCAGGCTGGAGTGCAGTGGTGCGATCTCGGCTCACTGGAAGCTCCGCCTCTCGGGTTCACCCCGTTCTCCTTCCTCAGCCTCCCGAGTAGCTGGGACTACAGGCGCACGCCGCCACGCCCGGCTAATTTTTTGTATTTTTAGTAGAGACGGGGTTTCACTGTGTTAGCCAGGATGGTCTCGATCTCCTGACCTTGTGATCCGCCTGCCTCGGCCTCTCAAAGTGTTGGGATTACAGGCGTGAGCCGCAGCGCCCGGCCGAGAAATCTTACAGAAAGTTAGTCCTTCACAAAAACACTGAAACATGCCAGGGGATAATTCCTGTTTACCTTTACCTAGTTATGGGTGTTCATGGGGAAAGAGTGTCAGGATCTACAAGAAGTTTTTGTGCTTAGTACTTCCTAAAAAACTAGCCTTTAACACTGTTGTGTTGTTACTGGCCTCTGTAATGAATTTCTTAGTTTCATTCTATGTCTCGGGTTGTTCACAGTTCTCTTGATGATGACTGCTTGGCGTTGCTTACCCTTTCATCTACCTGATAGTCAGGACCCTCCTTTTGTCTTTGATCCTTTGCTTCTCTCCTCATATTATCTGTTACTTTAGGTGAATATATAATTTTCAGAATCCTTTCTGTGTTCACCTGGGCTTCATGGAAGAGACCCTGGTACTTTGCTTGATATACAATAGTTTACTGATAAATGGAAGTAATTCTTAGTATAATATTCCTTAATAATAGATGTTTGCAATCTAAATGGACCCCTGGACACAAAAGCAACCAATTAAAATCATTTTGGTAGATACTGCAAATGAAGAACATATAGCATGAACTAACATCATTAAAAGCATGATCAACTCTTCCTGGAATGGGGATGAAGTCGTTAGTCAGCAAAAGTTTTAAGAGAAAATTATGTTTTTACCTAATCTTGAAGGCTACATAAAAGTTTACTAGATACCACTGATGAAGGGCACTATAGACAAAGGAAAAACGTATGCAATGACAAGAAGAATGAAAGTTTGTTTAAATACTTTCTAATAATATAATTTGGTGAGAATTGAAACTGGAGAATTTAACATAGTCTAGGTCATAAAAGGCTTGTATGACACAGAAAAAGAGTTTGGGTTGATTTTAGAAGGCGATGGAGAGCCATTGGTGGATCTTATGGAGGGCTATGGAGGGACATATGTTTTACAATAATTTCTGTGGCAGCAGCTTACATTACATGCTTGGAAGAGGCAAGAGGCTACTTAGGAGAGACTAGATAGGAGAAATTATCTCTGGAAAATAAAGCATTGCTATCTGAACAGACAAAGGCAGAAATAGTGGCAGTAGGAATAGAAAAGAGGGAAAAATTCCATCCATATTAAGTGGAATAGATAAGTTTAGATCAGTGTTTTGTGTCATATAAGGGTAAAAAAAAAGAGACTATTTTGATGACTTCCAGGTTTCTTAATTGGGTGACTGGATGGGTGGTGATGCCATTTTCTGAGATAGAGCATAAATAAACAAAACAACCAGTGTTTGTTTTTGTTTTGTTTCTAATGTATTGTTTTGTTGTTATGGAGGGGTTGGTGGTGAGAGGGACCAAAATAAACAATTTCCATCTTGTATTTGTTATGTAAGTGCCTACAGGACCTCTTGTTATCCATTTGGGTCTAGGCCTTAGAAAGGATATCATAAAGATGTATATATTGTGGTCATGGTATGGGATTGGATCAGATAATTAATGGATAGTTTGTAGAATAGAAAGAGAAATGAGGATGGAAGCAACCTTGGGAATGCTGACATTTAAGAGTGGTGAGAGCTAGAAGAGCGAGGTGAGAAGATATGGTCTATGAATATCAGGGTGCTCTGGGAGCCAAGTGCTGAAATAGTTTAAACAAAGGCATTGACAGGGCCAAATGTAGCAAACTTAAAATGTATATATGAGACATACAGTTCTCAGGACAGAAAAAATTAATGATTAGAAACTCAGAGTGAAATTTAATAAGAATATAACACTGAAAAATATGCTTAGTGACAAAATCAGATACAACCAAATAACTTTGTGACTTTTCAGGAAGGTAGGCAACTTGGAAAGGCCATTCATTTGTGAAAGTTTGTTCATCCTTCAACCCCCACTTCAAGTCTTATCTTCCGATAACACTTTTTTTGTGATTATGTTTCTCATAATTTTTCTACTTTCTCTGAATTTTGGTTACATTAATTATCATATAAATTGCACATATAATTGTTGAATGTTGGATGAAACTTTGTGTTAGTTGAGGACCTTGTAATTCATATCTTATGTCCCTTTGTATCTCTCATGGAATTTAATATGGATTTGGAGACACCATAAGAGCTTTATAAATAATTAAGAACTGTCAGGAAGACCTCAGTTTTGAACTTTGGATGTATCACTTGAACAAGTTGTTCAGCTGCTCTAAGATTTAGTATTCCAGTATGTAAAATAGGGACAATAATACCTAGTACACAGAGTTGCTTTGAAAAACAAATGAGAGAATATAAGGTGCTCAGGGCAGAATCTAGTATAAAGGAAATATTCAATAAATGCTATTATTGTAACCTTATTATTATCATCTATTCTCCACTAGAACATAAACTAGGATTTTATAAATATCAACTCCACAAAGACAAAGATTTTTATCTGGATTTGTCTTAGTCTATTTTGTGCTGCTATAATAAAATGCTGAGACTGGATAAATTGTAATGGACAGAAATTTATTGGCTCATAGTTCTGAAGGCTGGGAAGTCCAAGTCTGAACAGCTGTCATCTGGCAAGGGCCTTCTTTCTGTCTTATAACATAGTGGTAGACAGAGAGAGAGAGAGAAGCAGAGAGAAAGAGAATGAGAAAGAGAGAGAGGAAGAAAGAGAGATAGAGAGCACCAAGGAATGCAAGAATGTGTGCAAGAGAGGGTGACCTCACTCCCTCAATAATGGCATTAGTCCATTCACAAGAGTGGAGCCCTCATAACTTAATTCTTAAAGGTCTCACCTCTTAATACTCTTATACTGACAACTAAATTTCAACATGAATTTGGAAGAAGCAAACATTCAAACCATAGCAGAGTTGTTAATTGATATATCTCCAGTGCCTGGCACATAGATAGGTGAATTAAGCATACAAAGTGCTTAATTCTAGACACTTCTAGAATTTTTTATATTTCTAGATTTTAGCTTTGCTACCTGAAGGTAAGAAGATAAGGAGGTGGAAAACATTAGCTTTGCAAGAAATCTTTCAAAAACAATTAGGTTAGACAAATTCTAGACATCTTTTTTAAGGGCAGTCTCTTACCTCAAATTTTCCAAGGATGGGTACTTTGAAATTTACTTCCATATATCACTGATATCAATTATTGGATAGATACCATTTAACATCCGCAGGTACTCTATGCATAAATGCGCATATATTCTGTCTCTCTTCCACTTCTCTTATCTCCCTCACCCTCATCTATCTGGTTAAAAAACAGAAACAGAAAAAGAAAACAAACAAATCCAAAACAGCATAGGAAAAGATACCATATAGCTTAATTAACATTTTAGACTCACTCTCTATATGTAGAATATATATAGAATATATAATTGTAATATGTAACAACATAGAATATAGAATTTTGGGCCTCTGGGCATGTAGCCAGCACTTACACAATAACTGGGTAAAAGATTATTTATTTATTTTTTTGAGACAGTGTCTTGCTTCGTTGCCCAGGTTGGAGTGCAGAGGCATGTTCACAGTTCACTGCAGCCTTGACCTCCCAGTCTCAAATGATCCTCCCACTTCCGTCTTCTGAGTAGCTGGGACTACAGGCATACATCTTTCACAGATTTTTTTCTTTTAAAGTTTTTGTGGAGACAGGGTCTCATTGTATGGCTCAGGCTGGTCTTGAAACCGTGGGCTCAAGTGATCCACCCTCCTTGGTCTCTCAAGAGCTGGGACTATGGTTATGAGCCACCATGCCTGGCCTAAAAGAATATTTTAATGACATTTTGTATCCTTACATGATACATGTGGATCCATGATCATTCTCTTTTAGCTTATTGTGCATAAACTTTGGGGGAATTGCTGGGGAATGGCACTGTGCAAAGAGAAACATCATTACTGCTTTGGTATGATATTGGATGTCCAAGCCACTTCCTCCTCTAAGGGTAAATTGTGTGAGAAAGGAGTGCTGGCCTGGACCATGACTGTATGCACTGGTCTGACCAGACAACGCCTCTCAGTCTTGCTTAGAGTCAGGGATTAGTGTTGTGTGCCTTTTCCCTTGCTTGGTATTTCCACATTTTCATGTGGGCCTTAATGTTTGCTATTGCACACTTATCCTCTTGAAGCCAGTGAGCTAACTAATCCTCTCTGAAAATAACTGGATTATCTTTAAGTAGTAAATTAACCCTTTCAGAGCATGATGGCTGTATATAATCAATTTTTGAATTAATTAAACAATCACAATCTGAAAAGTGATATCATCCCACATGCATGGTGTGATGTTTACTTACATAATTCTGTCACTTTATGGCCAAGGGATTACTTCTTTTTTTTCCTAAAATTTTGAATATAGCTAAGTAACATCTCTTCTACTAAAATATCAAAAGATAGAAATCATAAAAAGAAAGACATGCCATTTATTAGTGATCTTGAAAAAATAATTCATAGAATTTCAAAATCTAGTTTAAGAAAACAAATTCACTACTAACTTGCATTTGTATATTATTTTATTATTACTATTATCTTGCATTCATTTGACTTTTTTTACTTTTCAAAGAAGTCATTGATTTTTAGTGTGGTGCTATGAGCCTCATTTTTGTTTATAAATCCTGGATTCCATTAAATATAACTACAATGAAAATTTTAGCAGATACTAGGAGTAGGAGATGTTGTTCATCAAAATTCTTCTCCAAATCAAGCCCCCTTGTAGCCAAGATTATTTTTTCCTTCTGTGCTGAACTGGACCTGAACCGACCATTCTCATTTCCTTCCTCTAGTAATTGGGCTTTATGGGGGTTAGAAACTATGCAGGATTCACACTTGACTGTCCCTCTTTCTACTTGGGTTAAAATTTGCTGAAGTAGAAAAAATTCTTTGGCCAACAATCTCGGACAAAGCCGTAAGTTGCTGATTTTTTTAAATGCACTTCATCTTATCATCTGCTTCCTTCCATATCACAGAAACTTTTGGTTTTATTCCATTTAACATTGAGACCCAGAAAACCAGAAACCACTGTTGCTGTCACTTTCTCTTCCTAACCTGGGGGTCTCAGAGTCTGAAGTAAAAATGTTAAGAAGAAACAAAGAAATGGTATATTTCATGTATATTTGCGTTTCAACACACATGCATGCCTCTGGTTCCTGTCATCCTTAGAATTCTTGACATGGCATCAAGTCCTTTCTCAATGAGCCCTCTTTTCCCTTGCTTTCCTTCGAATACTGAGATGTGTGTCCTTCTCCCTGGCTTGAACTTCCAGTGATTTCTTCATTGCCAGCCTTTACTAATGCATCCTCAGGAACCCCTCTTTCTTTGGGAATAAACTGCATACTTTCAAAATGTTCACAAAATATTCTCTCTACCTGTTTGCCTTTCTTAAAACCTGGCTCTCTCATACAAAGGCATTATCTCCTGAACATCTCTCTCAAGTGGAGGCTAATCATTCTCCCACTGCCTTTGGTAATTCGTGCATAAAACTGCTATTTGCATGCTCATTATCTGCCCTGTTCAATACTGCATCCCCATTTGCACATGCTCCTTTCAAAGTCAATATTTTTTCATGCTCATATATTTTTGTAAAATTTTAAAAGTAAGATATTTTAACATAAATTGAGAACAACGTCTCTTCCCAACTCAACCTCATTTGGGTCACACATCTTATGTCCAGTGGCATCAAAGTGGATGCAATATGTTTACAATCTGGCTAAGAAAAAGTTGCCACAAAATACTGACATTGATGGACATAAAATAGAACTCATAATATGGCCCTATAACCAGAACATTGTCAATAACCTTGTTAATGTCTGCAATTCAAATATTTATGTTTCTGTATAAGAAAACTTAAAATTCCCTAAAACTTTACAGCTATCAAGAATTTTAATGGAGGCTTTTTCAATTTTATAGTTTAAACTTCACATATTATTAACTTGGTACAAAGCTAAAATAAAATATTTTAATGTATCAATATTAAAAAACAAACTTAAACAAACAATGCTATCTTAGGCTTATTCCCCCCCAAATTAGTGACTGAGTCAGGATTTATGTGCTACTACCATATATCATTAGGGAATGTAAACCAAGAGGGCAGGAGCTAGAGACTAGGAGGTAGAGATGAGAGGATGCTTGTTACAGAGCGGACTACCTTCAAGAGTGGCTGACTGCCATATCATTGGGACCATGCCCCCTGCAAAGCTATCAATGTCACTTCTAGACCATCTTTCAGTGGCAGGGGGAGGGGGGAAGTGGAAATATTTATTCTCTAGCTCACTCTCTTATTGGTCAAAGTTTTATTCCTTGGGTGCTCCTCTGAGTTGGCATGTATGAGTCTGGGCATTAACAGAATCCCAGAGCAGGTGTCAACAGGGAAGCCCCACGGCTCTAGAAAAAAAAAAGGACCTGTCAAATTGCATCACAGGAAGTCAGACAGAGCTCTTGCAGAGCGACAAGAGACAGGTGAGGCCAAGAACATCTGAATTGATACATAAGAGATATCTGACATACAAGAGGAAAGCCAAAATTATCTTTCTATTCTCTGTATAGAAAATATTATACAAATCATTGTCATATGTAGTAGTGTTCAAAGACTATACAGCCTAAAATCATAATATATAGAAGTATATACTATATATGTATACAGAGGTATCATAGAGTAAAAGTATTATAGAAGTATATCATGAAATTAATGCAAAGACGTTATTTTTTTCTGGATCATGGAATTTGTCAGCTTCTTACAATTTATAATTTGGTGTGATTTCCCATTCTAAATAAATATTTGCCTTTTTTTAATTAACAAAAATTATATATGCTTATGAAGTACAACATGATGTTTTGATATATGTATGCATTATGAAATGGCTAAATCAAGCTAATTAACATATGCATTACCTCACACTTTTTTTGTTGTAAGAACACTTAAAATCTATTTTAGCTATTTTCAAGTGTGCAATATATTGTTATTAACTATAGTCATCATAGTGTAAAATAGGTCTTTTGAACTTATTTGTCCTAACTGAAATTTTTTGCCTTTTGACCAACATATCTCCAATTCTCCTCCAAATCCCAACCCCCCTCAGCTTCTGGTAACTATCATTTCACTCTTTCTATTAGTTAAGCTTCTTTAGATTCCCTACGCAAGTAAGATTAGGTAGTAATTGTCTTTCTGTGCCTAGCTTATTTCATTTAATATGTCCTTCAAATTCATCTACAGTGTCACAAATGATAGGATCCCCTTATTTTAAGACTGAACAGTATTTCATTGTGTGTGTGTATATATATATATATATATATATATATATCTCACATTTTAAAAAATCCATTTATCCTTTGATGGACACTTAGGTTGATTCCCTATCTCAGCTATTGTGAATAGTGCTGCAATGAATGTGGGAGTGCAGGTATCTTTTTGATATACTGATTTCATTTTCTTTGGATATATGCCCAGTAGTGGAATTGCTGAATCATATAGAAGTTCTATTTTTAATTTTTTGAGGAACCTCCGTACTGTTTTCCATAATGACTATACTAATTTACATGACCACCAACGGTATACGTGGCTTTCCTTTTCTTCATATCCTCATCAACACTTATCTTTTGTCTTTTTCGTAATAGTCATTCTAACTGAGGTGAGGCTATATCACATTGTGGTTTTAATTTGTATTTCCCTAATGATTAGTGTTGTTGTGTATTTTATTTTATTTTATTTTTTTTGAGACGGAGTCTTGCTGTTGCCCAGGCTGGACTGCAGTGGCATGGTCTCGGCTCACTGCAAGCTCTGCCTCCCGGGTTCACACCATTCTCCTGCCTCAGCCTCCCTAGTAGCTGGGACTACAGGCGTCTACCACTACGCCCGGCTATTTTTTTGTATTTTTGGTAGAGACAGAGTTTCACCGTGTTAGCCAGGATGGTCTCCATCTCCTGACCTTGTGTCCGCCCACCTCGGCCTCCCAAAGTGCTGGAATTACAGGCGTGAGCCACTGCGCCTGGCCGTGTGTTTTTTATTTTAATATACCTATTGGTCCTTTGTATGTCTTCTCCTGAGAAACTTCTATTCATGTCCTTTGCCAATTTAAAAAAATCAGATTACTTATTTTCTTGCTCTTGAGTTGTTTGAGTTCCTTACATATTTTGGATATTAACTTCTCATTGGATGTATGGTTGGCAAATATTTTATCCCCATTCTGTAGGTTGTCTCTTCACTCTTTTCCTTTGCTGTGCAGAAGCTTTTTAGTTTGATGTAATCTCATTAGTCTATTTTTTCTTTTGTTGCCTATGATTTTTGGCATCATATAAAAAATAAATTAGTGCCCAGACCAATGTCATGGAGCTTTTCTACAATATTTTCTTCCAGTTGTTTTATAGTTTCACCTTTTATGTGGAAGGTAACTAATTCTATGTGCAATTTTATCTTTCCTGTGGGAAGCCTCCCAACATATGTAAGATTTAGGACTTGCAAAACCTGCATCTGCCCCTTGGCTCAAGTTTCCCGTATCTCAAAACTTGTAAGAAAACAAACTCAACTTTTCTTGATCTCATGTCCCCATTTAGCACCAAGCCTTTCTCTCCTCTTCTGAATGGTACTTTTCAAAGATGAATTCATATTGTCTGCCTCTTCTCCTTCCACCAAGATCCATTTGCTCCTCCTTGTTCCCCACATCCTCTATCCCCCAGGAAGCACTCTTTCCAAGGCCACCAGTGGTCTCTCTCTTGTCAAAGTCAAAAGGACATTTCTATTATTTGCCAGGAGTGCCATTTCAGTGGAATTACCACAGATTCTTGGCCATGGCTTCCTTTATGCTCTTTCCCCCTACTTTTTTTTCTCTGCATCTGGCAATTCTCATTGGTTTATTTTTCCTTCTTTTCATCTGATCAGTCTCTTCACATGACTAATTCAGTACTTTGGATCCAGTCAGCCACCTTTGGCCCTGTGGTGTATTCCAAAAGAAAGTGTTCTGTGCTCAAACCTCAGGCAGTGAAACTGATTAGTTTTTAAAATATGTATGTGTAACACCTGTTTATATATGATGAGCTATATTTCTTTGGGAAATTCTGTCCCTTTCTTCACTGCCACAACCTGGATATCTGTGGTAGTTTCCTAACTGCTCTTTCTGTCAATCTTGTTTTTCTTCCGTGTAACTTCTGTAGTTATCACCTAAAAGTAAACCTCATCACAATTTCTCCCATTAGAAACAAATTTCCTAATGGCTTCCTTAAAATTCAGGATAATGTTCATATTGCTTTAAAAAGTCTTAATCAAAAATGTTTAAATTGCATAGGTTTTATGAACTCATTGTACAAAGTGATAAAGATTCAAAGATAGATTAAAAAAA
Organism: Pongo abelii; assembly: GCF_028885655.2. NCBI lineage: Eukaryota > Metazoa > Chordata > Mammalia > Primates > Hominidae > Pongo > Pongo abelii. Next base: position 107,166,524 of record NC_071992.2, read on the forward strand.
ACACCAGTAGCCCTCTCTTTGGATTTTTACATAAGAGTATCATACAAAACATAAGTCTGAGACTTGTTTTTCATGTGTAACCACGTAAAATGGACATGTCTCCCAGTTAATGGGTGTAGTTCTTAGTCTCTTAAAGAGCTGTATAATATTCCATAGTACAATTGTGCAGAAGTGTGTCTAATGATCTTTATATTGATACAGGCATTGAAATTACAGTCGGCCCTCCATATCCATAAGCATCAAAGCCCCGGAATATGGAGGGCTGGCTATACTATGCCATTTTCTACAAATGACTTGAAAATCTGCAGATTTTGGTATCCCGGTGTGTCCTGGAACCAATTGCCAGCAAATACAAAAGTCTGCCTGTATTTTCATGTTCAACCAGTACATAAAGTATTTTAAATTCACAATATTAGGTATGTATTCTTATAGGACGTGAAACAGTTTCCCAAGCCACTGGATCAAGGTATATATGTATGTGGAGGTGTTTCTTACCCACATCTTTTCTTTCTTCTTCTGGTACCTTGGAGAATCATCTCCCTCCCACTCTCGGGCCATTGGTTCCTATAAGCCAACATTATCTGCCATGAGGGATAGGAAGTGACTCTGGCCTAAATAGAGACTGCATCTCTCTGGCCACAATGATAGTAGTATTTTGCTTTTCAGAATATTAAGCATACCTTTTCAGCTGTTTATTGATGTTTTACATTGGAAAGTTGTACATCTTTTGTTGGTATTCGCTAGCTGATATCTCTTTGGGAGTTCTTATTTTTTTAGTCACACTTATTGAGGTAAAACTTGCACATGATTACTTTTTTTAGCTTCTCAGCTATCTGAGGCCATCATTTTTCATTCAGGTGTACTCACTGTTAGATTCAGTTTGATCTCCTCCCTTTGGTTATTTTGAGAACCAAAATAGAACTAACTACTTAAGTTAGTTCTAATCAGGGTATGTGTTCTCTCAGCACCTACATCAACCTGGCAATTAGGCTCTCTCAAGCAGGAATGAATGAGAAGCTGTTCAAGGGAAGGCAGATTCTGTCTTTGTGGGCAGGGGCCAATCAGCTGAGGTTTGAGAAGACATTTCTAGGATTGAGTAGAAGGCTTCTCTGACTACGGAATTTCTACGTGTTGCTGCAGTTCTTCTCTAGAGCCACAGGATGGAACGACCCCTCCCAGGCGACAGCAAGCCGATGAGACAGCAGTTCTCTGAGGAAACTTCTATGCTTCTGCTGGCCAAAATCCTCCTCCTTTCTCCCTAATCAATGGCAAAATCCTAGTTTTTGCTCAGCTTGAGGAGGTGCAAGCTCTTTCCTCTGTCATTAGGTCTGTTGGATTTCCTCTGGCACCAAAGAGAATGCAGCTAAGCACTTGTGATTGTGGCATCAACTTTGACTTCAGATGCTCCTTTCTGGCCCTGCCAACTCTAACCTGACTGTTATATTACAACACAGAGGAAGTTGAGGGAAACAGAAGGTCTTGTAGGTTCCAGATCCTGTCACCCTGAATCTCAGGTAAGTTTTTATGACTTAATACTGAAGACTCTTTACCATCTAATTTCATCACCTGGCACTTTGTCACATGCGTCCCTTTTGCTGAGCATACCAAATGGCTTTATATCCCAGGTGAGCTGAGCAAACATTTTCAGAACGCTGTGCCTTTGAACACATTTCTTCTACCTAAATTTGTCTCCTCCTCAGGCATCTACTCTTCATGCTTTTTTGTTCATCTGTTACTCCTCATTCAGCACTCAGCATAAGCATTGCTCCTTTTTGTAAGACTAATTGGGATCCAGTCATTCATTCCCCTTTTATTGTTTAGTTATTTTTAGTAGCAAAAAATTTAAAAAAATCATTCATGTTTCCATGAAACCATATAAATGTGAGCTAAAAACATTCTAGAACTTTTGTGTAAGGAAAACTCAACTTTTAGAAGAAGGATATCTGACTCAAGATTTTTATCTTTCCACTCTCCTAGTGTTAAGGGATTCAAGATATTTCCACCACCTTTTTCAGAGTCAGAGAATATATGAGATAAACTTAAAAATACAGAAAGAGAAGGGGAGAAGTCCAGGAGGGGAGAGAGGGAGGAAGCGAAAGATGGGGAAGGGATAGAGGGATAGGGAGAAGGAGAACAGAATTTGTACGACACCTTCACGTTTCCTGAGGTAGCTATTCCTATTTTCTAATTGTTACCGAGAAAAGTGCCTCAGGTTCACTTTCTTTCCCATTCGTCTTGTTCATAAAAGATGCCCTTTCATTTTCATTGAAAAGGCTACTCATCAGGACTTTAACTGGATCAAAGAATGTAGCACAGGATTGAATCTTTCATTTCTTTTCTTTCGGTCTTCTTGTTGATATTTTCTCCAAATTCATAACTCTTACTCTTTCTCTTATGGAAATTATTGGTACTTAGCCTTTATTCTTCGGGATGAGAACTTTAAAGTGCTTCTCTCCTTAGCCATTCTAGGCTTCAGTTTTTAAATGCAAGCAAAAATAACCCTGAAGTTCAATATTCACGACATCACTCTGCCATCTCCATTCCCATCTCTCAGGTATTTATAAGAAATACTTAAGCTTTTGTCATTGGCTGGCTTTTATTCATATGAAATATCTTTACTGAGGGGGTGTTATTTGGATAATACTATAAATTATCGAGTGGTAAGACTTATTAGGACAATAATTTTGGCTTTGCTTTTAAAATAAATTTCTCAAATCCTAGAGTTCCTTTTCTACCATTGCCAAATGCAGTAATCCAACTGTGAGCCCAATATTTAGAACTAACTGAAAAGCATTGCTTGGTTTGGGTTTGGCAACTTAAAAAAAATGAATACAGTACTTTAACATGATTTTGAGAAATATATGTATATATGTATATAGATAGATACATATAGATAGAAACTAGCCAAACTAAAAGTTTTCCATTTTTGTAGAAGATATTTAGTTTTCTATTTTTGTAGAAGATAGCGGAAATTTATAATTGTTTTTCTGAGTGATAGTTTCTCTTTCATTGGTCACAAATAAGGTGGGTTAGATCATCTGGGAAGAGGCACTGTGTTCTTATTCCCCAAAAATGTGGTGAATACCCTAACAGCAACTCTGGTTAGAAGCAGGCTGGGAGTAGAGGCCAGGAGCCTTTAGGGTTTTACTTGCTAGTCAGCCTAGTCAGTCATCTTGATATTTTGCAAATATTTTCTTTCTTGTGCACCAGAAATTGGAGAGACTAATGAGACAATCAAATTGTGTTTCTTTTTGTGGAAACTTAATTCTACAAAGCTTTAAAAGACTAACCACGGTTCCAAATATGATTGGCCTATCTTTATTCACATTTGTTTTTAGACATTAAACAGACTTCATCTCCTTAAAGTTATAGATATTGAGTCCTGAGAATATTGCCTTGAGAATCCTGTGAACACAATTTCTAGTGTTGGTACCACGTATAGCAGAGATCGGATGCAACTTTAACTCTTACATCTGAGTATTAAGCAAGCAGTTCCTTAAAAGACTATCTTTACATTCAGCAACATAACCTCATAACCTTCTTTGGAAACTAAATTTCATTGGTGCTACTTTTATGATTCCTAATACAAAATTTAAATGATATTATAGAGATTCAGAGATTATGAATTAGAAGTACAAAGATTGTAATATTATTTAATATTTGTTAAGCACAAGTGATTTGATCCTGTGCAGAAAGTGAGGTTGAACTCTCCAGCATCAAATGACCTCTTACTTTCTGTCTCCCTCTAAAAATTGTCACCTGAATTAGCTGTGTAGGGTGACCATAATAAAGTACCACAAACAGGGTGGCTTACACCACAGGAACTTATTCTTGAGGCTAGAAGCCCAAAATTAAGGTGACAGGTTGGTTTCTTCCAAAGGCCATGAGGGGAGAATCTGTTCCATACTTCTTCTCTAGCTTCTGGTGGTTTGCTGGCAAGCTTTGACATTCTTTTGCATCTGTGAAAAGCACCTCAATCTTCACATGATGTTCACACGCCTTCATTTTCACATGGTGTTCACACGACTTCCTTGTCACGTGGTGTTCACAAGCCTTCATCATCATGTGGCATTCACACGCTTTCATCTTCACATGGCATTCACATGACTTCATTGTCACATGGTGTTCACATGCCTTCATCGTCATGTGGCATTCACATGCCTTCATCTTCATGTGGCATTCACATGCCTTCATCATCACATGTGTTTTCACATGCCTTCATCTTCACATGGCGTTCACATGCCTTCATTGTCACGTGATGTTCTTCCTGTGTGCTTCCATGTCTCTTCACATGGTCTTCTCTTATAAGGACACCAGTCATGTTGCATTAGGGTCCTACCCTATTCCACGATCAGCTCATCTTAACTACTTATGTAAGATATGACCTTTTTCTAAATAAGATCACATTCTGAGGTACTGAGGGTTAGAAGTTCAACATATAAATTTTAGGGGAACACAATTCAACCCATAACAGCACTCAGAGGTGCTTTATGAAGATGACAGACATTTCTGGGGCAGTAAATTCTACTGTAATAGCTGCTCCTTTGAGTTGTGTTAGCTGTAGTTTTCTGGGTCATATTTGAAGTTCCATAACGAACGGCTATAGTCTATAAAATATTGTTGGTCTTGTATTCATATCTGAGGGGAACAAAACTAGTGCTTCTAAGTCCTAGCTGTCTGATCTTACAATAAAAAGGTAAGGCTGCTAGGCCAACAAAACATAGAGTATCTAACAGAGGGGTTTTCTATGTGTAATTGTAGCACCAATTTCTAACTTCGGATACATTACTCAATTTCTAAACTCCATATGTGTTTCTTTGGTTTTCTGAATACTTGCTATAATGTCATGTAAATCTAAATAAACTAATTGGAAACTGAAATAAAAATCTGAATCTTAATATATAAATCTTCTCTGTGATAAATAGTTCACTTTCTCATCACTAGTGATTGAGTCACTTTCTAGTGATCTCAGCCAAAAGATTATAAGAGGAGCAGGCCAGAGATTGAGCTACTTACCTGCTTTCATGGCCCTTCTTGGTCTGGGGTCAGGCACTGTGCCTAGGGAAGCCGACTGGCACAGCGTGGGTTGGAGGGACAAGGCATACTGGTGGCAAATGTTCAGTTTCACACTAAGGGCTTCTCGAAAGGTTGGTAGCGTTCACAAACCCTGATACTACTGGTGATTTTGATATGGGAATCTAGAATCTCTTCTCGTATAACCATTATCATACTTACAAAGCATGTTTTCTTAAAAATTACATGTTTCAAAGTCTTCTCGTGACCATTCTTTTGTGGCTGTATCAGCCTTACATTACCATTAAATAATTGTCCTTCTAAAAATAATCAGCCATCTAAAGATTTCATCCATCCTCTCAGCCATCCTCTTTTGAGACCCATTAGCCGAACACTGTGTCTATTCCTTGATACTTTTGTTTTTGTTGCTTTTGCTCTTATCTAAATTAGATTAAGTTACATAAGTATCTGTCAGCATTTGCAATATTTTTTCCCCAAAATAATAGCATTAGAGAGTTGTAATTTTGCCCTTATTTGAATTGAAAGCCATGTTTTATTACAGAGAAAGTAGAGATAATTCTGCTAATTTGTTAGCGACTTATTAAGATATTCACTATTTTGGGGGAACTTAACATATTTTAGCTTGTGTGAATGTGTGTGTATGTGTGTGCACATGTGCATGTATGAGAGAGACTATGTAACCAGTTTATATTATGAACCAGAATAATAAATGAATCAGAAAAAGGAAACTTTATCCAGCTGTCTCTCCTTTTATTGAGGTACGTGTGTGGGGGCTGGTCTTGGGCCTTGTAGTTCTTATTTGTGGAAAGGATACTTGATGTTTTACAGTACTGCATATCTGAATTAGTTCATTCCTCCTGTGTTTTGGCCATTTTTCATTGCCACATTAACAGAGAAATGGCTTTCCATTGAGGGCGAATGATATTGTTGTTTAAAGTAAAAGTTCAATATCAGTGTAATATGAGATAAAGGAAATGTCTACATGATTTCTGGTCTTGGAGGTTGTTCTAGTAGAATCTCCTGACATGATATTTTGTATTTAATTTACAAGTCTAGAGACCGTTGAAAAATTAAATATATTTTACTTGATTATTCCCACTTTAATTTGATAGGAACATGAGATCTGGGAAAATCCAGTTTTTAAACTAGGTTTGTTATAGATTTTATTTGGGATAAACACAGAGAGAGATGACTGTTATTGTAATAAGGCAGACAGATAAGCAGAAGGTAGCTATTCACGCTATTCACATGGTAAGATAAGAGGATCCAGCTGCTTCCAGCTTTATGTTACATTTGCCTGTTGCAAGCAGAGCAGCCAAATGGGTCTACCTCTGAACAATTTTGATCCTGTCAGTATTGACCACATTTATCAGAATGTTGTGTCCATATGATTAATCCAGGAGCTTTTGCTAAATATGCCTTTCTTCCCCACCACTAATTTAGTCAATCTGTGTGATCTTACAAAGTGTGGGCTACATTTTTTTCTTACTCAGGGACACTCCGCATTTCTGTCTCTTAATAGTTAACGTTTATCAGGTAACTTATTCTGAAAAGTGGATGAGAAAAAGTTGTTTTCTAGCTTTTCACATGGCTGATGTAAACAGTATATTTTACAAAGTTGCTTACACTAAAAATGCCAAAAGGCACTTCTTGGTAGAGGTGGGGAAATATTTAGCCTGCCAATACTAACAAAGCTTCAAGACCTGCCCCTTAACACCATTCTTTCTACCTCTCACCATGCCTTTATGAAATTCTAGAACAGCCTCTGCCACTGACTCTTCTATAATCACTTTTATAGTATTTTCACCAGACTGTAGGGATACATTACCAGCAAACAAGCAACCCAGATGGTTTTTAAAAAGAAGAAAGGAGTGGTCATTGGTTAACTTTTCATGTATTTTAAATGCAGCAAAAGTGGCTTCTACTGCTTGAAAAATATCTGAAAGAAAACTACAGAGCTTATTAAGAAGGGAATTTCATTTAATTTAAAAATGGTAAAAGCTCAACAGTAAAAATTATTGATATTAGAATCAGACAGCCAGGCTTTATAGTGTGAATAATTACCCGGCCTCATATTCAGAGACTCCAGAATCTAATGCCTCCTCCATTCTCAGGTCTCTTTGTAACATGTAAAGTCCTTTATGCCCAATTTAATTGAAACATTTGAATGAATTTGTCATTCCAAGGACCATCCACAATCAAGATAATTTTATGAACCCTTACTCGTAGATATTTTGGTCATGTTTAAACCACCAGTGGTCATTTAGACATGTCTAAGAAAATTTTCTATGTGCATGTATCATACCAACTATGTAGGCAGTAGTCTTTACAAGGAATAAAAATTAACAGTTACAAATTATTTCTTACTCCTTGAATAAGAAAAGTTGATTTCTTTTTCCACTCTAAGACACTGTACCTGAAATATAAGCCAAGGTCCAGTTAGTTGGGAAGCACATGGGTTTATTCATCAGCCCTACCACTGTGACACACAGTCTTAGGCTGGCTGTGCAGCTGGTCAACCAGCCAGTGTTGAGTATGCGTCCTTTTCGTCCAGCCCTAGTTCCCATTCCATTTCAGGCTTCTCATCTGTCAGGGGTAAAGCTTCTAGTCTCACCTATCTTACAGATGCTATTGTGCACATAAACTTATACATGTGAAATGCTTCTAAAATTTTAGTGTGCCTGGAGATATTTTACAATGTTACTGTCCAACCTACCATTCAACAGGAAGACTCTCTGAACCACTGTTTTTTTGTAGACATCTCTGCAATCAAAGGAAAAAGCATTAGTCCAAAAATAATGGTTTTTGGAATTATAAAAATGAACTAAAGAGTGAATTTTCTTTTATTTAGGGCAATAATGCTAGACTCTTGTTGAGCAAGTAGAATAAAGTATGATTCGTTTTGTCTATAAGTAAACCAATACTATTCTATTGTGTAACAGACTGTGTCTTGGGGTTATAAGGTGGTTTTAATTACCCTAGTCTTCTTCACAGGATTGGCCTTTGCTGTTCTCTCATCTGTGCACCCAGTGTTTGGTTTATATGGGTCTCTGTTTCCTGCCATAATTTACGCCATATTTGGAATGGGACGTCATGTTGCCACAGGTAATAATTCCTATGTTTATGCTTCTAATGTTACTCGCAAAAGAGACTTAGTGATTATTACTGATTACATCTCCTTAGCAGTGTTAATGTCACTGCTGAAAATCACAGCAAATATTAGAGGAAGATATTTACTCTCCATGCATCAGATAGTCAATATACACTGTGGTTTATTGCTATATTACTGTATAGCCAAGGTAATTGCTAAGGATTCTTTGCATTTTTGAGTTGCAAAGATTCTACGAAAGAAGGGAAATGGGGCGTGGTAGTACACGCCTGTAGTCCCAGCTACTCGGGAGACTGAGGCAGGAGAATCGCTTGAACCCGGGAGGTGGAGGTTGCAATAAGCTGAGATTGCGCCACTGCACTCCAGCCTGAGTGACAGAGCGAGACTCTGTCTCAAGAAAAAAAAAAAAAAAAAAAAAAGAATGGAAATGTTCTGAATTTACAATGAAATGAGAGAAAGCACGAAAGCACTTGGGAGATAAGACTACATAAAATATAGCTACTCAAAAAACAGTGAAAAATATTTTACATGTATTTGATATGTGGACTAAATGATAATCTTTTAGGTTTATTCTAGGCTAGTTTATACAATGCTTTTTACTTGGTGTAACTCTTACCTTACCTACTTCTATATTACCAAAGAAAATATGAGGGGTGATTTGGTATTAGATAAACCTGGGTACCTACCTTATTTGTTGTTTGCTATTTACATGGTCTTAGGCAAAATTTTAAGCTCCATTGCTGCTTTCTTGATAGCAAAATTATCTTCCAAATTCTGATGATTATAGTGAGAACTAGAAAATTGATATACAGTGCCTAATGTAGTACTTGCTACATAGTAAGATTTAATAAAGTTAGCTATTATTATTACAAAAATGGTATCTTAGTCTTAACTATTAAGGAAATAATAAAATAATTTTAACTAAAAATATCTATAGAGACATTTCTATTTATTTGGGGATTATATGATCTCAGCCTCTAAGTAATAATATTTTGTGACTATTTCTTCAATGGTCACTTTGCATTATTGATTGTATCAGTTTTCTGTTGCTGCTGTAACAAATTACCATAAGTTTGGTGCTTAAAACAAGATAAAGGTATTATTCTACAGTTCTGGAGCTCAGAAGTCTGAAATGATATTCACAGGGCTAAAACTAAGGTGTCAGCAGGGCTGTGTTTCTTTCTTGGGGGCTCTAGGGGCAATCCATTTTCTTGACTTTTCTAGTCTCTAGAGGCTTCCTGCATTCTTTGACTCATGGGTCTTTCAACCATGCGATATGTAAACATGCAGTATTGCATCTTCAAATTCTCTTTGACTCTGATCTTTTGCCTCCATTTTGCATGTTTAAAGAACACTTGTGATTACATTGGGCACACCTGGCTAATCTAGGCTGCTCGTCTTATTTTAAGATCAGCTGCTTAGCAACTTTAATTTCATCTGCAATGTTAATTCTCTCTTACTATATAGCATAACATACTCACAGGTTCTGGGGATTAGGATGTGAACATATTTGAGAGGTCATAATTCTGCCTACCACATTGACACATATATTTTCTGTTAACATAACATTTTATTTATGTAGATTTAGCTTTTTAAATCAATTAATTTTGTTATGCGGGAAGAACAACACTTATCAATCACTTACAACGTTTCTGCCTAAAGTGTGGCTCATGAACCAGCAGGTTCAGCATTATGTAGGAGCTTGTTAAAAGTGCAAAGCCTTTATTTCTATCTCAGGCCTACTGAATTAGAGTCAGCATTTTCATAAGATCTCTGTTTTTATTTAATCTGTAGGTAATATAGTATATATATGTATTTATATGTTTATGCATATTTGTGTATGTATATATATTTAAGTTTGAGAACCATGGATGTTCTATTTATTAGGTACTTTATTAAGAGCTTTACATATGTCATTTTATTTTGTTCTAGCATAAGACTTTTAAATAGACATTATTACCTTTACATCGCAGGTGAAAAGAAAACACTAAAATTCAGAAAGTTTCTGTGAGAGCACAGATTAAAAGTCACAGGTGCATGGATTGCAACCCAGGTGCAACCAAATCTAAAGCACAAGCTTCTAACTTTACAACTCACTGTTCAAGAATAAGCTTTTCTTTTGTATTGATGCAAAAAAGAGAAAAGCACAATAATTAATTATAAATTAGTAAAGCCTATTTTTTCAATTATCTTGCTTCCTAATTTCCTAACGATTTCTTTTCATTTTTCAAAACATTTAAATATATCCTTAGCAATAAAAAAGTTGTTTTAATACTAACCTCTAAAAGCATTTTCTCTGTTAAACCCAAGATAAAAGAAAAAGGCAAAACAAGTTTGTCCAATACACCGTAATTGCTTTAAGAAAACAAAAATACACAATTTGAACATACTTAAATACATACTTACACAAAATGTTTGATGTCCTAAGGAATCACTGTAAATATTTTACGGATATTTAACTGAATTACTTTAAAATTACCATTTACATAAGACTCTATATTTAACAAATTATTAACAGCTATCAGAATCTTATAGTCTACTTGATAAATAATATGCATTTCAAAATACACATAATTTACAGCCTTAACTGTAGTCATTCAACATTAAAGCCGGAGACTAATTCTGATTTCCCTTCTGTTAAGTCGAATGGGCTACCACACAATTAATGCTAGAGACATTTTATTTCTGCATTTGTACTTCACCAAAGACAGTCAGCTGGGCCTTCCTATTTGTTTTTTATCCCAGTATTTAGGATTCTTTGGGTCAGTAAAAAATAAATGATAGGCTGGGCTCGGTGGCTCACACCTGTAATCCCAGCACTTTGGGAGGCTGAGGCGGGCAGATCACAAGGTCAGGAAATCAAGACCATCCTGGCTAACATGGTGAAACCCCGTCTCTAGTAAAAATACAAAAAATTAGCTGGACGTGGTGGTGGGCACCTGTAGTCCCAGCTACTCGGGAGGCTGAGGCAGGGAGAATGGCGTCCAGGAGGCAGAGCTTGCAGTGAGCTGAGATGGCGCCACTGCACTCCAGCCTGGGTGAGAGTGTGAGACTCTGTCTCAAAAAAAAAAAAAAAAAAAAAAAGATAATTTTCTCTTATTTTCCAACATATATATGTCAGGGAAAATAGACTAATTATGTTTTGACCTTCCTTTAATCTTGGACATAGGGACTGAGTGTCACCAATAAGTTCCTGCAATTAATATACAGAACATACTTCTCTTTTAAATAATTTAATTTTGATGCCTATGCATCCCACTTCCACAGTATTATTAAGATATTGATGTTACTTTCATGAAGAAAAATTACTTTATTTGGGATTTTGCCTTCAATTTAGGTGGCTGGAATGCAATGCTGACTTACTAAATACAATAATAAATTATGTTAGAGGCATCTTTAAAAGTAAACAATTCATAAAATCAGAGTATAAAGACATGAAACATGCTGTTTTGCTCAACAATGTGAACTTTCTTATTTTAATTTAAAATAGTTTTTTTTTTTTTTAAAAGGAATAAATCAGTTGATTACTTTTTGTGGCTTGCAAAGAACATATATTGGAATAAATACACAACAGTAAAAAACCTGGGTATTAATCCAATGGAAACAGCATTGTTGTAGAGAACCAATATGAGACAATTTGTAGGATAATCTTAATTTTTCTCTAAATTAGGGACATTTATTTAAAGAGCAAAGTTTAACAATTTAGACAGGATATTGTGAAGACTAAGGCACTTTTCAGAAGAAAAATAAACAATTATTTACTGATGGATTACAATGTGATAGGACTTGAGAAAGTGTTTTTTTAAAATATGAAATCTCATTTATTCTCTATCAAAATTTTGTAATAGATATTTTATCATCATTTTACAAATAAGGAAACTGAGAGAGGTTAGGTAACTTGACCAAGATCAGAGGTTCATATTAAATAGAACTGGGATTTGAACTTGGGTCTATTTAACTCTAGGGCTCATATTCACTTCCTATGAGACCCTGTGACCCACAGTACTGTTGAGTTATCAGGTAGAAGTAGTGGTATATAAGGGTACCACTAATAGGCTGAAAGCCTAACCAGGGTAAAACGTTGAGCAAATGAGGCAAAGATAGAGAATTCATAGGGAGGAGACAAAGACAAAAAAGAGACCTATAAATAGATAATATAGAATGTCATCCACAACAGCCACACATATTCACTGCAGTCCCACTTCTCTTGATTGGCCTTCACTATCTCAGAAACAGCAAAGCATTATCCTTGCTAAAGAGGCAGTACTCCCATGTCCACAGTGGCGTGGTGGATATGCCTGTACCCACAGCTGGCAAGTCCTCTCTCTGGAGGTGTTCTTGAAATATGACTCACACGCAGGTGAAGCTTCCTTTTGTTCCCCTAACAAAGCCTTTTAGATGGCTTTCTCTTTTACTGTTCGATTCCCTCCCATCTTCCTCCAAATCCCAGGAAAAACAGGCCTAAAATAAAAAATTAACTCATCTATATGTTTTTAAAAAATTCTGTAGTCAATTTGTTCAGTGGCTTTTGTACAAAACATTTTGCTCTGTGCTCTAGGAGATTTAAACACCAAAACACAAACTCCTTTACTCTCAGAAGTATCTGATTTGATCTCCCAAGCATCCTGTTGTAATATACCCTCGGAAATATGTCCTATCAAGACCAGATTCTATGGTGAATATTCTCTACTTGGTATTTCCCATCCTGGGTGCTAGAATCTCATTTCTAATAATCAGTTATATTACATTAGTTTCTTGATGTACTCTTAATTTAGTACTTTATGATAAGGACAGTGGTCACGATTTATTGATGATTTATTGAGAATGACTTATCTCACTAAAAGAATGTTATTCAATCTGCTGTCTGTATTTATGTACCACCAATTCTATGGAACAGAGAAAAACATACAATGATAGACCATAACAGAGCATTCTGACTTTAGTCTTATTAATAATTATATGAATAGCTACCGTTTATCAGGTGTTAACTACATGTCATCTTCTATGATATGTGCTATATTACATTATTGAAGCCTCATAACAATCCCGTTGGGTGAGGAATGCTGTTTATAGACAAAAATATTGAGGTGACAGTTCTGGGATTTTAGGCCAGGTTTTTTGGAGGCTATAATCATCATGTTTTTCTGAATCCATAGCATGTACTGCCTTTCTTATCTAGTAAGACCAAGGATTGGCTGTGTTGAATTTCCATTGAGACCTGTTTCTGTTTGACTCATGTCTCTCTTGCCTTATGCTGCTTAGTGCATGGTTTGTGTTGGGTTGTCTCATGTTGAAAAGGCCCTTTTCATGAAGTCTCACTTATGACCAGAAGCAAAGTAAGATCTTCAAGTAATTCGAGTAAATGTTTGCACAATGCTGCAGTTTGTTTCTATAACCCACATTTGCCAACCCCTCTTTGAGAGAATCAGCATTTCCATGTTCACCAGGCTGCATTCTCAGGCATGCAGTGCCAAGATGAGAGGCTTCAGAACTCTTGACAGGAAGAGGGAGACACACTGAAAATGGTCCCACAAATGTGCAAGGCCATGGCAATTCTTGGAAAATAACACCAAGCCTTATCTAACAACAGTAGACAGAAATGGTATGTTTAATTATTTTATGGGCCACAATATGTTGTTATACAATAATAAAAATATACTCTGCTATGAGACCACAGAGGGTGGAAAGATTAAGCCTAGTCAGGAGGATCTGGGATGGATCCTTATTAGATATGGGATTTGAGCCAGACCTTGAAAAACAAATAGGATTTGCACAGGTAGTATGAAGAAGCAAGCATTTCCGGGAAATAGCTGAATTTACTGAGGTCTTCATACCTATCATCTCATTTATACTCGCCTTAAAACCTGAAATGTAGGCATTATTACTCCCATTTTATGGATGAGACCATTTATATCCAGTGTAATGTGCTTTAGGTCACATTATTGGTAAATTGAGTGGTTGAATTTAAATCCAGGCCGTAATCTTATTTCCTGTACCAGGACATTCTTTATGCCAGTCTGCAGAGGGGTGGGAAAATGTCTGATCCAGGAGGGAATAGCAAATAGATGAGTGGCTGTACGTTGAATGAATAAGCATATATGGAGGTAAGTTTCCATTTCATCCATGGAGCGAGGTGAAGAGTGGAGGAGCAAGGGCACAGAGGAGGGGACAGTGTTTCTAACAGATCTGTTTGGTTTCACGATGTAGCTTCGACAGAATCCCAAATTTTTATTGAGCCTTTAAATCGAATTACTAATAGAAGATTCCCCACACCACTTGGTTTCAGGCACCTTTGCCTTGACATCCTTAATATCAGCCAACGCCGTGGAACGGATTGTCCCTCAGAACATGCAGAATCTCACCACACAGAGTAACACAAGCGTGCTGGGCTTATCCGACTTTGAAATGCAGAGGATCCGTGTTGCTGCAGCAGTTTCCTTCTTGGGAGGTGTGATTCAGGTAAGTGATACTGACACTTGAGCAGAAAGAAAGGGACACAGCGGCATAGGGAAGGCAGCTGGTGTTTTATTTTTATTCTTCTTCATGAATTTGTCTTTACAGGTGGATAAAGGCCTGATGTGTTTGATCATTATGGAAATGCTGTTTAGAGTCATTACTCTATAAATACTGGTTGAATGAATGAACTAGAATCAATAAATTGAAGTTACACAGAAACAGTTTTTGGTCTTTTAAGAAAGAACCTTCTAAAAAATGTTTCAGAAAATGGAATGAGCTTCCTTGTAAGGCAATGAGGCAATCCCTGTGTCCACACAGTGACTAGGTCGTCACTGTAAGGGAATGTTATAGGAAAAATTCCTGCAATAGGAAGGAGATGTGACCAGATCTCTAGTGTCCTTCCCAGTTTTCAGATTGTATGATGTTATTTTTTACATCAGTAACAAATGGTGCTTAGTTTATGCCATAGGTTTGCTGATCTGAGGTCACTGGACTCAGATCTGTACCACCAGCATCGTGTTGCTGCCAAGATTGCTACAGTCTTTTTCTTCAAAATATCAGAATATGTAATTTGATGTTTCTAATCAGTCGTCAAAATTAGAAAGCTCAGAGGTGACTATAAAATAAATGTAGACAGGCACTGAATATTACACATGGAATTGCCTGTTTGGTAGCCATTTTTGCTTACTCTCTCATGGTCAACTGACTTATGTGTGCATAAACTTCTTGGGTGGCTGTGTTTTGGGTTGGGAGGCTCTATTTTACACTGTAACATTATTTACAAGGTCAAAGATCTTGTAAACACCAAGAAGGGCGAAAAATAGTTGATGATTTGCTGGAATTAGATGGTAAGAGAAAACATGTGACCTAAAAGAAAAGAAGCATTAAAATTGTTAGAGTTACATTGCCTTCTAGCTATGTGAAAAGGCCGAAAGAATTAAGGATGTAAAATGAAATGAGAATAAGAACTCATGTCTTCATAGTGCTTGAAAGAAATAGACCATTTGAGGGGCAGCTCATTTGCTTAGGAGACTGACCAGACAGGTGGACCAATCAGTATTTTCTATGGCTTGTATCTGAGCTATGATAAAATAAAAATTAGTTGCCTGGGTACCCTATAACTTTCGGTTTATTTTTCCAACCATGGATGATGTCAGCCTATTCTGAGGCTTGCACAGATAGGCTTAGTGGCTTTTCCTCCTTGCCTGGCCTGTATGAGGCTCTCTGAGATCTGTCATATATCTCCATCTCAGAAATAATCAGCCCTGTGAACTGGTAGATCAAACATGGATATATTGCCTTGGATTTGGCATAGGTTTTCCTTAATTTCTATTCATTTAAAATAAAAAATCTTTGTATTAACATTGCAAAGATAATATTGTGTCTGTTTTCTGTCCCATTGTTTTTCATTCATATTTCTTTTTGAATTCATGTTTTTTACTGTAGTTGGATATTCTCTTACTCTACAAAGCATGAAACAAGTAGTTTTAGGTTATTTAATAGTATAGTATTAGTTTTAGGTATGTATTAGTATAGTAAAAATCTAAGAGTATACATAGTTAGTGGTAAAACCTGGCAACCTTCTGCTTAGTCTCATTTTACCATCTTCTGAAAGTTTGAAACAATCATCAGGTATTCTGTTATTATCTAGTATATTTGGATTATGACTTAAAATGATAACATATAAAAGTCAAAGCCAGGATTCTACCAACGTATAAAATATATGTCTCATTTCCCCGAACGAAACTCCCTAGAATTATAAGAGCAAAGCAGAATATTATTAAAGATAATAAAAATAATTTTGTTTTCATGGCCTTTTATTACATGTAAAATCTGATTCAGAGAGTTGCATATTTTCTCTTATAACTTCATCAAACATCTGCTTTTCTTCCTCTTTAGCTCTGATCTTGGATATGTGACTTACGTTTTAGCCAATTTTTAAGCAGATGGCTGGACTTTATTTGACCTCCAAATTCTTCTTTCCATTGTCAACTAGAAACTTCAAGAGTTCTGCATCTTTAGGATTTAGCTGCTCAGTCATTTTTCCTTTTATTCCTTCAGATTTGAAATCCACTGAATCCAAGTATCCGGTTTCTACAAACATATGAAGTGTGTGTTTGTCTAGTTTTATTTATTTATTTGTGTATTGTTTTGCTCTTGCTTGCATATTATTTAGTTTCGGGTTGATTTTTTTCCCTCTGAAGATCCAGCTGACAGAATTATTTAGGTTAATAAGATTGTATTGTTAAAGTCTCTGAAACAATCATGTCTGATCTGATTCACAGTTAGAAATGCTCTCACCTGCAAGGAACAGAGAACCCTCCTATCGGAGGCTTACACCATAAAGATATTTATTCCTTCTTGTATTACAGGAAGTCATAGAAGTAAGTTCTGGAGGGGCTTTGGTGTCTGGCAACACATTCAATTGATGAACTAATCAGCTTTCTGTTATTACACAATAAGGGCTCCATGACTTATTAGGTGTGTTTTCTTTTTGCCTTCTCTTCTTGTAACTGATAAGTAAGTTTCTCCCACTAAAGTGTAGCTTGTATTTGTCTAAATGTTCCCTACACACAACTCTTTCTCCACTTCACTTGACTTATATTTTCTAACGTTATTTTAATGATTCTAGTATGTCTATCTCTTCAAATTTAACTTATGCATTTTTTAGAAGAAAGTATAGCATAGAACAATAAATTTCTGATTTTAGTTTGCTCTTTGCCTTTTTTTGCTTTTCCTCCAATGTTTTGTATGTCTATAATATTTTAGTTTGTTTTCTATGTAAGACATCACTTAGAGAACAAAGTTCTTGAGGGTATTAATACGATCTTAAAGCATGTTAAAGTCATCATTGTACCTAGCATAGAACTCTACATGGTAGATTCTCAGAAAACTTGTTGAATTAAAAAATGAATTATCTATTCAGGAATTTGAAAACCAAGAAGCATAATGCTAGGTAATAATGATTTTAAAATATAAACTGAGTCTGATGTTTGTTAATTTTAATTATTATTATAGCAAGATGGGACTGTAAAAAAAAGGCACACTCAGAACTGTCACTTCCCTTCCCTAATGCTGCTATGTATGTATATATCTGGATTTTCATTTTGTTAGGAACATCTCTTCAAGATGAATTCCTAGAATGAGATTACTGGGTCAAAAGGTAAATTCAAAACAAAAACAAATGTAGTTTTGTTAGACATTGTTAAATTCCCTTCTGAAGGGGTTGTGTCAGTTTACATTCCCACAGCAGTGTATGAGAGTGCCTCAGCCTTACCAACAGAATGTGTTCTCAGCCTTTTGAACTTTAGCCAAGCAGGTGAAAAGTAGTATTCAAGGTAATTTCAGTTTCTTTAATTACGAGTGATGTTCAACATCTTTTCATATGTTTAAGATCATTTTGTGCTAATTTTGTGAATTGTCTATTTATATTTATCTCATTTTTCCATCAGAGTTTTAGATTTTTTTCTCTTCAAATTTTAAGAGTTCTTTATATATTATGGATATTAGCCCTTTTTCTGTGATAGATGTTGCAAGTATTTCCTTCCAATTTTGCAGTTGTACTTTGACTTTATTTTACTATGCAAATTAAAAAAATTATGTTGTCAAATTTATCAGTCATTTATTTTACTGCCCATTATTTTGAGTCAGTGTTAGCTTTTTTCAACACTGAGTTTATGGAGGAAATCACCCATATTTTTTTTCTTTTTTTTTATTTTAAAATGACTATATTTATCAATAGTAGAAATGTTTTTTCCACACAAAAATATGTAATATGTGATGATTATATTTTTAGATGAATGATATAATTGAATATACTTTTTCAAACTCCTGATTTTATGTTTTGTGATTTAGTCATTTGAAAGTTGGCTTCTAGGTTTTCTTTATTTTGATTTATTTATTTATTTATTTATTTATTTATATTATTGTTATTATACTTTAGGTTTTATAGTACATGTGTGCAATGTGCAGGTAAGTTACATATGTATACATGTGCCATGCTGGTGTGCTGCACCCACTAACTCGTCATCTCGCATTAGGTATATCTCCCAATGCTATCCCTCCCCCCTCCCCCCACCCCACAACAGTCCCCGAAGTGTGATGTTCCCCTTCCTGTGTCCATGTGTTCTCATTGTTCAATTCCCACCTATGAGTGAGAATATGCGGTGTTTGGTTTTTTGTTCTTGCGATAGTTTACTGAGAATGATGATTTCCAATTTCATCCATGTCCCTACAAAGGACATGAACTCATCATTTTTTGTGGCTGCATAGTATTCCATGGTGTATATGTGCCACATTTTCTTAATCCAGTCTATCATTGTTGGACATTTGGGTTGGTTCCAAGTCTTTGCTATTGTGAATAATGCCACAATAAACATACGTGTGCATGTGTCTTTATAGCAGCATGATTTATAGTCCTTTGGGTATATACCCAGTAATGGGATGGCTGGGTCGAATGGAATTTCTAGTTCTAGATCCCTGAGGAATCGCCACACTGACTTCCACAAGGGTTGAACCAGTTTACAGTCCCACCAACTGTGTAAAAGTGTTCCTATTTCTCCACATCCTCTCCAGCACCTGTTGTTTCCTGAGTTTTTAATGATTGCCATTGTAACTGGTGTGAGATGGTATCTCATTGTGGTTTTGATCTGCATTTCTCTGATGGCCAGTGATGGTGAGCATTTTTTCATGTGTTTTTTGGCTGCATAAATGCCTTCTTTTGAGAAGTGTCTGTTCATGTCCTTCGCCCACTTTTTGATGGGGTTGTTTGTTTTTTTCTTGTAAATTTGTTTGAGTTCATTGTAGATTCTGGATATTAGCCCTTTGTCAGATTAGTAGATTGCAAAAACTTTCTCCCATTTTGTAGGTTGCCTGTTCACTCTGATGGTAGTTTCTTTTGCTGTGCAGAAGCTCTTTAGTTTAGTTAGATCCCATTTGTCAATTTTGGCTTTTGTTGCCATTGCTTTTGGTGTTTTAGACATGAAGTCCTTGCCCATGCCTATGTCCTGAATGGTAATGCCTAGGTTTTCTTCTAGGGTTTTTATGGTTTTAGGTCTAACATTTAAGTCTTTAATCCATCTTGAATTGATTTTTGTATAAGGTGTAAGGAAGGGATCCAGTTTCAGCTTTCTCCATATGGCTAGCCAGTTTTCCCAGCACCATTTATTAAATAGGGAATCCTTTCCCCATTGCTTGTTTTTCTCAGGTTTGTCAAAGATCAGATAGTTGTAGATATGTGGCATTATTTTTGACGGCTCTGTTCTGTTCCATTGATCTATGTCTCTGTTTTGGTACCAGTACCATGCTGTTTTGGTTACTGTAGCCTTGTAGTATAGTTTGAAGTCAGGTAGTGTGATGCCTCCAGCTTTGTTCTTTTGGCTTAGGATTGACTTGGCGATGCAGGCTCTTTCTTGGTTCCATATGAACTTTAAAGTAGTTTTTTCCAATTCTGTGAAGAAAGTCATTGGTAGCTTGATGGGAATGGCATTGAATCTGTAAATTACCTTGGGAAGGATGGCCATTTTCATGATATTGATTCTTCCTACCCATGAGCATGGAATGTTCTTCCATTTGTTTGTATCCTCTTTTATTTCCTTGAGCAGTGGTTTGTAGTTCTCCTTGAAGAGGTCCTTCACATCCCTTGTAAGTTGGATTCCTAGGTATTTTATTCTCTTTGAAGCTATTGTGAATGGGAGTTCACTCATGATTTGGCTCTCTGTTTGTCTGTTATTGATGTATAAGAATGCTTGTGATTTTTGTACATTGATTTTGTATCCTGAGACTTTGCTGAAGTTGCTTATCAGCTTAAGGAGATTTTGGGCTGAGACAATGGGGTTTTCTAGATATACTATCATGTCATCTGCAAACAGGGACAATTTAACTTCCTCTTTTCCTAATTGAATACCCTTTATTTCCTTCTCCTGCCTAATTGCGCTGGCCAGAACTTCCAACACTATGTTGAATAGAAGTGGTGAGAGAGGGCCTCCCTGTCTTATGCCAGTTTTCAAAGGGAATGCTTCCAGTTTTTGCCCATTCAGTATGATATTGGCTGTGGGTTTGTCATAGATAGTTCTTATTATTTTGAGATACATCCCATCAATACCTAATTTATTGAGAGTTTTTAGCATGAAGGGTTGTTGAATTTTGTCAAAGGCCTTTTCTGCATCTATTGAGATAATCATGTGGTTTTTGTCTTTGGTTCTGTTTATATGCTGGATTAGATTTATTGATTTGTGTATATTGAACCAGACTTGCATCCCAGGGATGAAGCCCACTTGATCATGGTGGATAAGCTTTTTGATGTGCTGCTGGATTCTGTTTGCCAGTATTTTATTGAGCATTTTTGCATCAATGTTCATCAAGGATATTGGTCTAAAATTCTCTTTTTTTGTTGTGTCTCTGCCCATCTTTGGTATCAGGATGATGCTGGCCTCATAAAATGAGTTAGGGAGGATTACCTCTTTTTCTATTGATTGGGATAGTTTCAGAAGGAATGGTACCGGTTCCTCCTTGTACCTCTGGTAGAATTCGGCTGTGAACCCATCTGGTCCTGGACTTTTTTTGGTTAGTAAGCTATTGATTATTGCCACAATTTCAGCTCCTGTTATTGGTCTATTCAGAGGTTCAACTTCTTCCTGGTTTAGTCTTGGGAGGGTGTATGTGTTGAGGAATTTATCCATTTCTTCTAGATTTTCTAGTTTATTTGCGTAGAGGTGTTTCTAGTATTCTCTGATGGTAGTTTGTATTTCTGTGGGATCGGTGGTGATATCCCCTTTATCATTTTTTATTGCATCTATTTGATTCTTCTCTCTTTTTTTCTTTATTAATCTTGCTAGCGGTCTATCAATTTTGTTGATCCTTTCAAAAAACCAGCTCCTGGATTCATTAATTTTTTGAAGGGTTTTTTGTGTCTCTATTTCCTTCAGTTCTGCTCTGATTTTAGTTATTTCTTGCCTTCTGCTAGCTTTTGAATGTGTTTGCTCTTGCTTTTCTAGTTCTTTTAATTGTGATGTTAGGGTGTCAATTTTGGATCTTTCCTGCTTTCTCTTGTGGGCATTTAGTGCTATAAATTTCCCTCTACACACTGCTTTGAATGCATCCCAGAGATTCTGGTATGTTGTGTCTTGGTTCTCGTTGGTTTCAAAGAACATCTTTATTTCTGCCTTCATTTCGTTATGTACCCAGTAGTCATTCAGGAGCAGGTTGTTCAGTTTCCATGTAGTTGAGCGGTTTTGAGTGAGATTCTTAATCCTGAGTTCTAGCTTGATTGCACTGTGATCTGAGAGAGAGTTTGTTATAATTTCTGTTCTTTTACATTTATTGAGGAGAGCTTTACTTCCAAGTATGTGGTCAATTTTGGAATAGGTGTGGTGTGGTGCTGAAAAAAATGTATATTGTGTTGATTTGGGGTGGAGAGTTCTGTAGATGTCTATTAGGTCCGCTTGGTGCAGAGCTGAGTTCAATTCCTGGGTATCCTTGTTGACTTTCTGTCTCGTTGATCTGTCTAATGTTGACAGTGGGGTGTTAAAGTCTCCCATTATTAATGTGTGGGAGTCTAAGTCTCTTTGTAGGTCACTCAGGACTTGCTTTATGAATCTGGGTGCTCCTGTATTGGGTGCATATATATTTAGGATAGTTAGCTCTTCTTGTTGAATTAATCCCTTTACCATTATGTAATGGCCTTCTTTGTCTCTTTTGATCTTTGTTGGTTTAAAGTCTGTTTTATCAGAGACTAGGATTGCAACCCCTGCCTTTTTTTGTTTTCCATTTGCTTGGTAGATCTTCCTCCATCCTTTTATTTTGAGCCTATGTGTGTCTCTGCACGTGAGATGGGTTTCCTGAATACAGCACACTGATGGGTCTTGAGTCTTTATCCAATTTGCCAGTCTGTGTCTTTTAATTGGAGCATTTAGTCCTGTTATGTGTGAATTTGATCCTGTCATTATGATGTTAGCTGGTTATTTTGCTCATTAGTTGATGCAGTTTCTTCCTAGTCTCGATGGTCTTTAGATTTTGGCATGATTTTGCAGTGGCTGGTACCGGTTGTGCCGTTCCATGTTTAGTGCTTCCTTCAGGAGCTCTTTTAGGGCAGGCCTGGTGGTGACAAAATCTCTCAGCATTTGCTTGTCTGTAAAGTATTTTATTTCTCCTTCACTTATGAAGCTTAGTTTGGCTGGATATGAAATTCTGGGTTGAAAATTCTTTTCTTTAAGAATGTTGAATATTGGCCCCCACTCTCTTCTGGCTTGTAGGGTTTCTGCCGAGAGATCCGCTGTTAGTCTGAAGGGCTTCCCTTTGAGGGTAACCCGACCTTTCTCTCTGGCTGCCCTTAACATTTTTTCCTTCATTTCAACTTTGGTGAATCTGACAATTATGTGTTTTGGAGTTGCTCTTCTCGAGGAGTATCTTTGTGGCATTCTCTGTATTTCCTGAATCTGAATGCTGGCCTGCCTTGCTAGATTGGGGAAGTTCTCCTGGATAATATCCTGCAGAGTGTTTTCCAACTTGTTTCCATTCTTCCCATCACTTTCAGGTACACCAATCAGACGTAGATTTGGTCTTTTCACATAGTCCCACATTTCTTGGAGGCTTTGCTCGTTTCTTTTTATTCTTTTTTCTCTAAACTTCCCTTCTCGCTTCATTTCATTCATTTCATCTTCCAGGGCTGATACCCTTTCTTCCATTTGATCGCATCGGCTCCTGAGGCTTCTGCATTCTTCACAGAGTTCTCGAGCCTTGGTTTTCAGCTCCATCAGCTCCTTTAAGCACTTCTCTGTATTGGTTATTCTAGTTATACATTCTTCTAAATTTTTTTCAAAGTTTTCAACTTCTTTGCCTTTGGTTTGAATATCCTCCCGTAGCTCGGAGTAATTTGATCGTCTGAAGCCTTCTTCTCTCAGCTCGTCAAAGTCATTCTCCGTCCAGCTTTGTTCCGTTGCTGGTGAGGAACTGCGTTCCTTTGGAGGAGGAGAGGTGCTCTGCTTTTTAGAGTTTCCAGTTTTTCTGCTCTGTTTTTTCCCCATCTTTGTGGTTTTATCTACTTTTGGTCTTTGATGATGGTGATGTACAGATGCGTTTTTGGTGTGGATGTCCTTTCTGTTAGTTTTCCTTCTAACAGACAGGACCCTCAGCTGCAGGTCTGTTGGAGTACCTGGCCGGCCGTGTGAGGTGTCAGTCTGCCCCTGCTGGGGGGTGCCTCCCAGTTAGGCTGCTTGGGGGTCAGGGGTCAGGGACCCACTTGAGGAGGCAGTCTGCCCATTCTCAGATCTCCAGCTGCGTGCTGGGAGAACCACTGCTCTCCTCAAAGCTGTCAGACAGGGACATTTAAGTCTGCAGAGGTTACTGCTGTCTTTTTGTTTGTCTGTGCCCTGCCCCCAGAGGTGGAGCCTACAGAGGCAGGCAGGCCTCCTTGAGCTGTGGTGGGCTCCACCCAGTTCAAGCTTCCCGGCTGCTTTGTTTACCTAAGCGAGCCTGGGCAATGGCGGGCGCCCCTCCCCCAGCCTGGCTGCCGTCTTGCTGTTTGATCTCAGACTGCTGTGCTAGCAATCAGCGAAACTCCGTGGACGTAGGACCCTCTGAGCCAGGTGCGGGCTATAATCTCCTGGGGCACCGTTTCCTAAGCCCGTCGGAAAAGCACAGTATTCGGGTGGGAGTGGCCCGATTTTCCAGGTGCCGTCTGTCACCCCTGGAAAGGGAACTCCCTGACCCCTTGCGCTTCCCGAGTGAGGCAATGCCTCGCCCCTGCTTCGGCTGGCGCACGGTGCACTCACCCACTGACCTGCGCCCACTGTCTGGCACTCCCTAGTGAGATGAACACGGTACCTCAGATGGAAATGCAGAAATCACCCATCTTCTGCGTCGCTCATGCTGGGAGCTGTAGACCGGAGCTGTTCCTATTTGGCCATCTTGGCTCCTCCACCCATATTTTTTTTCTAGACTTCCATGATTTAAGTTCTTTTTTTTCTTATTATATATAGATTCCTGATCATTGTGGAGTTTATGCTTGTGAATGGTGTGTGATACGGATGTAATTTTATTTTTTTCTAAGTTGCTGCCTACTTGTGCCAACAACATTAAAAAGCCCATCTTTACCTCTATAACTTAAAATGCCACCATTATCATTTCCATATGTACTTATATCAATTTTGGGACTTTCTTTGCTATTCTACTGCCTTTAACTCTATTCTTGTGAAAGTAGCACCCTGTTTTACGGAGACTTTATAGAATGGTTTAATGTAGGGTAGGACTAGTCAACCTTTGTATTTTTAATTTTTGTGTGTCTTCTTGGCTATTCTTGCATGTTTGTTTTCCTTATGAATTTCAGCACCAACTTGCATTGGAGGAAAAGCAAAAAAAGGCAAAGAGCAAACTAAAATCAGAAATTTATTGTTCTATGCTATACTTTCTTCTAAAAAATGCGTAAGTTAAAATTAAAGAGATAGACATGCTAGAATCATTAAAATAATGTTAAAAAATATAAGTCAAGTAAAGAAGTGGAGAAAGAGTTGTGTGTGGGGAACATTAGACAAATACAAGCTACACTTCAGGGGGAGAAACTTACTTGTATAAAAAGAAACTTGCTGATACTTTTATTGGGATTGTGTTAAACTGACATCTTTATGATGTTGATTTGTCCTGTCCAAGAACAGAGGATGCCTTTCATTTTGTACAAATCTAATTTTGTGTTTTTCAGAGTGTTTTAAAATTTTCCTCCTACAGGTTTTGCACATTTTTGTCAAGTTTATTCCCAAGGATTTAATCTTCTTTGTTGCTATTATAAGTGGAGTTTTCTTTACCATTATGTCCTCTGGCTGGCTATTGTTCGTGTCTTTGAAAGCTATTGATTTTTGTATCTTAATTTTGTATCTTGATATCTTACTGAATTCTTTTAGTATTTGAATTAGTTTTATTGTTCATTAATTTGCTAGAATTTTTAAGAGATATTTTTACTTCTTTACAAAATCATATGACTGGTGATTTCTCTAATCCAATTGCTTTGGGTTTTGCAACCTCTATTATAACATTAGGTAATTGTGAAAATAGTGGGCATTCTTGCCCTTTCATGAGCTTACTTATAATGCCATTAACATCTCCACAAATTATAATGCAGTCCTCACGAATAAAGTTTATATGTTTTGTCATGTTAAGAAATTATAAATTGTGTCCTATTTTTGTGTTTTTAATAGAAACTAGAAAAAATGTTGAATATTGCTGAAGCTTTTTCAGCATCTATAGAAATAATCTTACTTTTATTCTCTCAAAACTATCATTTATTATGTTATTAGATTCCCTAATATTGAACCAACTTTAAATTGCAAGAATAAATTCCAGTTGGTCACGGTCTATTTTGTTCTTAATGTGGTGCTGGATTCTGTTGATTAATTTTCTTCTTTAGTATTTTGCATCATTTTTCTTTAGTTGTACTGGATTGTAGTTTTCTTTCTTGTGCTGTCTTTATCAGGTCTAAGTCTCAATGTTTTACTTTCTTCTTAATGTCCTTTCTCAATGCTTTTCAGCATGTACAGCACTTTTGGAGCATCTAGTACTGGAGGTTTTGTAGAATTCCTCTTTAAAATAATGTTGCCTGGTGCTCTTTTGTAAGATAATTTCTTGATGATCCTCTCCAGTTTCTTCTACAAAAATTGGTCAATTTAAGCAGCCTAGCTCTAAAACAACCAGAATTGGAAATCTTTATCTTCTTGTAAAATTATATTTTTATCTATATTTTCAAATTATTTACATGTAGGTCTTTAGTCTGTTGTCATTAAAAAAATTTATTGTTTCAATGTTTTACCCTTTGATATTTTCTATTTTTATATTTGTGCTTTTTCCTTTGTTCTTGATCCAGGCAGCTAGTGGTTTTTCTATTTTTGTTACTTTTTTAAGAAAACCAGGATTTTGAAATAGTAGGTCTACTTTTTTCCTATTTCTATCTCTGCTTTTATCTTTATTATTTCCTTCAATTTACCATTATTTTATTGTTTGGTTGTTCCTCTTCTTCTATTTTTTCCATCTAGGAATTCAATTTACTTGGTATTTTTTTTTCATTTTTATTGATAAAAGTACTTAGTGCTATGAATTTTCCTACGCTAATTGTTTGAAATGTATTCTGTTGATTTTTATATATACTGTGTTTTGCTTCGATATTTTTTAGGAATAAAAATTCTGTGATTTCAGTTTGTATTTCCTCCTTTACCCAAAAATTAAGAGAAGAGTTTTTAATTTTAGGTGGGTGAGTCTTTTTGCTTTTCAGTTTTGTCAATAATTTCTAGTGTTATTTCATTGCAGTCAGGGAGTATTGTTTATAATAGTTTATGTTACCTAATTTACTAATATTTTCCTTCTAACCTAATGTATAATCATTTTTTTGTGAATGTTTCATGAACACTTGAGAAAAAATATATAGCCCTGATTATCAGAGTGTAAAGATCAGTATATAGCTATTAGGTTCTTCCCTGTTGATTATGATTATACACTTTTTTGCCTTTTTGATTTTTCTTGCACTGACTGAGAAAGGTGTGTTCATTACTGTAGCCTGCCTTAACTAGAATAATGGTATTGTAGTGGTTTAATTATCTTTTAGGTAAGCTATATATGTTTGTGTCATAAACATAAGACCATCCAATGTCTCTCACTCATTGGCCTTCAGACAAAATAAATAATTTCTGTCTCTCTTCTCTGTTACCATTTGATTTATATTGCTAGTATAAACAAAGTGCACTTATACAACCATAATAATGTAATGTGATAGTTTCTGTGTTGTACATTAGAATACGGGCCTTTTAAAAACAGCATTATTGAGATATAATTGCCATGCAATAAATTCTACATATTTAGAATGTACAATTTGATCTTTTGACAGATGTATATATTCATGAACCCATCATCAAGACAATAAAAATATCTGTAATTTCACAAAATTTTTTCTTGACCGTTGTAATCCCACTCTGTTAGCTACCCTCCTCACCCACTGATCTGCTTTTTGTCACTATGAGTTAGTTTGCATTTTCTAGAATTTTATAAAAATGAATGTGCTGTCCCATCCCCTTCTCTCTCTGTTTTTTTTTTTTTTGGTCTGGTTTCTTTCACTCAGCAAAACTTTATTGCTGTTTATATTATAGATTTATTGCCGTGGTTTTATAACAGTAGGAACTCTTGTGATTAGAACTCACGCAATTTCTGACAGTTGATAATGCAGTGACTGAATTGACTGGTGTGATAATCTTATTGTTTCCAGTTCTACCATCTATTTCTAAGGCACATTGTCTCATAAGAAAGTCTTTTAGTGGAATTGATGCAGTTTTGTACTATTAGTATTACTTTACACAAGGAAAAGAAAATTTTTCTAGCTAAAAACAGTAAAAACAGTAGCATCCAAGAAAGGAATTGCTTGCACACTCACAGTAATGAAATGTTAATTTCAAGGCAAGGTGGAAACTTTTAAAATGCCAGTATCAATAAGCATTTCTACTGGGGACACAAACACATAATAAAAGCCAATGCACTTTAAAAACCATTGTTATCTTCTCCCTGTAGCTTTTATTATTCCCTGTGATGGGCAATTTGCATATTTGTTTTTCCAAGAGCTGAGAGGGGTCTGGGATTGTCCCTTGCCCATTCACCTCAGGAATTTTCCCAAGCTCTACTTTTCTGAAGAAGCCATAGGACAAGATTTCTGCCATGGGGAAATCTAGTTTATCTTTTCGATCTTTCTTGCACTGAGAAAGGTGTGTTCATTACTGTAGGCTGCCTTCACTAGAATAATGCCATCGTAGTGGTTTGAGTATCTTTTAGTTAAGTTATATATGTTTGTGTCATAAACATATATTCAACAATTATAAAAGTGTGGGGTGACACAAAGTGTGGTGTTTAGTGACAAAGCCTTGTATTATGATACTAGTGCATTCGGAGACACATGGTCTTATGTCTTCAAGGATGATAAAGAGACAACTGTAACCTAAATAGGAGATTCTTCAATTACTTTTGGTGTTGTGCTAAACATTTTCTTGCATGTTTTAAATAAGAGGATCAGGAGTATAGAAGGGACACAAGATATAAAACTAGTTTATACTGCCTATTCAACACATCATACTTACTCTTCTCAGAAACATCATCAACTTCATTCTTTTGTAATGCAGGAGGAGGACAATCTGAAATCTCTTTTGATAATGGTTCACTGTTTTACAACCATTACAGCAGAAAGTCATTACTCTGTTTAATCTAAATCTTTCCATCTCTGTTTGTACCTGGCGAAGCTAAGAAGTAATAAACTTAATCAAGTTAGAATTATAACATTCTTAAAATTATAAAAAACTTTCCTTATGTACAAAAATAATTATATTTATTAGCCTAGTATTTGACAAGCTCTGTTCTAAGCTTACTACATGTATTCATATATTCAATCCTCATTGACATTTTAGGAAAAATTATTTAGGAATAATTCCCTATTATGCAGATAAAGATACTGAAGATAAACTGACTGATATAGTTTGGCTCTGTGTTGCCACCCAAATCTCATGTTGGATTATTATAATCCCCAATATTAGGAGAGGAAACTGGTGGGAAGTGATTGGATCATGGGGGTGGATTATTCCCTTGTTGTTCCTGTGATAGTGAGTTCCCATGAGATTTGGTTGTTTAAAAGTGTGTGGCACTTCCTCCTTCTTTCTCTCTCTCTCCTGCCACCATGTGAAGACATGCTTGCTTCCCCTTTGCCCTTTTGCCATGATTGTCAGTTTCCTGAGGCATCCTCAGCCATACTACCTATACAGCCTGTGGAACTGTGAATCAACTAAACTTCTTTTCTTTATAATTACCCAGTCTCAGGTAGTTCTTTATAGCAATGTGAGAACAGATTAATAGAGTGACTTATTTAGAATCTTGTAATTAGGAATTAACACAGTAGGAGTCAGACTCCAGTATACACTTTCTTAACTGCTGCTATGCAGCTTTCTAAACTAGTGTTGACAAAGGAAGCAAGGAAACTTAATCCATCTACTTCTAGGGCCAGGCATTGTTCTAGCTCTTTCCCATATTTTACCTCATTAATAATAGTGGCAGCCTGTGTACCGGGCATGTGTCATGTGGCAGGACAATGTTCTTGGCTCCACAACAGTGTGCCTGTCATTCTCTAGGCATGCCAGGCCCCTTCTCATGCCGCTTGTATGACTCCTCTGTGTCTTTCAAGGTTCAGCTCAAACATAATCATCTGAGAGAAGCCTTCCCTGGATCTCTGGACATGCTTATATGTGATTCCTCTTAGTGTTCCTGTAAGACATTGCTCATGTCCTACCTCATAGGGCTTCTCAATCTACCAGGAAATATTTTTTACACATTTCCCTCCTTTTCTAGACTGTGAGTCTCTATAGAACAGAGACTATTTGTCTCTATAATTCCAACAGCTGGTACTTAATAAATGTGAGTTGATTAAATTGAAGAGGAAAAAGGTCAGTTAAATGTTAGTGGCATCACTATGTTAAATAACCAAAATTAAATTGATTTTTTTTTCATCCTTCACCAGAAGATAGGCAATGTGTCTGTATCTGTTTAAATTGTAAAACAGTTCTGGATAAACAAATAGTAATGAATTTATACTTCTCTAATTTGCTCATGGTTATTTTGTTAGATCCATCTAGCTCAAGTGTGGAGACCTAGTCAATAAAATCTCCCACTTTTCTTATGAATACTCCCACACCTGATGAAAAACAAAAACACAACTACTCTACAACTCCTTACACTTGTGTCTTTTAATAA